>NC_083588.1:24639611-25239611 GCF_027579695.1 Neoarius graeffei
CCCCCAGGGGAATTCCTGTCTCTAGTTTAATATTGCAATACTTCTTGATATTTTGTATTGTATGTTTTTTTAAATATGTGGTTTCCAGCTGAGTTTTTCATCAATAGTTTTTCCAAGAAATTTGATTTCCTTAACTCTTTCTGTAATAACCCCATCTATTTGAATATTTGTGTTTGTTTTGTTGTTACCAAATAATATTACTTTGGATTTCTTCAAGTTTAATGATAATTTGTTACTGTTGAACCATATTATTAATTAGTGTGCTTGCTTGGCTGCTGTGTGCTTCTATTGTTCTTCTTAAGTTTACTTATTCTGCCTTATTCCGACACGTTTTTTGGATCCACTACTCCTCCTAGGCCATTTGAGATAGAGACACCGTTCCAACTCTGAGACGTCTGGCCCGAAGTGGTGTAGTGTGCTTGTATACAGCTTTTGGATCAATGCACCCGTTCTCTTGTTCTTGTCATTTTTCTTTTGGTTTTTTCCCATAGAGAATGAATAGGGCTCATGAATCGAATCGTCCTACTTGGGCATGCTCCATCGCAGATGCACCAAACCTCATGTGATACTTCAGGCCAACTCCCCCGACACATACATGCAATTGGTTCTGACCCGCACTCATATTTTTCCTTTCTTTTTGCTCATCCCTTTTTCCTCCATAGGCTTGCATTGATTTTTGGCCCCATTGAAAATGAATGGTGTTTCAGGAGAAAAACTTTCACTCTCCATCAATTTTTTTTAACCAAGTGACCAAACTTCAAGAAACTTCACTTGATGCCTCAGGCCAAGTCCCCGCACAGATCTATCCCCTCATCTGAGACCTGCACTCATCTTTTCCTTGGTTTTCACGCATCTCTTTTTACCTCCATAGGCTTCCATTGATTTTTGGCCCCATTCAAATGAATGGAGTTTTGTTCAGGAACACTTCACCACACATCCACCAAACTTCATATGGTGCCTCAGGCCAAATCATCCATCACACACATGATATCGGTTCTGACCCGCACTCGTCTTTGTCTTGCCTTTCATCCGTTCAATTTTTCTCCATTTTGCCGCTAATCAATGGAAGCTTGACTAAGTCATTCCTCCCTTCCTCCATAGGTGATGATGCATTTGGCAAGGATCTGCTCATTTGAGACTTTGACAGCAAATCAACTTCAACTCAATGGCCTCTTTATTAGGAATACTTACATGCACACACGATAGCAATTAGCATATAAGCATTCACATGTTACCATGCTAGCTGTTAGCATGTTACCCATTATGATATCATGCTTGCTGTTAGCTCGTGAGTTGTTAGCATGTTCACCATTAGCATGTTATCATGAGAGCTGTTAACATGTTAGGATTAGCATGGTAGCCTGCAGAGTTTGCATGTTTGCTGTTAGCGAGTTCGCCTGAGCATGTTAGCATGCTAACTGTTTGCATGTTAGCTGTTAGCATGTCACCCTCAGCGTGTTAGCATGCTAAAAGTTAACATACTAGCCATTAGCATGTTAGATTGTTAGCTGCTAGCATGATAGCTGTCAGCATATTAGCCTTAAAGTGTTAGAATTTTAACAAATAGCATGTTAATCATTAGCATGTTAGAATGCTAGCTGTTAGCATGTTATCTATTAGCATGTTAGCATTAACATGTTAACATGCTAGCTTTTAGCATGTTAGTATGCTGTTAGCATATTAGTATGCTAACTGTTAGCATGTTAGTATGTTAACTGTTAGCATGCTAGTTGTTAGCATGTTGGCATTAGCATGTTGGCATGCTAGCTTTTAGCATGCTAGCATGATAGCTGTTCTGCTACAGCTCAGCAAGCACACTTTGCATTTTCTCTGTGGAAATGCAGTCTCGTTTACTTATTTCTGTTGTGATCTCCTGCAATAGTTCCATTAAATTATCACCAAAAAAGAGGATATTTGTATCAACAGCAAACAAGACAAGCTTCATTACTTTAGATACACTACATATGTCTTTGATATATAGTATAAAAAATTTTGGTCCTAACACTGACCCCTGAGGGACACCACAAGTTATGTCCAAACATGAGGAAGAACAATCTCTCAGCTTCACAAACTGTCTCCTGTTGCTTATAAGTAGCTTTTAACCCAGTTTAAAACTATACTCCTGATGCCATATCTTTCCCTTTTTTTAATTAATATGTCGTGATTTATTGGATCAAATGCTTTCCTTAAATCAATGAATATTCCAACTGCATGTTTTTTCTGCTCTATGGAATTGGTGATTTCTTCAACTAATTCTATTAAAGCCAGTGATGTTGATCTATATGCTCTTAATCCATATTGACTGTCACTAAGTAGTTTGTTTGTCAATGAATTTATCCAGTCGGTTATTGAAAAGTTTTTGGAGAATTTTGGAAGTAGTGAGACAGGTCTGTAGTTTGTGAAATGGTGTTTGCTCCCAGATTTGTACAGAGGAATGACTTTTGCTGTTTTCATTCTGTTTGGAAATGTACCAGTTAGAAATGACAAATTTAAAAAAAAAAATTGTGTGTGTGTGTGTGTGAGAATGGTTTGGATATTCCATCAATAACATTTTTCAATATCATCATGTCAATGTCATCACAGTCGGTAGATTTGTTTTGTTCATACATTTCCCAACAATATCAACAATTTTTTTTTTCCACTGCTGTGAGGAACATTGAAAAAGGATTATTATCTATCAAATTGCCCATATTTTCAACAGATGTTCCTGGATCCGGGATTTGTTCTGCTATGACCGGTCCTACATTTACAAAGTAATGGTTGAAGCTATTAACTACCACATCCATATTATATTCATCTTTGTGATTATTAAGAAAATGCCTTGGATAATTTATGTCTTGACCCATTTTTTTATAATACTGTTCAAAGTGCTCCAAATTCCTTTGATATTATTTGTTTTTGTCTAATAATTTCTTATAATATTCTTTCTTAGCAGCCCTTATAATATTAGCTTTTTTTTAATATCTATCCTCTGTCTCTTTAGTTTTCTACTTTATGAACTCACAATGTATTTTTTTTACAGGCATTTTGTAAACCCCTTGTAATCCATGGACATACTGTATGTTTGACTATTTTACTATATTGAACAATTGGGCAATTTTTATTACATAATGATGTAAATATCCTCAAGAATTCCTCATATGCTTTATTTATATCTTTTAGATGGTATATTTCATCCCAGTTTTGTGCCAGCAAGTCATTTCTAAAAGTGTTCATTGATTCCTCTGATCTAAGTCGTCCGAAAAGTTTTGCGTTTTCTGGTTTATTATTCCCAAATTTTGTTTCATAAACTGTGAAAACTCATAAATGATCACTGATATCATTTATCAATAGTCCACTTACTAAATTGTCATTCATACTGTTAGTGAATATATTGTCTATGAGGGTGGCTCCGTGTGAGGTGATTCTGCTGGGCCTAGTAATTTTCGGGAATAAGGCTATACTGTACATTCTGTTGATAAAATTGTGTCATTCTGTGTTTATTTGGATTGAGCAGGTCAATATTGAAGTCTCCACATATGAAGACTGTTTTGTGACTCACTTTTGAAAACATTTCCTCTATCCAGTTGTTGAAGACCTCAATACTAGAGTCTGGAGCTCTATATACAACTAACAATTACATTTTTAACATTACAATTACATTTTACATTACAATTACATTACATTTTTTTACATTTTCAACTGTTATACATTCCAGTGTGTTGTCAATTACTGTTGATATACTTTCCATCACATTGAATTTCAAGGCCCTATCCACAAATATGGCCACTCCCCCTCCACTCTTGTTTTGTCTATTTATGTAGTTGAATTCATAGCCCTCCAGCTCAAAGTTCATGCCTTTGACATTATGTATCCAAGTTTCAGATATTGCTATGATGCTGAACGGTTGCAAAAACTGATGTAGATATTCCTTGATGGGATTGAAATTTGCATACATGCTTCTGCTATTGAAGTGGATAATTGAGAGTTTGCCATCTGCTTTAATGCTCCGATTGAACTGTTCATCAGTGTAATAATAACAGTTGTTTTTAATGGCAGAGAAGAAATTATTGTCCGGGTCTGTATCATATTCCAAATCCTGTGATTTGTAATCAGTGTACTCAAATGATTTTAGTTCCAGTAAATCCTGTTCTGTTATCCTCTGAGATATGCGGCTTATGGTCCCACTCATGATGGTCACTGATACTTTTCCAGGTCCTCGATGTTTTTAACAACCAATCAAGTCAAGTTAACTTTATTTGTATAGCGCTTTTAACAATAAACATTGTCGCAAAGCAGCTTTACAGAATTTGAATGACTTAAAAACATGAGATAATTTATCCCTAATCTATCCCCAATGAGCAAGCCTGTGGCGATGGTGGCAAGGAAAAACTCCCACAGACGACATGAGGAAGAAACCTCGAGAGGAACCAGACTCAAAAGGGAACCCATCCTCATTTGGGCAACAACAGACAGCCTGACCATAATATTAACAGTTTTAACATGAGGACAGTTTCGTTGATGTTATAACTCTTCATTGATGGAAACTTGAGTGCAAAACTGTTCATGATAACTGCAGTCCTAAAGTTAGCAAGACAACTGTAGTCCTCAGCCATAAAAGCATTACTGTAAGAGTCCAGAGCATCCTCCAGGTATAACCCTCAACTGTCCTCATGGGGCCGTCCTCCACAGGAGCGGTGCGATAAAACTCCGACCAGACACAGGGCACCAGGATGGATCAAGCAGGTCCGAGGGGCAGAAGAGGCCAGCACCTCAACCCCAGGACCAACATGCAACTCAGAGGGACAGATTGGGGGTGAAGAGAGAGAAAAAGAAAACACATGTTGTTAGGTATGCCCTAAAAATGACAAGTATTAAATCTGTGTGGTAGGCTCGCAGAGACGAGAGTCTTTACATCAGGCATAACACACAACAATGGCATGTTAATATGGTAAAAAATATATCATGACCTGCTCTGGCTGGATGCTTGATTGGGTGATGGGAGCACACTCCTCAGCAATGATGAGATGCAGATGGGACCCTTAGGGCTGGCCAAGACAATTCAGTTACATTTCACCGGGTCTGGGACATGCGACAGAAAGTCTGACAGCCGATTCCCTGCAGGCTACGATAGCCAGTCGAGGTCTCCACCCTCTCCACCAAAAGATTTCCTGTTGACTCCATGTAACTCAGAGGGACAGATTTGGGGTGGGGGATGGGAGGGAAAGAAAACACAGGTGGTTAGGTATGCCCAATGTCACCTGAATAAGTAGGAGCAGTATACATATTGCACTGAGTACAAGCAGGGACTCCAGCAACTAACTATGACAGCATAACTAAAAGGAGAGAGCCAGAAGGTAACACAGGCATGAGGGAGCCCCGGGACATAAAGCAGCCAGCCACTACACCGTCAACAAACTCGAGTGAGCAAGCGAGTGGGGATTGACAGCATCCATACATCCCAGTTTACCAAAACACTCTATGTCTGAGGACCCTCTAGATCTACACCTTTACCTCATAAACACCATTAACAAAAGGCTTGACTAAACAGATATGTTTTCAGCCTAGACTTAAATGCTGAGACTGTGTCTGATTCCCGAACATTACTTGGAAGGCTGTTCCATAACTGTGGGGCTTTGTAAGAAAAGGCTCTGCCCCCTGATGTAGCTTTCACTATATGAGGTACCAGCAGATAGCCTGCACCTTTTGATCTAAGTAGGCATGGCGGGTCATAGAGGAGCAGAAGTTCACTCAGGTAATGTGGTGTGAGACCATTTAGTGCTTTAAAGGTCAATAGTAGTATTTTATAATCAATACAAAATTTGATTGGGAGCCAATGCAGTGTGGATAAGACAGGGGTGATGTGGTCATATTTTCTAGTTCTAGTAAGGACTCTTGCTGATGCATTTTGAACTAACTGGAGCTTATTTATGCACTTATTGGAACATCCAGACAGTAAGGCATTACAGTAATCCAACCTGGAGGTAACGAAAGCATGGGCTAGTTTTTCTGCGTCATGCAATGACATTAAATTTCTTATCTTTGCAATATTTCTGAGATGAAAGAAAGCTATCCAGGTGATGTTATCAATGTGAGTTTCGAATGAATGACTGGGGTCAATAATCACTCCGAGGTCTTTTACTGCTGCACGTGAAGAAACAGAAAGGCCATCCAGAGTCCCTGTGTAATCAGAAAACTTACTTCTAGCTGTATGTGGTCCTAGTACAAGTACTTCAGTCTTGTCAGAGTTAAGCAGAAGAAAATTAATAAGCATCCAGTGTCTAATGTCCTTAACACATTCCTCAATTCTATTAAGCTGGTGTCTCTCATCAGGTTTTGCAGAGACATACAACTGTGTGTCATCAGCATAACAGTGGAAACTAATACAATGTTTACGAATAATATCACCCAGAGGTAACATATATAGAGAAAAAAGCAGTGGACCCAAGACAGAACCTTGTGGAACACCAAACTTTACCTCGGTACGTCTAGAAATATCACCATTTATATCAACATACTGATAACGATCAGTTAGATAAGACCTGAACCAGGAGAGGGCCATTCCCTTAACTCCCACAACATTTTCTAGTCTATCCAGAAGAATGGAATGATCAATGGTATCAAATGCTGCACTAAGGTCAAGCAACACAAGTAGCGAGACACAGCCCTGATCAGACACCAACAGTAGGTCGTTTACTACTTTAACCAGTGCTGTCTCTGTGCTATGATGAGGTCTAAATCCTGACTGATACATTTCATGGATGTTATTCCTATGTAAATATGAGCATAACTGCTGTGCCACAGCTTTTTCAAGGATCTTGGAGATAAAGGGGAGGTTTGATATTGGCCGATAATCGGACAGCTGACAGGGATCAAGGTCAGGTTTTTTAATCAGGGGTTTGATAACTGCTAGTTTAAAGGATTTGGGTACATAGCCAATCGTAAGAGAAGAATTTATTATTTTTAGAAGCGGTTCAATTACTCCAGGCATTATCTGTTTGAATAGATGTGTAGGTAAGGGATCTAGTACGCAAGTTGAGGCTTTTGATTTAGAGATTAATGAAAGTAATTCAGTTTCTTTAAGGGGAGTAAAACATTCTAACTGATGATCTGATACAGTTATATATTTAACTACAAGGTCACTTTCATTTTCTGACCTTAAATTAGTAGTTTGAATTTTTTGTCGGATATTCTCAATTTTGTCATTAAAAAAATTCATGAAGTCGTTGCTACTACATACTGCAGGTGTGCATGTGTCGATAGTGGACTTATTCCTGGTTAATTTTGCTACAGTATTAAATAGGAATCTAGGATTATTTTTGTTATCTTCTATTAGGGAGGAGAAATATGTTGATCTCGCAGCACTAAGAGCTTTTCTATACTTCAGGAAGCTCTCCTTCCAAGCTAATTTGAACACTACCAATTTTGTTTGACGCCATTTACGTTCCAATTTTCGAGTGGTCTGTTTTAATGTGCGAGTGTCATCATTATACCAGGGTGCTAATTTTTTGTCTCTGACCATTTTCCTTTTTAGAGGAGCTACATTATCTAAAGTATGGCGGAATGTTGACTCTAAGCATTCAGTTGCCTGATCAAGTTCTGCAGGGGCTGACAGTGACCCAATCAAAGTTGACAACTCTGGGAGATCATTTATAAAGCTCTGTGTAGTAGTTGACGTGAAAGTACGTTTAATACAGTAGCGTGGTGAGGTGCATATATTATTACTCAGACATAGTTTGAATGAGATGAGACAATGATCTGAGATAACTTCAGACTGTGGAAGTATGACTATATTGTCTATGTTTAATCTGAATGTTAGTATTAGATCAAGGGTGTGACCACCATTATGGGTCGGTCCTATGACATTCTGCTTAATCCCGACTGAATCTAAGATGGACACAAACGCTGTTTTTAAAGGGTCTTCTGGGTTATCGAAGTGAATATTAAAATCTTCGACAACTAAAGCTTTGTCTAAGGAAATAACCAGATCTGAGATAAAATCTACAAATTCAGAAAGAAACTCAGAATATGGCCCGGGGGCCTGTAAATAATAAGCAATGGAATTAACTGGGTAGACTTATATTTTTCGAGGCTACATACATTATATGAGTATGAAGAACTTCAAATGTATTAAATTTATAACCAGGTTTTTGTGTTACACCTAGATAATCGTTATAAATAACCGCAACGCCTCCTCCTCTGCCAGTTAGACGAGGCTGGTATATATAACTGTATCCAGGAGGACTCGCTTCATTTAATGCTATATATTCATTTGGCTTAATCCATGTTTCAGTTAAACAAAGTACATTAAACTCCTGATCAGTAATGAGTTCATTAACCATTAGTGCTTTAGATGTAAGAGATCTAATATTTAATAGCCCCACCTTTAGATCAAAGGTGCTGGCAGCAGCTGTACAGTCAGTATGATCTAATTTTATATTGATTAGGTTACTGGAACAAACTCTCTGAAAATGTCTTCCTTTTAGTTTAGCCCGGGGAACAGACACAGTCTCGATGTAGTGGACCCTGAGTGACGACTCTGTGCAGCTAGCAGACAGTCGGTTTAGCCTGTTTGTCTGCTCCCTGGCCTTGGCTCTGGATTGTCAGAAATTAACTAGGCCTGTTCTGAGACTATGACCTATGCTGCAGGAAATGAGAGCAGCACCTTCCCGAGTGGGATGGATACCATCCCGCCCTAACAGGCCAGCAGTGCCCTCAAAATTAGCCCAATTATCTATAAAGCCCACACTGTTTTCAGAGCACCACCTGGACAGCCAGCAGTTCAGCGACCATAACCTGCTGTAAGCTACATCGCCACGCCGCATTGGGATGGGGCCAGAGCATACTACAGCATCGGACATCGCCTTTGCTAATTTAAACACCTCTACAAAGTTACTCTTAGTAACCTCAGACTGACAAAGGCGTATATCATTAGCTCCTGCATGGATAACTATCTTTGAGAACCTGTGCTTGCCTAGGACCCTAAGATTACCTGCTATGTCCGGCACCCTGGCTCCCGGTATACACCTGACTAAAGCTGCTGGTGCCCCTAAAGGCTGAGCTAATTTCACATGCTGTATGATAGAGTCCCCTATAACCAGAGCTCTTTCAGGTTTCTCAGTGGGTGCATCACTAAGGAGAGCAAACCTGTTCGGCACATGACGCGGAGAGGAGTGGTGCGCCCATGGGCGAGCCTCAGCGGTAGCTTTGGCTCTACGCTTATGCCGCCAAGCCGTCACCCATTCGCCCCGCTGTAAGGGCTCTAATGCCGGAGTTGGGGGATTACTAACTCCACCTAGGGCATCCAGACTTTCCCCTACAGAAGCTACACTGTTCTCACGCTCACTAACCTGCTCTAAAGCCTGGACACGTGCTTCTAGCACTGTAATCTCCATCAGAGAGCTAACTAATCTGCACTTATCACAAATAAAGCTATCACTAGCAACGGAGGAAGAATGACTAAACATTCTGCACTCAGCACACTGAACAGGCAGAAGGTGTGCCATGATGAAAAGATTCACGTACCTTAAACGAAGATCTGTTGATATTAAAGCAGATCCGATGTGGATGGCCTCCACTTGTGGTCTTTACACAGGAGGAGAGAAAAAGAAAGCTTCTGGTCTCGGCGTTCTTCCGAAAAAAGAAAGAGAAAAACCGGAAAAAAAATACCAATACTTTGGCCTCCTCAGGTGTACCGTTTAGCTGAATAAACACCTTACAGTTTGTAGTACAAATGTTCTGAATTTTCCTCTCTTTCTTAAGACACATGTATTCCTGGCTATATCCCCATTTTGTTTGGTCAGTTGCTCGTTTATGTAGATGTTGGATCCCTTTAGCTCGTACCCTTGCTTTAATAGTGTGGTCTTATGTTTCCTGTTGACAACCCTCATGATGATGGTCTGCTTGTCACTAGGGTTCCTCCTTGGTAGCAGGTGGCACACCTCGATGTTATCGCAGTCCAGGCAAATTCCCTTGGACTGCAGGAAAGCAGCTACCTGCTGCTCCATGGAGCGCACATCCAGCTCCCTGGGCCCCCCCCCATTGATAGTGAGAACATGCGAGAATTCCCTTGGTAAATAATACAGCCTCATGCTAACGGCTAACAGTTCAATATCTTTACTGTAGATTTTCTCTTTTTAATAGTGATGTGTCCCGGGTTACACCACCTATCGTTGATAAACACAGCCAGTCCCCCTCCTTTCCTCTTACCACTCTCCTTTGTCCTGTCTGCACACTGAATTTGGAAGCCATCAAGCATGACGTTAGCATCTGAAGTTAGCTTGGTTAGCAGTGTCTCTGTAAAGAGCATCAGACTACACTGCCGGTATTCTGCTGGTGCCGAGTCAGCGCCGCTAACTCATCCATTTTATTGGCAAGAGATCTTATATTCCCCATGATAACAGATGGAAGGATGGAATTAGCAGTTAATTTTAAGGTGAAATTAGAGTCAGGTGTTTTCAATCAATGGGATGACAATGAGTAGGCACCCTGTTTTATTTAAAGAACAGGGATTTATCAAAGTCTGATCTTCACCACACATGTTTGTGGAAGTGTATTATCGCACGAACAAAGGAGATTTTTGAGGACCTCAGAAAAAGCATTGTTGATGCTCATCAGGCTGGAAAAGGCTACAAAACCATCTCTAAAGAGTTTGGACTCCACCAATCCACAGTCAGGCAGATTGTGTATAAATAAAGGAAATTCAAGACCATTGTTACCCTCCCCAGGAGTGGTCAACCAACAAAGCTCACTCCAAGAGCAAGACGTGTAATAGTCAGCGAGGTCACAAAGGACCCCAGGGTAAATTCTAAGCAACTGAAGGCCTCTCTCACATTGGCTAATGTTAATGTTCATGAGTCCATTGTTGGTAACTTGCCAGCACCCCCTATAACGATCCCACAATTCCTTGCGCGCTCCACCCGGATGTGACGTAAAGTGGAACTGCTTTAACTGTATCGAGAGCGCCTCGATTCGTCCTCTCGTGTTCTGGCTACTGGAGTGGTCGGACGGACTGTTGGCACGCTCGCCTACAGTGTTGAGACTAACCGCTATTGTCTGAGAACAGCCTGTTCAAATTAGTTTTGGCCAAACTTTTGAACGACCCGCTAAGTTTCAGCGATATAGTGGTTTTGATTCTAAACCTTTGCAAAGTTTAACTACAGTTAAGTAGTTTTCCACGCTAAGAGGCATTTGCGGACAGCTTCGCTCCTCTCAGCCTTTTTCTCGTCGACGCATCACCGGAGGTTTCTCCCGAAGCACCGTGGGCCAGCTAGGCCTCCATCTCCCTGCTTCGTTAGGCACGGTTGGACGCAACTCGCCACTAACCTCCTCTCCTCGGACCGCGACCCTCAGCGCGGACATCGGAGAACGAACTTCCATCGCATTGAGTAGGCACTTGGGCAAATTTTAATTTGTAGCTTATTCAGATGGTTGTTAGGGTCATGTTTAAGCTTTGAGCTATTTAGCATACCTGCTCAGACACGGAAGGTGTTTGTTTGTTTTTATTGTTTGCTTTGGTTCTGTTTTTTTTTTTCTTTGAACTTGTTAGACAGGGTATCTTGCATGATATCTTTCCTCAACTCCATTGCTAGCTTCCCTATCTGATTAGCAGCGCAGCGACAAGTATGTTATTTTAAGCTCCGAGGCTAGACCGCTACAAGGCCTAGTCCTCTCCATCCAACACCTATTACACACATATATACACACACACTCTCTCTCTCTCTCTCTCTCTCTCTCTCTCTCGCGTTGAGTTCTTTGCCTAGATAGTCTGTTGGAAATTGTTGTTAAGTGCAGTGTTTGGATCCAGCTGTAACGTGGTCAGATTCTCCTTAGCAACTTATTGCTAGCTACCTCAGGGTGATACGCTAGCTGGTAGGCTTGTGTTCTCGACTAGGCCTGCAGGCGCCATTTTTCCCGACGCCATTTTGGGTACCTCCCTCATTGAGTTACCTGTGATACGACACCTAGGCACTGACCACCATTTTGTTTAAGCATTGCCAGAGTGGCTAGTCGTTAGCATCTGCCCACAGATACATACACACCTACACACACGCACGCATCGGCTTGCCAAATCAACGTCCTTGCGAAAGACATAGAGCGTTTTGAGCCGGAAAATCATAGACACCGAAGCGTTAATGATTATTTCCGGGAAATCGAGCGTAGCCTCCTGGACCTGCCAGAGGCTACGTCGCATGAAAAGGCCAGACTAGTCTGGAAAACTTTAGGTAGTGGCGTACAAGCATTCGTTGAGACCCTACCGCAGTCAGTCCTCGACAACTACAAGAAAATACGTAAGTACTTGAAAGAGGAATACTCGTTGTACGAGGACGAGACTGCTGCGACGATGGCTGCCATTCTAATCAGACAGAAACGAAGCGAACACCCTCGCAAGTACTACCGTCGGCTCCGCACAGCGTACTTTCAGGGCAGAAGCGAGCCCGGGCTAGAGGAAGATCGCAACTTCAAGTCCCTCTTCCTCCATAACCTTCACCCGTGCATCCGTAACCAAGTAACACTCGCGTGTTGCCAGCGCCCCCATACTATGAGAGAAATGCGTTGCACTGCAGAACTAACGTGGGAGACGTTCGTCCGACCCACAGACCGCCACGAGGACGATCCCAGAGTCCTCAGCCTATATGAGCAAGAAGGTCAGTCCTTAGGCCTAGAAGGGGGTGAAGCCCCAAACCGCGGGCCCCCTTGGGCGAACCCAAACCCCGGCCACCAGATGTCGAGTCAACCCAAAGGTAACTGGAAAGTTCGACAAGCTGGAGCCAAGGGGGAACAGGGCCCCAACGCCAAAGGGCAAGGTAACCGCAAACCTGGCAGTCACGGCCCTAAATCTCAGAATAGCGGACAGTCAAGGCCCCATCGCAACTCCTCTCGAAGGGAGCGGAGCCCTAAGCTAGCTACTGCTAAACAAGCCAACCAAGAGCTGCTTGGGATGGCAGAACTGAGGGCTGAATTAGCACGGATTAAACAAACCAACCAAGAGCCGCTTGGGATGGCAGAACTGAGGACCGAATTAGCACGGGTTAAACAACTGCTGAGCAATAAGAACAGGAAGGGTAAGCCGAGCAAGGACAGGGACGAACTGTCAGCATGACTAGGCTGGGACCCATCCCCACCACCACCGCGTGTCTACCTCGTGGGGTGGGGAAAGGACCCCTGCCCAATAGGCAGCGATGAGTTGAAACCACCCCCCCCGGTAGTGAAGCCTGACCCGCAGGATGCACCCCTGACGCAGTTTCTTGGAGATTTGGTTAGGAAAGGCAACGCCAAGCGTATCTATACCCCAGTGGTGGTAGAAGGCAACGTTTCCCTCCAAGCTCTCTTGGATACCGGGTCGGAAATCACCCTGATGTGTTCCAAAGTCTTCGCAGAGGTTTCTGATGCGTGGCGCGCGCAAGGTAGACCCATCAGAACCGAACGTTGTGACGTCAGCTTGGTTAGCTTCACCCAGAATCAAGCCCCAGTAACAACCATTGCATGGTTAGAACTCACCTTCCAGGGCATGTCCATCACTCACCCCACTTACATCTGCTCTGTTGGGGTAGAACCGTTCCTCATTGGCCAAGACCTACTAGATAGGCTAGCGGACCTCATTGACTGTCGTCGGGGGCAACTGTGGGCCCAGGTCGCATCCCCACAGACCCCAGATCCTCGTCATCATGATCGAGCCCGTTGCGATGAAGTTAGCGTGGATGCTACTCCACCGATAGCTGAGTCAGGGCAGGTCCCCGAGAACCTCGAGACCACTCCGCTCCACCCTGAGCCGAGTCAAGAAGCACCCAACTCAACCGACACTCTTCTCAACCGCAACGCGCTTGATGGCCACCCGTCTTTCCTTTGCTTTCTTGGCGAATCTGCCCCAACCAGGTACTACCCCTGGATATCTGGCAACATTGCTGTCAACGGCGTCACGGCACCTGGCGTCAGGTTAGCGCTTTGGTCAGAGAAGTCAGCCATCAGCCAAACGTGGTTCGACATAGTGCGTCAGAGCACTCCTTCCCCTGTCTTTGTGCAGAAGAGCCACCGGCTACTGTCAGCCGAACAACCACAGAGCCCCACCAAAGCCACGGGCGTCTGTGCCGTGTCGCTCGCCATCGGTCAGAGAGAATTCCTTCATTTCTTGAGTGTCGTCCCCAGACTTCCTGATTCACTGGTCATCGGGGCAGACATCCTGGTCAGACTGGGAGCCCAACTGGACCTAGTCAACCGGGTCATCTGGACCCAAGCCGACGCCGCTAAGCACCCGTTCCAAGCTGACCCGGAACAAATGCGGTCAGGACAAATGATTCCCCAAGCCTGCCATGTTGCTAGCGAATTTGACATTGTCATTCCCGCTAGGACTGCTGGTTCCCCTCTTAAGCTGGTCATCATGAAAGACCAACAGTTTCGTAGCTCCCAGGCGTTCTTCCAGCCTCTCAGATTCTTCATGGAGCTCGATTTAGCCGTGTGTGGGACTCCGCTGCTTGAAGTGAGTCATCGTTCCGCTTACCTCCTGGTTCAAAACTCCACGCGGGACGCCATCACGATCCCCGCCCGTCGGCCTTTAGGCCTTCTGATAGACCAGGCATTCCATGACTTTGAACTCACCATTCCAGTCATCGGTGAGCTGCCAACTCATTCCGATCCAGTGGAACCTCCCTGGATCACGCTTCCTTTCCACATGATCCACGTCGAACCTCACGACATGCTTCACGACGAGCGCATAGTCATGACCAAAACTGACACCCCGAAACACATGCTGGTGTACGCTCTTGCCACGCAATCGAGCAACGACACCCCTGCAACTGAGGTCGTCGATTCAGCTCTAGGTGAACCGTACCCAGGCTTCAAACGAGAAGTTCAACAACAGCTGGTGAAAGCTGACAGCCTGACCACGGACGCCCAGAGACGACAGCTCCATGAACTGTTCTACGACTTCAAGGCGATCTGGGCGCGAGATTCCAATGACTGCGGAGTCACGGACATCCACACCGTCCGAATCCCAACAGATCCGAACGCTCCACCGACGTTCGTGCGGCAATACAAAATCCCGTTAGCCGCATACGACTCAATACAAGAAACACTGGACACTCTGCTGGAAAAGCAGATCATTCGTGAGTGTAACTCGACTTACAACTCCCCCTTGTGGCCGGTGCTGAAACCGAACGGCAAGTGGCGTCTCACCATTGACTATAGGCAGCTGAACAAGCAAGTGCCCTTGTCGAGATGGCCCATGATCCATCTGGATCAAGAACTTGCCAAGGTGAAGGGTGCAAAGTTCTTCTCCACCGCCGACGTGGCGAGTGGATTCTGGACCATGCGCGTGGATCCAGCTGACCAGCACAAGCTGGCCTTTTCCTTTGGGAACCGCCAGCTAACTTTCAACCGATGTCCGTTCGGCTACGCGAACTCCCCCGCTGATTTCAACATCTTCTTGCATAAGGCAATGAGCGATGCCGCAGCTTGTGGCAACTTGATCTATGTCGATGACATCCTCATTAGGTCACAGACTTTTGATGCACACCTCGAAGAGATACGCCATGTTCTGTCTCAGCTGTCCAGAGCAGGAGCGAAGCTCTCTGTCACCAAAGGGCAGTGGTGTCGCACCAAAGTCGAATACGTTGGACTGTGCGTCGGGCCAGATGGCATTGAACCCCAGTCGGGGAGGGTGCGGGCTATCCAAGACATCAAAGCCCCATCCAACGTACCCGAACTCAGGAGCTTCTTAGGGGTCTGCAACTACTCCCGACAGTTCATCGAGGACTACGCGGAGATAGCACAACCGCTCACCGAGCTCCTCCGAAAGGATAAACCCTTCCAGTGGAGTGAGCCTCAAGAACTCGCGTTCAAGAGCATGAAGCAGAAGCTCTGCTCCGCTCCCTGCCTCGCGTATCCCGACAAAGACAAACCGTTCTTCTTGGAGGCTAGTTTCTCCACCCACTGCCTGAGCGCTGCACTGTCACAGCAGCATGACAAAGATCGCCGTGTCGTAGCATACACCAGTCGGCCCCTCAGTGCTGTGGAGTTGAAATTTTCAGACTGCAAAAAAGCCCTGCTGGCCACGGTCTGGGCCGTTGAACACTTTCGCAGTTACATTGGTGGCCAGAAGGTGGTGATAGAGACCAATCATCAACCGGTCTCGTTCTTGAACAGCCAGAGGCTGAGAGAGGGAAGAGTTTCGAACAGTCGCATCGCAGCTTGGATGATGGCACTACAGGGCTACGACGTCGAGGTGAAGTATGCCCAGAACCACAAGATGGCGCTTGGCCGAGGCCTGGCGGAATGCCAGCATTGCGACTGCGAGAATAGTCCGGATCAAACCGAACTAACAACCGTACCTGCTCTCCCCTCCGACCACCACTACTATGACGAGAACGTCTGCAAAGACCTCCCCACCGCTTACATAGATGGATGCTCATTCCATCATGAACGCAAAGTCCAAGCCGGTGTCGGTATCGTATGGGCGAACGGCCCTATACAAGGGAAATACCAACACCGACTTGGGGCTAAGACTAGCCAATATGCGGAGGTAGCAGCCGTGCTCATCGTCCTGCAACAAGCTGCCCGTGAGAACATCAAGCGGTTAGTTCTCTGCTCTGATTCAAATTATGCCAGGCATAGCTTCGTCTCACACTTTCCCTCGTGGAAGGCGAAGGACATGAAAAACGCAAGGGGCAAGGAAGTGAAACACTCCGAACTCTTCCTAGCATGCGATCGACTCGTAACCGAACAGGGAATGTGCGTCTACTGGAAGAAGGTGAAGGAACATTCTCAAGTCCCAGGACCTGACAAAGTCGGTAATGATGAGGCAGATGGCCTCGCCAAAGCGGGAGCCGTAGACGGCCCCCTTTGGGAATTCCAGCCTTCATGGCTTCCCGAGACGCCATGCCATAACGTAACCGCGGTTACTCGGCGACAGGCTAGAGCAGGTCAAACTGACGCAGTACCCCAAGCAGGAACAGTGCAACTCGGCCGACTGCCCCAGGACGCCGACCTGGTGTCTATGCAGGAAAGGGATCCCGTGATCCACCAAATCCGTAAGTTCCTTGCGGACCCCGTGGCGTCCCCAATTTCCCCATAAGAGTTGCAACAGTCCCGAGACTTAAATCACCTTCACAATCTCAAAAACGGCTTAAAACTCGAGGAAGGACTCCTGGTGTACACACCACGCAACCAGGGACCTCCCCGGTGGGTCATGCCCACAGATCATAGGGGGGTCATGTTGCAGTACGCTCACGACAGCCCGTGCGGGGGCCATAGGAACGCTCAGGCGACCTACCAGACACTCCAACAGATTGTCTATTGGCCCTTCATGATTCAGGACATTACCGAGTATGTCAAAGGGTGCTTGATTTGCTGCCAATTCCGACCAGCCCAACCGTTGAACCGCGCCCCACTGCAAAGCAAAGGCATCTCATTCCCCTGGTCTAATCTCCAGATAGACTGGGTCGGACCGGTGCCGAAATCGGCTCGAGGTAATAAGTACCTCCTGACCGTCACTTGCGCGTTCACGAAGTGGGTGGAATGCTTGCCCGCCCCAAACGAAACCGCAGAGACCACCGCTCTCCTTCTTATGAACCATGTGTTCAGCCATTGGGGCTTGCCCCTATCCATTGATTCCGACCGAGGTACTCATTTCACCGCAGAGGTCATGAGAGTGTTGTGGGAGATGCTCGGAGTCGAGGCAAAATTCCACATCGCGTATCATCCTCAGTCTTCCGGTCAGGTCGAACGCGCCAACCAAACCATCGTGAGCATGCTTCGCAAGTATGTTAGTCACCATGGCAAAGATTGGGACATCAAACTCCCTCTGGTGCTGATGGCCATTCGGTCCACTCCTCACCGCACCACCGGAGTCACCCCGTTCGAAATGATGACTGGCCGTGAAATGGTTCTTCCCTTACACCTCCTCTACCGACCAGAGGACCTAAGTGTTGCCACTGCGTACACCGCACACCAGTACGTCACCGACTTGCAACGCCACTTGCAGGCCACATTTGCGTGGGCCCAGGAACACCTCGAAAAGAGTGCAAAAGGACAGAAAGCTTACTACGACAGAAAGGCGACACACCGTGAGTATGAAGTAGGCGACAGAGTCCTATACTTCAATTTCACCAAACCGGTAGGAGTAGCCAGAAAATTCTTACCCCGTTGGTCCGGCCCTTTCGAAATCGTCGGTAAACTGTCCCCCGTCGCCTACCGCATCAAAACTTCGAAGCCCAGCCAGGCGCCTTCGTATAGATGGGTCCATAGCAACCAAATAAAGCTCTTTGAGCAGTCCACACTCCATGGGGGGGTGGACAAACAATAAGTTATAGCCTCCCCAACTTAGTTGCATGCCTCTCAATCCATAAGCGTGCATCTATAAGTAACCACCCTTGTTACCACTCAAATCGGAATAACAAACTCCTGTATGTTGCAGAATGGCCCCTCTCTGGATCCTCGGCATCTTCCTAGTCCTGCAGACCACATTGGCCAGTAACATAGTGGAACCAGGTCCGCCGAGTGGCATCGTTCTCCAAGATGCCCCAGGACTGCTCCTCACCAATTGCCGCGTCCACACCCAGCGCGTGTACACCCGCCTCGATCCTTGGGATGTGTATCGTAAGCATTTTAGGTCGCCCACACAAACAAACCTCGAAACCGGGCCTGACTCCGAGATTGGGTCCAACATCGAACACGCCAAGTGTACCACAGTTCACATGCTCGAACAGTTACAGAAGTTCATAGTCACTGAGGAGGAACTCAGCGGCAAAACACGCCCTAAATGGTTCCTCGGAGGACTACTTACTGCTGCATCCGCCATTGGCTCTCTGTTCTCAATGGGCCTCTCTGCCGTTAACACCGTTAGCCTGACCGCGGTCAAACAAGAAATGAACATTCTTAAGGAAGAAATGCCAGAAATCCAGGGTAGACTACTAACTCAACAGGAGGAGCTGCAGGGCCTAGGCAAAACCCTGCAGGGAACCATACTAACCGTTAACATGCATTCTACATTAATCAAGAACACAGTACATGCCGTAGACAGGCTAGCGACAATCATGAGAAGCGAAGTCAAGTACGTCCGAGTAATCCGAGACCTAATGCAGGACCTGATGAGAGAAGTAAGTAGCTCTCTCAGCACCCTGAGTGGAGGTAAAATCCCACCATATTTGATACCCCTCAGCATGGTTGACAGCTTACTCCGATCTACTACCACGACTAACGTTTACTCATCACAGATTCATCTGGCTTATAGTCTTGGCAGTGCTATCCCCATTTTTGTGAACCCTCAAAACCTAGAAATAGGCTTCATCCTCAATCTCCCCGTTATTGAACGGCAAAACATATACAGAATCAAATCTGTCCTTAATGTAGGTTTCTGGAACAACGACGTACACGTACGTTTGCAGACACCTCCCACCATAGCCTATCACGATGACAACCCCTCTATCTACCTCATCCCTAACTTAGACATGTGCACCTCTACCAAAGATATCCACTGGGTCTGCCCCAGCAATCCCTTTATCCGAGACACCACAGACCGTCTCTGTGGATTGACAAAAGTCCCCGATCAGAAGTGTGCAGGCAAATTGTCTATTAAAGATGAAGGAATAGGAACTAGAGTAGAAAGAGCTGGCAATCGGTGGCTAATCAACACTCCCCAAACTGAGATTCTGGTATCATATGATCAACATAACACTGCCACTAGAATGAAGATCCCTAACGAAACCTCTCTCCTAAGTGTCCCACTAGGAGCCACTGTTCACGTGGGTGACATCACCCTCCATCACCTTAGCGCTGACCAGTATGAGACCGAGATAGAAATGCCCGATGCCTTCCCAGGTCACGAACTTGAGATAAACTCCACCCTCCAAGCACAACTACTGCTGGAAGGGACCAAAACCGTGCAATTCAATCTTAAGCCTACTGGCATTGCTACCACTTTCTTGAATAACCGCGCAAACCCTTCGTCCGATCAAGGATCTTTAATAAGCCGAATTGCGCTGGGATTTCTAGCTAGCGGTTGGGTTATCACAGTCTTCATAGCCATCACTCTACATAGGTACATACTGACACTACACCGCAAACTGGACAAAACGATCTACGCACCTGAGAAATTGGATCGTGGCATTGTCCGATTCTCCATCAGGCCTAAGGCCTCCACTAACTTTCTTGAAGAGTAGGCTTGCTAACACGCTAACTAACCCCTCTTTTCCATTTTCCTTTATGGAGTTTTGATTTTTTTTTTGTTGCTGTGTGAAATGTTGTATGTAGAAGGTAGTTAAGTAGCCATAGTGTGATTGTTTTCATGCCCAAAGTGCCTATGCTTTCATGCCCAAGTGCCTATGCATCTTATGGACTGTATGAAATGAATTGAACTGTTGAACTGTGTCTGAAAGACTTTTCACAGAAAGGACCCTTGGAACTACCTCATTGTGGAACTACCTCATTGTGGAACTACCTCATTGTGGATTACTAGGGACCGTGGGTCGCAGACTAAACACCATGTGCCCATAGGGTATCACTCCTTTCAGCGCCTATGGCCAAGGGGGGAATGTTGGTAACTTGCCAGCGCCCCCTATAACGATCCCATAATTCCTTGCACGCTCCACCCGGATGTGACGTAAAGTGGAACTGCTTTAACTGTATCGAGAGCGCCTTGATTCGTCCTCTCGTGTTCTGGCTACTGGAGTGGTCGGACGGACTGTTGGCACGCTCGCCTACAGTGTTGAGACTAACCGCTATTGTCTGAGAACAGCCTGTTCAAAATAGTTTCGGCCAAACTTTTGAACGACCTGCTAAGTTTCAGCAATATAGTGGTTTTGATTCTAAACCTTTGCAAAGTTTAACTACAGTTAAGTAGTTTTCCACGCTAAGAGGCATTTGCGGACAGCTTCGCTCCTCTCAGCCTTTTTCTCGTCGATGCATCACCGGAGGTTTCTCCCGAAGCACCGTGGGCCAGCTAGGCCTCCATCTCCCTGCTTCGTTAGCCGCGGTTGAACGCAACTCGCCGCTAACCTCCTCTCCTCGGACCGCGACCCTCAGCGCGGACATCGGAGAACGAACTTCCATTGCATTGAGTAGGCACTTGGGCAAATTTTAATTTGTAGCTTATTCAGATGGTTGTTAGGGTCATGTTTACGCTTTGAGCTATTTAGCATACCCGCTCAGACACGGAAGGTGTTTGTTTGTTTTTATTGTTTGTTTTGGTTCTGTTTTTTTTTTCTTTGAACTTGTTAGACAGGGTATCTTGCATGATATCTTTCCTTAACTCCATTGCTAGCTTCCCTATCTGATTAGCAGCGCAGCGACAAGTATGTTATTTTAAGCTCCGAGGCTAGACCGCTACAAGGCCTAGTCCTCTCCATCCAACACCTATTACACACATATATACACACACACTCTCTCTCTCGCGTTGAGTTCTTTGCCTAGATAGTCTGTTGGAAATTGTTGTTAAGTGCAGTGTTTGGATCCAGCTGTAACGTGGTCAGATTCTCCTTAGCAACTTATTGCTAGCTACCTCAGGGTGATACGCTAGCTGGTAGGCTTGTGTTCTCGACTAGGCCTGCAGGCGCCGTTTTTCCCGACGCCATTTTGGGTACCTCCCTCATTGAGTTACCTGTGATACGACACCTAGGCACTGACCGCCATTTTGTTTAAGCATTGCCAGAGTGGCTAGTCGTTAGCATCTGCCCACAGATACATACACACCTACACACACGCACGCATCGGCTTGCCCTAGCCTCACACACACACACCTACACACACAAGGGATTCTTTTTTTTCCTATCTCTCTCTCTCTCTCTCTCTCTCTCTCTTTCCCTCAAATTTATAGTCCAGGTGTAATTGTTCCATTGTTTTGTCTTGTTATTACCTTTGCCGACATTGAATGTATTTTGAGATTATTATTAGTGAGTAGTAGACAAATAAAAGCTAATAAAATTGAATTGCATTTTACTTGTTCCTGTTGTTTATTCACAAGGTCAACTATTTAGAACTCCTTTTTCCTTCAAAATTTAGCTTTTGTATACAACTGGGTTTCCCATCTAATACAGAGCTACCATTAATCTTGAATGTAACCATTCACTGTGAGTATTAAGATTAATAATTTAAGATTTTATGAGACTGATCTTTATTTATAAATTGATTAATTTAATTATCAATTATTACATAATTTATAATTTAATTAATCCCAATTCAACCTACACCATCATCAGGAGAATACTGAACAACAGTGGTGTGCATGGCAGGGTTGCAAGGAGAAAGCCACTGCTCTCCAAAAAGAACATTGCTGCTCATCTACAGTTTGCTAAAGATCATGTGGACAAAAATGTTTTGTGGATAGATGAGACCAAAATATAACTTTTTGGTTTAAATAAGAAGCGTAATGTTTGGATAAAGGAAAACACTGCATTCCAGCATAAGAACCTTATCCCATCTGTGAAACATGGTGGTGGTAGTATCATGGTTTGGGCCTGTTTTGCTGCATCTGGGCCAGGATGGCTTGCCATCATTGATGGAAAAATGAATTCTGAATTATACCATCAAATTCTAAAGGAAAATGTTAGGACATCCGTCCATGAACTGAATCTCAGGAGAAGGTGGGTCATGCAGCAAGACAACGACCCTAAGCATACAAGTCATTCTACCAAAGAATTGTTAAAGAAGAATAAAGTTAATGTTTTGGAATGGCCAAGCCAAAGTCCTGACCTTAATCCAATCAAAATGTTGTAGAAGGACCTGAAGTGAGCAATTCATGTAAAGAAACCCACCCACATCCCAGAGTTGAAGCTGTTCTGTATGGAAGAATAGGCTAAAATTCCTCCAAGCTGGTGTGCAGAACTGATCAACAGTTCCTGGAAACGTTTAGTTGCAATTATTGCTGCACAAGTGGGTCACACCAGATATTGAAAGCAAAGGTTCACATACTTTTGCCACTCACAGATATCTAATATTGGATCATTTTCCTCAATAAATAAATGACCAAATATAATATTTTTATCTCATTTGTTTAACTGAGTTCTTTTTATCTACTTTTAGGACGTGTGAAAATCTGATGATGTTTTCGGTCATATTTATGCAGAAATATAGAAAATTCTAAAGGGTTCACAGACTTTCAAGCACCACTGTAATACAGTGTCTTGTAAAAGTATTTATCCCCCTTGGTGTTTGTCCTGTTTTGTTGCATTACAAGATGGAATTAAAATGGATTTTTGGAGGGTTAGCACCATTTAAATTACACAACATGTCTACCACTTTAAAGGTGAACATTTCTTATTGTGACACAAGCAATAATTAAGATGAAGAAACAGAAATCTGCAGTGTGCATTGGTATTCACATTCTTTCATATGAGACCCCTAAATAAGAGCTGGTCCAACCAATTCTATTTATAAGTCACATAATTAGTTGATTAAGAGCCACCTCTGTGCAATCAAAGTGCCACATGATCTGTCACATGATGTCTGTAAAAATTCACATGTTCTGGAAGGGCCCTGACTCTGCAACACTACTAAGCAAGCAATATGAGAATCAAAGAGCACTCCAAACAGGTCAGAGACAAAGTTGTGAAGTATGAATCAGGGTTAGATTATAAAAAAATCCCAAACTTTGAATATCCCAAGGAGCACCATTAAATCCATTATAGCAAAATGGAAAGAATATGGCACCACTACAAACCTGACAAGAGAAGTCAAGTCAAGTCCAGTTTATTTGTATAGTGCTTTTAACAATAAACATTGTCGCAAAGCAGCTTTACAGAATTTGAACGACTTAAAACATGAGCTAATTTTATCCCTAATCTATCCCCAATGAGCAAGAAGGCCACAACTCACAGACCAGACAAAGAGGGCATTAATTAGAGATGCAACAAAGACACCAAAGATTAGCCTGGGCCCACCCATCCTAAGTGTGACACAACACGGGGGCCTGTTGCGAACTTAGTCTGGCAAGGCAAGCTATCTCCAGCTCTTCCAAGCTCCCGAAAAATCGGGAGCCAATCAACTTTGAGCATCTCCAACGGCCCTGGGTAGAGGCGTGTTCAAGGCAGTGACGTAGTAGAACTGCGACCGGAAGCCATAGATTGTTTACAGAATCTATGCCAGAAGCGCTTCATTCACTAGAAACATTACGAACATGGAGCAGCGGCAAGCCTTTGACACAGTGGTAGATGCTGTATTGAAAGCATTCAACGGGAAGTTCTCATTGAAAACGGAGCAAAGAGCAGCCCTGGAGGTATTTATCTTCTTCCTGTTACTCAAGCAGTTTCCGTCGTGTCACATACGTCAGAGGAAAGAGTGATGTGATTGGTTTAAGCTTCGTCACAGCCTTTTCTGGCTTCGACCAGTAGCAAACTGAGGCATTTCAGGGAGGTGGGTCAACCACGCGCTTTGGGAAACGGTTGGGCTTAATATCTTTGCCAGACCAATGCTCGCAGAGCTTTGAAGTTGCGTTAGCCAGACTAACCAAAGATAACACTGAAGGAGCTGCAGAGATCCACAGCAAAGATGGGAGTATCTGTCCATAGGACCACTTTAAGCCATACACTCCACAGGGTGGGGCTTTATGGAAGAGTGGCCCAAAAAGTGCCATTGCTTAAGAAAACACATTTGGAGTTTGCCCAACAACATGTGGCAGACTCCCCAAACATATGGAAGAAGATGCTCTGGGCAAATTAAACTAAAATGTAACTTTTTGACCATCAGGGGAAATGCCATGTGTGGTGCAAACCCTGAGAACACTATTCCTACAGTGAAGCATGGTGGTGGTAGCATCATGCTGTGGGGATGTTTTTCATCTGCAGGAACAGGAAAGCTGGTCAGGACTGAAGGAAAGATGGATGGCACTAAATTCAGGGCAATTCTGGAGGAAAACCTGTTTGAATCAGCCAGAGTTTTGACACTGGGACGAAGCTTCATGTTCCAGCAGGACAGTGACCTTAAAGGATATACGCAGAACCTTTATTTTTAAATAAATTTCTGAGTGGATAGTATCTCCATCCTTGACTCTTGTATGCTGCATAAATGGGAATTTTAAAAAATATATTTTTGAGAGTTAAAATAGACCGCAAAGTTGGCATTCAAGCTGCCCTGCTGAGACAACCAGACCTGAGTGTGTGACATCACAGCAGGAACTGGTTTTAAGGCTGAGGCCTTTGACAGCTATAGACCAAAATAATATTAATAAAAATTTATGGTGAAAGTAAGAAATACCATTACCGACTTGCTCAGCTAAGACTGATTGTGGGTTGACTCTCATTAAAACAGGATAAGCATTATAACCAGAGGTGGAAAGTAACGAATTACATTACTCGCGTTACTGTACTTGAGTAGCTTTTTTGTGTACTTATACTTTTTCAAGTAATTTTTAAAGAGTGTACTTTTACTTAAGTATGTTTTCTTTTAAGTAGTGTACTTCGGTACATTTTACATCACAACCGTTACTGAGTAAAAAATAAATAAATAAATAAATAAATAAATAAATAAATAAAGGCTAAAACGGAGAAGGGGAAATGCGTTCTGGAAATGAATCACGGGAAGGACAGTTGTCGCGCGCGCAAGTCTCACACAGACGATGGCGGACATGCACTGGCGCTTTAAGGGGGGGGCTTTGGGGGGGCTCAAACCCCTGGACCACAGCCAATCAGGGGCCTTGTAATATTAATAAAATAATAAACTGTCGGAATCGTGGGCCTACATTAATGTACGGATAGAAATAAGGTTAGAAATAAATGAGTGCACAGTAGCCTGCTGTAAGAGACATGGTGGATGTGGTTCGCGAAACGAACACCCACAACTGTACCAGAATAAAATGTAACAAAATGTAACGTCACGCACGAAAGCGCGCCAAAGACTGCAGACTACAGAGACAAATTTAGAGGCTTTGAAAGATGAAGCGTTCACATGTTAGCGGGGTGCATAAAAGGAAAAAAAGAGAGAGATGCAGGTAATGATAGAATCGTTGCCTAAAGTCACAGACTTTTTTAAGGTAAGGATCACCAATCTGTTCAGAATATGAGCTACTTATGGGCAATTCCATGTAAATGTCAACCTCACCATGCAAAAATAAAGCAACATGTAATGCATCAAAACCACTCCCAGAGATATCACCTAGGCCTGTATTTTACAGATGTGAACAAGCTGAACCAATTTGTAACCAACCTAATATGTCACTGTCAGTCTTTCTTTCTTATAATGTAAAACCCAAGCTAAAATCAACTTTGATCATGTACAATTCTATATTATTGCCACAAGCCACAGAAATGTATGCTAAAATCCACAAAACAGCAAAACAATAGCCATCCTAAATATTATTTAAGAACTTTGATAGTTTTAGCTGATATTTAGAGAGTTTTTCAAAGGGTTATGGTGGTTAAATTGCTGATTTTCTAAACATATGCCATGTCTATTTCAGACGCGTCACATCCATAACGGAATTTCGTCACATCCATAACGCTGACTTTTCCTTCCGAAACTCTGCATGAAATACAAAATATTTTAAACAGAGATTTTTTTATATTCACCTTGGACCCCTCTATCAAACGGATATCTCCATTTCGACATTAGGTTTACGATTTCACAGAGTTTGATAAAAATGTACAGTCACCCAAGAAAAGTGATACTTTTTCTGTTACATCCATAACGCATCTTTTATTGGCATTTTCTGGCATGCCCTAGATGTACTATGGGAATTGTTCTTGTTCTATCACTTCTCCAGTATGGTACAGCCTTAAAATATGCAACACCTGTTTAAATACTGGGAGACAATAAAACATGCACTGGGTCATTTGTTGCCATTTTGAGTTCAAGTGTCACGTCCATAACGCTGGAATTGCTCTTATCAGTTATCAGCCTACCAGCAGCTAGGCTATGTGCAGCTAGGCTAGATATGCTATGATCTGTCCAACAGTAAAATAAATCAGTTGTGATTTGAATACGTGTCGTGTGATTTGAGTTATAATCCTGTTAGTATAATAGCATATTTCGATGGGGATAATAAAATGTCTAAAACGGCATCTACTGAAGAAATTGATGAAAAGATTGTAGCCTATAATTTTCACAGTTCGGGCAGCAGACAGAGTAAGCATACTGAGGGGAATAGCAATACAAAGCTAGCGCATATCCACATTTCTCGCTAGCTGTGTTGGGTGTGTTGTTAACCTGTGTGGATTTAAGTGAAATACTTGAGAAGTTCTGTGGTCAAGACAGCGTTTTAAGGTAAGGACACTTGATTATTAATGTTTGCCCGCCGTGGCTTGTTGTTGACGAAAGGCCCACATGATTTTGCCTTATGCAGCTACTGCTAGCGTCATGCTTTGAACTCGGTTAAGCTCATTTGCGCTAAAGGATGGGTTTATTGAAGGACTTTGATGTAGCTAGTTTCTTTTTAAAAAATTGTATGCTCAAAAAAGTATGCCTGTGTTCATCATGTTTAACTTTTTTCTTGATGGAGTGCGTGAAATATTGTTGCAAGTGGTATTTCGATGCAGTCATGTCAAAAAGGCAGTTGAATGCACGGTCTTATTCAAGGAGAAGGAAGACTTGCATGATGCTTGAACATAGATCCGTAAAATAGACCCTAGTAGGACTTGGTTTCGTGTATTTCGGTCTGTAGAGTTATGAGTTTGGCCGCTGTCCATGGTGTTTACGTTTCATGTGGCCGCCGAGCCAAGTACCTTCATCATCATCATCATGTTCCCCTGTCAAAAGTTAAACTCTCTAGGGGTGCTTCTGCTGTAGCAGTTGCAGCAGTTGCTCAAAGTTTGATTTGTCCATCATCATACGTCTTATCTGTTGGGTGTCTATGCCCAGCAGATTTTCCCATGTCGTCCATTTGTAACCATTTTTGTCAAACAGGAGCTGCTTTTGCACTTGGTTATTGCCCATCTGGCAAACGTGAGCAATATATTTTAGTTGTTGTACGTAGCAGGATAGTTTTATATCCTGGGTTCCTGTCAGTTTCCGGAGGTCAGCATTGGACATCTTGTAGCTCCAGTCTATATCTTCATTTGTAGTGTTCTTTTGGTCAGGGGCAATTTCGTTTATATCCACCTTTAATCATTTTCCTTCGGAAGCCGTGCCACACTACCTCAATTTTGTGAATTTCACTGGATGATAGTTGCCATGCCTGTGTGCTGTACAGGAGGCGAGATCGAACGCATGCCACTAGGAACTTTATACGGGTTTTTAGTAGTATTCGGTGGTCGGTTAGAACGTGTTTCAGTTCATTCCATTTCATGAATGCAGCACTTATCCTAGCATGCAGGAAATGTGAGGATTCATCACAGTTGCTGACATTATAACCAAGATATTTAAAGGTGCGGACGTTTTTAATATTAGTGCCGCCAAGGGAAATGATACTTGGTTTACATTTGATACCCTCATTGACGTTAAAAGCCATTGTTTCTGTTTTGACATATGATATTTGTAAACCAAAGCGGGTGTAGGTCTTATCATACAACTGAAGAATATTCTGAAGCTCCTCGATGGATCCAGCGAGTATGGCCTGATCATCTGCGTATAGAATCTCTGTTATGCAACCCTCTCCTGATGCTCGTGCTTTCATATGCATTTCTCTTGTGGATACCTCATTTGGAATGCAATATCTGAACTTGAAGCCTGTATCTGGGTACAGTTTTGATATCTCATGCTGTGCAATCCTGACAACAAAGTCCATATACCGTAAAATATCAAATAATAGCCGAGTTCCAATTAACCGCCGAGTTCCCTTTAACGGCCGGGTGTACGCGTGTGTTGTGACAAATAAAGGCCGGTTCCGAATACTCGCCGGGGTCTAAAAAAAAAAAAAAAAAAGCGTCCGAATGTTCTATCTAGAATCTTGAGGCCCAGCACTTTTCTGGTTTTCTGGTGTTTAAACGATTTTGCATTACATAGTTTTCTACCGAAACAATATGAATGAATGAATGAATGAATGAATGAATGAATGAATGCAATTATTTCTATAATACTGTTTACAACATTTTGTTACGTGATAATAAACATGCCATTTCAATGTTATAATATTGGTCTACCGTAATATTTCTTGAGGAATGCAACTCCGTAACTTTTGACAGATGTCTTAGCCACCCCTTTGGGTATACCCAACGAAAGCCAGCGTGTGTGGTGACATTGAGGACTGCGGGTTTCCAAGGTTGGACTGCTGCTTCTGTTAAACGACCTAAATTGCCGAATGCATGCGTCAAAGCAGTGGTGTAGTCTACTTTTTTGCAGTGGGTATACTCAGTGCTTGCCACCACCACCCCCCAGGGAAAAAAATTTATATACACACACACACACACACACACACACACACACACACACACACACACACACACACACATATATATACACACATATGTTGTGGCTATACTGTTATACTTGTACTCATCCATCTTGTAACTGTCCGATAACCTGAAAGCAACACCTCATGAGCACCATCACTGCCTAATGCATAGTAATATGCATCTTGAAACTGGTTTTGTGTACAGATCTACTGTATACAAAACAAATGTGGTTTAAATGTACAAAATTTATAAAATTTTGATTCACCGTTCAACTTAAGATAAGTGGGCTTTTCCATCATTGTTTTTTTTATTTTCATGTATCAAGAAAATTTGACATATTGACGTAAATTAAACACATATCACACAATAATATATTTTAACATATTAAATGCATTTCTTATTTCTCATCTATTCAGCACATCAGCTTAAATGAACAAGAAAACATCCTAGATGTGCTAAAACAAATGTTTGCTTCAAAGAAGAAAAAATTAATTTAATTAACAAATACGCAATGCCCTTCAGTGTGTTAGTCCACAAGCCCTGCAAAAAAGGTCTACAGGACTTTCCAGGTGTTTTTATATTCTGGCATTTGAGGTCTGCATTGCCTCCTTGGTTGTGTTGCAGAGTGATGGCTGAGGACACTTCTGAAAACACTGAAATAGTGTTGTTTGTTTTCGTTTCATGATTTCGCAAACTTGATTGAATGCTAGATAATGCCGTGTGGTCTGTCATGACTGAATAAGCACTGTTGCTTAGCAACAAGTCAAAGGCAACAGGCATCAAACTACGTAGCTTTATACGACCTGTATGCTAGACCCCTTCGCATGTTTGTAAACAAACCGACCGTTGCTAGGATGCGCGCGCAGCCTGGACTCAGAAACAATGGCGCTGCCCATAGACCGGCATTATGAGCTGTCAGATTAGGCAAAACAATTGTCGTTACAAGATCGAGAATGCTACATAAATAAGTTAACTCTAACAAGTGGACATCGCCTACCAGATCCACATTTAATTAAAAAGTGGATGGACGATGTTAGTAAGTTCCCTGGTATACAATGGCCAGATATATACTCGTACCTTATTGACCAGACTTCAGTGTACACCCACGAAAAACTTCGTGCCTACATCATCCAACATATCCACAATGATAGTGTAAAGAGTGCAGCTAAGAGAAATCAGAGCTGTGTAAAAAGCGAGAGGCAGAGAGCAGAAATGAAACTGAACGGGGCGGGAGCTAGGTTAGAGCAGTCAACGTAAGTTGGCATTTAGAGTGAGGGCACACAATTTTACCTTTCCATCCCTGCTTTAAAATTGTGATTTTCGGCATACACAAATAATGATGGCACAAAATCTGGACTGCTTGAGTCAAGCGAGACCTCTCCTACAAACAAAATTGCATGCAAAGCTAAGTTAACATGCTAACAATATTCATTACATTGTGTAACTATGACCCAGCTAATCAGACAAATGTTACCAAAGTATTTTGCTACATCAATAAACGAAGACTAGAAAGAATAAAAAAGAAAGATTTAATAAATAGCCTGATCTTACCTGTGATGAAGTGGGCGCTGCAAACCCGCGCATTTTTGATGGTGCTTTCATCCCAGTCTACACGTTTGATGGCTTGTAGCCATAGACGTCGGTGATTTTTTTGGAATGGGAGATCCTGCTGGAATTCTGTACATTTTAACCCCATCACTGCTACGATTCTGACACCCAAAAACACAACAACTAGGCATTTCTTCCAAATCTTTCTTCTCGTCTCTACCGTCGCGGAGTCTTTTTTGGGTCCAGGCTGCGCGCGCAATTTCCTCTTCTGTATGAATGACGTTTACTGAGAAGGGGTCTGACATAGCAACAGTTGCTATGGGGGGCGGAGCTCCCAGAAGGGTCAATTCTCTGCTCTTGGATCAACTCGCAACGCCTTGAGTGCTGAGTCGGGCTCTGTCAGCGTCTAATCAATGAAGCCCATAGGATTTGAATTGAATAGGCGCTAAAGCGTGTTTGGTGGACACAGGCATCTAGGAATGGAACTGTGGAACATTCATCTGACAATGTTGACGTTGGTTTGGCCAGTTCAAATAACGAATATATATTTTTAGTAGGCGTATGCGCATACGCAAATCACTGAGCTCTTCAGTGAGTATACGGAAATCGCTGAGCTTTTCCAGTGGGCATACGGCGTATACCTGCGTATCACGTAGACTACACCACTGCGTCAAAGCACACACTGAGTTTTATTAAAGACCTTATACCATTTTACTTGCCCTTACCCATTCGGATCTGGAAGACGCTTTACAAAAAAGGTGAGAGCGTTCTAACATGCATTTCAGTCTGCTCGCGGCCAATCTAATCCAAGGGGCCTTTTCAACAAGTAATCTGTCGTGCAAGTTGGGCAGAAGCACGCGTCAGGCAGGCAACATGTAGGCCTACAAGTCAGTAACCTATTCAACTAACTTTCATCCGAACTTTAAGTTTTCTACGGGGTCGAGCCACCGTACCAACTCACTCGGGGAATAGGCTCATATCGGCCAAATAGGGAGACGTCTTGGAGAGAAACGTGATGCAAGATGACAGTATGTAGCCACTGCAGGTCACTTATTTTTCAGCATAAGAAAAAACCCTTTGGTTTGACACTTCGCACCCTAATTATGTTGCTTCAACGTCGCGCCCTCCATGCAATTTCAGATTGACAGACATCGTGAAGCGCAAAGGGTGGAGGCTGCATGGGTGAGGGTGATAGCAAGTGACCATAACTTTGCAAAGTAATTAAATCACAGTGCTGCGCACAGACAATGGTGTGGTTTCTTGATTATTTTGTAAAGCATGCGCTTAACTAGTCATTAACAGGAAAAGGTGTGTGATTTATCCTTTATCCACCCCGACTGTGCCATGCGAAGATGCATTCTGCGTCTTCAAAATTCCCCGAAGTCGGCACCGTGCTATCTGTAATCTAACTCTAAACAAGCTGTAAGTTATACTGGTTAAAAGTAGGCCTATCTGAGAATGATTTTTTCCCCGTTTTGAGGTAGATTTTGGGGAAGGTATTTGTGAAGAAGGAATTAATCGCCTGTTCCAAATAGCCGCCTAGTCTCTAATACGCGCCGGGTCTCTTACGTGATTGAGACAAATAATCGCCCGGACTATTATTTGGTATTTTACGGTAGATATTAAAAACTGATGGCGATTCTAGGGCACCTTGTCTTGCAGTGAATGTTTGTTTTCATGCCGCCGAGCTATTTTTATGTATTTTATTTTTTAAAAGGACTTGTCTGTAGGTGTGTGTGTTTTATGTTTACAACACATAGGTCTACATTAGCGCACGCACACTTGTGTGGTTATCTCTGGCCATGCCCCTGCGTGAAAGTTACGCAGTATCACTGTCCTGTCCGTGGTAATAATCAGAACCGGCTCTGTAATGATAATGCACGCGTTCTTCTCTCCCTCTGTGGTCGGATGTGTTAAGCGATGTGAGCGTGGGCCTTGCGCAGCTACGCTGAGCCAAACGTAACCTATCGTAGGCTTTTAGGCTAATTACGCACTTACACTGTAAATGCTTGACAGGTATTGCAAATAAAATAAGAGTGTTTTCCTGGCCAATGGTAAGGGTAGGGTTGACAGGTAGCCTATGAGGGTCCTAGCCCCTGGGCCACGGGTGTTGATAAAGCGCCCCTGCGGACATGGAGGAGACCGAGGAACCTGTGGTGGACGACCCTGCAGAAAACGCAATTTCTTCCAGTAATGAAGTGCACCCCTGGCCCTACATACGTGATCACTTCAGCTTCGTAGAGAAAAGGGGTGACAGTTTCATTATGCAATGCAGATTATGTGTGCCCAAGAAGACAACCATTGCGGCATACAAAAATTCGATGTCTAATCTGCGCAAGCATGTTGAGGTAAGTATTGTCATTGGCATCATAATCACGGGCGCAGATAGAGGGTGGGACGGGTGGGATTCGTCCCACCCAGATTTAAATTCACCTCGTTCGGTCCCCCCCACTTATAGGGAGGAAAAAACGTCTATGCTGTCTTTCTTTGCATAAGGCAAACCTCACGGAAAAATCAAAAGACTAATTACCATTCGGTTTATTGAGGTGCACAGCAGTGTATACATAGTTGCAACAACTCACATAAAACAAAACAAAGACTGATATTCGGTTGGTTGAGCTGCGCAGACTGCACAGGTTGCGAGCTTGAGCTTGGTTGCTATGGTTACCCACAAGTTTGACAGGCATATCGGGGTTGGGGTTGGTTTGCTGGCAGCTTTGTCCCCCCCAGTTTTTTGTCCCCCCCAGTTTTTTGTCCCTCCCAGTTCAAAAAACGTATCTGTACCCCTGATCATAATGTTTCCTTTCCATAGTAAAACTGACAATAGGCTGGCTATATTCCAAAAATAGTGGATGGCATTGCTAATGTTGAAGTAGCAACCTGTTGGTACTGTAACATAACGGTAACTAGTCTGTTATTCGGTTGGCTAATCATGCAAGCAAGTTAGCTCGCCAACCTGACGTGATCAGTCCTCCTACCATTCTACATCCAACAGGCCAGAAAGGAATACTAAGCAAAACAAATAATGTTTGAATTGAATTGTTCAATAACACACAGTGCACACAGGCAATCTACGAGATTTTGGTGCAACATTTCACTTTCATATTTCGTGTACAATGCTTTGTGTGTGGTCAGGGCGATGTAAACGACATGACTGTGTGTATTGACCTTTTTTGTTTGTCTCAGTTTTAATGCAGCATTATCCTAAGCATTCAATTTGATACACTTCCTTTAAATAAAACATCTGGGTTGAGATGTACATATATCCTTGTTTCCTCTTCTTTTTCATTTTTGCACAACACAATGGAGGCAGAAAACACCCATTGTTAAAAGTAACGTTTTACTTTTACTCAAAGTACATTTTAAATGATCTACTTTTTACTTTTACTTGAGTAGATTTTTTGTCTGGTAACTTTACTTGTACTTAAGTAAAATTTCATCAGAGTAACAGTACTTGTACTTGAGTATAATATTTTAGTACTCTTTCCACCTCTGATTATAACTTATGCAATGTACATGTACATGCATGCATTTTCACTGATAAAATGTAAAAGGCTAATTAAATAATCAGATGAACTGAGACAATAACATTCTGAAGCAAATTAAGTAATCTTATACCGATAACTTAAATACACAATACAAGTTACATGTATTAATCTAATGCAGGTAAACAAATGAGAGTCGCATTTTACCCGTCTGTGTTCTCACTTCTTGAAGGTCGATCATTTTGAAACAATCTGACTTTCAGTTGTTCGTTCAGTTCTCTGTTAGTGCTGCTGAGGCAAGCATATCCAGTGGAGAAATCAGACGGCTGGTCCACTCATTCTCCATTTTCTCCATACTGAGTACTCTCCCATTACTGCTTGGCTCAGGCAATTACTAAAACCCAGGACGGGACATCACCAGTTTTAGCAACAACCGGGGAGGTCACTGCCCGACTGATGTCCTGTCCCATCCCAGGTTTTAGCAACAACTCTCAGCTCACACTCAGGGAGAACTGGTGCAACTGAACTTACTTTCCTTTTAAAATAAATAAATAAATAAATACTTTCCTTTTCTTGTAGTCTTCTTTTCCTTTAATTGTTGGTACTGCACCCTCTTTCAATATGGGCTTATAGCCAACACTCTTCAATAGATCAGAAGCCTCATACGAGTCTTCAGTAAAATGTGCAGAGCAGAGGAGAGACCACTTTGTTGGCGCCCAATGTGCCCATGAATTTCTTGCAAAACGCGTTCAAATCTTTGCAGTTTGAACGTTCTTGAGCCATGAATGCAACATAAATCCACCTTCTGTCATGTTGCTGAACTGGCCAGCAACACATCTATGTGGCATGGCGATAAATTAGCTCAAAATGGAGGATCAGAGTTGCAGTCAGCTCTGTGTTTTAGTATAGCGGAAATGGCGATGAGACCAACAGACTTCCTACTCTGACGTCACGGATGTCAAGGTTATTCACTCAGACTGCTGCCTATATGAATCATTTTAATCATAAAAATGACTATATTAGATTTATTGTTAATGCTTAAAACTATTTCTGTGCCATTCTTGAGGTCTCAAGGCATTTATAAACAAAAAGTGAGGCCATGGTTCTGCGTATATGCTTTAAACATACTGTTAAATCTACACTGGAGTGGTTTAAAGGGAAACATTTAAATGTCTTAGAATGGCCTAATCAAAGCCCAGGCCTCAATCCAATTGAGAATCTGTGGCATAACTTGAAGATTGCTGTACACCAACACATCCCATCTAATTTGAAGAAATTGGACCAGTTTTGCCTTGAGGAATGGGCAAAAATCCCAGTGGCTAGATGTGCTAAGCTAATAAAGACATAATTCAAGAGACTTGCAGCTGTAATTGCAGCAAAAGGTGGCTCGACAAAGTATTGACTTTGGGGGGTGGGTACCTATGCACACTCCAGATTTCTGTTTTTTTTTCATCTTAATTATTGTTTGTGTCACAATAAAACAACAATTTTCACCTTTAAAACTGTAGGCATGTTGTGTAAATCAAAAGGTGCTAACTCCCAAAAAATACATTTTAATTCCAGCTTGTAATGCGACAAAACAGGACAAACACAAAGGGGATGAATACTTTTGCAAGACACTGTACATACTATTCTTCTATACATACAAGGATGTTCATTCTTAGAACAAAGGGTGTTCATGTGTTGTTGAAAAGTCTGAGCAATATATTATATTATATTATATTATATTATATTATATTATATTATATTATATTATATTGTGTGATGTTAGTGTCTAAAGTGAATTAATGAAGTCTTTAAATTAATTAATTTAATTATTAACTTTTCTGAAATGTGTTGCTGACATCAAATTCAAAATGAGCATATATTTTCCAAAAAACAATAAAAATTTCTCGGTTTCAACATTTGATATGTTGTCTTTGTACTATTTTCAATGAAATATAGGGTTTCCATGATTTGCAAATCTTCACATTCTGTTTTTATTTACAGTTTACACAGTGTCCCAACTTTTTTGGAACTGGGGTTGTACAATCATAAGCTAACTATTCTAAATAATTTACACTTAATAGTTCCTATTCATAGATCAGAGCCTGCATGTCCCAGAGAAAGTTATGGCTATTCAGTTAAAGTTAATGTTTTGGCATCGAGTTAATTAGATCTGCCCCCAGTAGCTGAATTTAATTCCAATAAGTAATGAATATTATTTTCAATTTCTCAGGTTTATAACAAACCAAACTTCATGGAAATCAGGTCAGAATTAAGTGAGTTACACTCGATTTTCTAGAAGAGTCCACATCTCTCTATTTGTTTACTAGCAGATCTTGACTACCCCAATATGGCGGATGTGCAGAAACACACATCAAAGCACAGAACCCAGCATCTAGGTTTCTGTAGCTATGGGAGAGAGATAGGAGATAGGAGGCAAGCCCAAATAAGCAACTACACTTTAGAAACAAGCCCAAAATACGCAACCCGTGACTACCAATATTTGTAATTGACTTTACAGAAAAGTCTAAAGTTGCTTATAATAAGCAGACTTGGCAGTCTGCCCCGCTAATAACTAACAACTAACTCAAACAATTCTGTATATTTACTTAAAAAAACTGCTTCAGACGACCCCAGCTACCCCTTCCACTGCCTGACTATGTTATTTATATACTGTCACTCGACTGAACTCAATTGCTCTTCCTCAATGACTCAGATGTGTGAGACAATAAATTTGAAATTGAATTGCAAAAACTGAATTTGAATTATGGGAATTGAATTGGAATTGTGAGAACTGAATGTGGAAGTACATAGAGAGTTGAATTTTCCTTGAGGATCAAATACAGTTTCAAGTAAAATAAATTCAATTTCATAACATGACATTCAGTTTCAAGATCACTGGTATTCAGTTCCAAACTAATAAATTAAATTCTAGTGACACATATAACTCTGTCCTATTCACTCATTCTGTTTTCATAAATGTGGAAGCATATATACTGAAGGATTTATTTACAGGATCTAGCTTTGTGTAAATGCATTGATAAGATTATGAATATCTGTAAGAGCTCTGTAAGAACTTGAGGTTTTGGTCTACAAAATTCAGTTCATTGTAAAAGGATAGCAAATCTTCAGGTCCACTCTCTTCATGGATTGAACTATTGTATTGCTATTTCTATCTTGAAAGAAACAAATACTTGTAACATCTGCACATGTAAATATCCACACAACCACTAGACATGCACTACATCTTATATGTGGACCTTCCCCAGAGTTCTAAGCATATGGGTCTAGAATGTTTTTGTGTACTGTAGCATTAAGATTTCCCTTCACTGGAACAAAAGAGCTCAATTCTGTTTCATCATGGTAGGGGAGAGTATGAAGACTGAGACGGGGGAGACTTGAGACAGTTTGTATTCCCATAAATGAATTTCAACCAATCAGGTTTTTGATTACATCAGAAGTTAGATGTTGCCTCTTTGAGTAATCTACTGCTGGACACTGCAGCATGGTATGTGCAATTAAATCTATTTGTCAACCAAAACTTGTATTTTCTACTTCACAATCCACCTCCATTCTGTGGTGTAGTGTACGCTGGTAAACTTGGGATTTGTTAAGAATTAAAGTATGTGGCCTAGAGTTACCATATATAGTATTATTTTTTAAACATAAATTCTGGGGAAATTTTTTTTTTCAAAATGGCCAGATTGGGAGAGTTGGGACAGTTCATGTTACAGGGTTTTTCTTGTGGTTTACAAATATAAAATTGTTTAAAAAATTTTGTTAATGTGGGGGTGTACCTGCATGAGGATTAAGCGTATTTCATTCCTTCTTGAGAATGGAACTGTTTTATCTCATCAGGTTTGGGGTACACTGACATTTTTCTATAGCTGTACTAGCTTTGTGTGTTCATACACTTCATATGTTACAAGTTTTGATAATAAATAACAATTAAACATGTAGGCCTAGGCATTTTATTTTTGTCCCAAGTCTCCCAACATAATGTCCCATGTCTCCCTGCAAAAAAGACAGAAAAATTGAAGCCTGCAGGTCAATACATGTGACAAGCTGAAAAACTAATGTTGTGACAAGAGGGTATAGTAAATACTCTGTAATGCTATATGAGCATGACTGCTACTTGCAAAGAATTTCACACAATCTACAAAAGCTGAAAACTTGCCCCAAGTCTCCCCATTCTCCCTTAATGCCCTGGTGCACAAAGCAAGGTCCATAAAGACATGGTTTGCCAAGGTTGATGTTGAAGAACTTGAGTGGCCCAATCCCTGATCTCAACCCCAGTGAACACCTTTGGGATAAATTGGAATACACACCAGGCCTTTCCACTTGACATCAGTACACAACCTTACTAATGCTCTTGTGGCTGAATGAACACAAATCCCCACAGCTATGTTCCAAAATCTAGTGAAAAGCCTTTACAGAAGAATGGAAGTTGTTATAACAGCAAAGGGGAGATCAACTCTGTGTTAAATGTCCATGGTTTTGGAATGGGCACACATTGGTGTGATGATCAGATGCCCACTATTGTTGGTCATATAATGTATATTGGCCACCAGTGTCCATTCTATTTGTCTTATAACTACCTAACTTGATAAATGCATTTTTAAATTAGGGACCTGTGTAGGTCTGAGCCTTTTACATCGACAGCAGGATTTTAACTGACATTATAAGATCTGTTCCTTTCCTGGACAGTGCACTAGACCACTCAGCCACAGAAGATTACATCACAAACTGAGGTTATGAAACATGGCACTTACATAGTAAGCAGCGGCACCACACCGTGACTGTGGAACCACTACCTGAGGCTGGCACACCAATTAAACACTTAAACACGCTCAAACTTGGTTAAACATACACATACAGACAAGTGCCTTTATAGGCTTCAGCAAAGGCTGAGCCAAAAAGCAATATGATAGAGTGTGGTGTCTATAAGCACATTACAGGGGTTTACAGGGAAGACAAATTTAGTTATATGAGATCCAGTAGGAGTATTGAATAGTCTGAATAATTATGTCGACATGGCTTTGGTAATATTATTTAGCAAACCCTGGATACTTCAATATATGGTCACAGTGGTGAAGTGGTATCACTAATGCCGCTTTTCCATTACCAACGTGGCTGAGTTGGGCTGAGCCGTGTCGTGCTGAGTTGGGCTGAGTCGAGATGAGCGGGGCTGTTGGAGTTGCATTTCGACTACAACCGCGCTGAACCGTGCTGGCTGGAAGTGGGTGGACACATTGGGTGGAGTTAGCGAAAGTGGGTGGATGTCACGTGATGTCGTTAGGCGGCACAAACAGTGACATCAGTGAGCTTTTAAGCGGTAGTCTCACGACCCGGATAGTAAACAATAAACATGGAGTCGCTAGTGTTGCTGGTCTTGGTGCTGTGGCTTGTTGTCACCGACAACGCCAACAGATACTGGCAAGAGCGTATAGATGAGGCGAGGCGCATAAGGCTTCAGAAAATCTCGTAATTCGTAATTCTTCTTCTTCCGGGTTTACGGTGTTTACAGATCCCAGCGTGCTCGTGGGGCGTGTGTGGGCATGTGAGGACACTCCTCCTCACCAATCAGTGCACAGGGGAGTGTCTCGTCACGCCCCTAGCCCCACTCGGCTCAGTTTGGCTCGCTTCAGCCCTACTCCAAAACCGTGCGAGTTTTGGGTGCTAAGCAGGGCTGAAGCGAGCTGAGTCGTGCTGCTCTAAGGTAGTCGAAACGCGAGCCGTGTCGGGCTGAAGTGAGCTGAAGCGAGCTGAAGTGAGCTGAAAAAGGGCAGTGGAAAAGGGCCATATGTATTCTCAGTGCATCCTTTTGCAAAACTGCAATTGTGCAGTGATGCATAAGTAATGTGTGGATTAGCATTCTCTGGATATTGGAAGGTTGCATATGTAATGGCAGTTCTACAGCTGAGTGGGGTATTCCCATGTGCTTGTTTCCTTATTGAGTACCAATAGCAAAGTTGTCAGCCAATGACCCCACAACTATAGACCCTTTTCACGTGACGTCACGACAAACGCGGCTGCCATTTTGGACATGTACTACCAGTAGTTTACCACAGCCAACATTGAGGAACGGCAGCAAAGAAATTTTTTACTTTGAGCAAGACTTCCATGATGCCACTATATTGTTGTGCACCTGGATGTAGTAACCATCAACAAACAAGGCAAGGTTTATCATTTTATCGGATCCCGACAGAGAAGATGGATAGCGGCCATTAACAGGAAAGATTGGCAGCCCTCGGCATACCAACGCTTGTGTAGTGACCACTTTGTTGGAGGTAAGATGAATAAAATTAGCCAGAAAAGGCATTACATTGCTGTTAACATTCTGTGGCGGTGAGTGTGTAACCAAATAGGTTAAAATAACCCATTGTAACCTCTTTGTTCTTCTGTAGTAGCTATTGTTGACTAGCTAATGTCAACAACATAGTAGCTAGTATGTTACTGTAGCAATGTTTACGTTCAGTGATTTGGATGACTGTTAAAACCTTCAGTCTCAAGTTTTTCCTTTACTGTATTTACTAGTTTACTGTAATTATGATCCGGCAGCTATTTACACCAGATCCAGTGTAAATAGCTGCCGGAGCCAACGTCGGAGGTTCCGGAGCGCGCTCCGGCTTGCTCCCCCTCAAATTAAGCCCTGTACAGGTAAATAGCTGCCGGAGCCAACGTCCGAGGTTCCGGAGTGCACTCCGGCTTGCTCCCCCTCAAATTAAGCCCTGTGAGGTTCCGGAGCGCGCTCCGGCTTGCTCCCCCTCAAACTAAGCCTGTACAGGGCTTAATTTGAGGGGGAGCAAGCCGGAGCGCGCTCCAGAACCTCGGACGTTGGCTCCGGCAGCTATTTACCTGTACAGGGCTTAATTTGAGGGGGAGCAAGCTGGAGCATGCTCCGGAACCTCGGACATTGGCTCCGGCAGCTATTTACACTGGATCTGGTGTAAATAGCTGTTGGATCATAATTACAGTAAACTAGTAAATACAGTAAAGGAAAAACTTGAGACTGAAAGGTTTTAACAGTCATCCAAATGACAACGTAAACATTGCTACAGTAACATACTAGCTACTATGTTGTTGACATTAGCTAGTGCTAACAGCTAGCTGCTAGTACACTGCTACAACACAGACACCAACCCTAATAATACAGTTCTTGGTCATTGACTGGTAACAGCAAATTTATAATGGGCCATGTCTCAACAGACTAAGAAGTTATTTCAATGACATTTAATAACATTTTGTTTATCCTGAGGACCGAAAGTAAATGAAAATGTGAACAAACCTTAGCTGTAATAAGATGGCGACCACCGGCTCCAGGGACGACCCACTGATGTAGGCATGTTACCCAGCCTGACACAAAATATTTGTAGGCATCCAAACTCTTATACGCTTTCAGATCAATACCTGTGTATGGTGATGGGTTTTTAACAACATAGGTATACAGATCATGTGGGCCGAAGTCAGGTAAAGACGAGGGCTTCATGTACTTCCGTACGTCAGTGAACAATCCTGGTGGAAGCAGGTAAACGTCGTTCTCTAAGCCTGCTAACCTAAATTTTTGCAAATACCTCTCCCTCTGCTTGCCCTGTAAATGCCCTACGTCGCTGGATAGTGAAGGTGTTTTCTGCATCTCGCTCCTTTTTCTTTTATGTTTTTCGTTTGTCGCCTTCCTCGCATTCAAGCCGATTCGAGCCGAAGTCCACTACATGTCCAAAATGGCGGTCGCGTTTACGAAGGTCACATGACTGAAAAGGGTCTATAGAGTATAAAAGGTCCTCAATATGTCACACTTGTCCTCTGGCCATTGTTTTCAACCTTCATGACCCAAGTGGCCTGTCAATCCTCCACTATTTGGACATGGTGAGCCATCACAAGAGTCTCTCAGCCAAGGATAAAAATGACTAAAAACTCGGATATTGTTCTCCATTGAGAATAACAATCATTCAGGGTGCTTATTGTTTTTTATTTTGGGATAAGAATCACTCAACCTCAATCCCTCAATCAAAGCTTAGAAATGGTCAAGCGTCTACTACTGCTCTATAGATAGTTTTCACATGACGTCACAGAGTCGGGGATTCCCTACTGGTGGCCATCTTGAGGGTCCAGCTTACCGTACGGGTGACTGAGCACACATTGTAACGCGCGAGTACAAAGTCTTCAAAAGAACCCAAGCAGGCTATTTAAAGCTAGCAATGGTACACACCTGTTGTATTCACGGCTGTCGTAATAGGTCAGATGAAGTCAAGCGGAGCTTTTATGGAATTCCCACTGTATGGGAGCACGAAGGTGAGCAAACAAACTCAGCATACAAAGTAGAAATCTATGGCTTGCGAGAATCAACCGCAAGGGTCATCAGCCTTCCAAACACAGCAAAGTCTGCTCCGATCATTTTATAAGTGGTAAGTTGTTTAAATAAACAATCAATTGTGTTTAAGTTTGTTTTTGGAAACCAAAACATCATGTGAACAATCTCTGGAGAATGCCTAACTGGAACTGCTGAGTGTACGTTTACATTGTAATGTACACTTAATATCGCTCGTTTGTCACGTTTCTATTTGAAACTTGTCACTTCACTCACGCAAGGGTCATTTTTGAAAAACATTTTAGGTCTATTCTGTATGATTTGATTTGTGTTTGGGATGCAAACAGCGCGCCTTTTGGCGGATCCCGCCTGAATCGCGCAGAGCCGATTTTTTTTAGGGGGGGCGTTGGAGTGTCTGATTATAATTTCAAAGTAAATTCTGTATTAAAATTACTAAATAAGCAAATCCGTTACAGTCCATGAAACAGGAAGTATAAGGATGAGAAAAAAACAGTTTAAATCGGAAAGCTGCGCACATTTGCGCAGCCCGAGCGGTGTGCAGGACTGCGCATATGTGCGCAGCTTTCCGATTTAAACTGTTTTTTTCTCATCCTTATACTTCCTGTTTCATGGACTGTAACGGATTTGCTTATTTAGTAATTTTAATACAGAATTTACTTTGAAATTATAATCAGACACTCCAATGCCCCCCCTAAAAAAAAAATCGGATCTGCGCGATTCAGGCGGCATCCGCCAAAAGGCGCACTGTGAATATATAAAGTTGTATATATCAGACAGCCTTTAAAGTTTGATGAAGTCAGTTTCAGGCTTTGGAGCAGGCTTTGGCAGTTTCAGGCTTTGGCAGCCCTGCATAGTCACTTGAAAATGCATCTTTGTCCACTTCGTAGGGGTCAATTCCCCCAATCAAGGCCAGTTTGGCTGCATACCGTTGTCGTGAGATGTCGTCTAATGTATCTATATACTTCTGTTTGCTTGATTTTGCCGACATTGATCTTTATTTTAGAAAACTGACTATATAACTTCATAAATTCGTCCGAGATAACGTAGCTGGTAGTGGCGATGGTCCGTTTTGTTTGCCCCACAAGATGGCGGCTGGGGGGCATTCCCCGGAATGCCGTGACGTCAGTGAAAACTATCTATACTAAGGGTGAGAATCACTTAACCTCACCACAGAGCACATGAACTGTTGGCTCACTCTGTAAACTCCGGTGGAAAATAGACTTCCATGTCAGTTTCTCAACTGTCTGTGATTGACACTCCTCTTAGTAATGCTCAAGAGCAACACAGCATGTGTTGAAATGTCATTTAATACATAGTTTTCACATGACGTCACAGAGTCGGGGATTCCTTAGTGGCGGCCATCTTGTGGGTCAAGCTTACTGTACGGGTCACTGAGCACACATTGTAACGCGCGAGTACAAAGTCTTCAAAAGAACCCAAGCAGGCTATTTAAAGCTAGCAATGGTGCACACCTGTTGTATTCACGGCTGTCGTAATAGGTCAGATGATGACGTCAAGCAGAGCTTTCATGGAATTCCCACTGTATGGGAGCACGAAGGCGAGCAAACAAAGAAACTCAGCATACAAAGGAGAAATCTATGGCTTGCGAGAATCAACCGCAAGGATTATCAGCCTTCCAAACACAGCAAAGTCTGCTCTGATTATTTTATAAGTCGTAAGTTGTTTAAATAAACAATCAATTGTGTTTAAGTATAAGGATGAGAAAAAAACAGTTTAAATCAGAAAGCTGTGCACATTTGCACAGCTTCGTGCAAATGTGCGCAGCTTTCCGATTTAAACTGTTTTTTTCTCATCCTTATACTTCCTATGTTTCATGGACTGTAACGGATTTGCTTATTTAGTAATTTTAATACAGAATTTACTTTGAAATTATAATCAGACACTCCAACGGCCCCCCCCCAAAAAAAAATTCGGATCTGCGCAATTCAGCCGTGAAAAAGGCGGCATCCGCCAAAAGGCGCGCTGTAGAATATATAAAGTTGTATATATCAGACAGCCTTTAAAGTTTGATGAAGTCAGTTTCAGGCTTTGGAGCAGGCTTTGGCAGTTTCAGGCTTTGGCAGCCCTGCATAGTCACTTGAAAATGCATCTTTGTCCACTTCGTAGGGGTCAATTAAAAAAAAAAATCAAGGCCAGTTTGGCTGCATACCGTTGTCGTGAGATGTCGTCTAATGTATCTATATACTTCTGTTTGCTTGATTTTGCCGACATTGATTTTATTTTAGAAAACTGACTATATAACTTCATAAATTCGTCCGAGATAACGTAGCCGGTAGTGGCGATGGTCCGTTTTGTTTGCCCCACAAGATGGCGGCTGGAGGGCGTTCCCCGGAATGCCGTGACATCAGTGAAAACTATGTATAGGAGAAGGCACCTACCTCTTGATCTGCATTCAAGTATACTTGCTCAATCACTTAGTTTGTGTAAACTATCTTTAGACAGTGGAGCCCCTTTTTGGTGTTCCCCAAAGCACACAAACAGCTGGTCAGTGACCTGCCAGCTGGCAATCACTTCTACATGGCACTTGAGAGCCTTCACAGGACACAGGGCTGGGCACATTCTCATGTGCAAGAGCTGGTTGATAGATTTGTTAATATATTTCAACATCAGTATCTTTGTCAGAATTGCTGGGTTTGGCACAACATGCTTGAACACAATGTAGAGAAGCCATGTTGACCAATAATGCATGCAATTTGCCGTCTCATCTGGCTATAGCTGAACCAGCTCCTTGTAAATATGCTACCTGAGCCCAGGCTTGCTGTGAGACAACTCACCTGCTGTCTGAATGCATCTGTGTGGTAGGTAGGCAGCTGTTAAAGACACAACCTTTGTGACTCACTTCATCTACATTCAGAGTTTGTTTGCCCACTTTTACATTGATTGTGATTTTGTACCCCCTTGATGATTGATGTAAAAAACCATCATGATGTTGTTGGCCTATATGAGTATGTGCAACCCACCTTAAAGTGCATATTCTGGACCAATTTAGTTTTTTTTAATATGAAAGTACAACCCTGATTCCAAAAAAGTTGGGACAAAGTACAAATTGTAAATAAAAACGGAATGCAATAATTTACAAATCTCAAAAACTGATATTGTATTCACAATAGAACATAGACAACATATCAAATGTCGAAAGTGAGACATTTTGAAATTTCATGCCAAATATTGGCTCATTTGAAATTTCATGACCACAACACATCTCAAAAAAGTTATAACGGGGGCAATAAGAGGCTGGAAAAATTAAAGGTACAAAAAAGGAACAGCTGGAGGACCAAATTGCAACTCATTAGGTCAATTGGCAATAGGTCATTAACATGACTGGGTATAAAAAGAGCATCTTGGAGTGGCAGCGGCTCCCAGAAGTAAAGATGGGAAGAGGATCACCAATCCCCCTAATTCTGTGCCGACAAATAGTGGAGCAATATCAGAAAGGAGTTCGACAGTGTAAAATTGCAAAGAGTTTGAACACATCATCATCTACAGTGCATAATATCATCAAAAGATTCAGAGAATCTGGAAGAATCTCTGTGCGTAAGGGTCAAGGCCGGAAAACCATACTGGGTGACCGTGATCTTTGGGCCCTTAGACGGCACTGCATCACATACAGGCATGCTTCTGTATTGGAAATCACAAAATGGGCTCAGGAACATTTCCAGAGAACATTATCTGTGAACGCAATTCACCGTGCCATCCACCGTTGCCAGCTAAAACTCTATAGTTCAAAGAAGAAGCCGTATCTAAACATGATCCAGAAGCGCAGACGTCTTCTCTGGGACAAGGCTCATTTAAAATGGAAATTTTATGGCATTTAAATTTTAAATTTCATTTCTTTATGGAAATCAGGGACGCCGTGTCATTCGGACTAAAGAGGAGAAGGACGACCCAAGTTGTTATCAGCGCTCAGTTCAGAAGCCTGCATCTCTGATGGTATGGGGTTGCATTAGTGCATGTGGCATGGGCAGCTTACACATCTGGAAAGACACCATTAATGCTGAAAGGTATATCCAGGTTCTAGAGCAACATATGCTCCTATCCAGATGACGTCTCTTTCAGGGAAGACCTTGCATTTTCCAACATGACAATGCCAAACCACATACTGCATCAATTACAGCATCATGGCTGCATAGAAGAAGGGTCCGGGTACTGAACTGGCCAGCCTGCAGTCCAGATCTTTCACCCATACAAAACATTTGGCGCATCATAAAACGGAAGATACGACAAAAAATACCTAAGACAGTTGAGCAACTAGAATCCTACATTAGACAAGAATGGGTTAACATTCCTATCCCTAAACTTGAGCAACTTGTCTCCTCAGTCCCCAGACGTTTACAGACTGTTGTAAAGAGAAAAGGGGATGTCTCACAGTGGTAAACATGGCCTTGTCCCAACTTTTTTGAGATGTGTTGTTGTCATGAAATTTTAAATCACCTAATTTTTATCTTTAAATGATACATTTTCTCATTTTAAACATTTGATATGTCATCTATGTTCTATTCTGAATAAAATATGGAATTTTGAAACTTCCACATCATTGCATTCCATTTTTATTTACAATTTGTACTTTGTCCCAACTTTTTTGGAATCGGGGTTATATGTCCCTTTACACACTCATCCAGAAGGGTAATTTTGCACAAGGCCATCTGTCTACAGCAGAAAAAAATAAAATAACAAAACGTGTTTGGAAAAATCCCAAGGGAGTCTGGAGCCAGAATTGTGACGTTATCTGCGGAAACGCGAGCAGGCTGCGCGAGCTTGCACAGTTTCAGTGCACAGTCTATGTAGAGGAAGCGCTCCCATTTCTCTCTCATTGTCCGGTTTTTTTGAAAACGATGAGTACTAATCCCATCAAGATTGGTGTTGCTACACCCTCCTACGATACAGTACATCTGTTAACTATTTTAATAATTATTTGATAACGTTGAAGAAATTTGCAGAAAACCACCACGTCATTTTCTCATAAACAAACCAGCACTGACGTAGGATTCAGAGGGAGGCGTCCCGCAGATGACATCACGAAAATCAATGTTTCCCAGGAAATTCAAATGCAATTTTCAGATGCTATTTTCAGAGGTGGACCAATTCACCTCAAATGGCTTGATTTCAACTGAATTTTTCTAGTATTACACAAGGTAAATAAATTGCAGAGAATGCAGAATGTTACAGATATTTGACCAAAGTTTAATATAAAATAGGAGAATTACATTGATCTTGCTACTGAATTTATCTTGATATGCCCTTTAAAGGTTCCTAATGTTTCAGCACTATCCATATAGCTTTCATTTCAATGACTTTGATTTGCCAGTGTTGAGCTGTATTTTTCCACCTTCCTTTCACCTTCAGGTTTTTCCACACAACCTGGATTTTTCACACACTCTGACTTGCTGGGAGGCATCTGTCATTTTAATGCCCTTCTTTACAAGTAGAACGCCTAAGGACATGCCATTAAAAGATTGTGTTGAACCAATATCTCAATGTACAAATGCCCTTGACACTACTACTGACACATGCCTTTATGTCTTTACGATACAGCTGACAGTGAACACTGAGTGGACTGAGGAGCAGCATTCCTAGTTTTATTACTGGAGTTAGGCTGTCAGATGTAGAAAGTCTGCATATGGGTAGTGTGTGGCCACTCACAATTTCTTGACTGCATCTATAATCAAGACAGCCTTGTTTTCTATTTTAAAAAAAATCACTGGCATGTCATGTCAGTAGAGTTTACATAGATAGGGGAGTACAGACAGATCCTGGCACTGCTGGGGCTTCAGGGCAATACATTTGTCAAAACCCTGTATGCAGGGCAGCACGGTGGTGTAGTGGTTCGCACCATCACCTCACCACAAGAAGGCTCTGAGTTTGAGCCCAGAGGCTGACGGGGGCCTTTCTGTGTGGAGTTTGCATGTTCTCCCTGTGTCTGTGTGGGTCTCCTCTGGGTGCTCCGGTTTCTCCTATAGTCCAAAGACATGCAGGTTAGGCTAATTGGTGACTCTAAATTGACCGTAGGTGTGAATGTGAGTGGGAATGGTTGTTTGTCTTTATATGTCAGCCCTGTGATGACTTGGCAACTTGTCCAGGCTGTACCCTGCACCTCGCCCATATTCAGCTGGGATAGGCTCCAGCTTGCCTGTGACCCTGCACAGGATAAGCGGTTACAAATAATGGATGGATGGAATACCTTGTATGCAAAAGTTGTCATAGGGAAAGACACTACACTCATGTGGAATCAGATGAATCACCTGTACGCCTTTTAAGACTGGCGCACATGGGTGATTTTCCGTCACTTGGCCGTGTAACTTTTTGACACAAGTGAAAAATCGCTTTGTGTGCGGATATTTGCAACTGTGATTTTTTTTGTTGCTTGTGACAGATTGCAGGTATCAAACATGCTTGATATTCTGTGACAAAAAATCGCCAGTTGCTGACTTGTTGCAGAGATATTGCCAAGTGTGCTTGTCTATGCGATAACGAAGCAATCACCTCCAAAGGCTAAGCCAATCCCCGCCCACGAAGCAGTCATGTGATTTCCATGTGACTTGCATCCCCCTCCCCAAATCACCCAGAGGTCGCAGATAACTCACACACGCAGCTACCCAAGAGGGCAAACTTGCATCCAAAAATCGCAATATGCTCACAACGAGAAGTCGCCTGTGTGCACCGGGCTTTAGAAAGACATTTAGATGTTGTGGATCCAGAATGGGGTGGATTCCGCCTCTGTTAGGTTTATATAAGTATTATTCTTGACCAAGAAGGCAGTAATTTATTAAAATGGTGACAAAATTAAGGATTAATTTCTGTTCAGTTAAAATGACCTTCTGTCTCGGCTGGACATTGTTTGGGAACATTTTGCTTGTTTTGATATGAGATGTTTTGCTTATGACTGTCTTTGTTTAGGTTTGTCCTTATTTTTGGTTTACTTTCTTATAACATATCTTTGTTGAAAAATTCCGTATGCGCGTAAGCAATGACCTTTAAAATCTGTTTGTACCTTGCTATCATGTCATATGATCAGAAATATGTCATTATGTTATGATTTGGAACATGTCAGTAACATGATTGGGTAAGAAAAGAGCATCTTAGAAAGGCTGAGTCTCTGAGAAGTAAAGATGGGGAGGGGTTCACCTCTCACCTCTCTCTCACACACACACTGATGGAGATTATTTGACCTGCCCCAAGATCAAGCTGACATCTGAACATACATCTGAACACTCCATCAGAACAGTGATCACACACAGATATCAAAATGATGTCACTTACTCACACCCCCCATAGACACACACACACACCCCTCTCTGAGGTCACATACAAACACACACACACACACACACACACACACACACACACACACACACACACACACACACACATTCAACAGACACAATAGCCGTTTAGAGAGATTATAATTTGTTATAAAAGGTGTTTGTAATATTTCATCTTTGGCGAGAAGACTGTGAATAAACAGCAGTGAAACCGATCTCTGGTTCTCTGTTTTTTTGCGGTGTTCCGTCCCAGACGTCTGGGTGGTACGAGGGCGGGGGTCCCGAGAAGTAAGTTGACCGATTGACCGTTTCCGACTGGGTGAACCCTAACAGCCTCCTTTTTTGGAATCAGAAAATATCCCATTTATCCCACTCTATTAGCAATACACTTCCATAGTCAGTATAGCCGGTTGGTCTCAAACCTCTGTTTATCAGTGATTAACAGTGAAACCGTACAACCCCATTTCCAAAAAAGTTGGGATGCAGTTTAAACGGTAAATAAAAACAGAATGTGATGATTTGCAAATCATGGAAACCCTATATGTCGTTGAAAATTGTACAAAAACAACATATTAAATGTTGAAACTGATACATTTCATTGATTTTTTTTATATATACTCATTTTGAATGTAATGCTAGCAACATGTTGCAAAGAAAGTTGGGACGGGGCAACAACAAAAGACTGGAAAAGTTGTGATGCTTTAAAAAGCAAAAACTAATTAGGTTAATTGGCAATATGTCAGTAACATGATTGGGTAAGAAAAGAGCATCTTAGGCTACGTTTACACTAGACCGTATCTGTCTCGTTTTCTTCGCGGATGCACTGTCCGTTTACATTAACCCCCCTGGAAAAGCGGGGAAACGGGAATCCGCCAGCGTCCACGTATTCAATCTAGATCGTATCAGCTCCGGTGCTGTGTAAACATTCAGAATACGCGAATACGCTGTGCTGAGCTCTAGCTGGCGTCTCATTGGACAACGTCACTGTGACATCCACCTTCCTGATTCGCTGGCGTTGGTCATGTGACGCGACTGCTGAAAAACGGCGCGGACTTCCGCCTTGTATCACCTTTCATTAAAGAGTATAAAAGTATGAAAATACTGCAAATACTGATGCAAATACTGCCCACTGTGTAGTTATGATTGTCTTTAGGCTTGCCATCCTTCCACTTGCAAGTAATAAGTGATATGCGCTGGGATCACACACACAGCGGCTCAGTCCCGAATCGTGGCTTGTTCACTTCACTCGCGCACTCTGTGAGCTGCGCAGGGCCGGAGTGCGCACCCTCCAGAGGGCACTCGCTGTTCTGGGTGGAGTGATTTGGAGCGCAGGATGCCTGCGGAGCCGAGCGTATCCGCGTATTGGTGTTGCTGTGTGCACGGCTAACGGTTTTAGTGTAAACGCGAATCATTTTAAGAACGTTAATCTGATGATCCGCTGATTCGACGTAATGTAAACGTAGCCATAGAAAGGCTGAGTCTCTGAGAAGTAAAGATGGGGAGGGGTTCACTTCTCTGTGAAAGACTGCATAGGTAAATTGTGCAACAATTTAAGAATAATGTTGCTCCATGTAAAATTGCAAAGGATTTGGGGTTCATCTCATCCATGGTACATATCGTTAAAAGATTCAGAGAATCTGGAGAAATCTCTGTATGCAAGGGACAAGGCAAAAAACAAGATTGGATGCCTGTGATCTTCGGGCTCTCAGACGGCACTGCATTAAAAATAGACATGATTCTGTAGTGGAACCCTCCGGCGTGACGGCATAGTCAGGCATGCAGGGCTCCACCCACATCTCTGTAAATGCCAAAACACAGCAGTTTCTGATGTCCCTTTGGTGTTTAATCCATGCATGCAACTCATCCAATTTGTTGTCCAAAGACTGAATATTAGTAAGCAGGATGCTGGGCAGAGGAGACTTGTTGTTTCTTTGTCGTGAGTGGCACAGAACTTTGGCACACTTCCCTCTCCTTGTTTTCCTCTGGCAATGCACAAGTAAACAAAAGACCCAGGGGAGTGCAGTGTCAATGATATCAAAAGTTGGTTCAAAGTCTGAACTGGATGACGGTACAACTCCAAAAAAGTTTATTGGTCATACTGAATGTATGATAGTGCTGTACGTGCAAAAAGATCCAGTAATAAAAAGTAAATAAACACTAATTTTCTGACATGACTCAGAGTTGAGTGCATTCATTGTTGGCTACTGGAGCTTCGGATAATGTCTAGAGCAAGCTAAGTTTTCTGTGTTTTGCCGATTGTTTTTTTGTGATTGAAATACTGTGTGTTTTTCCTGCTGCCTGTACCTGTCAAATACTCTGCTTATCTGCTGCTTATTAGGCATGTGCTACTCCTTGTTTACCTTTTGTTTACACCTGGTTTGCTACTAGATGGGATTCGCCCATCAGTTTTGATTCTGCGAGCAATCAGCTGTTTTTCACTTGCTAATTAGCTGGGCTTTTAGCTTGGTTTCGAGCAACTATATTGAGCTTACCATTGGAGATCAGTTGAGTGCATTCGTTGTTGGCTACTGGAGCTTCGGATAATTTCTAGAGCAAGCCAAGTTTTCTGTGTTTTGCCAATTGTTTTTTGTGATTGAAATACTGTGTTTTTCTGCTGCTTGTACCTGTTGAATACTCTGCTTATCTGCTGCTTGTTAGGCATGTGCTACTCCTTGTTTACCTTGTGTTGACATCTGGTTTGCTACTAGATGGGATTTGCCTATCAGTTTCGATTGTGCAAGCAGTCACCTGTTTTTCACTTGCTAATTAGCTGGACTTTTAGCTTTTAGTTTTGAAAATCTCTCCCCCTCTCCCATAACCTGCTCATCATGTGTCTCGACTCCATTCGTATTGTTCTCTCATCCACAAGAGGCATGTCTGTCATTATGGCCCCCCACGAGGACGTTGCCTCTCCAACCTCATCTACCCTTCAGCTACCTCCACTGATATCTTCTGGATCACTGCTTGACTATGGAACTGCCAGTCTGTTACATGGAAGGCTGACTTCATCTCTGCCCATGCCTCCCTTCTGTCCCTTCACATCCTTGCATTGACAGAGACCTTGGTTTCACCTGACAACACCACAACACCTGCAGCCCTCTCCACCTCCTCTCTCTCTCTCTCTCTCTCTCACCCCTCGCCCATCTGATCATCATGGTGGTGGCACTGGTTTGTTGATTTCTCAGTCATGGAAGTTCTCACCTCTTCCACACTCCCACCTCTCCATCTCCTCCTTTGAATTTCATTCTGTTTCAGTCTCTTCTCCTGTCAGCCTTTTTGTCATTGTTGTTTATCGCCCTCCTGGCCCTGTGGGATGTTTCTTTGATGAACTGGATGTCCTACTTGGCTCCTTCCCAGAAGCTGGCACCCCACTGATACTCCTGGAAGACTTCAATCTCCACCTAGAAGCCTCCCACTCTGCTGCCTTCCTTCCTCTACTCCACTCTTTTGATCTCTTCCTGCTGAACTCTCCTCTGACCCATAAAGCTGGCAACCTTCTGGACCTGGTCTTCCTCTGAAACTGCTCTGCCTCAAATCCCAGTTACCCCTTTCTGACCACCAATTCATTTCATTCTCCCTCCATCTTCCTCTTCACCTATCATCCCCCCTCCTACCCCCACCATTACAGTCTGTCAAAACCTCCACTCCCTCTCTTCCTCCTCTCTTGCCTCATTGGTCACTGCTTCCCTCCCCCCACTTGAATTCCTTTGCCAGTCTCCCCACTGAATCTGCTGCATCCTCCCTGCTCTCCTCTCTCTCTTCATCACTGAACACATTATCTCCTCTTGTCTCCAGGCCAGCAAGATCTTCCCCTCCTAGTCCCTGGATGTCTGAAACACTTCGCTCCTACAGAATCAGTCTCTGTGCAGCAGAGAGGAAGTGGAAAACATCCAGGGCCCCTGCTGAACTTTCCTGCTAACAGTCCCTCTTTGCTGAGTTCACAGCTATACTCAAATCAGCCAAGATGAAGTTTTATCACTCCAAAATTCACACCTCCATCTCCAACCCTTGTTGACATCTCCAAAGTTCAGTCCTTGGTCCGCTTCTCTTCTCCCTATACACCCAGTCTCTTGGCCCAATTATCTCTGCTCATGGTCTATCCTACCACTGCTATGCTGATGACACCCAGCTGTTTCTCTCTTTTTGTCCTTCTGACACACAAATCTCCATTCACTTCTCTGCTTGCCTGTGTGTCATTCAGAGCTGGATGGACAACCATCACCTGAAGCTCAACCCAGGCAAGACAGAGGTAATCTACATTCCTGCTCCATCCTTTCCAGCCCTGGACATTGTCATCTCCATGGGGGACATCTCTTGGTCTCCTTCACCCAGTGCGAAGAACCTAGGGGTCGTGTTTGACAACAATCTCTTCTCCTCAGAGAACATTGCTGCAGTGACCTGGATGTGTAGATTCTTCCTCTACAACATCTGAAGAATTTGCCCTTTCCTTACCACCTACTCTACTCAGCTCCTGGTCAAAGTGCTGATCCTTTCCCTCTTGGACTACTGTAACTTTCTCCTTGCTGGCCTTCCAGCTTCTGCCATCAGACCCCTGCAGCTCATCCAGAATGCTGCAGCTTGCTTGGTCTACAACCTCCCTCATTCTTCCCATGTTACCCCTCTGCTTGCTGACCTGCCTGACCTATTGCAGCTTGCATCAAATTTAAGATATTGGTACTAGCTTACCAGGCTCTCAATGGGTTAGGGTCAGCATACCTCCAGAGTTTGTTCCACCCCTACACACCAGCCAGATCCTTATGCTCTGCTACTACTGGTTACCTGGCCCCTCCTTCTCTCTGCTCCTGCCCAGTCTGCTTGATTACTGTCTGTCCTGGTTCCTCGTTGGTGGAATGACCTTCCCATTGAGGTCAGAACTGACGACTCCCTGACCACTTTCAAGCGCAGACTGAAGACTCATCTCTTCAGGCTACACCTCTCCCCTGCTTCCCTGCCCACTGTGTAACTACGTTTCGGTCTTGACCATCCCAGGCTGTGTATGGTCTAGCCTGGGGTTAGCTGTTTTGAGTTCTTTAGTTATACTTTATATGGTTGGTTTGTTTCCTTTGCTGTTTGAGTCTTGGGATTTCAACAGCACATCACACTAGGTATTGCTTTCACTTACTCAGCTGGCACTAGAACTTTCTTGTCTAGAAGTTCAGCACTTCATGTACCTGACTTTTGCACTCATTGTACATCACTCTGGATAAGAGTGTCTACTGAGTGTAATGTAATGTAAGCTCTTGTTGGTGCGGCCATCTAACAGCACAACCGGATGTGGAACATTCCCTGTGAAAGCAACAAATTTTATAATGTTGCAATTAAGGCAAGGATCTGTAAGTGCTTATTGAAGATGCTATGGTCACAAACAGTTTGAGATCATGTCCATCTTCCAACTCCATTGTGGCTTTGCATAAAAAAGCTGAGAAAGTTGACAGTCCAGCAGTTCAGAACTATTCACTTGCTACACACTGCCAGTTGTCTTGCTAACATGAACAGTATGCCACTTGTCTGTTCTCACAGCACTGTGAAAGAATGCTTCAACCATGGTGAGAGTAGTCATATGTCATCCAGTGTGCAGATTCAACAATAACATGATTAGGCTTTTAATCAAGGAAGGATTAGAGCAATATAATCAACATCTTTAAATCAACTCCTTGACCAAATGAGAATGGGATAGCAAGTGAGCATGACGTACCGAATGGGATAACAGTCATTGTACTTGCTATTAGTCCTTGGCAATGAAACAAGCATATGAGGAATTCCCCACCAGATGTGAAGAAAACTGTCATCGTGATTTCATCTGAAGGAAGTAGAAATTATTTTGTGAGACCAGCAACATGAGAAAAATCCTTTAGCTATTGGTGAATCCTATGAGTTAAGAGAGAGCTTCAGACAGACATCCCTATTCCTGTAAATAGTAATTGAATATATAAATCACCATCCACTTTGATATGAATACCTGTACACCAGCTCATTTATGCAGTTATCCAATCAGCCAATCATGTGGCAGCAGTTTAATGCATAAAATCATGCAAGTACAGGCCAAGAGCTTCAGTTACAGAATAAGGGAAAATGTGATCTCTGTGATAAACCGTGGCATGGTTGTTGGTGACAGATGCGCTGGTTTGACTATTTCAGAAACTGCTGATCTCCTGGGATTTTCAAACACAACAGTAAGCTTAAGCTCCCTGTAGCTTGTAGATGTGTAGCTGTATTTTGATGATGGTGGGCTGACTTTGTTTGGTTAGTAAGGCTAACAAATCCAGCATAACCTCAGGTGGATGACTTGTCTGTTGAAAAAAGCAGGCAACTCTAGCATTACAGCCTGTTAGTTTTTTTATAGCCAGTTATCCATGGGTAGCAGTGATAATTCTCGACAAATTAGAATTAGAAGATAGTGATTATAATGAAATTCTTAAAGAATGAAAGAAATTAAAGAATAAAAGAAAGCAAATATAACATTTAAAATACTGATATGTTTGGGCCTTCTCTGAAGGCCTAGAAGGCCCTGACGGTTCACCACTGCTGTGTAAACATTTAGGAACCATAAAGACCAGTTACTATAGTTTTGAAAGAGAAACATTGTCCCATTCTTGCCTGAGCTACAATTTCAGTTGCTCAGCAAATCAGGATCTCCTTTGTTGTGTTTTGCACTTCTTCAGACTTGTCTCTTGCATACAGAGATTTCTCCAGATTCTCTGAAACTTTAAATGATATTGTGGAACAGAGATGATGCAAATTCTTTGCAATTTTACACTGAGGAACATTATTCTTTAATTGTTGCACTGTTTTCCCATGCAGTCTTTCATACAGCAGTGAACCCTGCCCCATCTTTACTTTTCAGAGACAGCCTCTCTGGGATGCTTTTTTTTTTAAATACCCAATCATGTAACTGACCTGTTGCCAATTAACTAATTTTTTTTAACATTGCACAACCTTTTCAGTCTTTTGTTGCCCCTGTCCCAACTTTTCTGAAACATGTTGCTGACATCAAATTCAAAATGAGCATATATTTTTCAAAAACAATAAAATTCAGTTTCAACATTTGATATGATGTCTTTGTACTATTTTCAATGAAATATAGTGTTTCCATGACTTGCAAATATTTACATTCTGTTTTTATTTATATTTTACACAGTGTTCCAACTTTTTTTTGGAATTGGGGTTGTGTATCTCTATGTGAATATATTTCCTTATTTTCTGAAAGTTGCATTCATTTTTCCTGTGCAGAGTTGAGTGTTAAGATCAAATGTGTGGGGAAACAGTTTACTATATTGTATGGGTGCATGACTTTTTTCATTTTTACGAGCCAACTATAAAAAAAAATCCATAGTTAAGGCAAAAAATTATTAGACATCATTTTTAACCTCTTTTCTTAGTGCATTTAAATAATAAACAGTGGCAAAGAATGATTCAATTTCCAATACACAACAATACATATTACAAGTTACATTTTCAGCTTCAATGCTTTTTTGGCCTCATTGTTAATCACTGTAAGAAAATAAATAAAGCAATACAATAAATCTGCAAAATAATAAATGTGTATTTTGTATCATATATTATTTAAGGATGTACAAATTCTTAAAACCCTCTCATTTGGATAACCAGGCACACTACAAAAAATTGAAAACTGAATTTGAGGAGAAAATTACTTAATACTAGTGAAATTATCTTGCTGCATGGACAGATATTTTTACTTGATAAGACATCTTAGAATAAGTTGGTTGCAATCTAGAACTAGGTTTAATAATCTTAGAATTCGTGTCTTGTATTCTTCTAATAGGAAATGCTAGATTGTTTCAACTATTTTCAATATATTTTCACTTGCCAAGATGATATTTTTTGCAGCGCAGCAGACGTGACTCAACTGAAATTGTTAATTTGGAACTAAACCACACAGCACGGAAGCCCATGTCAGAGCCCTCCTTATAGCCCTGACTAGTCCCCACAGTGGTATTGCAACCTCTAGAATATACAGTATGAATAGTAAATTTAGTACTTCCCTGAGGAAAAGTTTTCCAGGTGAGCCAAGTGTAAGGAAACAGGTCTCAAAAATGCACACTGTGGAATCTGTTTGGTTTTGTGGAAGAATTAGATGCTAAAATTCTTCTGTTTATTGTGAGAATACAGATAATTCAATATTGGTACCTGAAAAATATATATCACATTAACTAGTTTTTCTCATATCAAATTAGTCAAAGGCCTACAGTGGCAATGACACCAGTTTCCTATGTTGGGAATTGGTTACTGCTACAAAATTGCTTTAAAACTTTATATATACAGCCATATTTGTTTTGATGCTTTTCTTCAAATGTTAATGTGAAGATAACTTATGGCTACAGTCAGCTGCTAACAATGTTTTCAATGTGGCCTATATCTGACATTAGTCTGAACAGATCACTCTCCTTAACTGACATGCATGTGCAAAAGAACAATGTGTTATTTGGCAATAGCCACTTCTTTGGTTTACGTCCCTGGTTTCTTTAAAATTTTGCTTTTAAACTTTTAACTTTCCTTGGCACTGTAGCAAGGTTCTACTATGGGTGCATTCAACAATTTGTTTTGAGATCTCTTATTTTGCTTGTATATCACACCAAATGTTTGAGGTCTGTTACCTTATTATTCCATCACTGAAATCCTCCTTCAGTGTTATCCTCCATCTTTCCTTCCCTGTAGACCAAAATTATGATGACTTTCCAGTTTGAAATAAAAGTCGCACAAATTCTGATGACTGTTCAGGTAGAGGTCGCATTACTACATATCAGTTTTCAGTGCCACATATGAAAGTGGCCCAAATCAGAATTAAAAATGTCAGATTCATTGTGGTGTTTTCTGTTTATACAGCTCTGCAGTTAACAAATCTGTGTGACATCTGAAGAAAAGGATGAGATTTGGGCCACATTTGGCTGCTATGTGAACATAGCAATTGTTAGAGCATTCGTATGTATTTTTCCAATATATCAAGCACTACAGCTGCTCTATAATGCATTCCAACATGATTGAGCTGTTGCCACAGCCGTGTTTTTCCAAAGCTAATTTGGTTACTATGCAACAAGCTCATTCAATGCATCTTTTAAGCCTTGTGACATTAGGCAGCTAGACTCAGGGTGAGATGACTGGGGAGCTGCATGGGTGAAAAAGGCAAACCACAAAATATCCAAAATAGAAACAGAAAATCAGCAACTTTCTATTGGCTTGGTTCAGTTCAGTTTGGTTCAGCTATTCTGTCACAAACACAAAAAAATCAGCTACTCCCCAGTGGCTCAGTTCAGTTCAGCACCGCACATTGACATCCTTCATGCAGTAAAATCACTACAGAGGGGTATGGTCTGAACAGAGGGTGAAGGGGGTATCCCAAAAAGTAGTCCTGGTATGAGAGGACTACCCATTTGATGGCTAAACATTCTAATCCCATTCACACTGAAAACTGTATATTTTCCGTGATTTGGCTGTAATAGTGACTGTGGGAATAGGAGCAAAATGGCAAAGTGGAAACACGAATCTATCCCCTGTCACCTAGTAACATTTACAGAAATCTTTTGCAATGGCTCCAATGGGAATTGGAATCATCAGATTTATGTGTTGTGACTGGTCATTACGTTGCTGGTGGTGACGGTAATGATGAAGTAATATTGTGACACAACTACTCATACTGCTTCAGTGTAAAGCAACCAGCAGCAAACTCAAAACAACAAGATAAACATCCGCAGATACAGTGGGATATGTTCTAAGATCTAACACAGATAGCTGAAACCTTGGATAATAATGAACCACATATAAAACTTTTTTTGTGTACATACATACCTATGATAGTTTTATTTATAAATTGCACACATGACATCAGTAACAGTCACTAATAATAAAATAAAACAATGACATCCATATACTGTAATAAAAATTATGTGAATGCTCTCTCTCTCTCTCTCTCTCTCTCTCTATCTATTGAACAGGATTCTGACATTTCCACTTAATATTTTTATCATGGTTGAGGCATGGGGAAGGTTGCAAGTTCAGAAACCTTTTATTTACACAGGATGGTCAAAGTAACAAAAACAGCAGACAGAAAACCACGATGACAGAAGTGAGAAATGCAATGAGCACTGGCATGGAAAATAAAGACAAATGCAAGACAAACCAACAGAGGCCTGGGTTTATATAAGGAAAGTACAGTAACCAGAATGTCAAGGACATAGTAGCTCATCTAGCCTGCCATCAAAACAACCCTGACTACCAAAACATCAAACAGAACTGAAATTAGACCAGCTTGGTTCAAAGACTTTAGGACCACCCTCACATGCTGAACACACTCTAAAGAATTTCACTGTAAAATAACAGTAAACTACCGGCAGCAAAGATGACAGTATTTTACAGTACTCTTAGTTTACAGTTCATCTACTATAATTTATTTTAACAGTATATTACAGTATATGACAGTCAGATAACTGTGGGTTTTATGGTAATTTTACACTATATGCCAGCAGATAACTGTTTATTTACAAAGTGCCATAAAATTTGCTATTTTTGTGTATAATTGCTATAAAGCCCCACAAAATAAAGTAGAAAACCAAGAGAATACACATTCAGTAAAATATTGCTGTAGTTCATTATAAGTCCTCAATCATTTGTACAGCTGACTTTGTAAGACTAATAATACTTTGAACATTTGTGTTACAAAATTGACAAATACAGCATTACCTATTTGTAAGAAAATGTCTCATCTCATCTCATTTTCTTCCGCTTATCTGGGACCGGGTCACGGAGGCAGCAGTCTGAGCATGGAAGCCCAAACTTCCCGCTCCCCAGACACCTCGGCCAGCTCCTCGGGAAGAACACCGAGGCGTTCCCAGAGCAGCCGAGAGACATAGTTCCTCCAGCATGTCCTGGGTCTTCCCCAGGGCCTCCTCCCAGGGGGACATGCCTGGAACACCTCCCCAGGGAGGCGTCCAGGAGGCATCCGAAAGAGATGCCCGAGCCACCTCAGCTGATTCCTCTTGATGTGGAGGAGCAGCGGCTCTACTCCGAGCTCCTCCCGAGTGACTGCGCTTCTCACTCTATCTCTAAGGGAGTGCCCAGACACCCTGCGAAGGAAACTCATTTCAGCCGCTTGTATCCGCGATCTTGTTCTTTCGGTCATTACCTTAAGCTCATGACCATAGGTGAGAGTTGGAACATAGATCAACCGGTAAATCGAGAGCTTCGCCTTTTGGCTCAGCTCCTTCTTCACCACGACGGACTGGTAAAGCGACCGCACCACTGTGGAGGCTGCACTGATCCGCCTGTCGATTTCACTCTCCATTCTTCCCTCACTCGTGAACAAGATCCTGAGATACTTAAACTCCTCCACTTGAGGCAGGACTTCTCCACCAACCTGAAGAGGGCAAGCCACCCTTTTCCGGTCTAGAACCATGGCCTCGGACTTGGAGGTGCTGATTCTCATCCCAGCCACTTCACACTCAACTGCAAACCGCCCCAGTGCATGCTGAAGGTCCTGGTTTGAAGAAGCCAACAGGACAACATCATCCGCAAAAAGCAGAGATGAAATCCTGTGGTTCCCAAACAGGATTCCCTCCGGCCCCTGGCTGCACCTAGAAAATCTGTCCATAAAAATTATGAACAGAACCGGTGACAAAGGGCAGCCCTGCCGGAGTCCAACATACACTGGGAACAGGTCTGACTTACTGCCCGCAATGCGAACCAGACTCCTGATCTGTTCGTACAGGGACCGAACAGCCCTTAGCAAAGAGCCCCGAACCCCATACTCCCGAAGCACCCCCCACAGGATACCACAAGGGACACGGTCGAATGTCTTCTCCAGATCCACAAAGCACATGTGGACTGGTTGGGCAAACTCCCATGAACCCTCAAGCACCCTATGAAGAGTATAGAGCTGGTCCAGTGTTCCACGACCAGGACGAAAACTGCATTGTTCCTCCTGGATCTGAGGTTCGACTATTGGCTGAATTCTCCTCTCCAGTACCCTGGAGTAAACCTTCCCGGGGAGGCTGAGAAGTGTGATTCCCCTATAACTGGAGCACACTCTCCAGTCCCCTTTCTTAAAAAGAGGGACCACCACCCCAGTCTGCCACTCCAGAGACACTGTCCCCAACCGCCATGCGATGTTGCAGAGGCGTGTCAGCCAAGACAGCCCCACAACATCCAGAGACTTGAGATACTCAGGGCGGATCTCATCCACCCCCGGTGCCTTGCCACCGAGGAGCTTGCAAACCACCTCAGTGACTTTGGCTTGTGTAATGGATGAGCCCACCTCTGAGTCATCGGCCTCCGCTTCCTCAATGGAAGACGTGACGGTAGGATTGAGGAGATCCTTGAAGTATTCCTTCCACCACCTGACAATATCCCCAGTTGAGGTCAACAGCTCCCCACCCACACTGTAAACAATGTTGGCAGAGTACTGCTTCTCCCTCCTGAGGCGCCGGACGGTTTGCCAGAATTTCCTCGAGGCTGACCGATAGTCCTCCTCCATGGCCTCACCGAACTCCACCCAGTTCTGAGTTTTTGCCTCTGCAACTGCCCGAGCTGCAGCACGCCTGGCCTGCTGATACCTGTCAGCTGCCTCAGGAGTCCTGGAGGCCAACATGGCCCGATAGGACTCCTTCTTCAGCTTGACGGCATCCCTTACTTCCGGTGTCCACCACTGGGTTCGGGGATTGCCGCCACGACAGGCACCAGAGACCTTGTGGCCACAGCTCCGAACAGCCACGTTGACAATGGAGGCAGAGAACATGGTCCACTCAATGTCCCCTGCCTCTCTCAGAAGCTGGGAGAAGCTCTCCCGGAGGTGGGAGTTAAAGACCTCCCCGACAGAGTGCTCGGCCAGACGTTCCCAGCAGACCCTCACCATACATTTGGGCCTGCCAGGTCTGTCTGGCTTCCTCCTCCACCAGCGGATCCAACACACCACCAGGTGGTGATCAGTTGACAGCTCAGTCCCTCTCTTCACCCGAGTGTCCAAGACATAGGGCCGGAGATCAGATGAAACGACAACAAAGTCGATTATCGACCTCCGACCTAAGGTGTCCTGGTGCCACGTGCACTTATGGACACCCCTATGCTCAAACATGGTGTTCGTTATGGACAAACCATGAACCATTGCACAGAAGTCCAATAACAAAGCACCACTCAGGTTCAGATTGGGGAGGCTGTTCCTCCCAATCACGCCCCTCCAGGTGTCACTGTTATCGCCCACGTGAGCATTAAAGTCCCCCAGTAGAACAATGGAGTCCCCAGTCTGAACACCTCTCAGTACCTCTCCCAGGGACTCCAAGAAGGCCGGATACTCTATACTGCTATTTGGCCCGTAGGCACAAACAACAGCAACAGCCCTCTCCCCGACCCGAAGGCGCAGAGAGGCGACCCTCTCGTTCACTGGGGTAAACTCCAACACATGGCGGCTGAGCTGGGGAGCTATAAGCAAGCCCACACCAGCCCACCGCCACTCACCGTGGGTGACTCCAGAGAAGTGGAGAGTCCAGCCCCTCTCAAGGATCTGGGTTCCGGAGCCCAAGCTGTGCGTGGAGGTGAGCCTGACTATCTCTAGCTGGTACCTCTCAACCTGCTGCACAAGCTCAGGCTCTTTCCGCCCCAGCAAAGTGACATTCCATGTCCCAATAGCTAGCCGCTGTGTTCGGGGATCAGGTCATCGAGGCCCCTGCCTTCGACTGCTGCCCAATCCACACTGCACTGGCCCCCTACGGCTACCTCTGTGGGTGGTGAACCCACAGGAGGTTGTAAGAAAATGTCTCTTATAAAATCAAACAAAAGTTAAACAAAATAAAAAAATAAATTCTGCTTGCCGATCACGGCAAATACCCTGATGTGCCCTCCGTATGTTTAATTAAAAATTAAACTTTATAACAACAGTGTATATATTGCTAAAAATAGGCTTACCTAGGTGCAGCCATTTGTACTGAAACTGGATATCTGCCTGTGATGATGGCACACTAAAATGCTGTTTCCCTTCATTCTGTAGAGCCATCAAATAAAGGCTTCTCATTCTAAAAAAATAATAATAATTCCCAGGCGCCACTGTTTTCTCTCTCTCTCTCTCTCTCTGTTTTCGCTGCTTCAGTTGGGTTAAATACAGAGAAAGAACTTCACTGTGATGTAATGTATAAGTCACAAATAAAGGCTTATAATTCTAAAACTCTAATTGCAAATTTTCTGTAACCATGTGATTTTTACTGACAACAAAATACACAAATCAACAGACTTCACTTTTATGAAGTTTAACTCTCACTCGGCTAGATAACTCATATGAAGCACTGACATAGATACTAGTAAACAATCCCATTGCCATAGCAAAACGATTCTTGCTGTCTAAAAAGATCACTTTTCTCAGTGAATAAAAACAAACAAAAGCATGTCCCATAAAATGAACAATGATCGGGTTTATTTTTACACCCAAACGCTTGACACTCTGGCATCTTTTGGGTTGTTTACAAAAATTTAGAAATGATGTGTCCATTATATCCTCTTGCCTCAGTAGGTCACATGGTAAGTAAGTGACATCACAATTCATGCCCAGAGCATGATATCTGAACCTCGGAGAGAGTAAGATGTCCGTGCCCAGGGACATTGTTTTTCTTTTAAAATAAAATCTGTACACAGTATATAGATATAAATATGAACAAGTGACCTCTCAAACATGTATTGCATGGATATTATCTGTCAGTATAAAGGAGTTTATTTTTGGGTTTTGTTAATCTTTAATGACAGGCTTTACTGATCTCATGAGCATAACCTCAGATGCTGAGTTTAAATAGCATCAAGAACAGTGTAACAGAACTGCATCACCATCTAGCTCGGAAACAAGTCTTTTGCACAAAGTGAAAGGGCAAAAGAGAAGAGAGAGAGAAAGGGAGAGCAGACAGTGGCAGAGGACTTGACTGTAGTGTTGGGCTGGTATCCTCAATCACCAATGACAAGTGCCTGTAAAACAAGCAGAAATGAATAAATAAATATTGAGCAACATAATGTCAGTGGTAAAATATGAAGCAAGTGAAAGGGGCCAGAGCAATAAACTGTGTTCCACATTAACTTTCCTGGTTATTTTTGGTGGCTTCAATTGAATCAAGGATATCTAATTTACAGAACTGTTCAATAAAAAGGCTGGAAAACTGGTGTGTTGTTAATAGGCTAGCCTATATTTGTCACAAGTTTTTAAATGAAGTTACATAAATAGAAGATAAGATGACAAACTTGACAAAGGTCTGAAATAACACTTTAACTTTGCTGTCAGCTAGCTAACACCTTAAGTTTGCTGTTAGCTAGCTAACATTGCTCAAGCTATAGAGCTTGTTTCTCTAATTTTAACAATCTGACTTAAAGAAACAGACCTAATGAAATATTATCTGAAATGTGAACAAAGTCAAGCTCAGAAACAGCCCGTCATGTTTTCTTGTCACACAAGTATATATGATAGGGTGACCAGATTTCCCTAGTCTGAAACCGGGACACTTTTGCGCGTGACCATGCTCGTGCACAAACACCTTTTTTTTTTACGTAAACGTGACACTCAGAGAGGTGCTCTTATCATTTTGTTGAAGCTCACATTTATCAACATCTCATATGAAATAAAACAAACAGGCATTTTGTTATCTAGTAGCATAGTGGTATACAGATCAGTTAAATTATGGTCAGACAACAGATTTTGTAATGGCTGAGAATAGGCCAGGCTATGTCCATAGGCCAAATTTAAACTGATTTATTTCACCTGTTTGTGAGAACACCAAGAAGAATGCATATGCACATGTAGGCTATATCTCTAAAATTGTATGCACTATAGCATGAACTTAAAAAGTAGATACGTGACCTCAACATAGCCTAGGTCAGAATCAACCTTACTAACCATTCCCCACAACTGAATGAATAAAGCTGTGTACAAAAGTGAACACTTTAATGGAAGGTGCAACAAGCTGTTCAACACAGCAATATGGCCAAACTGTCAGAATGGTATGTTAAACAGAAACAAAAAAGAGACAAGTGATTTGAGAATATACACTCAAACAAAACAATAATAAAGGAGGAGGAGGCGACAGCCCGAGGAAAGCCCCCACATCATTTGCAACATAGGCTACCCAACTCAGTACAGGAACAAAGCTAAGGTGACTAATCCACCCACCCTAAACAAAATGCATTAGCCTACGTATATTTACAAGAAGAGTGAATCTTTTCCAGTTTTAATGTGATCCTGTATATCGGTGTTACCACCGTGGGCTACGGAGAAGGAACACTTACAGTGTGTGCAGTAGGCTTCGTGCGCATTGTTCTGCACCTCTCGGAGGAAGGGGTAGGTGCTCTGTAAATCTTTGGAAAAGGTACATTTTCTTTTCGGCATAATTGCTGCGGCATTACTGCTGCTAGCTGCTAGACAAAGAACATTTGCGCCAGTTAATGTTTATTTTATTGTTGCATGGCAACACGTTCTGTTGTCTGGAATAATGTGGCTAAATAAACACCCATGCCACAGGGCCAGGGGGCAGTAACCAGGAAAGTTTGCAATTCCTGTCAATTCATCAAAATAGTAAATGCAGGGCCCTATGAAAGATTACAATTTAGGGCCCCCCCGGTAAAATTTTCAAGCTCAAGCAACTGAATTTGAAGTCTGTTTTTGGCTGGCACTTCTACTTTACTATGCATGTGATCAGCTACCTAGCAAGTTTAGGTGATACAATTATTTGGTATATGAACATTTTAAATGCAGAACTGTCAGAATTAGACTGAATAGACTGTTGCCTTAAAATGAAAATTCCATGATGTATATTATGGAAGATATATATATTTCTTTTATTAGCAACTATTATTAGGCCACTCAGTAGCTTATGGAGTTCATTCAATCCAAATGTTTGTGTTGAGAGAAATTGCATGCATCACTGTATCAGTATGGATTTATAACATTCTGTATGCACATTATGGATACTCCAGAGCCCTCCAGCAAACATCATCAATAATCAGGATTACAAAATGTATTCCTTTGTTTCCTCCATTTATTGACTTATTGTATGTGATCAAATGTATGCCTTGATGAATAACTACACTAGTTTTTTGATACAATTACATAGTGCACTGCAAGAAATCCACTAAGTGTTTTTGGTTTCTTTTATGCATCACACATTTATTAGAAAACACAGCAAATGTTCAAATATCCAAGTTAAATACTTAGCAACAGTATCAATAAATCCACACATGAACAATAGCAATGATATCTATGACCACAGCTAATGTGCAAAATATTAAAGTTAAATACTTAACAATATCAACAAATCCACACATGAACAATGGCAAAACATCTAGACTTAATTATACAATAAAGATACCTATGAAAAAAGGTGATTTCTTTTTCACACACAGTGTGATATCCGGACTTCATAATTCATCACTCCTGCTTAGCAACTTCTAGAATGTTCACCTCTGCTGCGCACATAGAAAAACTGCCAGCTGCGCTAACAGCTCTGCGCATGCACGGAGCTACACATTTCACGTGTCCCGCTCCCAGAATCAGACTGTACCATTAGTAAAAAGGGTGGAGGGGTGAAATGACAATATCATAAATAATTCAAGAAAAATGTTATAGCAAATCATAACCATGTATAATTTGCATATTTTAACAGATTAAATGAAATATTTTATTTCAAAAACTTACACAAGGCAAGACTATTAAAATAACATTAATATCCCTCACAGGGCCCCCCCTGTCGTCGCGAGTGGCGAAAACCGGGACATATTCGTGTCCCGACAGACTTTTGTCGGGACTCGGGACACAACCCCAAATCGGGACTGTCCCGGTAAAACCGGGACGTCTGGTCACCCTAATATATGAGCTGTTTGAGCAGTTTAATAAAAAAAGTGTCCTCATCAAAACTGAAATATTAGCCTTCAATTATCAGTATGATGCTGATCAATAATAACTGGACTTGTGAAGGGATGATAGTGTGTATTTCCACAGCTTGACAGAAAATACTATTTTATGCTGATAAAGTACAGTTCTACTGTTATTGGTTAACCAACCACATTAACTGTTAATTTACATGTGAGGGATAAATATTTAACAGTATTTTAGTTATTATGAAATACAGTATGATGCTGTTGGAAATCCACAATAAATTTACAGCAAATCATGATGGTGCATGCTACTCCCAACCATTACAAAATACTATTATATCATCTAAATATGCAGCAGTATATGCACTTTGGGGCAAAAACACCCAATCCATGAGTCTCACCCATGACCAGTGCCGCAAAAAGCCCAAACTGAAGTGTGACAAATTGGTGTAAACCGAATAGTATACCAAAAGACATCTTTTTCTTTGGACTTCGGTAACAATGGAATCTGCCAGTAGCCCTTACTCAAATCCAAAGTCTAAATAAATAAATAAATAAATAAATAAACCAAGCAAAGCATTGGATAGGTACCAAATTTAGAACTTCACCTTGCAAAAGTCCACACACAAACTGGCCTTGTGAACAGTGGCCTTGCAAACCAGCATGATGGGGCTGTTTCAGTCACTGTGGGACTCCTCTATCACTTCCATCTCTAGCATTTTGTCTAATTTATCCTGAACCACTTTTTTGTGTTCAGGTAAGCAATATGGCTGGTTGCACACTGGTACAACCCTGATTCCAAAAAAGTTGGGACAAAGTACAAACTGTAAATAAAAACGGAATGCAATAATTTACAAATCTCAAAAACTGATATTGTATCCACATATGGCCCTTTTCCACTACCCTTTTTCAGCTCACTTCAGCTCGCTTCAGCTCACTTCAGCCCGACACGGCTCGCGTTTCGACTACCAAAAACCAGCACGACTCAGCTCGCTTCAGCCCTGCTTAGCCCCTAAAACTCGCACCATTTTGGAGTGGGGCAGAAGCGAGCCAAAGCGAGCTGAGTGAGGCTGGGGGCGTGAGCAGACACTCCCCTGTGCACTGATTGGTGAGGAGGAGTGTCCTCACATGCCCCGCGAGCGCGCTGGGATCTGTAAACACCGCAAACCCGGAAGGAGAAGAATTACGAATTACGAGAATTTCTGAAGCCTTATGCGCCTCGCCTCATCTATACGCTCTTGCCAGTATCTGTCCGCGTTGTCGGTGACAACAAGCCACAGCACCAAGACCAGCAACACTAACGACTCCATGTCCTCCATGTTTATTGTTTACTATTTCGGGTCGTGAGACTACCGCTTAAAAGGTCACTGATGTCACTGTTTGCGCTGCTTAACGACATCACCTGACGTCCACCCACTTTCGCTAACTCCACCCAATGTGTCCACCCACTTCCAGCCAGCACGGTTCAGCACGGTTGTAGTCGAAATGCAACTCCAACAGCCCCGCTCAGCCCGACTCAGCACGGCACGGCTCAGCCCGACTCAGCCGCGTTTGTAGTGGAAAAGCGGCAATAGACTTTCACATGTCTTTCAAATGTCGAAAGTGAGACATTTTGAAATTTCATGCCAAATATTGGCTCATTTGAAATTTCATGACAGCAACACATCTCAAAAAAGTTGGGACAGGGGCAATAAGAGGCTGGAAAAGTTAAAGGTACAAAAAAGGAACAGCTGGAGGACCAAATTGCAACTCATTAGGTCAATTGGCAATAGGCCATTAACATGACTGGGTATAAAAAGAGCATCTTGGAGTGGCAGCAGCTCTCAGAAGTAAAGATGGGAAGAGGATCACCAATCCCCCTAATTCTGTGCCAACAAATAGTGGAGCAATATCAGAAAAAAGTTCGACAGTGTAAAATTGCAAAGAGTTTGAACATATCATCATCTACAGTGCATAATATCATCAAAAGATTCAGAGTATCTGGAAGAATCTCTGTGCGTAAGGGTCAAGGCCGGAAAACCATACTGGGTGCCCGTGATTTTTGGGCCCTTAGATGGCACTGCATCACATACAGGCATGCTTCTGTATTGGAAATCACAAAATGGGCTCAGGAATATTTCCAGAGGACATTATCTGTGAACACAATTCACCGTGCCATCCGCCGTTGCTAGCTAAAACTCATTAGTTGAAAGAAGAAGCCATATCTAAACATGATCCAGAAGCGCAGACATCTTCTCTGGGCCAAGGCTCATTGAAAATGGACTGTGGCAAAGTGGAAAACTGTTCTGTGGTCAGATGAATCAAAATGTGAAGTTCTTTATGGAAATCAGGGACGCCGTGTCATTCGGACTAAAGAGGAGAAGGACGACCCAAGTTGTTATCAGTGCTCAGTTCAGAAGCCTGCATCTCTGATGGTATGGGGTTGCATTAGTGCGTGTGGCATGGGCAGCTTACACATCTGGAAAGACACCATCAATGCTGAAAGGTATATCCAGGTTCTAGAGCAACATATGCTCCCATCCAGATGACGTCTCTTTCAGGGAAGACCTTGCATTTTCCAACATGACAATGCCAAACCACATACTGCATCAATTACAGCATCATGGATGCGTAGAAGGGTCCGGGTACTGAACTGGCCAGCCTGCAGTCCAGATCTTTCACCCATACAAAACATTTGGCGCATCATAAAACGGAAGATGCAACAAAAAAGACCTAAGACAGTTGAACAACTAGAATCCTACATTATACAAGAATGGGTTAACATTCCTATCCCTAAACTTGAGCAACTTGTCTCCTCAGTCCCCAGACGTTTACAGACTGTTGTAAAGAGAAAAGGGGATGTCTCACAGTGGTAAACATGGCCTTGTCCCAACTTTTTTGAGATGTGGTGTCGTCATGAAATTTAAAATCACCTAATTTTTCTCTTTAAATGATACATTTTCTCAGTTTAAACATTTGATATGTCATCTATGTTCTATTCTGAATAAAATATGGAATTCTGAAACTTCCACATCATTGCATTCCGTTTTTATTTACAATTTATACTTTGTCCCAACTTTTTTGGAATCGGGGTTGTATAAGTCTCTATGAGGTTTGTGTGACCAGGCAGGGGAGAAAACATCCAAAAATTCAGATTACAGTTTGGCAACCTCTGCTCTATGGGACAGTGAGAAATGGGGTCCAACCTAGACTGGAATCAACTGTCTGGACAATCTGGCCCCAACTCATCTCTCTCGATCTCTACCATCACCATAGCAACAGGGACTGCCTCTTTCCATTGATTTAAGAGGTTAAGGTGGTATATCTACCATATATTTATCTTGTCTATGTGCACAACCTCATAGTTAACTTCTCCTATTTGCCATGTGACCTGAAATGGCCCTTGAGACTTATCGAGTTATTTTGAGTTGGAGTTGGGAATTAATCAGGACTTTATCCCCCTATAACACTCTTGCAGCTCAGGGAATGAGGAAATGGGAGACAGGTGTGACAGCTCAAGGTGTGCTTTATTTTTGCTCTCTGCACCTTACACACACACACACACACACAAGGCACTGGGTTGCTCAGCTGTCTCTCTTTCTAGTTACTGGCTTCTTTCTGAAAAAACACAAGAGACACAAATAAATTGCCAATAATCAAACACAGGTGAAGCTCATCAAATGTTACCTGCCAGTTCTGCTTGATTCCTTGCCACCTACAGCTGATGCTTGATCACACACCCACTGCCACATACCCTCACCACCCAACTCAGGCCAGGGAGCTCTCTGGCCTGCAGGTGACTCCCATTCTGGGTGGGAGAGGTAATTCACCACCACCATCTGTGCCCCTGGCCTGTAGACCGCCTTGAACTTAAAGCACTAGACAACAAGTGATCCACACATTGGCACCATTCATGCAGTGGAGCCACTGGGCAGGAAACAGAGAGTGAAACAGAGAGTGGAACAGAGTAAAAGGGCATCTCAGCAGGTAGTATCGGCGAGTGAGGACCACCCATTTAATGGCGAGACACTCCTTCTCAATCTTGCTGTACAGAATCTCCTGCACCAAGAGCTTGTGGCTGATGTAAAGCATGGGTATACTGTACTCCTCTCCCTCCATCACCTGGGACAAAATGGCTCCCAGACCTCTGTCCAATGCATTAGTCTGCAAGACAAAAGGGAGAGAAGGTTCAAGTGAATGCAACAGTAGACCCACACACAAAACCACTTTAACATGGGTGAAAATCTGTTCACATGGCTTGTACCCCCTTTTTAGTGAAATCAGTTAGTGAGCTGGGGAGGTCTGAAAAATTAGGCAGATCATTTCAGTAATAGCCAGCTAGGCCAAGGAACTGTCTCACTCCCATTTTTGTCTTGGGCAGACTGCAATCACTGCATGCACACACCTGCCCATGACCCAGTTGGAAGTCCAGATACATCTAAACTGCATTTCTGCAGAAAAAATGCAAAGTGTGCTTGTTCGGGTGTAGCAGAGGGGCTTGATCTACAGAGAGTGTGTTTGGCATGGTTTAAAACTGAGATTTTAGAGTGCTGCTCACAATAAAAATCTCTGTTTTAAATGGCTAAGCTTGTACCTGAGAGGGATGGGCGGAGCTACATATTATACTGCAGTCAGCCAACAGGGGTGTGAGGCCATAATGGGCCAACACGCCATCATTCATCTTAATGGGGAAAAAAGAGGGATGAAAAAAACAAGGGTTAGAGCAAAGCTGTATACAAGTGCGCTACACCGGATCAGGATGGACATGTCAGAGTTGGAATGGGATCACTATCTCAAAAGTTGTAGGAAGAGTAGTGGTACCAAAAAAAAAAAACACGGGTGAACAGGAATAATAATAACTAGACTTCATTTCTGCACAGAAAATGCAGTGTGCTTGCTGAGCTGTAGCAGAACAGCTATCATGCGAACATGCTCACAGCTAGCATGCTAATATAATAACGGCTAACATAGTAACAGCTAGCATGCTAACACAACAACAGATAGCATGCTAACAGCTAGCATGTTAACATCCTAATGCTAACAGCTAGCATGCTAACATGCTATCAGCTAGCATGCTAACAGTTAGCATTCTAACATGCTAAGCTTAACATGCTAGCAACTAACATGTTAACAGCTAGCATGCTATCATGTTAATGGCTAACCTGTTGTTAGAATGCTAACATTCTAAGGCTAACACCTATCATGCTAACATGCAAAGGTTAACATGTTCACATATTATGGCTAACATGCTAACTGTTAGCATTCTAACATGCTAATCTTAAGTTAACAGCAAGCATGTTAACATGCAAACGATTAACATGTTAACTGTTAGCATGCTAACACACTGAGGTTAATATACTAACACCTAGCATGTTAATATGCTAATTGCTAACATGCTAACATACAATTGCCAACATGGTAACTGTTAGCATGCTAACATACAAATGATAACATGCTAACAGCTACCATGCTAACATGCTAAGCGTAACATGTTAACAGCTCACTTGCTAACAGCTAGCATGATAATATAGAAACAGCTAACATGCTAATGGATAATATGTGGTGTGTGTGTGTGTGTGTGTGTGTGTATACAGTGCCTTGAAAAAGTATTCATACCCCTTGAACTTTTTCACATTTTTCCACCTTACAACCACAAACTTAATAGTTTTTTATTGAGATTTTATGTGATAGACCAACTCAGAGTAGCACATAATTGTGAAGTGAAACGAAAATGATAAATGGTCTTCAAAATTTTAAACAAATAAAAATCTGAAAAATGTGGTGTGCATTAGTATTCAGCCCTAGCCTAGTAAACTAGACCCACCCGCCTAGCGGCCAAAAATATTTTTGCCTAGCGAGTGGGTCTAGCCTCGCACCATATAAACAAAAACACCCCGGGCATCAAATCGTGCCCGCCAATCACAACGCAAGGTTTTTGTTTGGATTCTTTGGGCGGGCTTTTGCAGGAGTGACGACAAAGCTGTGCGACGCTGGAGAAAGCACAACAGGAAAGATGGCTACCACTAGTGAACAGTGAGCGTTTGACTCCGCTTTGGAATCAGTTTTAGAAGAATTATACTTGGAGTTTTCATTGAAACATGAGCAGGAAGAGGCTCTCCGCTCATTCCTTTTCAAGAAGGACGTTTTCGCTGTTTTGCCGACCGGCTATGGCAAAAGTCTGATCTACCAGCTGGCTCCGCTTGTAGCCAAAAGGATGGGGCTTGTTTGTGCAGTACGAAGAATTAATAAACAGCTTTGAAACATTACTTTTTAATTGTTTCTTATTTTCCCGTTATTTTAAATTTAAGGGAAATTATTTCACCAAACACCACTAAATAAAAACTCTCAAAAACAGTTTAAGCAAACCCTTGAAAAACACTTGAAAAATATAAGAGTGTATGTTAAGTATGTGGTACAGACTCCAAACTTGTGGTCATTATCTCCAAACTTCTTAATATCTAGAACCTGTTTATTAATTAATACACATTTTGAAAAATTATTTGTTTCAAGGTCTCCCCCACTGCGCGCTCTGACTACGTCACAGTCACTGTTGCGCTGATTGGTCAGAGCGTTGGCCTATACGCACAGAGACAGTTTGAAAGACAGCGGTTTGTTCCTCCTACACCCGTCGGAAATGTCTACGGATCGAGGCCAGACTAAATATTCACATTTAGTCTGGCTTGCCAGGCTAATTCAGCCCCGCTGTGTCAATACTTTGTAGAGCCACCTTTTGCTGCAATTACAGCTGCAAGTCAAGTCAAGTCAAGGTTATTTGTATAGCGCTTTTAACAATAAACATTGTCGCAAAGCAGCTTTACAGAATTTGAATGACTTAAAACATGAGCTAATTTATCCCTAATCTATCCCCAATGAGCAAGCCTGTGGCGACGGTGGCAAGGAAAAACTCCCTCAGACGACATGAGGAAGAAACCTCGAGAGGAACCAGACTCAAAAGGGAACCCATCCTCATTTGGGCAACAACAGACAGCCTGACTATAATATTAACAGTTTTAACATGAGGACAGTTTCGTTGATGTTATAACTCTTCATTGATGGAAACTTGAGTGCAAAACTGTTCATGATAACTGCAGTCCTAAAGTTAGGAAGACAACTGTAGTCCTCAGCCATAAAAGCATTACTGTAAGAGTCCAGAGCATCCTCCAGGTATAACCCTCAACTGTCCTCATGGGGCCGTCCTTCACAGGAGCGGCGCGATAAAACTCCGACCAGACACAGGGCACCAGGATGGATCAAGCAGGTCCGAGGGGCAGAAGAGGCCAGCATCTCAATCCCAGGACCAACATGTAACTCAGAGGGACAGATTAGGGGGGAAGAGAGAGAGAAAGAAAACACATGTTGTTAGGTATGCCCTAAAAATGACAAGTATTAAATCTGTGTGGTAGGCTCGCAGAGACGAGAGTCTTTACATCAGGCATAACACACAACAATGGCATGTTAATATGGTAAAAAATATATCATGACCTGCTCTGGCTGGATGCTTGATTGGGTGATGGGAGCACACTCCTCAGCAATGATGAGATGCAGATGGGACCCTTAGGGCTGGCCAAGACAATTCAGTTACATTTCACCGGGTCTGGGACATGTGACAGAAAGTCTGACAGCCGATTCCCTGCAGGCTACGATAGCCAGTCGAGGTCTCCACCCTCTCCACCAAAAGATTTCCTGGTGACTCCATGTAACTCAGAGGAACAGATTTGGGGTGGGGGAGGGGAGGGAAAGAAAACACAGGTTGTTAGGTATGCCCAATGTCACCTGAATAAGTAGGAGCAGTATACATATTGCACCGAGTACAAGCAGGGACTCCGGCAACTAACTATGACAGCATAACTAAAAGGAGAGAGCCAGAAGGTAACACAGGCATGAGGGAGCCCCGGGACATAAAGCAGCCAGCCACTACACCATCAACAAACTCGAGTGAGCAAGCGAGTGGGGACTAACAGCATCCATACATCCCAGTTTACCAAAACACTCTATGTCTGCAGACCCTCTAGATCTACACCTTTACCTCATAAACACCATTAACAAAAGGCTTGACTAAACAGATATGTTTTCAGCCGAGACTTAAATGCTGAGACTGTGTCTGATTCCCGAACATTACTTGGAAGGATGTTCCATAACTGTGGGGCTTTGTAAGAAAAGGCTCTGCCCCCTGATGTAGCTTTCACTATACGAGGTACCAGCAGATAGCCTGCACCTTTTGATCTAAGTAGGCGTGGCGGGTCATAGAGGAGCAGAAGTTTGCTCAGGTACTGTGGTGCGAGACCATTTAGTGCTTTAAAGGTCAATAGTAGTATTTTATAATCAATACGAAATTTGATTGGGAGCCAATGCAGTGTGGATAAGACAGGCGTGATGTGGTCATATTTTCTAGTTCTAGTAAGGACTCTTGCTGCTGCATTTTGAACTAACTGGAGCTTATTTAGGCACTTATTGGAACATCCAGACAGTAAGGCATTACAGTAATCCAACCTGGAGGTAACGAAAGCATGGACTAGTTTTCCTGTCACGCAATGACATTAAATTTCTTATCTTTGCAATATTTCTGAGATGAAAGAAAGCTATCCAGGTGATGTTATCAATGTGAGTTTCGAATGAAAGACTGGGGTCAATAATCACTCCGAGGTCTTTTACTGCTGCACATGAAGAAACAGAAAGGCCATCCAGAGTCACTGTGTAATCAGAAAACTTACTTCTAGCTGTATGTGGTCCTAGTACAAGTACTTCAGTCTTGTCAGAGTTAAGCAGAAGAAAATTAATAAGCATCCAGTGTCTAATGTCCTTAACACATTCCTCAATTCTATTAAGCTGGTGTCTCTCATCAGGTTTTGCAGAGACATACAACTGTGTGTCATCAGCATAACAGTGGAAACTAATACAATGTTTACGAATAATATCGCCCAGAGGTAACATATATAGAGAAAAAAGCAGTGGACCCAAGACAGAACCTTGTGGAACACCAAACTTTACCTCGGTACGTCTAGAAATATCACCATTTATATCAACATACTGATAACGATCAGTTAGATAAGACCTGAGCCAGGAGAGGGCCATTCCCTTAACTCCCACAACATTTTCTAGTCTATCCAGAAGACTAGAATGCTGCACTAAGGTCAAGCAACACAAGTAGCGAGACACAGCCCTGATCAGACGCCAACAGTAGGTCGTTTACTACTTTAACCAGTGCTGTCTCTGTGCTATGATGAGGTCTAAATCCTGACTGATACATTTCATGGATGTTATTCCTATGTAAATATGAGCATAACTTAAAATTAGCCCAATTATCTATAAAGCCCACACTCAGTACATTTACATGCACATCCAAATCGAGCTACTGTCGGTAATCAAGCAAAGAGTCCCAGCAGGGGTGCCAGAGAAATCCAATCCTACATGCACAAGTGAAATCGGGCTGTTGTGCAAGGTGCATTGTGCACCCGAGCCACACGTGGCGCTACACGCCCCATCGTGTTGGTACACTTCCGGTTGTCGTCATGAAGAAGAGCTATAGTGTTGCCAGATACTGCTGACGTGTTCCAGCCCAAAACATGTTCAAATCCGCCAAAATGCACTTAAAATCCCCCAATCTGGCAACACTGGCAGTTCCGTGTTCAAGATGTTAGGCTTGCTCTAACAGACTGTATGGCTACAAACTGTCCGGCGCAGACCACTGTTTTGTAAGACAACTTATTTTGCACAATAATATTTTTCTAAAGTCCATTTTTTGCTTACAAAAAAATATTTTTTTTTTGCTTACAATTTAACTTATGTCTTAATAAACACAAAAAGTTCAATTGTTTTGTTTTTATTGGCATTCTTCAGATGTTGGACATATATACACACACACACACACACACACACACACACACACAAATACTTGTTTATGTACACAATTCACAGCTATGCAACAGCTGTACAGATGTATTTGGTGATACAGTAAGTGAGCTAAATTTTAACAGTGCAAACAATGCCACAAAAAGAAAAGATTCATGCCGTTGTCATGATTCGTTGTCATGCCGACCGAGGCTGTTGTTTTTCCCGCTTTTGGTCTCGTCACTCGTCACTTCCGGAAGGGGCAGCGCTGAAGTAAGCGGCTCGACTCCGTAGCTCGATAGGGTATACATGCACTAAGTAGCTCGGCTACAATCGCATAATCTAGGTCGTGTAGCTCGATTGCGAGAAATCAAGTTCGGTTCAATTTCAGCCTAGCTAAGGTGTTTACATGCCATTTAGAGCTTCGATTTCAGTCGAGCAATGGCAGAAATTTGATTTTCTCTATGTGCATGTAAACGCACTGACTGTTTTCAGAGCACCACCTGGACAGCCAGCAGTTCAGCGACCATAACCTGCTGTAAGCTACATCGCCACGCCGCATTGGGATGGGGCCAGAGCATACTACAGCATCGGACATCGCCTTCGCTAATTTAAACATCTCTACAAAGTTACTCTTAGTAACCTCAGACTGACGAAGGCGTATATCATTAGCTCCTGCATGGATAACTATCTTTGAGAACCTGTGCTTGCCTAGGACCCTAAGATTACCTGCTATGTCTGGCACCCTGGCTCCCGGTATACACCTGACTAAAGCTGCTGGTGCCCCTAAAGGCTGAGCTAATTTCACATGCCGTATGATAGAGTCCCCTATAACCAGAGCTCTTTCAGGTTTCTCGGTGGGTGCATCACTAAGGAGAGCAAACCTGTTCGGCACGTGACGCGGAGAGGAGTGGTGCTCCCGTGGGCGAGCCTCAGCGGTAGCTTTGGCTCTACGCTTATGCCGCCGAGCCGTCATCCATTCGCCCCGCTGTAAGGGCTCTAATGCCGGAGTTGGGGGATTACTAACTCCACCTAGGGCATCCAGACTTTCCCCTACAGAAGCTACACTGTTCTCACGCTCACTAACCTGCTCTAAAGCCTGGACACGCGCTTCTAGCACTGTAATCTTCTCCGTCAGAGAGCTAACTAATCTGCACTTATCACAAATAAAGCTAATAAAGCTATCGCTAGCGATGGAGGAAGAATGACTAAACATCCTGCACTCAGCACACTGAACAGGCAGAAGGTGTGCCATGATGAAAAGATTCATGTACCTTAAATGAAGATCTGTTGATATTAAAGCAGATCCGATGTGGATGGCCTCCACTTGTGGTCTTTACACAGGAGGAGAGAAAAAGAAAGCTCTTTTGTGGTATGTCTCTACCAGCTTTGCACATCTAGACACTGAAATTTTTGCCCATTCTTCTTTGCAAAATGACTCAAGCTCAGCCAGATTGGATGGAGAGGGTCTGTGAACAGCAATTTTCAAGTCTTGCCACAGATGCTCAATGGGATTTTGGTCTGGACTTTGACTGGGCCATTCTAACACATGAATATTCTTTGATCTAAACCATTCCATTGTAGCTCCGGCTGTATGTTTAGGGTCATTGTCTTGCTGGAAGGTGAATCTCCTTCCCAGTCTCAAGTCTTTTGCAGCCTCCAACAGGTTTTCTTCCAGGATTGCCCTGTATTTAGCTCCATCCATCTTCCCATCAACTCTGACCAGCTTCCCTGTCCCTGTTGAAGAAAAGCATCCCCATCGCATGATGCTGCCATCAGCTTGTTTCACAGTGGGGATGGTGTGTGCAGGGTGATGAGCAGTGTTAGTTTTCCACCACACATACAGTAGCATTTTGCATTTATGCCAAAAAGTTCAACTTTGGTCTCATCTGACCAAAGCACCTTCTTCCACATGTTTGCTGTGTCCCCTACATGGCTTCTGGCAAACTGCAAACGGGACTTCTTATGCCTGTCTTTCAACAATGGCTTTCTTCTTGCCACTCTTCCAAAAAGGCCAGATTTGTGGAATGTATGACTTATAGTTGTCCTGTGCACAGATTCTCCCACCTGAGCTGTGGATTTCTGCAGTTCCTCCAGAGTGATCATGGGCCACTTGGCTGCTTCTCTGACCAGTGCTCTCCTTGCTCCCTCTGTCAGTTTAGGTGGACGGCCATGTCTTGGTAGGTTTGCAGTTGTGGCATACTTTTTCCATTTTTGAATGATGGATTGAACAATGCTTCTTGAGATGTTCAGAGCTTGGGATTTTTTTTTATAACCTAACCCTGCTTTAAACTTCTCCAGAACTTTATCCCTGACCTGTCTGGTGAGTTCTTTGGTCTTCATGATGCTGTTTGTTCTTCAGTGTTCTCTAACACACCACTGAGGCCTTCACAGAACAAGTGTATTTATGCTGAGAGTAAATTACACACAGTAGGACTCTATTAACTAATTAGATGACATCTGAAAGCAATTGATTGCACTGGATTGTATTTAGAGGTATCAGAGTACAGGGGGCTGAATACTAATGCACACCACATTTTTCAGATTTTTATTTGTTTAAAATTTTGAAGACCATTTATCATTTTCGTTTCACTTCACAATTATGTGCTACTCTGTGTTGGTCTATCACATAAAATCTCAATAAAAAACTTTTAAGTTCGTGGTTGTAAGGTGGAAAAATGTGAAAAAGTTCAAGGGGTATGAATACTTTTTCAAGGCACTGTATACATACATGCAAGTATTCCTAATAAAGTGGCCATTGAGTTGAAGTTGATTTGTTGTCCAAGTCTCAAATGAGCAGATCCTTGCCAAATGCATTATCACCTATGGGGGAATGAAGGGATGACTCAGTCAAGCTTCCAATAATTAGTGGCAATGGGGAGGAAAAAGGGATGGATGAAAGGCAAGACAAAGATGAGTGCAAGAAGTGGCTCCAAAAAAATCGGTAGACAGGAATAATAATAAATTAAAGCCGCAAGCGGCCTCGACGGGCCCTCGCGCCAGCGGCCAAGGGGGGCGGGGGCATGCGTCCCCGCGAAAGACCTTCCACAGCTTCTTCGGCAAGAGACATTACTCCCGCAATGGCGACAAAGAACAGAATTGGACACATGGCAATGATAGGGTCTCGCACTGTACGGTGCTCGGGCCCTAATAATAATAGCGCCCTAGTAAGGGTCTTGTAAAGAGTTTGCTTGCCAAGTTTGACAAATCAGAAGCTGCAATATCATTTCTGCCATAACCAGCACCCCCAGGGGCGAAAGTGCACAAAATTAGGCGTACATGTCAGGTGAGCTATGAAGAGTTTGCGTATGAAGTTTGATGACAATTGAGTAAATAGAAGATGAGATATAGATTTTTGAAGAATAAAATTTTTGGTTTTTCCCATGTCAGTAGGTGGCGCTATGCTGTACGTGAGTGATTATGAGTTGGAAAAATAAGTGTCTACAACAGCAACGCACAATCACAAGGTAGTGGTGTGAAGGAAAAGCATTATGGAATTATTTACCAAAAACCCGTTTTGGAGCAATTGCGTCGGCCAAAAACAGCGCCCCCCATGGACGAAAATTCCCAAAATGTGGTATACAAGACATGGGAGGTAGGAAGAGGGTGGCCGTGAAGTTTGACCAAATTTGAGGAAAGACTGGAATTTTTGCCCCAAAATAGCGCCCCCAGTGGCGAAATATCACAGAAAGTGGGTAACATGTCAGAAGCCCAATGAGTGATCTGCGTGTGAAGTATGAGCAGTTTTGAGCAAGTAGAAGATTTGTTATGAATTTTTAAGCATGTAAAATGTTGCATTGAAAATTGATTGACGTATAACTTCTGAACGGTTTATGCTACGTGAAACCTATTTAGTAACTTTTGTCAGCCATGTCTGTAGATGATGTGTATCAATTTTGGTGACATTCCTATGAACGGTCTAGGAGGAGTTGCGCCGTCTTCGTGGCCATGCATTTCGCACAAAAGTGAAATTACCTCACTTCCTGTTGGGCGTGGCTAATGCATTGGCATTACATTTTTGTCCGGCTTAGTGAGATACATATGCGTACCAAATGGCATGCCACTACTACAAACTACATGGCAACCAGGCACCTTAATGCGGGAGGCCAAAATCACAATGAGTTAGGGGGCGCTATAGAGGCCCTGAGGCCCGCCTGGATCTGGGCTTCTGGTTCTCAGTAGCGGTGGCAGTCTAAGAAAAAGGAGCCAAATTTCGTGCGTTGTCGAGCATGGCAAGCGCCCCAATAAGGGTCTTGTAAAGAGTTTGCTTGGCAAGTTTGACAAATCAGAAGCTGCAATATCATTTTTGCCATAACCAGAACCCCAAGGGGCGAAAGTGCACAAAATTTGGCGTAGACGTCAGGTGACCTATGAAGAGTTTGCCTATGAAGTTTGATGACAATTGAGTAAATAGAAGATGAGATATAGATTTTTGAAGAATAAATTTTTTGGTTTTTCCCATGTCAGTAGGTGGCGCTATGCTGTACATGAGCGATTATGAGTTGGAAAAATAAGTGTCTACAACAGCAACGTACTATCACAAGGTAGTGGTGTGAAGGAAAAGCATTATGGAATTATTTACCAAAAACCCGTTTTGGAGCAATTGCGTCGGCCAAAAACAGCGCCCCCCATGGACGAAAATTTCCAAAACATGGTATACATGACATGGGAGGTAGTAAGAGCGTGGCCGTGAAGTTTGACCAAATTTGAGGAAAGATTGGAATTTTTGCCCAAAAATAGCGCCCCCAGTGGCAAAATATCACAGAAATTGGCTAACATGTCAGAAGCCCAATGAGTGATTTGCGTGTGAAGTATGAGCAGTCTTGAGCAATCAGAAGATTTGTTATGAATTTTTAAGCATGTAAAATTTTGCATCGAAAATTGATTGACGTATAACTTCGGAACGGTTTATCCTATGTGAAACGTATTTAGTAACTTTTGTCAGCCATGTCTGTAGATGATGTGTATCAATTTTGGTGACATTCCTATGAACGTTCTAGGAGGAGTTGCGCTGTCTTCGTGGCCATGCATTTCGCACAAAAGTGAAAGTACCTCACTTCCTGTTGGGCGTGGCTAATGCATTGGCATTACATTTTTGTCCGGCTTAGTGAGATACATATGCGTACCAAATGGCATGCCACTCCTACAAACTACATGGCACCCAGGCACCTTAATGCGGGAGGCCAAAATCACAACGACTTAGGGGGCGCTATAGAGGCCCTGAGCCCCGGCCAAGTTTGCGCTTCTGGTTCTGAGTAGCGGTGGCAATTCTCGGAACTGGTGCCAAATTTCGTGCGTTTTCGCCCATGGCAAGCGCCCTGAAAATGGCCCAACAGCGGAGAAAAATAAAGAAGAAGAAGAAGACGGAAGAAGAAGAAGAAGAAGAAGAAGACGGAAGAATAATAATAGTGAACTCTTACAAGAACAATAGGGCCTTCGCCCATAGGGCTCGGGCCCTAATAAAGTAAACTTAAGAAAAACAATAGTGTGCGCACACTAATAATAATAAACTAGAAAGTACAATCCCTCAAGAGACTGCAGCATATTGCGCAGAAGCCGCTAACAGTGACCTGCGAGCATGCTAACATGCTCATGCAAAGATGATAACATGCTAATGCTAAAATGCTAATGGCTGGCATGTTAAAATGCTACTGCTAACATGCTACTGCTAACATGGTAACAACTCACAAGCAAAAATCCAAACAGCTACCGTGCTGTTATTAGCATGCTAAGATGCTAGTGCTAACATGCTAACAGCTAACATATTAACAGTGAGCATGCTCACATTTTAACAGCTAGCCTATTAACAGGTTGCATGCTAACATGCTAATGCTAACATGCTAACAGTTAGCATGCTAACATGCTAAGGTTAACACAGTGACTTATTATGGCTAACGTTCCAACTGTTAGCATGCTAACATGCTAATGCTAACAAGTTAACAGGTAGCATGATAACATGCTAAGGTTAATATGCTAACATACTATGGCTGACATGCTAACTATAAGCATGCTAACACGCTAATGCTAAGATTCTAACATGCTAAGGCTCATACATTAACATATTACGGCTAACATGTTAACTGTTAACAGGTAGCATGCTAACATGCTAAGGCAAACATGCTAACATACTATGATTAACATGTTAACTGTTAGCATGCTAACATGCTAAGGTTAACATGCTAGCATATTATGGCTAACATGCTAACGGTTAGCATGTTAGCATGCTAATACTAACATGCTAACAGCCAGCATGCGAACATGCTAAGGCTAACATGCTAACATGCTAATAATTACATGCTAACAGCTAGCATGTTAAAATTCTAAGGCTAACATGCCAAGAGCTCACTTGCTAACATCGAACATGCTAATATGCAAATGAATAACATGCTAGCAGCCAGCATGCTAACATGCTAACATGTGGTGTGTACACTACCGTTCAAAAGTTTGGGGTCACCCAGACAATTTTGTGTTTTCCATGAAAAGAAAATATAGTCAAGACATTTTTCTGGCCATTTTGAGCATTTAATCGACCCCACAAATGTGATGCTCCAGAAACTCAATCTGCTCAAAGGAAGGTCAGTTTTATAGCTTCTCTCAAGAGCTAAATTGTTTTCAGCTGTGCTAACATGATTGTACAAGGGTTTTCTAATCATCCATTAGCCTTCTGAGGCAATGAGCAAACACATTGTACCATTAGAACACTGGAGTGATAGTTGCTGGAAATGGGCCTCTATACACCTATGTAGATATTGCACCAAAAACCAGACATTTGCAGCTAGAATAGTCATTTACCACATTAGCAATGTATAGAGTGTATTTCTGATTAGTTTAAAGTGATCTTCATTGAAAAGAACAGTGCTTTTCTTTCAAAAATAAGGAAATTTCAAAGTGACCCCAAACTTTTGAACGGTAGTGTATATGTGTGTGCTTGTGTGTGCAAGTATTCCTAATAATGTGGCCATTGAGTTGAAGTTGATTTGTTGTCAGTGTCTCAAATTAGCAAATCTCTCTCAAATACCTTATCACCTATGGGGAAATGGAGGGACGACTCACTCAAGCCTTCAATAATTGGCGGCAATGGGGAGTAAAAAGGGATGGATGAAAGTCAAGACAAAGACGAGTGACAGTCAGACCTGATATCATGAGTGTGATGGGTGAGTTGCTTGAGGTGCTATATGAAGGTTGATGGATGTGTGGTGAATTGTACCTGAGCAAAACTTCATTCATTTGAATGGGGCCAAACATAAATGGAAGTCTATGGAGGTAAAAAGGGATGCGTGAAAACCAAGGAAAAGATGAGTGGGGGTCTCAGATGAGGGGATGGATATGTGGGGGGGGGATTTTGCCTTGAGGCATCATATGAAGTTTCATGAAGTTTGGTCACATGGCTCAAAAAATTGATGGAGAGTGAAAGTTTTTCTCTTGAAACTCAATTTTCAATGGGGCAAATATGAATGGAAGTGAATGGCGGAAAAAGGGATGAGTGAAAAGAAAGGAAAACATGAGTGCAGGTCAAAACTGATTGCATGTATGTGTTGGGGGAGTTGGCCTGAAGTATCACATGAAGTTTGGTGTGTCTCTGATGGAGCGTATCTGAGCAGGACAATTTGATTCATGAGCCCTATTCATTCTCCATGGGAAAAAAAAAGGACAGATGAAGGACAAAAACAAGAGAATAGGTGCATCGATCCAAAAACTGTATACAGGCATACTACACCAGTTCCTGACAGACATTTCAGATTTGGAATGGTGTTGCTCTCTCAAAAGCTATAGGAGGAGCAGCGGCTCCAAAAAACGAGTGTGCTATAATAATAATAGCTAGATTGCATTTCCTCTGCAGAAACTGCTGGAGTGTGCTTGCTCAAATGAAGCCACATTCTCTGCTTCTCTCTCTCTCCCTCTCTCTGTCTCTCTCTCTTTCTCTACATCTCTCTCTCACCCAATCACTATCCCCACCAATACACATTGTCACACAGTGTCATGTTTTAAAAGAAGGATTTCAGAGCGCTTCGAGCTCTGAAATCCTTGTTTTAAATGGTTTTGGTCAACAGCTCTCACTCCTTCTCTGGCTCAAAGTCTCTTTCACATCATTTTGAAGGGAGATTTCAGTGAAATCTCCTCTCCACCCTTTTATATGTTTTTCAATTTAATTCAGAGGTTTTACAGGGTTTAAAACATGGATTTTGGCTGTAAAATCGCAATTTAAATTTTTTTTCTGCTGCTCCCACTCTAATGTCTAGAGTGGAGGAGCTCCTTATGACATCACTCCAAAGTTCTACCCATTCATTTCAATGGCACGGAATTTTGCTGAAAAACGGGAATACTGAACGAACGACAAGGGGTAGTGCAACCATTTTAACAAGCACGCCACTCCAGATCGGGCCCTACGTTTCAGCATTGGAACAGTGTCTCTATCTCGAAAGCCCTAGGAGCAGTAGTGGATCCAAAAAATGGGTGAAATGTAATAATAATAATAATAATAATAATAATCTCATCTCATCATCTCTAGCCGCTTTATCCTGTTCTACAGGGTCGCAGGCAAGCTGGAGCTTATCCCAGCTGACTATGGGCGAAAGGCGGGGTACACCCTGGACAAGTCGCCAGGTCATCACAGGGCTGACACATAGACACAGACAACCATTCACACTCACATTCACACCTACGGTCAATTTAGAGTCACCAGTTAACCTAACCTGCATGTCTTTGGACTGTGGGGGAAACCGGAGCACCCGGAGGAAACCCACGTGGACACAGGGAGAACATGCAAACTCCACACAGAAAGGCCCTCGCCGGCCACAGGGCTCGAACCCGGACCTTCTTGCTGTGAGGCGACAGCGCTAACCACTACACCACCGTGCCGCCCCATAATAATAATAATAATAATAAAACTTAAGAACAATAGTGTGCTTTTGCAAGCACACTAACTAGACTGCATTTCCGCAGAGAAAATGCAAAGTGTGCTTGCTGAGCTGTAGCAGAACAGCTATCATGCTAGCATGCTAAAAGCTAGCATGTCAACATGCTAATGCCAACATGCTAACAACTAACATGCTAACAGTTAGCATACTAACATGCTAACAGCATACTAACATGCTAAAAGCTAGCATGTTAATGCTAACATGCTAATAGATAACATGCTAACAGCTAGCATTCTAACATGCTAATAATTAACATGCTATTTTTTAAAATTCTAACACTTTAAGGCTAATATGCTGACGGCTATCATGCTAACAGCTAACAGGCTAACATGCTAATGGCTAGTATGTTAACTTTTAGCACGCTAACACACTGAGGGTGACATGCTAACAGCTAACATGCTAACAGTTAACATGCTAATATGCTCAGGTGAACTCGCTAACAGCAAACATGCGAACTCTGCATGCTATCATGCTAATCCTAACATGTTAACAGCTCTCATGATAACATGCTAATGGTGAACATGCTAACAACTCGCGAACTAACAGCAGGCATGATATCGTAATGGGTAACATGCTAACAGCTAGCATGTTAACGTGAATGCTTATATGCTAATTGCTATCGTGTGTGCATGTAAGTATTCCTAATAAAGTGGCCATTGAGTTGAAGTTGATTTGCTGTCAAAGTCTCAAATGAGCAGATCCTTGCCAAATGCATCATCACCTATGGGGGAATGGAGGAATGACTCAGTCAAGCTTCCACTGATTAGTGGCAAAATGGAGAAAAAATGGACAGATGAAAGGCAAGACAAAGACGAGTGCGGGTCAGAACCGATATCGTGTGTGATGGGTGATTTGGCCTGAGGTGCCATATGACATTTGGTGGATGTGTGGTGAAGTGTTACTGAGCAAAACTCCATTCATTTGAACGGGGCCAAAAATCAGTGGAAGCCTATGGAGGTAAAAAGAGATGTGTGAAAACCAAGACGAGTGCAGGTCTCAGATGAGGGGATGGATCTGTGTGGGGACTTGGCCTGAGCCATCAAGTGAAGTTTCTTGAAGTTTGGTCACTTGGTTAAAAAAAACTGATGGAGAGTGAAAGTTTTTCTCCTGAAACACCATTCATTTTCAATGGGGCCAAAAATCAATGCAAGCCTATGGAGGAAAAAGGGATGAGCAAAAAGAAAGGAAAAATATGAGTGCGGGTCAGAACCGATTGCATGTATGTGTCGGGGGAGTTGGCCTGAAGTTTCACATGAGGTTTGGTACATCTGCGATGGAGCGTGTCTGAGTAAGATGATTCAATTCATGAGCCCTATTCATTCTCTATGGGAAAAAACCAAAAGAAAAACGACAAGAACAAGAGAACGGGTGCGTTGATCCAAAAGCTGTATACAAGCACACTACATCACTTCGGGTCAGACGTCTCAGAGTTGGAACAGTGTCTCTATCTCGAACGCCCTAGGAGGAGTAGTGGATCCAAAAAACGTGTCGGAATAAGACAGAATAAGTAAACTTAAGAAGAAATATAGCTGCAAGCAGCAATGCGGGGCCAAGCAGCCACATGCTAAGAGATTGATGTTATGTTGGAGAGATGGTCATAACTTGTGCTGACCTTGAAATTTTTAAATGACCTTCAATGGGGCATCCAACAGTGTGATCAGGCATTGGAATTTTGTTTCTAACCAAAACACATGAGATATGAGCCAAAACACATTTTTACAAATTATAGCGCCCCCTATTGGTCAATTTGCACCAAATTTGGTGTGGACCCTTCTGGAGGGGTGTGGCTTTATGTCGTCAAGTTTGGTTGAGATATGTCAAAGGGTTGCCGAGATATGAGCTCACATCCTGTTTGGTGTCTTCGCCACTAAATTTGATTGGCTGCTGTGCAGTGACAGTTTTATCAATCGCTCCAAAAAATAGACCCTATATACACCATAGTCTGAAGATGGTCCATGTCAATTTTCATGAAAAACGGTCAAAAATGTAGGAGAAGTAGAATTTTATTCAAGTTTAACAAAATCCAAAATGGCGGAAAATCTACCCAGGCGAAAAATGACGTCATAGGGTGCATTGGAATCGGCTTGGCCCAAGGATTCCAGGGATACCAAGTTTTTGAGAATCGGATGTACGGTTCAAAAGTTATGAGCAAAAATGTATGTCAAACTTTGACCAGTTGGTGGCGCTAGCGAGTTTGAGGTGGCAACATGAAATTTACTGAGAAGAATCATGAAACTGTCCAGAATCAGTGTGCTAAATTTCATAACTTTTTACCATATGGCTCTATAGGCTGCCATAGACATCCTATACGGAAGAAAGATGCTTGAAATAATAATAATAAGGGAAGAAGAAGAAACCATAGAAACACTAGAGGTGCCTGCAGCTCCGCTGCTTGGCCCCTAACAATAGTGTGCTTGCCTTTGGCAAGCACACAAATAATAATAATAATAATAATAACGAGACTGGGCGGCATGGTGGTGTAGTGGTTAGCACTGTCGCCTCACAGCAAGAAGGTCCTGGGTTCGAGCCCCGGGGCCGGCGAGGGCCTTTCTGTGTGGAGTTTGCATGTTCTCCCCGTGTCCGCGTGGGTTTCCTCTGGGTGCTCTGGTTTCCCCCACAGTCCAAAGACATGCAGGTTAGGTTAACTGGTGACTCTAAATTGACCGTAGGTGTGAATGTGAGTGTGAATGGTTGTCTGTGTCTATGTGTCAGCCCTGTGATGACCTGGCGACTTGTCCAGGGTGTACCCCGCCTTTCGCCCGTAGTCAGCTGGGATAGGCTCCAGCTTGCCTGCGACCCTGTAGAAGGATAAAGCGGCTAGAGGAGATGAGATGAGATAACGAGACTGCATTTCTGCAGAGAAAATACAAAGTGTGTTTGCTGAGCTGTAACAGAACATCTATTATGCTACATGCTAAAGTTAACATGCTATGACTTAGCATGCTAACAGCTGACATGCTAACAGCTAGCATACGAACATGCTAACTTATAGCATGCCAACAGCAAGCATGCGAACATGCTAATGTGAAAATGCTAACAGTTAACATGCAGACATGCTAACTGTTCGCATGCTGATGGTTATTTTAACATACTAACAGCTAGCATGCTAAAAGTTAAGATGCTAACATGTTCATGGCTAACATATTGTGAGAATGCTAACATTCGATGGCTAATATGCTAACAGCTAGCATGCTAACATACTAATAGCTCGCATGATAACATTCTTAGGCTAACATGTTAACACGTGATAGCTAACATTTTAACTGTTTGCATGCTAACATGCTCTTGCTAACATATTAATGACTAACATTAACTGTCAGCATGGTAACACACTAAGGCTAATTTGCTAAGTCTAACATTCTAACATACTATGGTCTACATGTTAACTGTTAGCATACTAACATGCTAATTCTAACATGCTAACAGTCAGCATGTTAACATCCTAAGGCTAACATGCTAACAGCTCACTTGCTTCCATCTCACATGATAACATGGCTACAGGTAACATGCTAACAGCTAGCCTGTGAAAACGCTAAGGCTTCTATGCTAACTGCTAGCATGCTAATATGTAAACAGCTAACATGCTAGCAGCCAGCATGCTATCATGCTAATGGCTAATATATGGGTTTTGTGTATGTGTGCGCACACACGCGCACGCGTGCATGAGTGGAAGTATTCCTAATAAAGTGGCCATTGAGTTGAAGTTGATTTGTGTCAATGTCTCAAATTTGAAAATCTTTGCATTTGGCATGTTAGCAAATCTTTGCTAAATGCTTCGCGCTGCTTTGTGCAACAAACACATAATAATAATAATAATAATAATAATAACAACAACAACAAGTGTTGCCAGGCAAACACACCTCGCCCAGCTGCACTTATGATGAATATGAACGAAGATATCGCAAAAAAAAAATAGGTACCCTATGGGTACATGTGGCTACTACTTATAAATGAAATTGTTTTTGGATACCATGTCCAGACAGTAAATATAGCATATATATTTTCTTTGTGAGGCAGTAGCTACAAAAATGAAGCGTAATCCAAAAATGAACAATTTAAAAATCACAGAAGTAAAATATACCAAGTGTCTGTACTTTATATTATTCTATTCTTACCTCTTACAGTTTTCGAAACTGAAACCTCTGAACCTAGGCTGACATAAACACGCTGTCGCCATAACCAAAACTCTTATTTCCCAGAAATGGCCTGGTGCTAGAGCTCAGTGGAATGCACTTTCCCTGTCTGAAAGCGATTTCTTTAATCTAGTCCATTTATTTCAAATGGTGAACCAAACTGTATACACTCACTGGCCATTTTAATTGTATACGCATGTGCAGTGCGCGAATGTTACACTCTTACATCCTTACAGCATGATGACTGTAGCAGTTCGGATGGGTGGGTGGAGCACAGAAGGACGGCAGGCCAGAACTGAGTTCACAAAACCCGTTTATTATAGCTTTTCAGCCTTACTATACACACACACACACACACACACACACACACACACACACACTCCAGTCGTCTGGTTGGGGAGAGAGCCCTCTCTGCTCTCGCTCTCTTCCTTAAATAGGGCGCGGTCACTGGGGAAGACACACAAACACATTAATCAACCTCAGGTGCAGTGATTCTGCCACTTACCTTCCCTGACTCCGCCCTCCAGTCACAGACCGACGCTTGGCCACTCCTCCACTGCCACATACCCCCACCGCCCGACTCAGGCCGGGCGGCTGTCCGGCATGCAGCCGACTCCCCCCCCCCCCCCCCCCCCTTGACGGGAGAGGAAGTCCGCCATGGCCATCTGCGCCCCCGGCCTGTGGATCACCTTGAAGTTGAAGGGTTGGAGTGCCAGATACCAACGGGTGATCCGTGCGTTGGCATCCTTCATGCGGTGGAGCCACTGGAGGGGCGCGTGGTCCGAACAGAGGGTGAAAGGGCGTCCCAGCAGGTAGTAACGGAGGGCAAGGACTGCCCACTTGATCGCTAAGCACTCCTTTTCAATGGTGCTGTAGCGCCCCTCACGCACCGACAGGTTCCTACTGATATACAACACTGGGCGGTCCTCCCCCTCCACCTCCTGGGACAAAACAGCCCCCAGCCCTCTGTCCAACGCTTCTGTCTGTAACATAAAGGGGAGAGAAAAGTCAGGGGAGTGCAAAAGTGGCCCCCCACACAGTGAAGCCTTTACCTCAGAAAAAGCCCGCTGGCATTGCTCCATCCACTGGACCGGATCTGGTGCCCCCTTTTTAGTCAGATCAGTCAGCGGGCTGGTGACGTCCGAATAGTTAGGTATAAACCTACGATAGTAGCCAGCTAGCCCCAGGAACTGTCTCACCCCCTTTTTGGTCTTGGGCCTCGGGCAGGCCGCAATTGCTGCGGTCTTGTTAATTTGGGGATGCACCTGCCCGTTGCCCAAGTGGAAGCCCAGATACCGTACTTCCACCCGCCCAATCGCACACTTCTTCAGGTTGGCTCACCTCAGTGACCTAAGGACGGCCCTCAGATGTTGGAGGTGCCTCAGCCAGTCATTACTATAGATAATGATATCGTCGAGGTAGGTGGCTGCATAGGTGGCATGGGGGCGGAGGACCCTATCCATCAGCTGCTGAAACGTAGCGGGCGCCCCAAACAGCCCAAAAGGAAGTGTGACAAACTGGTGTAAGCCGAACGGTGTGGAAAAGGCCGTTTTTTCTCGGGATAATGGAGTCAAGGGGATCTGCCCTTTGTTAAATCCAGTGTCGAGTAAAAGCGAGCTGTGCCTAGTCGATCGAGTAACTCATCAATACGAGGCATTGGGTACGCGTCGAATTTAGACACCGCGTTGACTTTCCTATAGTCTACACAGAACCGGACCAACCCATCGGCCTTGGGTACCAAGACCACCGGGCTGCTCCAGTCACTGTGGGACTCCTCAACGATGCCCATTTCGAGCATGGCCTCGAGTTCTTCCCGAACCACTTTTTTCTTGTGTTCGGGTAGTCTGTAAAGGCGGCTACGCACTACCACCCCCGGGGGCGTCTCAATGTGGTGCTCTATGAGGTTGGTGCGGCCAGGCAGGGGCGAGAATACATCCGAAAACTCAGGTCTGCAACTGGGCAACCTCCGCGAGTTGGGTCGGGGAGAGGTGGTCTCCACAGGGGACAGGAGAGGTACGTGATGCCAATGTTCCCTTTTGAACCTCCGGCCCCAGCTCCACCTTCTCCGAAACCACCGACACCAACGCCACGGGGACCTCCTCGTTCCAGAGTTTGAGCAGATTGAGGTGGTAAACCTGTAACGCCCCACCCCTGTCCGTTCGCCTCACCTCATAGTCAACATCCCCTACTCGCCGTGTGACCTCAAAGGGTCCTTGCTACTTGGCGACTAATTTGGAGCTTGATGTGGGCAACAGTACGAGTACTTTATCTCCCGGTGCAAACTCCCTGAGGCACGTACCCTTGTCATACAGGCAGGTTTGTCGTTCATGGGCCTGCCACAAATTCTCCTGGGTTAGGTGGGTGAGTGTGTGGAGTTTTACGTGCAGGTCAATAACATATTGGATTTCATTTTTACTTGGTGAAGGTCCCTCCTCCCAATTTTCCCACAGCACATCTAGAATGCCGCGCGGCTTACGCCCGTATAACAATTCAAATGGGGAGAACCCCGTGGAGGCTTGGGGGCCTCTCACACTGAAAACAACAAGGGTTTGAGCCTCGTCTCGTCTCGTCTTCTTCCGCTTTATCCGGGACCGGGTCGCGGAGGCAGCAGTCTAAGCAGGGAAGCCCAAACTTCCCTTTCCCCAGACACCTCGGCCAGCTCCTCGGGAAGAACACCGAGGCGTTCCCAGGCCAGCCGAGAGACATAGTCCCTCCAGCGTGTCCTGGGTCTTCCCCGGGGCCTCCTCCCGGGGGGACATGCCTGGAACACCTCCCCAGGGAGGCGTCCAGGAGGCATCCGAAAAAGATGCCCGAGCCACCTCAGCTGATTCCTCTCGATGTGGAGCAGCAGCGGCTCTACTCCGAGCTCCTCCCGAGTGACTGTGCTTTTCACCCTATCTCTAAGGGAGCGCCCAGCCACCCTGCGAAGGAAACTCATTTCGGCCGCTTGTATCCGCGATCTTGTCCTTTCGGTCATTACCCAAAGCTCATGACCATAGGTGAGAGTCGGAACGTAGATCGACCGGTAAATTGAGAGCTTCGCCTTTTGGCTCAGCTCCATCTTCACCACAACGGACCGGTAAAGCGACCGCATCACTGCGGAGGCTGCACCGATCCGCCTGTCGATCTCACGCTCCATCCTTCCCTCACTCGTGAACAAGATCCCGAGATACTTAAACTCCTCCACTTGAGGCAGAACTTCTCCACCAACCTGGAGAGGGCAAGCCACCCTTTTCCGGTCGAGAACCATGGCCTCGGACTTGGAGGTGCTGATTCTCATCCCAGCCGCTTCACACTCGACTGCAAACCGCCCCAGTGCATGCTGAAGGTCCTGGTTTGAAGAAGCCAACAGGACAACATCATCCGCAAAAAGCAGAGATGAAATCCTGTGGTTCCCAAACAGGATTCCTTCTGGCCCCTGGCTGCGCCTAGAAATTCTGTCCATAAAAATTATGAACAGAACCGGTGACAAAGGGCAGCCCTGCCGGAGTCCAACATGCACTGGGAACAGGTCTGACTTACTGCCGGCAATGCGAACCAGACTCCTGCTCCGTTCGTACAGGGACCGGACAGCCCTTAGCAAAGAGCCCCGAACCCCATACTCCCGAAGCACCCCCCACAGAATACTACGGGGGACACGGTCGAATGCCTTCTCCAGATCCACAAAGCACATGTGGACTGGTTGGGCAAACTCCCATGAACCCTCGAGCACCCTATGAAGGGTATAGAGCTGGTCCAGTGTTCCGCGACCAGGACGAAAACCGCATTGTTCCTCCTGGATCCGAGGTTCGACTATTGGTCGAATTCTCCTCTCCAGTACCCTAGAGTAAACCTTCCCTGGGAGGCTGAGAAGTGTGATTCCCCTATAATTGGGGCACACTCTCCGGTCCCCTTTCTTAAAAAGAGGGACCACCACCCCAGTCTGCCACTCCAGAGGCACTGTCCCTGACCGCCACGCGATGTTGCAGAGGCGTGTCAACCAAGACAGCCCCACAACATCCAGAGACTTGAGATACTCAGGGCGGATCTCATCCACCCCCGGTGCCTTGCCACCGAGGAGCTTGCAAACCACCTCAGTGACTTCGGCTTGGGTAATGGACGAGTCCACCTCTGAGTCATCAGCCTCAGTCTCCTCAGTGGAAGACATGACGGTGGGATTGAGGAGATCCTCAAAGTATTCCTTCCACCGCCCGACAATGTCCCCAGTCGAGGTCAACAGCTCCCCACCCGCACTGTAAACAGTGTTGGCAGAGTACTGCTTCCCCCTCCTGAGGCGCCGGACGGTTTGCCAGAATTTCTTCGAGGCCGACCGATAGTCCTTCTCCATGGCCTCCCCGAACTCCTCCCAGTTCCGAGTTTTTGCCTCCGCAACTGCCCGAGCTGCAGCACGCCTGGCCTGCCGATACCCGTCAGCTGCCTCGGGAGTCCTGGAGGTTAACATGGCCCGATAGGACTCCTTCTTCAGCTTGACGGCATCCCTTACTTCCGGTGTCCACCACCAGGTTCGGGGATTGCCGCCACGACAGGCACCGGAGACCTTGCGGCCACAGCTCTGAACAGCTGCGTCCACAATGGAGGTAGAGAACATGGTCCACTCAGACTCAATGTCCCCCGCCTCCCTCGGAAGCTGGGAAAAGCTCTCCCGGAGGTGGGAGTTAAAGACCTCCCCGACAGAGTGCTCGGCCAGACGTTCCCAGCAGACCCTCACCATACGTTTGGGCCTGCCAGGTCTGTCCAGCTTCCTCCTCCGCCAGCGGATCCAACTCACCACCAGGTGGTGATCAGTTGACAGCTCAGCCCCTCTCTTCATCCGAGTGTCCAAGACATAGGGCCGGAGATCAGATGAAACGACTACAAAGTCTATCATTGACCTCCGACCTAAGGTGTCCTGGTGCCACGTGCACTTATGGACACCCCTATGCTCGAACATGGTGTTCGTTATGGACAAACCGTGACTAGCACAGAAGTCCAATAACAAAACACCACTCGGGTTCAGATCGGGGAGGCCGTTCCTCCCAACCACGCCCCTCCAGGTGTCACTGTCATCTCCCACGTGAGCATTGAAGTCCCCCAGTAACACAATGGAGTCCCCAGTCTGAGCACTCCTCAGTACCTCTCCCAGGGACTCCAAGAAGGCCGGATACTCTATACTGCTATTTGGGCCATAGGCACAAACAACAGCAAGAGCCCTCTCCCCAATCCGAAGGCGCAGTGAGGCGACCCTCTCGTTCACTGGGGTAAACTCCAACACATGGCGGCTGAGCTGGGGAGCTATAAGCAAGCCCACACCAGCCCGCCGCCGCTCACCACGGGCGACTCCAGAGAAGTGGAGAGTCCAGCCCCTCTCGAGGAGCTGGGTTCCAGAGCCCAAGCTGTGCGTGGAGGTGAGCCCGACTATCTCTAGCCGGTACCTCTCAACCTCCCGCACAAGCTCAGGCTCTTTCCCCCCCAGCGAAGTGACATTCCATGTCCCAACAGCCAGCCGCTGTGTCCGGGGATCAGGTCGTCGAGGCCCCTGCCTTCGACTGCCACCCAATCCACATTGCACCAGTCCCCTACTGCAACCTCTGTGGGTGGTGAACCCACAGGAGGTCGGGCCCACGTCACCTCTTCGGGCTGAGCCCGGCCGGGCCCCATGGGCAAAGGCCCGGCCACCAAGCGCTCGCATACGAGCCCCAACCCTGGGCCTGGCTCCAGGGTGGGGCCCCGGCTGCGTCATCCCGGGCGACGTCACGGTCCTCGGATTTTTCTCCATAGGGGTTTTGGTGAACTGCTCTTAGTCTGGCCTGTCACCTAGGACCTGTCTGCCTTGGGAAACCCTGACAGGGGCATAATGCCCCCGACAACATAGCTCCTAGGATCATTCAAGCACACAAACCCCTCCACCACAATAAGGTGGCAGTTCAAGGAGGGGAGGGTTTGAGCCATTTATCCCAATTACATGCATCCTCACTTATGAATTTTTTAATTATATTCTTGAGGGTGCGATTGAACCGTTCAACTAAACCATCCGTTTGTGGGTGATACACGCTGGTGCGGATCGGCTTAATACCCAACAACCTATACAGTTCATTTAGTGTACGTGACATAAATGTGGTGCCTTGGTCAGTCAGAATCTCTTTCGGGATTCCAACTCGGGAGATAACACGGAAGAGTGCCTCCACAATACTGCGTGCTGAGATATTGCGAAGAGGCACCACGTCCGGGTATCGCGTTGCATAGTCCACCAGAACTAATATAAAACGGTACCCTCGTGTTGACCGATCTAATGGCCCGATGAGATCCATCCCAATTCTTTTGAATGGGGTCTCGATTAATGGGAGAGGGCGCAAAGGCGCTTTTGGAATGGCCGCTGGATTTACTAACTGGCATTCGCGGCACGCCATACACCACCTACGGATATCGCCGCGACTCCCTGGCCAATAGAACCGGGCCATTATTCGGGCTAGTATTTTATCCTGCCCTAAATGTCCAGCCATGGGATTAAAGTGAGCCGCCTGGAATACCAATTCCCGGTGGCTCTTCGGAATCAACAGCTGCGTGACTTGCTCTTTAGTTTGAGTGTCCTGCGTCACCCAGTATAATCTATCCTTCATAATTGCGAAGTAGGGGAAGGATGGGGTGGCGTTTGGCTGGAGCATTTGACCATCGATTACTCTCACTTGGTCAAATGCATGCCACAGAGTCTCATCTCTCGACTGCTCTAATGGAAAATCCGCAAGGGATTCCCCGATAGAGAGAGGAGGAGCCAGCGGCTCCTCACTCTGACGTGGAGCTGACATAGACAGCTCTGTGACAGCTGCTCCTGCCAACGCGACACTGGGACCTCCCCTTATTAAACTACGGCAGGACCCGCTCTTCACTAGGTGACTCATTAATTCATTAATTTTTCTCCTCAAAAAAAAATGTGGACCAACACTAAAGGGTAGTTGTGAACATCCCCGTGCACACACACCTTCACCAATTGTGCTCCCCCAATGCCTCGTCTTGCACCAGGTTTTAGTGGATTGAGGTCTGATTACAACCAGAATCCACCAACGCCTGATGTGTATCCCCTTGGATACTCACCGGTATGCGATACTCTCCGGTCTGATCGAGGGCGGCTCCTGGTGCGTCGGGGATCCGAACCACCGTGCCCACCTCCATTACCGAGCACTGCTGTCGGAGGTGGCCCGGCTCCCCGCAGTGCCAGCAAATTGGCCCAGGCTTCCTTTCTGCACTGGTGCTCTGGGGCTCACTCATCTGAGGGGGGGGGAGAGACAGACACAGAAGGGAGAAACGGGAGGGCACCGCAGGTGCGGCGGGCCGGCTGGGGTGGGGCCGGCCCCCGCCTCCGCGGTGGGGGAACGGGGCGAGGATGAGACACAGGAGGAGAGGGGGAGAGACAGAGGAGAGGGGAGAAGAGGTTGTCTGCTGTCCTGCCGTCAGGACAGCTGCCAAATGGTCCTCCGCCAGCTCAATTGCCTGATCCAGCGACGCCGGGCGATGGCACTGGACCCACTCTGCAGCTCTGGCTGGTAGACGCGCGATGAACTGTTCCAGCGCCACCTGGTCGATGATCCCCTCGGCGTCGCGGTTGTCGGCCCTCAACCACTGCCCACAGGCGTCCTGGAGTTGCTGGCCAAACGTGAACGGCCGGCCGACTTCCTCCAAGTGCAAAGCGCGGAAGCGCTGCCGTTGTTGCTCGGGGGTGCACCCCACACGCTGGAGGACGGCCCGGCGAAGGTCCACGTAGGCCAGCTGGCGGTTGGCGGGGAGCTGTAGCGTGGCCAGCTGCGCCTCTCCCGTTAGCAGGGGGAGGAGCCGCGCTGCGCGCTGTTCCACCGGCCACCCGAGGTCTCTGCTACATGCTCAAAGAGCATGAGGGAGGCCTCAGGGTCGTCCTGCGGGCCCATCTTCATCAGGGTGAAGGGGGACGGCCCCGCGGCGGGGGACCCCGCTGACGCGAGGAGGTGCCGGAACTCCTGTCGCTCTTCCTGCTGAGCCAGCACCAGGGCCTCGAACCGCTGTTCCTGTTCCTTCCGGAGGGCGACTAGTGCCCGGTGCTGGCTTTGCTGGGCCGTGGCGAGGGCGTGGACCAGCTCGGTGAAAGGGGAGGACTCCATGGGGCTGTTCTGCTTCGGCGCTCCAATACCGGGTTTTGGCACCACTGTAGCAGTTCGGATGGGTGGGTGGAGCACAGAAGGACGGCAGGCCAGAACTGAATTCACAAAACCCGTTTATTATAGCTTTTCAGCCTTACTATACACATACACACACACACACACATACTCCAGTCATCTGGTTGGGGAAAGAGCCCTCTCTGCTCTCGCTCTCTTCCTTAAATAGGGCGCGGTCACTGGGGAAGACACACAAACACATTAATCAACCTCAGGTGCAGTGATTCTGCCAGTTACCTTCCCCGACTCTGCCCTCCGGTCACAGACCGACACTTGGCCACGCCCCTGCTGCCACAATGACATAGTGACTAGCGCCTCTATATGAGGCAGTAGCCACAACAAAACCGATTTTGACTTTTTTGGTGACCTTGACCAGATGACCCTCAAAATGTTGGCGATTCTATTCGAGACCAATGACCATCTATCCTGAAAGTTTCATGAAGATTGGTCCAGCCATTTTCCCGTAATATTGTTAACAAAAAAGCAAAGAAACAAACAAAGAAACCAGACCGAAAAAATACCTCGCCCCACTTACTCCGTAGTGGGTGAGGTAATAATAATAAATAAAGTAAACTTTAGAAGAACAATAATGTGCTTGCTGCTTAGAAAGTGCATTCCTTAAAGAGAATGCAGAGTATTGCACAAAAAGAGCTAACAGTCAAAAGCTAGCATGCTAATATGCTAATGATAACATGCTAATGGATAGCATGCTGACAGCAACTATTCTAATGAGCTAATTCTAAAATGCTAATGTCTGGATTGCGAAAATATAAATGTTAACATGCTAAAATACGAATGGCTAGCATGCTAATATGCTAATGCTAACATGCTAACAGCTACCATGCTAAAATCTTAACAGCTAACATGCTAACATGCTAACATAAGTATTCCTAATAAAGTGACCAATGAGTTGAAATTGATTTGTTGTCAATGTCTCAAATGAGTAAATATTTGCCAAATCCATTGTCACCTGTGGGGAACTAGAGGGATGATTCAGTCAAGCCTCAAATAATTGGCGGTAATATGGAGGAAAAAGGAATGGATGAAAGGCAGGAAAAAGACGAATGTGGGTCAGAACTGATATTATGTTTCTGGTGGGTGAGTTGGCCTGAGGTGCCAAATGAAGTTTGGTGGATGTGTGGTGAAGTCTTACTGAGCAGAACTCCATTCATTTGAATGGGCCAAAAATGAATGGAAGTCTATGGAGGAAAAAAGGATGAGAAAAAAAGGAAAAGCCGAGTGCAGGTCAGAACAGATTGCACGTATGTGTTGGGGGAGTTGGCTTGAGCTATCACATGAGGTTTGGTGCATCTCCGATGAAGCATGTCTGAGCAGGATGACTCGAAACGTGAGCCCCATTCATTTTCTATGGGAAAAAACAACAGAAAAATGACAAGAATGAGAGAATGAATGCATGGAGGATGATTTGATTCATCAGCCCTATTCATTCTCTATGGGAAAAAAACAACAGAAAAATGACAAAAATGAGAAAAAGGGTGCATCGATCCAAAAGCTTCGCGCTGCTTTGTGCAGCAAGCACACTAATAATAAAACTAAAGAATTACAATAGTATTCTGTATTACACAATACTAATAAATAATTAAAGTAAACTTAAGAAGAACAATAGTGTGCTTGATGCACATTAATACTTATTTCCAGTCAACTGTACATTATCTTGAGTATCACGTGGTGCACGATATCAGGACAGACCTCAGATATGTTAAATGCTGCTGCTAATCATTACTGTAAATGATGATATCATCCAAGTAGGCAGAGACATATACACTGTGTGGGTGGAGGACTTTGTCCATGAGCCATTGAAACATTGCTGGGGCCACAAACATCCCAAATAGAAGAGTGATAAACTGGTGTGACCCAAACAGAGTGGAAAAAGGCACTTTTTTCATGGGATAATGAAGTAATGGATATCCCTTCATCAAATCCAGTACAAAAGCAAAAAAAAGCAAGTCACACCTCATAGATCAAGTAGTTCATCAATGTGAGGCATCAGATATGTGTCAAAATTATACACTGTGCTGTGTTACTTTTTCTAAAGTCTACACAGAACCAGACCAACCCATCAGTTTTGGTAACCAAAATCACCACACTGTTCCTATCAAGGTGTGACTCTTTGATTACCCCCATGTCAAGCTCATTATTTCATCCCAAACCATATTTTTTGTGCTCGGGATGCTGATATGGGCAGCTGTGTACTACCATCCTTAGAGCAGTCTCAATCCGGTGCTTTATGAGATTAGTCTGCCCAAGTAGAGACAAAAACACATCGAAAAATTCCTCCTGCAACCTGTGGTTTCTAGGATGGCGAGAGGTGATTTTCACAGGGGAATGGAGTGAATTGGGCCACACTTTTTACGCTTGCTTCCTGTCCCATCTCCTCCCTCTCAGGAACCACTGTCCCCAGGGCCACAGAAACCTAATCTCTCTTCATGATTTCAAGAGATTGAGGTGGTAAATCTGGAGTGCATTGCCTCTATCCATTTGCCTGACTTCACAGTCAATTTCTCCAAATTGCCATGTGACCTCAAAGGGTCCTTGCCACTTTGCGAGTAGCCGAGCCCCCATTATACAGTTGGGATTGCCATTCTTGCACCTGTAGCAAGTTCTCCTAAGTTAGGCGAGTTAGTGTGCAGAGTTTTGCTCTCAGGTGAAGTACACACTGAATTTCATTTTTACTCGCAGAAGGTCCCTCCTCCCAATTTTCCCTTATGATGTCCAAGACACCACAAGGCTTGTGACCTTACAATAATTCAAATGGGAAGAAGTCAAGTCTATTTGTATAGCGCTTTTAACAATAGACATTGTCGCAAAGCAGCTTTACAGAATTTGAATGAATTAAAACATGAGCTAATTTTATCCCTAATCTATCCCTAATGAGCAAGCCTGTGGCGACGGTGGCAAGGAAAAACTCTCTCAGATGACATGAGGAAGAAACCTTGAGAGGAACCAGACTCAAAAGGGAACTCATCCTCATTTGGGCAACAACAGACAACATGACTATAACATTAACAGTTTTAACATAAAGTCAGTTTCATTGATGTTATAACTCTTCATTGATGGAAACTTGAGTCCAAAACTGTTCATGACAACTGCAGTCCTAAAGTTAGCAAGTCAACTGTAGTCCTCAGCCATAAAAGCATTACTGTAAGTGTCCAGAGCATCTTCCAAGTGTGACTTTCAACTGTCCATATGGGGCCGTCCTCCACAGGAGCAATATGATGAGACTCCAACCAGACAAAGGGCATCAGGATGGATCAGGCAGGTCCGAGGAGCAGAAGAGGTCAGCATCTCGATCTCAGGATTGACATGTAACTCAGAGGAACAGATGGGGGGGGGGAAGAACCCCATGGAGGCTTGGGGGACTTCTTGTGTTGCAAGTAAGATGGATTCCAACCATCTCTTCCAATTTCTAGTGTACTTGTGAATTATGTTTTTAAGCATTTGATTAAATTTTTCAACCAGCCCATTCATTTGTGGATGGTAAACACTGACACAAATTGATTTGATTCCCAGTAATTCATACAGTTCTTGAAGTATGCGTGACATGAATGTTGTACCTTGATCAATCAGGATCTCTTTTGGAATCCCAACTTGGGAGATAACACAGAAGAGTGCTTCCACAATACTGCATGTAGAAATGTTGTCTAAAGGCATTGCTTCCAGGTACCGCATTGCATAATGCACTAAAACTAACACAAAATTGATAGCCTCATGCAGATCAACCTAATGGACTGATGAGAGCCATACCAATTCTTTCAAAGGGGATTTTGATAAATGGTAAAGGTCACAATAGTGCTTTTGGAGTGGCTGGTGGATTCATCAGCTGACATTCACAACATGCCATGCACCACCTGCAAACATTGCCACAAACGCCCATTCAATAAAAGTAGGCCATGAGTTGGTTCAGTGTTTTATCCTGCCCTAAATGCCCTGCAATGGGAATATGATAATCTGCATGGAATAAAAGTTCCCTATGGCTCTTCGAGACCAACAGCTGGGTTGTTTCCTCTCCTGTGTGAGTGTCCTGCATCACTCAATATCAACTGTCTTTAATTACAGAAAAATATGGGTAGGAGAGTGTAACATTAGACTGGAGATTTTGACCATTGATTATTCTCACTTTGTCAAACACATGCTTCAGAGTTTCATCTGGCAACTGCTCCAATGGGAAATCTCGAAGAGAAATCCCTTCAGAGAGTACAGGGGCAGAGCCCTCCTCACCCTCAGTGTCCCCCTCATGTGGGGCTGATGCAGATAGCCCAGGGACCACCTCCCCAGATAACGCTGCACTGGAACCCACAGAGTTTCGCTGCAGCAAGACCTATCCACAAATAGATTCTTTACTAATATTTCAAACCCCAGCCAATTTGTCCCCAGGATTAGTGGATGGATGAGGCAAGTACTAACTGCTGCCTCTACACTATACTTTTCTCCCCCAAATTAAATACTGATGGGCACCAGCAGATATTTGTGAACATTTCTGTATACACACCTCACCTTCACCAATTGTGCAATTCCCAATGCCTCACATTGAATCAGGCTTTGATTAACTGTGGTCTGATGACAACCTAGGTCCACCAAGGCCTGATATGTACCCCCTTGAATACTCACTGCCACAATGTATGTTCCTCCTCGATCCAGGGAATCCTGAGGTGCATCAGGAATGAAGATCAGAATCCCCATCTCCTTCAGAGGATGCTGTTCCTGGAAATGCAAGGCTTTCCAACCATGCTTGCAGACCTGCCCATGGTTTGTCCCAGTCCTGGTGAGCATGGACACTGAGATGGACACCTGTGGAAAGAGAGGGAGTTAGTTGCAGCATTGGCACAGAGGCACAAGGGGGTGAGGGAAAACAGGGAGGGACACAGGTCCAGGGATTGGGCTTTGGGGGAATTGGCTCCTGTTTCTGCAGTGCGGAGATAGGGGAGGGGCAAGAAGACAGAGGAGAAGGAAGAGAGAGAGAGAGAAGGGGTGGAAGTGCCTGTTCCTGGAAACTGCTTCAGGTTCAAATAGTCCAGCAGGTTGATGGCTGGGAGCTGTTGAACTACGAGTTGGGTTTCCCTTGTCAGGACTGGCAATAGGCAGACCACCCACTGCGAGGCTGGCCACAAGCATGCTTCAGCAATGTACTCAAACAGCTCTATAGAAGCCTACGGGTTGTCCTCTGGACCCATCTTGAACAGTAGAATGTGGGGTTTGGTGTACCTGCTCGCTGGACCAGGCTCCAGCTCACCTCTACCTGGGACTGGAGCAGATCCTAGAAGCACTGCTCCTGCTCTGTGCACAGCGCAATGAGGGCACGATGCTGAGCTTGGTGGTTCCTGATGAGGGTTTAGAGGATCTCAGTGACTGGCATGGACTCCATAATGGTGTTTTCTCCTCACTTCCAGGTTTCAGCACCAGTGAACACTTGCAACTCAGGGAATGAGGAAATGGGAGACAGGCATGACAGTTCAAGGTGCTCTTTATTTTACTCTACATTTCAGCAACATTATTTTCATTCTCTGCACTTCAAACACACATGTCTGCATGCACACACAGTGCTGGGTTGTGGAGCTCTGTCTCTAGTTACTGGTTTCTTTCTGCAAGAACACAAGAGACACAGAATTTGTCAGTAATCAAACACAAGTAAAACTCATCACATGTTACCTTCTGGTTCTACCTGAATCCTTGCTGTCCACTGTTGATGCTCGATCACACCCCTGTTGCGACACTTTCATTGAAAATTGTCTTTGTTGGAAGCACTTTTTGGAGAGCTTTTGCTGCCTCTCTTGTGCCTGGAGCAAATTTTTTCAGGATCCCAACTCAGGAGATTACTTAAAACAGTACTGCTGCTGCACTAGGGTTACTGCTGCATCCTCAGAGGCACGGCTTCAGGATATTGCATTGCAAAGTTCACCAGACAAATATGAAGTGATATCCTTGTGTTGACCAGTTTAATAGCCCAATGAGCTCCATGTCAATTCCATTGAAAGGGATCTCAACAAGTCAGAGACAACACATGTTGGGGATGGCTGTTGGATTTACTAGCTAAAATTTGTGGCAAGGTGCACTCTACTGGCAAACAGCACTGCAAATGCCTGGCCAGTAAAAAGGAGACATTAGCCAAACTAATGTTTTCTCTACCCATAAATCAGTACCACCTGAATGAACATATTCTTTAAAGTATTCTCCAGGGGATGCCTTGCCCCAACCTGTTCATGGTCCTCTGCTGAGGCGTTGAAGACGTAGCATTGTTCTGATTGCCGGGACCCACCTGGTTTTATATCTATGGCAAGCTACCAGAATCCTGGCCCAAGGCTGTTTCTTGCTATAAGGGGCATAAGCAGTCACTTAGGGCCCCAAGGGGCCACCAGGAGGCCCCATGAATTTTCTGGTCATACTTATCAGGGGTGAAAAAATACAAAAAAGAAAAAGCAGAAGAGGATTAATGGACCCAAAACACCAGTAAGTAATGAACAGTAACCAGCCCATAAATAAAGCAAATGTGGGTACAGGAGGCAGTGATGATTTCATTAGTCAGTGTCCTGCCTTGCATTCTATTTGTCATTCTCAGATTTGTCAGTCTGGTCATTCTTCTCTGATCTTTCTCGTTCACAAGGCCTGCAGACTGTCTGCACATGTTTTTTGGCTTTTTTTTTGTTGTTGCACCATTCTGTGTAAACTCTAGAGTCTGTTATGTGTGAAATTCCCAGGAGAATCAGCAGTCAATCGAATACTTAAACCAGCCCTTCTGGTATCAACATCTATGCCATGATCAAAGTCACAAAGATCACACTCAGTAAAACATTTAAATTCTTACTTAAGAGTCTAAGCCTTTCATTGCTCATACGGTAGCTAATCTGTATTGACAGTGGTGATTTTTGTATACTTTTATTTCTCATTTTGCCCATTTTGTATACTTTCATTTCTCATTCAGTCTGTTTGCCAGTCGCCTGACTTTTTTTTTTTTTGGCATGTTTTTGATTGTTTTTGAATTTACCCTTTCCTGTTTTGTGTTTATCAATCATCATCTTCTTTTTCTTTTGGCTGCTCCCATTAGGAGTCACCAAAGTGGATCACCATGATCTGCATGTTTGATTTGGCAGAGGTTTTTTTTTTGTTTGTTTTTTACACCAGATGTACTTCCTGATGCAACCCTCCCCAATCTATCCAGGCTTGGGACCAGCACTAAGTATGCACTGGCTTGTGCAACCCCAGTGGCTGGGTATTTATTTTGTGTTCATCAATAAAACTTGCATTTGCATCCAACACTAGCCTCATTCTGAACAATGACCAATAGGCTACTTAGCATGGTTTTGAAATAAGGAAAATAATTTCTTCATTGGCTATGATTGTCTGAGTTGCTATAGTTCTGAAAAGAAATGTCAGTGATTGAATACCTGAGTAGTAATTATCTTGAAAGTCAACAGACTGCTGTTGCTGTCTAATCACTGCAGTGATGTGGCCGCTCTGACAGCTTCAGCCATCAAAGTCTCTAGGGAAGAATTACAATAGTGGTTTCCCATTGCCTTCTACTTATGATTATTAGAGAGGTTTTCTCCTCTCAGTCATTCACACACACACACACCTATGGGTAATTTAGAGTAGCCAGTTAACCTAAATGACCCTTAGAGGCTGTCCACACGGCAACAGATTCAGGTGAATCTGATAAAATTGTTTATCATTTCGGCCTGGCGTCCACACGGCACCGGCGTTTTGGGTGCCCCAAAACGATATTTTTTGAGAACGGGTTCCAGAGTGGAAAAATCTGGCAACGGCACCGTTGCAAAGTCGTCTGGATGAGTAGAACGGATTTGTTTACGATGACGTCACAACCACATGACTAGAACAAGCAGCGCACTCGCTGTTTTGTATGAACCACTGCATTGTATTCACTTTTGTATTGAGGTATTTCACCTGACGTCACAGGGTCATGTGACGCCCCGGTGTCCGCCATTTTGGACGGCAAGCTAGCTAATGTCAACATCATAGTATCTAGTATGTTGCTGTAGCAACGTTTACGTTCAGTCATTTGGATGACTGTTAAAACCTTTCAGTCTCAAGTTTTTCCTTTACTGTATTTACTAGTTTACTGAGCCGGCCAGCCCCGGAGCGCTAGCTAGCCCCGGAGCGCTAGCTAGCCCCGGCCAGCCCCAGAGCGCTAGCTAGCGCCGGCCAGCCCCGGAGCGCTAGCTAGCCCCGGCCAGCCCCGGAGCGCTAGCTAGCGCCGGCCAGCCCCGGAGCGCTAGCTAGCGCCGGCCAGCCCCGGAGCGCTAGCTAGCCCCGGCCAGCCCCGGAGCGCTAGCTAGCCCCGGCCAGCCCCGGAGCGCTAGCTAGCCCCGGCCAGCCCCGGAGCGCTAGCTAGCGCCGGCCAGCCCCGGAGCGCTAGCTAGCGCCGGCCAGCCCCGGAGCGCTAGCTAGCCCCGGCCAGCCCCGGAGCGCTAGCTAGCCCCGGCCAGCCCCGGAGCGCTACCTAGCCCCGGCCAGCCCCGGAGCGCTACCTAGCCCCGGCCAGCCCCGGCCAGCCCCGGAGCGCGCTCAGTAAACTAGTAAATACAGTAAAGGAAAAACTTATAACGGGCCATGTCTCAACAGACTAAGAAGTTATTTCAATGACATTTAATAACATTTTATCCTGAGGACCGAAAGTAAATGAAAATGTGAACAAATCTTAGCTGTCAGTGAACAATCCTGGTGGAAGCAGGTAAACGTCGTTCTCTAAGCCTGCTAACCTCAATTTTTGCAAATACCTCTCCCTCTGCTCGCCCTGTAAACGCCCTACGTCGCTGGATAGTGAAGGTGTTTTCTGCATCTCGCTCCTTTTTCTTTTATGTTTTTCGTTTGTCGCCTTCCTCGCATTCAAACTGATTCGAGCCGTGCCGTCCAAAATGGCAGCATCACATGACTTGGTCACGTGAGTGAAATACCTCAATACAGCTTTTCTTTTAAATAAACAAGTAACTGAACCATTTCTTGAATTTCTTTTTTTTATTGGACAAGACTGCTTTTCAAAATGTTCACACACAATATAAAAAGTTATATAAATTATATAAAAATGCTTTTCAAAATGTTCACACACAATAGGAAAATTAAGTTATATAAAACTATGCACACTAATAAAACTAATTTGTACACACAGAAGGCACGATTTCCTCCCGTAGTCGCAGCCATCTTCTTCTTGTTGTTGGGTGTTCACACCGGGTAGAAGAAGGGGTTTATGCGCATGCGTCCTACTTCTTCTATTGTTCTGGTGTCTCCGATGGGACCGTCTTACAGCACACATAGAGGTGTGGCATGTGTATTGCATCGTTTTCAGCAAGCGTTGCGTTGCCATATGTACCTGATATTTTACTGATCCGTTGCCCATGTGGACGTGATTTTTTTAAAATAAAATCTCATTGCCATTGTCGTGTGGATGTAGCCTAAGAAAACACACAAACACACACCTATGGGCAATTTAGAGTAGCCAGTTAACCTAACCACATGTCTTTGGACTGTGGGAAAAACCGGAGCACACCCATGCAGAACATACAAACTCCACACAGAAAGACCCCCATTGGCTACTGGGCTCAAACCCAGAACCTTCTTGCTGTGAGGCAACAGTGCTAACCAACTGTACCACCATGCTGCTGATGTTGTCATAGAGTCAGGAGTCCGGACTCCATTGTATAGAGTGATTATTTGAGCAGAAGTGGAGAAACTGACCCAAAACACTGGTAAGTAAAGCACATTAATGAACTGGTTTTAGTCAATTTGTCTTCTTTCTTGCTTCGATTTGATGTAATTAAAATGGATAAAGATAGTGGCTAACTACAACTAACTCTCTAGTATCTTGAGCAATTATCTAATATCTAGGCTGCTCGCTAATTACTGTTGTAATTAGCGAGCAGCCTAGATATTAGATAATTGCTCAAGATACTAGAGAGTTAGTTGTAGTTAGCCACTATCTTTATCCATTTTAATTACATCAAATCGAAGCAAGAAAGAAGACAAATTGACTAAAACCAGTTCATTAATGTGCTTTACTTACCAGTGTTTTGGGTCAGTTTCTCCACTTCTGCTCAAATAATCACTCTATACAATCATGATTAGCAGAAAAGCATCTCACCCTGCACAAAACATTGAATGCTATTCCTAATTTAAACATTGCCAGCATATCGTTGTCCCATTAGCCTTGTTTGGTTTGTGCTCATGTTCTGTGTGGCAGCGGGGGCGTGGTCAAGCGCCGGTCTGTGACAGGAGGGCGGAGTCAGGGAAGGTAAGTGGCAGAATCACTACACCTGATGTCAATTAACCTGTGTTTATGTGTGTCTTCCCAGTGACCGCACCCTACTTAAGGAGGGAGAGCGTAGAGCAGAGGAGCTCATCCCTGAACCAGACGCCGGTCGTGTGTGTGTCTGTGTGAATTATGAGTTGTTCACTGAAAAGTGTGGCAATAAAACCCCTGTTTACAAACCTGATCTCTGTCCTGCTGTCCTCTGTGCTCCGCCCTTCGATAGAAACGTTACATTCTGATTGCCTGACTCCTAGACGATGTCTTGTTTTGAGTATTGCCTATAGCCTGTTTGCATAAGTGGATTTTAATAAAAGACATAAACCTGAACCTGTGTCCATCTGTCTCCCTCCATGACAGATTGCAGTATCACGACTAGGTCTATAATAATTTGTGCAAGAAATGTGTTCACCATATTCTCAATACCTGTTCCCCAAGATTTTTACTGTCACTAGTACATGTCAACATGTTTTGACTGCAACTAGAGGCCGATTTAGAATGGGGGCTTTGATTCTTGCCCCTTCATGGTGATCTCCACAGCTGGTGATGATGGACATTCCCATGGAGAAGTTCAGCTCATACCAGTACATACTACCTGCTTTGCTGCTGAATGTGTATGTCTGTTCACATCTGTCAGGTCTAATGTGCCAACTGTGGAGAGTCAGAGACAAATCTGCTTTTGTCCATATTGGAAAGTGTTATGAAAAAAATTTGCCTGGATAAATGCTGAGGGGGTCATTGGGGAACAGTATCTCAGCATTTGACATATTGGCGAAAAAATCTTAGTTGTTTGCACTGAAACGGATGCAAGGAATTTTATTTGGTAATCCTTTTTTTTTTTACACAGTCTAATATACTATATGTTCAGCATCCACAATGTATGGGTATATTTGGTGTATGCAAACTGGGCTTTACTGCCCAGGGAATTGCAAGCAGATTGATGCATCATAGGTTTTTCCCACCATAGACATCCCTCAAGAAGCATATACCACAGAATGAATTCAAATATCTGTTGATATTTCTGCAATAAGCCTTAAAAAGAGCATTGTCTATGGCTGGAGTTTCCACCAGTAAGAGGGGAACAAGGGAGACAAAGGATTTTGAAAGCAGGAGCTCCTCGACACCTTGTTCTTTGCTGGTGAAGTCCTGTCAGCACTACATGTAGGAGCTTCCAATTATGTGTCTACAGTATACAACTTGACTTCAAAATGTTACCAGAGCCATTACTGAAGTTGGGGCAGATTTATGACAACTTCCAATTTTGTGTAGTGCAGAAATGCTATCTCTTTGAAAATGGTGTTAAACCTGAATGTCACCTTTATTGCACTGACTATTCTCAGCAGAATGTAAGGCACTACTACAGAAATAGAAGATGTTTTGAACATCATATGGAGTAAGGACATCTGGAAAACTGTGTGTGTTTAGGATTTTTTCTGGGATAAGATCACAATTTTCCAACTGGCTTTCTGATTTTTTTAAATTTTTTTATCCAAAGATAATCATCCCTAATCATGCTCCGCGCTAAGTAACTCAATAAGGCTCTATGCAGGCCACTCAAGTTCTTCCACACCAATCTTGGCAAAAAATGTCTTCATGGACTGAACTTTGTGCACAGGGGTATTGTCATGCTTGAAAAGGTTTGGGCCCCTTAGTTCCAGTGAAGAAAAATCTTCATGCAACAGCATACAAATTCATCCGAAAAAATTGTATGCTTCCAACCTTGGGGCACCAGTTTGGGTAATAACACTAGTAATAATATGTAATGGTCCAGTGTCTACAAACATTTGGTCATATAGTGTACTTGGAGATGCAATAATTATTATTTAACATTATTGTTCAGTCAGTGCCAACCCCCCATATAGCCTATTAATGCAGTATTAAATAATTACTCTGTGTAATATATTTTATTTATTTTCATCCTTCAACATGTTTGATTTGGAATTATATTTGCAATATTATTTCTCATGGCCTGCGCCATGAAGGATGTAGAGAACCTTACTGAGCCACAAGTAATTTTTGTCAGCTGGGCGAAGTATTCTGTCAGGGATGTTTGGAGATAGATGTAAGTGCAGAAGATATTTATTTAGAATAAGAAGATCAGGCAAACAATCCAAAATGGTCGGCATACATCATGAATGGTAAAACAGGCAATAGATCGAGCGAGGCACAAACAGAATATCATTGACAAAATATATATATATATATATATATATATATATATATATATATATATATATATTTTTTTTTCAGGTAATATACTTGCTGCTGTTTTGTTCTGTACTACACTGAGCCAAAGCAACGAAATCTCGTTCTGATGTGTATTGTTTGATGCAAATCTGAATGAAAATAAAGAAAGTCTAAGTCTAAAAAAGCAGGGTCAAAAATGAGGAATCAGAAACCAGGAAAACAGGATATAAACACAGCTTGGTAATGTGTCACAACAACACAATACTTCCAATTTGAGTCTGCATTCTGAGTCCTTATATAGGCATGCTGATTGCACCTTAATCCTTTGCAGGTGTGAATCATTAGCGGCACATGAGCAAGTCAATTTGGAGCGTATGCTGTCCGGAGTGTGCCTGAGAGTCCTGTTACGCACGTCAATGTGTGCAGGTGTCACAGAACCCCCCGAAGAGTTCCCTCTGGGAGCTTAAATTCATTTTCACTGGCTCCAGGGATGAGGGCCTGCCGCTGGTCACTATGCCATTCGTGCGCCACTCTGTGTGAACTTGGCACCAGATTCTTGGCTTAGGTGGGGGCTTGGGACAGGACCTGGACTCTGGACTGGATGTGGGCTCTGGCTCAGGGCAAGACTTTGGCTCTGAACTGGACATAGGCTCCGAACTGGATATTGGCTCAGGCTCTGGACTAGACATGGGCTCGCCCTTGTCGAAACCTGGTGGCATGGCGGCGATGTCCTCATGACCCAGCAGCACAGCAGCGACATCCTCATGACCCCACATCAGAGTGACATCTTCATAGCCAGGCAGCGGCAGGATGACGATGTCTTCATAGCAGGGCAGCGGCAAGATGACGACATCTTCATAGCTGGGTGGCGGCAAGACGATAATGGCTTCATAGCTGGGAGGTGGTGGGATGACGATGTCTTCAAAGCAGTCTGGGGCAGAGGCCACCCCATTGGCCTCTGGTGCCGGTTCTGGGACTGGCTCTGGCATTGGCATTGGCTCTGGTTCTGGCACTGGCTCTGGTGCTGGCACTGGTTCTGGCTCTTGCGTTGGTGCTGGCATTGGCTCTGGTTCAGGCGCTGGCTCTGGCATTGACTCGCACTGGTGCTGGCTCTGGGACTGGCTGTGGGGTGATGGCTTCCTCTGCTGCTGCTATGTCAGCCTTAGGAAGGAGCTCTGGAGCAACAGCCTTCTCCGCTGCCACTGCGTCAACCTCCATCGTAGTAGCCCCCCCCAAAAAAAATTCATAGGGGTCCTCCCAATCCAAAGCCTCATACAGGAACCATAGCATAACAGGAAAGGACTGCAAGCTACACTGTAAAAAATGATTTGTTGTTTTAACTTAAAAAAGTTAGTGCAAGGGTTGCCTTAAGGGCTGCCTTAAAATTTTGAGTTCACTGAAATTAATATAGTAAGTTCACAACAATTTAACTTACTATGTGAATTCCAGTGAACTCAAAATTTTAAGGCAGCCCTTGCACTAACTTTTTTAAGTTAAAACAACAAATATTTTTTTACAGTGTACAGAGGCACGGATGTTCCAAACTTATCAAGTAATCGGCTCATCAGCGTGCTCGTCCCATGAGCCAGTTAATCATGCAGCTGACCCAGACAGGTTCTGGAGGCTTAGGCTCCTCCAGGTTAGCATAAAAGAAGGTGCATTTTAATGTTGAACCCCTTGGGGTGATATTCCACTCCATTGTAGCGTGCTGGGGTGTCTATTCCAAGTTGCTGCTGGAAAAACATGACTAGGGGCTGAGGCATGGAAACTTGGGTATGGTGTTGAGGGGCGTGCTGGTTGACTTCTGCTATATCCATGTTTTGGTGAAGTATTATGTCAGTTGGGTGAAGTATTCTCTCAGGGATGGTTCGAGACAGATGTAAGTGCAGAAGATATTTATTTAGAATAAGAAGATCAGGCAAACAATTCAAAACAGTAGGCATATATTGTGAACAGTAAAACAGGCAATAGGTCAAGCAAGGCATAAACAGAATATTGTAGACAAAAGCAGGGTCAAAAACGAGGAACAGGAAACAGGAATCAGAAACCAGGAAAACAGGATATAAACACAGCTCGGTGATGTGTAACAATAATGCAATACTTTGCTATTTTTACAGTATTTTTACTATACTATGTGAAGAACACTATTTAAAAGGGAATTAAAAATATACAATGTGCATGATAATTAATTTATTGTTTTTGGAAAAAGATTTTGAATACCTCTCTGTTCTGTGTATGGAAATATGACCACCAATCAGCCCAAACAAAGATAGCACAGTCCTCCAAATGTGGAAGTGTGAATTTAGAGGACAGAACAGTTACCCCCATGTTTAGTCCTGTCCATAATACTAGTGTGAAACTTGATTCCAGACAAATTATACATTGACCATAAGCCCTACATATTCATAGACACACACAAACATTCTTAACAGGCTGGTGGGTCCTCATTGCTGGATATATTTAGAGTTGGGGGGAAGGCAGTGGATCAGCTGCTATTATTTTGATCCACTGTACAGCCTGGTGATTTGGCAGAGAAGCTGTCCTAGAGGCTTTGGGGCAATTATGAAACTAGGGAGTCCCCCACATTCACATCCATATCCACAGTCCACTGAATAGTGCAACTATGGCTATGTTGTGCCACTAGTTTTATTTTTGGATTTGCTCAGTCTAAATACAAGTTCTGTTTCAAGCCAAAGGAGCAGTATTGTCTGGGTCTCATGTCCCCTTGTGTGGAAGACATTCTGTTCTATTCAACCTCTCATTACAATGACAATACTATTGGGTGTTGTTCAGATCAGGTATTATTAATTTTGCTAAATTAAAAATAACCAGTGAATTATAGTGTATACTGAGTTTCTTTGACTGATATGCTCTGGGACTAGCGTCCTAGATATAGGTCCTCTGTGCTATTCTAAAATATTTACTCTTTTGTATCCTCAGCAGAGGAGGAAGAGGTATTGGATTCCATACTGAGAGACAGATCTCACATTGATGAGACATTAAGATTGGCAGCAGAAGAGAATGCTGGAAACTATGCAGGTGAGGAGAAGGCTCCCTGATTGCATATTAGTGCCTGCTTTAAACACACAAACCCTCAAATGCTTACTGCAAACTCAGAATCTTGAATGATGCCACCTGTAGTAATAAAGTTATACCATTAATGAAATAATCAATTTTTCCAAATTTGTATACAGAAGGCATGCAATGCATGACTATTGAAAAAAAATGTAAGGCACCACTCCATTTGGCAATTAAGAAGTACTTTGGTTATTTCCCTGTTCATATCCAATCCTTAAACTCTACTTAATTTAAATATTTGCTCAGCTTTCAATCTGTTGTCTTTTTTTATTTCCTCTAGCTGCTTTGCAGAAACTGAGAATAATCTACCACAATTCCATCAGGCCTATGGAACATGCCTACAAATACAATGAGCTCAGACAACATGAGATTTCAGGTATATTACTTGCCTGCTGTCTGGCCTTAGCTCTGTCCATTGTGTGCAGCCAGTGAATCAAATATTAAATGGGTGTCTTCATCATCCATTTGATCTTCATCATTCACAGCATCATCAGAATCCAATTAATTGATGTCTTTCTGTAATTATTTAGTAACAATCAGATCAGGCTATTTGGAAGGTGAATGAACTTAGTGTATTTCCTTAAAAACACCCAAATTTCCGTGTAATTTCTCTTGAGATTTCATCCACTTCAATGCCATCTTCCCAATCAGTTTTAACACCTGGCTTTCAAATTCAGTAGGAAGTTTAACTTTTACATAGCTTCGCAAGAAATTGATGAACATGCACTTTTTAGTTCAGCTAACATAGGTGTGAAATTTGTTTTAAAGTGATACATTCAGCTGGATCTTGGCTGACCTCCGAACACTCACTACGTTTACATGCACGTCCAAATCGAGCTGCTGTCGGTAATCGAGCAAAGGGTCCCAGCAGGGGTGCCAGAGAAATCCAATCCTACATGCACAAGTGAAATCGGGCTATTGTGCAAGGTGCATTGTGCACCCGAGCCACACGTGGCGCTACACGCCCCATCGTGTTGGTACACTTCCGGTTGTCGTCATGAAGAAGAGCTATAGTGTTGCCAGATACTGCTGACGTTTTCCAGCCCAAAACATGTTCAAATCCGCTAAAATGCACTTAAAACCCCCAATCTGGCAACACTAGCAGTTCCGTGCTCAAGCTGTTAGGCTTGCTCTAACAGACTATGGCTACAAACTGTCCGGCGCAGACCACTGTTTTGTAAGACAACTTATTTTGCACAATAATATTTTTCTGAAGTCCATTTTTTGCTTACAAAAAAATATTTTTTATTTTGCTTACAATTTAACTTATGTCTTAATAAACACACAAAAAGTTCAATTGTTTTGTTTTTATTGACATTCTTCAGATGTTGGACATATATATATATATATATATATATATATATATATATATATATATATACACACAAATACAATGACTTGTTTATGTACACAATTCACAGCTATGCAACAGCTGTACAGATGTATTTGGTGATACAGTAAGTGAGCTAAATTTTAACAGTGCAAACAATGCCACAAAAAGAAAAGATTCATGCCGTTGTCATGATTCGTTGTCATGCCGACCGAGGCTGTTGTGTTTCCCGCTTGTGGTCTCGTCACTTCCGGAAGTAGGTCGACAACTAGCTCGATAGGGTATACATGCACAAAGTAGCTCGGCAGAAATCGCATAAACTAGGTCGTGTAGCTCGATTCCGAGAAATCAAGTTCGGTTCAATTTCAGCCGAATTAAGGTGTATACATGGCATTTTGAACTTCGATTTCAGTCGAGCAACGGCAGAAATTCGATTCTCTCTATGTGCATGTAAATGTAGTGACTGTGGATTGTCCACTGATTTACTTTTCCGACTAACCTTACTAGTCTTAGTAAACAAATGACAACTTTATACTAGGATGATGAGATGTAACTTGCCCCTGCTTGGTTCAGCATGGTTCCTAACATGTAAAATTGACCAGAATAATACAGACTGATCCAATATCATGACAATGTAGTGATATTAAAATTTGATGAGCACTCTTCAAATGGTGAAGAGTTGCTTTGCGCAGTCAGCAGTAAAGGTTTTCAAATAAACATACTTCTCATATTCCATCTTCAAAATACTGCCAAACCAACTAATCAAACACAGGTTAACAGGGTTTCATATGAGCCAGCTTGAGAACAGCAAAAAGAACAGGACTGAGAACAGAGAACAAAAATCTGGCTTCATGGTTTGAGATTTTGAGAGTATATCACTGCCTGTGACTAAACTCTTCAAATAATTACACAGGTAAAACTTTTACATATTTGACCATTCTAATCAAATATGTAATTTTGTTAAACATCAACGCAACCTACAGAATCTCACTCCTCTATGGCATCACTTTGAGACAATCCATCTGTGATTCATGATCATTGTATCTGCATTCTCCTTAAATTCATTATTCTTCTCCCTCCTGCTCCACATGAAGGTTTATTTCTTTTTATTTTCTCCCTCACTTTTCTTAATGCTCCTATTAATCCCACTTGCATTTTGAATGCACTGGACTTGACTCTTCCTATGTTGCTTTCTTTGTCCTCTTGCTCACCTACCGTCCTTCCACTAAACAGCTTATCCAGGACGCACCCTGGGGGATTCAGCCACAGGTGGGTATGATGCGGCGTTCTGCTGCATGGCCTTGCCTGAGCATCTGACCCCCTGCAGCCATTCATCCCGTATGAATGCTATAATCATAATTTCATGACATTTTACTCGGCCTTCCAGGTACCAAAGTATAGTCACATGACATTTGATCATTCATTGTACAGTGCAAAGATTTGTATCACTGGGGTTCAGAGTCCTCTCAAATATATTTCATAGTGTAACTGATGCTGATTTAAATAAATCATCCTTTTCCATGTATAGTGTGCATGTTTTTTCTTTTTTTGCCACTTGAATAGTTCAACTCAGAATTTATGTATGAATGTAAAACTGCTGGATGTAGGCTATGGGAGTTATGTCCTATATTTAACTTGATGGTTGCATTTTTCAAGTAGTACACATCAACAGACTACATATCGAAAACCACATACTAAATAGGATTTAGGACTAAACAGCACAGAAAACATCCATCCATTATCTGTAGCCCCTTATCCTGTTCTACAGGGTCGCAGGCAAACTGGAGCCTATCCCAGCTGACTATGGGCAAGAGGCGGGGTACACCCTGGACAAGTCGCCAGGTTATCGCAGGGCTGACGCAGAGACAAAACAACCATTGCACAGAAAACAATGCTTTACTGTTAGGATTGATGGAGGCGTGGTGAAGTTAGGATCCAAGAGCAGAACACAGACAGTAATCCAATAAATAATATGATTTAATTCAGGGAAGAAAGGGCATGGCAAAAAGGTAAACAAACAGGACAAAAAACAAGTGGCAAAAATAGTCCGGACAAAATGAGACAAACAACTTGACAAAAACATGAGACAGGCAAAGACAAAAACGCTAGTGCAAAAAACCATGAACAAGAAAAGACCCTTAATGCAAGAAACCATGAACCAGAAGAATGCTAGTGCAAAAACCATGAACAAGAAAAAGGTCACTAGAGAGTAAAACCATGAGAAGCAAGAGGCACAGAAACAACTAAAGAAGCAAACGAGACGTTCTGGTGAAGTTAGAGTCTGAAAACCAGGAAGTGAATACAGGTGAGAAGTAATTTCTGTCCTGGATCCGGATCGGTGCTGGCATGAGAGATCCGTAATCTCCGGAGTGGATGTCCGGGGCGGAGCATGACACTTGACTAACATACTATCAAGTTAATAATCTTTAGTATACAGTAACCTGGAGAACAAGTTTACAAGCACTGTGCAGGGATTAGTGTGCTTCAGAGGTTGATGGCAACTTGCTAACTGATAAAGTTGAGGGTAACTAGCTAGCTGGCACAAATACAAAACCTTATTAAAAGGGAAATTTTCTATGGTATAGTGTTCTATGTTAAGCTGTCTGTGGTCTTTTGGGCATGGAAATGCACAATGTGTCTGATTTGGCATATGATGGCACCATCAAGAGAGGCAATCCAGGCAAATGTTTGGAGCTTCCAAAAAAATTGGGAAAAGGGCAAGCTAGCTGTAGCTGTTATATAATATAAATTGTTAGGTGTTACTGCAATGAAACTAAACACTTTTATCCTGTCTACTCATAACCCCAAATCAGAAAAATGTTGGGACAGTATGTTCAAATTGAAACTAAAAAAAGTTATTTGTAAATAATCTTTGACCTGGGCGGCACGGTGGTGTAGTGGTTAGCGCTGTCTCCTCACAGCAAGAAGGTCCTGGGTTTGAGCCCCGGGGCCGGCGAGGGCCTTTCTGTGTGGAGTTTGCATGTTCTCCCCGTGTCCGCGTGGGTTTCCTCCGGGTGCTCCGGTTTCCCCCACAGTCCAAAGACATGCAGGTTAGGTTAACTGGTGACTCTAAATTGACCGTAGGTGTGAATGTGAGTGTGAATGGTTGTCTGTGTCTATGTGTCAGCCCTGTGATGACCTGGCGACTTGTCCAGGGTGTACCCCGCCTTTCGCCCGTAGTCAGCTGGGATAGGCTCCAGCTTGCCTGCGACCCTGTAGAAGGATAAAGCGGCTAGAGATAATGAGATGAGATGAGATCTTTGACCTGTCTTGCACTCAAAACAACAGCACATTGATGTTTTACCTCATGAAATGTATTGGTTTTTTTGTTTTCAAAAATTTTGATCCTTACAACAAATTTCAATTTTGATCATTGCAACAAATTTTAGAAAAAAGTTGGGATGGTAAAGCATTTACCACTTTATAATGTTGCCATTCCTTCACATTATAAAACACTTAAAAGATGTTTAGGGACAGAAGACACCAAGTGATGAAGCATTTCAGGTGCTTTGCCACATTCTCAAGAAACCTTGAGAGGAACCAGACTCAAAAGGGAACCCATCCTCATTTGGATTATAACAAATAGCATGATTATAAATCACTAATTTCTATAACTGTCCTAGATGGTCAAAAAGTGTGATTTTGTAACCAGGATATTCATTATAGTTTTAACATGAAGTCTATTTTTTTTTAAGTTATCAACTGTTCATTGATGGAGAATTGAGTGTAAAACTGTTCATGATAACTGTAGTTCTAAAGTTATCATAGTTATTGTAGTTGTAAGCCATCATAGTGAAACTGCTTCCATTTATTGTCCAAACCCATCTTCTAAGTGTATCTTTAGTTTAGTTTTGTCTGGGCACCACCTGAACTGATAATTACATCATCAATTTTTCTTTAGCTAATCAGACACAAGGTATGCCACCACTCTTGCTGGAGCAGTTGGGGGTTAGGCGCCTTGCTCAAGGGCACTTCAGGTCCAGGGAATCAAACCAGCGAACCTTTGGTCCCAAAGTGTCTCTTTAGGCTGTCCATTTGGGGCCATTCTCCACAGGAGTGAAGTGATGAGAAATCCTAATAAAAAAGTAGAGCATCAGGATGGATCACACAGGTCTAGAGAGCAGGAGAGGTCAGCATCACTTGTATCTCAGGAGGGGCATGTGTACCTCGGCAGAGAAACAGATTTTTAGGTATGCACATTGTTTTTAACCAATATATAACAATGTACATTGTGCACTGAGTGCAATCAGGGACTCTGGCAAGACAAGCTGTGATAGTATAAAGAGAGGGCCAGAAGGTAGCACAGACAATGCTTGTGTCACACTGTCTCGTATCTTGCCACGTAAGTGGCATGTGGGTCAAATGCCAAGAAATTAAGCGCATTTTATCCAAAATTAAAGTCCTGTGACATACACGGAGTATGTGTGGCATTACTGTGGCGTATCTGGGGTTTGTATGGGGTTCAAGGGATGTTAAGTTATGGTGTATTGAGGCGTATGCATGGCACATGATGCATTGCTGCGGTGTAACCGTTTTGCTGGTGTGGCATTTCGTTCTTATGCGAAGATGTTGCTGCTGTGTACCTGCAGCGTTCACAGGTGGATGCTGCATTCGTTGTCATTTGTCACAGTCAAGAAAGCATCATGCCAGCTAAGAAGTCAGGATGCAAGAAGGGCAAGGGAAGACATCAGCTGCTTCCACCCAGCCAGTCCCAGAGCCACGTTCATCAGACACGCCAACTAAAACGTTCGCATGGTATAATAGGTGTTCAAGCAATGTTCCCGCTGTGTCACTGCTGCATAGGTTTCGTTTTTATGGCGTACATGTGATGTATGTGTGACATATCAAAGCTGCCATGTATGTGCTATGGATTTTTAAGTGTGGACTTAAAAAATACGCTGCACCCTGGCATACAAAGAGATCATGTTATGCATCCTAGAGTATTAGCTACATAAGCTGGCAATGCTGTGATGTTCCTTTCTTACTGCCACATATCCTGATATGCCGTACATATGCAAAGTTGAATGCTTGAAATGCCAATGTGTGACACAAACATAAGGGTGCCCTGGGACATAAAGTGGCCAGCCACTCCACCCTCAGCAAACTTGAGTTAATACATGAGGGTGGGATGTGACATCAAAACATCCCAGTTTATCAAAACACTCTATGCCCAAGAACCCTCCAGATCTGCTCTTTTACCTAATAAAAAGCTACTAACAAAACGCTTGACAAAAGAAATAATGTTTTTAGCCTAGACTTAAACCCTAAAACTGTATCTGAGTCCTGAACACTACTTGGAAGGCTGTTCCATAACTGTGGGGCTTTGTAAGAAAAGGTTCTGCCCCCTGCTGTTCCCTTCACTATTTGTGGTACCAACTAGCCTGCACTTTTTGATCCAAGTAGATATGGTGGGTCATAAAAGACCAGAAGATTGCTCAGGTACTGTGGTGTGAGACCATTCAGTGCTTTATAAGTCAATGGTAGTATTTTATAATCAGTGTGAAATTTGATTGGGAGCCAATTCAGAGTGGATAAGATTGGGGTGCTGTGGTCATATCTTCTGGTTCTATTAAGGACTCTTGCTGATGCAATTTGGACTAACTGGAGCTTCTTCACCTGCTTGAACATCCAGACAGTGAGGCATTACAGTAATCCAACATAGAGGTAACAAAAGGTATGAACTCGTTTTTCTGTGTCATATAGTGACATTGTATTTCTTATCTTAGCAATATTTCTGAGATGAAAGAAGTCTATCCTGGTAATATTATCTGCATAACCTTCAAATGAAAGACTGAAGTCAAAAATCACATCAAGGTCTTTTACTGCTGCAAAAGAAGAAACAGAAAGGCCATCTAGAGTTACTATGTAATCAGAAAGCTTACTTCTAGCTGCACAAGGTCCTAGTACGAGTATTTCTGTCTTGTCAGATTTAAGTAGAAGGAAGTCAATAAGCATCCAGTGTCTGTCCTTCACACATTCCACAATTTTATTAAGCTGGTGTCTCACATCTGGCTTTACTGGAACATACAACTCTGACATCAGCATAACAGTGGAAGCTAATGCCACTCTGCAAAAAAATGAGAACTGAATTTAAGTAGAAAATTACTTAATACTAGTGAAATTATCTTGCTGCATGGACAGATATTTTTACTTGATAAGACATCTTAGAATAAAGTTGGTTGCAATCTAGAACTAGGTTTAATAATCTCAGAATTGGTGTCTAATAGGAAATGCTAGATTGTTTCAACTATTTTCAAGATATTTTCACTTGCTAAGTTTTTTTTTTTTGCAGTGCATGCTTATGAATAATATTGCCCAAAAGTAGCATATATAAAGAACAAAGGAGTGGGCCCAAGATAGAACCTTGTGGGACACCAAACCGTACCTTACTATGCATAGAAAAGTCACCATTTACATCTGCAAACTGATAATCAGTTAAGTAAGCTCTGAGCCAAGAGAGTTCCATTCCTTTAACTCCAACAACATTTTCTAGTCTATCAAAGAGAATAGTATGAGCGATTGTGTCAAAAGCTGCACTAAGGTCAAGCAACACAAGCAAGGAGACAACTCTGATCAGTAGGCCTGGGCCAAAAAAATCTATTTTTATATTAATCGCAATTTTTTTCTGGTTATTTTTAAAAATCGATTCTCATATGAGAATCAATTTTTATTTATTTATTATAATTATTATTTTTTTTTTTTTTGACGACCAATCTTTATCGTACGACCATGTATTCTGTGCCATTACACTCGACAGTCAAAGTCAAACCGGCCTGTTGTGTTTGTTCGTTCACACTGGTCTGTCTCTTTATTTTCGTCATCTGCATTCCGCTTCCGGAAATAGAAGCACATGGGTCACCATAGTAACCCTAATGCGAGCAAATGCATACAACAAAATGGCGGAGCGCAGCGAGCCGAGTACTTCCACAGAGCCACCTGAACTCTTTCCCCCACCGCCCCACTTCAAATCCAACACATGGAGTCTATTTGGTTTTTATAAAATGCAGGGAACAGGAGAGCTCAACATGAAGAAAGCCATATGTAAACTTTGTCGTGGTCAAGTCGCTTACTGCGGTAACACCACGAACATGACGGTGCACACTGCTCGCCACCACCCTGAGAAAAAAAATGATCTGGGGAAAGCTAAACAGCGGCCCTTGGCAGTGCAGCAGACACTAGATTCAACTCTCCACAAACTCCCAGCTGGATCAGACAAGGCGTCAAGGGTAACTAGTATACCAGGGACAAGTGTCTCTGCTGAGTGCGTCTTTTCAACAGCAGGGAACATTGTCACTGCTCAGCGAAGCAGCCTAACACCTGAGCACATTGACCAGCTCCTGTTTCTCCACAAAAACCTTATCACTCCAAAGTGGTAGGAACAGGCAGATGACTGATCAAGCACTGTATTCTACACTTTTCTTTATTCCAAAGCTTTTTGTGTTGATGTTCATGTTAAATATCAGACAAAAGCACAGTAGGCTACACATTTCTCTATTCTTGTTAAATGTTGAAGATTCTACCTCAAGTTCATGGTTTTAAAGACAGCTCATGTGCACTTGTTAATACTCACATTAAAGCTGTGTGCTGTTCTCAGCAATAGACTATAATTGTTCATTTTGGGCAAGCATTTTTCTTTCAACACTCAGTGAGCTCAGTGAGTAGGAACTGAACATTTTTAAGTATGTTTTGTTGACTCAATTGGAACTTGTATTTATTTAAAGGCCCATATTTGTGCTCTGAAGATTTCAGTAACTATTTCAGTTACTTTTTGACTTATTTTTTTATTTAATTTATTTTCTAAAGACCAGCTAAATGTAGCAGTTTAGTTTATTGTAAGTGTAGCGCGGATAATGTGTGGGTGGAGCACAGAGGATGGCAGGACAACGTTTAGATGCAGAAACGGCTTATTTATTTTCCCAAACTTTTCAGTCTAAGCAGCATAAGCCAAAACACACACACACATAAACACACTCTGCATCTGATCCCGAGTTGCGCTCCCTCTGCTCTCTCTCAGCCTCCTTAAATAGGGAGCGGTTTACTGGGAAAACACACACAAAACACAGGTTAATTATCGTCAGGTGTAGCGATTCTGCCACTCACCTTCCCCGGCTCCACCCTCCTGTCACAGACCGGCGCTTGACCACGCCCCCGCTGCCACATACTCCCACCGCCCGACTCAGGCCAGGCGCCCGTCCGGCCCGCAGCCGACTCCCCCCCCCCCCTTGATGGGAGAGGAAGTCCGCCACGACCATCTGCGCCCCCGGCCTGTGGACCACCTTGAAGTTGAAGGGTTGGAGTGCCAGATACCAACGGGTGATCCGCGCGTTGGCATCCTTCATGCGGTGGAGCCACTGGAGGGGCGCGTGGTCCGAACAGAGGGTGAAAGAGCGCCCCAGCAGGTAGTAACGGAGGGCGAGGACCGCCCACTTGATCGCCAGGCACTCTTTCTCAATTGTACTGTAGCGCGGATAATGTGTGGGTGGAGCACAGAGGATGGCAGGACAACGTTTAGATGCAGAGACGGCTTATTTATTTTCCCAAACTTTTCAGTCTAAGCAGCGTAAGCCAAAACACACACACATAAACACACTCTGCATCCGATCCCGGGTTGCGCTCCCTCTGCTCTCTCTCAGCCTCCTTAAATAGGGAGCGGTTTACTGGGAAAACACACACAAAACACAGGTTAATTACCGTCAGGTGTAGCGATTCTGCCACTCACCTTCCCCGGCTCCACCCTCCTGTCACAGACCGGCGCTTGACCACGCCCCCGCTGCCACAGTAAGATGTTGGCGGATGAGAATGTTTTTTGTGAGGGCAGGTGCACAGTTGTACAAATAAATCTCACAAACTGATGTGATGTGTGTTATTGTTTTTTGTAAATATGACTTATGATGTATTATCAAGTGTTTGGTTCAACGTGTTCTTGTTTAAGGAAAGAAAATCACAATAATTGAAATATAAAAATTGCAATACTTGGTAAAATCGAATTGCAATACTTGTTTAATCAGAATCGCAATTTAAATCAAATCGGGACCCAAAAATCGTTGGAGAATCGAATCGGCACAAAAGCATATCGGCCCAGCCCTACTGATCAGTTGGTCATTTACTACTTTAACCAGTGCTGTCTCTGTGCTATGATGGTCTAAATTCATCTAGATACATTTCATGAATGTTGTTCCTCTGTACATACACTGCAACTCTGCTATAATGAACTCCTTGGGGGATGCCCAAATAGTTTGTTATACCAAAAAGTGGGGCGGCACAGTGGTGTAGTGGTTAGCGCTGTTGCTTCACAGCAAGAAGTTCCGGGTTCAAGCCCCGTGGCTGGCGAGGGCCTTTCTGTGTGGAGTTTGCATGTTCTCCCCGTGTCTGTGTGGGTTTCCTCTGGGTGCTCCGGTTTCCCCCACAGTCCAAAGACATGAAGGTTAGGTTAACTGGTGACTCTAAATTGACCGTAGGTGAGAATGAGAGAGTGTGAATGGTTGTCTGTGTCTATGTGTCAGCCCTGTGATGACCTGGCGACTTGTCCAGGATGTACCCCGCCTTTCGCCCGTAGTCAGCTGGGATAGGCTCCAGCTTGCCTGTGACCCTGTAGAACAGGATAAAGCGGCTAGAGATAATGAGATGAGATACCAAAAAGCTGGGAATACTGAAATAGACCTACTTGTCACACCAAACAAACACTCATGTTATATGCAAAATTTTAGACACATTCTCCTCATCATGAATTTCTCCTTCTGAGTCTCTACCACAATTCATTGAGTTAAAGGATCATGAACAGAGGTGATTTTTTTCTTCATCTGTTATGGAAATGAAGGTTACCGGTGTGTCATTGTCCTCCCACTGACTCACTATGTTTAAATCTTCAACATCCAGTTCATTCATGTGTTGCAAATCACTGATGTCATTTGTCATGCTGCAGGGCTGAGTGGGGAATATAAAAATGCCACAGGTATGCTTTAACTAGCTGTAAAGTTTCGCAATTTCAGTAGTCATTTCATCCTTTTATCCATCCTTTGATCACCATTCTCAATAATTGTGATTAACACAACTGAGGCTAGTTAAGCCTTTGTTTTGTGTTTATTAAACATGTACTGTTAACTTGACTGTGGACATATTTACTTATTGTTTGTCTCTGGTGGGAAGAAGAAAGCATGGCACAGTGCGTCATGCAAGCAGGCGAATGACAGATGTAACTCAGACCCTCCAGGATTTCGCGATGTTGCGATTTGCAACTTCAATGCAAATTCAACCAATCCCCGCGAATTCATGGTGGTGTTGCAATTATATCCAATCACCGCAACTTTCCCGCAAATTTGACCAATCGTTGGCGTCGTCTTGAGGTGCCGTCGACAAATTACCTTCTGCCTTACTTCCGTGTATACATTCAAGAGAAGCAGCATGTGCGCAGTGTTGCCAGTTTGGGCGGTTTTAAGTGCATTTTGGCGGGTTTTGAACATATTTTGGGCCGGAAAACGTCAGCAGTAAGTGTGTTATGTTTACAGTGAAGGACTATGTGCACTTTACATTATTTTTTTACTTAATACAAGAAATTAATGGATGCCAACATTTTTGCCAAAATGATATTTTATTTTCCATTGTTTAGGCAGCTTCAGCATCATACTGTGAGATTCTGTTCAAATTGTTTTTTTCTTCTATGAAGCCTGAGCCATTTATTTTATTAGTTTATAATTATTGTTTAATTTAGTCTTCAGGAGAGACTGCCTGCACACAGTACTAGTATTAATAGGTTTTTTTTTCTTACATGAAAGCTGAGGCATTTACATTATATTATATTTTAAGGTAACTTCATGTTGTGCTGTGAGGTTCTCTGCACTTTAACTTTTGAACCAACAGGTGCATTTGGATAAGTAAAGCCTATTTTTCTGCATTTTTGTAGTCCTGGTAATCTTTTATATTGGTAAAGTTTTTTATAGGACCATTTCTCAGTGTCTGTTTTTTTAATCAATAGTTTTTCAGTAATAACTTAATATTTAACACATCACTCAATTTTAATCACAAAAAGAGATAATCGCAACAATTTCTCGCAACTTTCACTTCCACCCGCAATGTAATCGCAACAAAAACCCAAAAAACCACCGCAACTTTCATCGCAATTTTTTGGAAAAACTCCCGCAACATCAGACATTTTAGCCTGCAACAATCATAAAAAAGGCCCATGGAATCCTGGGGGTACTGGTAACTGCAGGAAGAGTGTTGATTTACAAACAGGCAGGCAAAACAGTTCAAAAACATAAGACAAAACCAGGGTTGTGAAATGGGCAATGGTCAAAGAAGGCACAAACAATGGTGCAGGCAAAGATGAAAGGCAGGATCCAAATACACAAAACAGTCAAAACCAGAAAGGCAACACACAGATACAAGGCTTGATAATGTAAGACACCAAGTACAGAATGTATACTTCAAGTTGGTGTGTTTAGAAAGTCCTTATAAGCGTGTGCTGTGATTGCGCTCCAATCTGGAATCTAATCTACATAGTAATTAGTCAGAATGGCACTCCATGCATTGTAATCTGTGGTGTCCGCATTGAGCACCAACACACATTGACAGTGACAGTGATGTTTTTTTGAAGACTCCAAAATCATTGTTACTGAAGACCGGGGACACAAACTTTGTTATATGTGAAAATTCATAGTAAAAGAGTTTATTATTGCAAGGTTGCAGTGTAGAATATAATTGCTGTGCCACAACTTTTCTAGGATCTTGAAGATAAAGGGGAGATTTGATTTTGGCCTATAGTTGGCAAGTGGACGGGGTCAAGGTCAGGTTATTAATCAGGGGTTTGATAACTGCTAGTTTAAAGGCTTTAGGTACATAGCTGGTGCTAAGAGAAGAACTGATTATTTTTAGAAGAGGCTTGACTGCTTCTGGTAGTATCTGATTGAAGAATCATGTACGTAAGAGATCTAGTACACAAGGTGAAGATTTAATGAGGAAATTAATGAAATTAGTTCAGTCTCTCTCAAAGGGGAGTAAAACATTCTAAATCATTGATCTGATAGTTATATTGTTATCTAAAAGGTTACTTATTGTGTGTATTCAAATGAATAGTTTCAATTTTTGCCTGATATTTTCAATTTTACCATTGCAAAAGTTCATGGAGTCGTCGCTACTACATATTGAAGGTGTGCATGTTTCTGTGATGGTCTTATTCCTAGTTAAGACCCCCATCACACTTATTTGGAATTAGCAGGAATCAAGCAGAACTAGCCAGAATGAAACATTTTTCAAAATTCGTGCCACATTCGGGAGGGAATTTCAAACTGACCAACATTCTTACAGCTTTGTAAGAATGCTGTTTGAATACTTAGAATGCACTTTGAACCTGCCTCGAATGATTCTTGCACATTCGGGGTGTATTAGCTTTCAAATGTAGTTGGAACACAGTAGGAATACCTAGAATGCCTTTAGAATGCAGTAAGAATATTAAGAATGCACTTCGAATGCCATACGAGTGCGGTTCGATTGCTGCCCGAATACCACCCGAAGTCTGGTCGGAAGGTGCCTCAAATGCTGTATGAATTCACTTCAAATGCAATCAGAACACTCCCGGAATAGCTGCCGAATATGTTTCGAATGTCTAAGAATTCAAAGAGAATGCAGCTCAAATACTTGGAATGTACTTCGAATATCCCGGAATATACGAAGAATTTTCATTCCGACGGCATTCCGGCTCATTCGAGTAAGGGAGGAAATAAAATGTCTTATCTGTAAGTAGCCAAAAAATTTTGATTTGGGAATATCAAATATATCCTGTAACTGCTGAAAGGACATAAGGGTATTGTCTTTAAATAAGTGGTCAAGAACATAAATTCCCTTAGCTCGCCATGTGGTAAACACAGATGAACTAATACCTGCTGGGAAGTCAGGATTTCAGGCAATAGGAGACAGTAAAGATTTCCTGCCCTCTATCCCAAGGTATTTGGAGATATCATGCCAGATTTTAATGCTGTTATAAGTTAAGGGGTTGTGTTTAACATCAGGGTTAATTTTATTTGCGTCACAGGTAACCAGGCTCCATGGAGAGAGTGGATAGCAAGCCCAGGAGTCAACACAAGCTTTGCCCTCAATAAAAGCATGTAACTAGGACCAGAGGTGGCAGGCACAACAGGCCCAGTTATAAAAAATTAAATTGGGTAACGCACGTCCACCCATATCTGTAGGAAGCAGAAGTGTCTTAAACCTCAACCTAGGTTTTTTGCCTTGCCATATGAACTTGGAGACTGCCTTCTCTAGGTCCCTGTTGGCTTTTTTGATTCTGTACAGAGGGAGCATCTGTAAGGGATAAAGCAGCCAGGGGAGTGCATTCATTTTGATTAGGCTAATTCGCCCAAATAATGATATAGGAAGATTATGCCAACGCTCAAGGTCTTTTTTTTAACTGCAGCAAGGATATGGGCAAAGTTTAATTTGCAAAAGTCCCTCAGGGCAGGGGACCTCTCAATTCCCAAGTATATGAAACCTGAAGCAGACCATGTAAAGGGGAAGTCATTAGGGATATTGGGTTTATCCAAGCAGCCAAGTGGCATAGGTTCAGGTTTATTAAAATTGATTTTATAGCCAGATATAATACTGAACTCATTAAAAAAAAGTGTCCGTAATAGCAGAACTAGATAATGCCAGAGATGATACAAACAGAAGAATGTAGTCAACATAAGGCAATTTTGTATTCTTTGCCTTCCAAAAAAAAAAAAAACAACAAAAAAAACCCACCCTTATTTCAGTGTGTAAGTGGATTACCTCTGCCAACGGTTCTAACGCCAAGGCAAAGAGAAGAGGGCTTAATGGGCATCCCTGGCAGACACTCCTGGCCACTGAAAATGGTTCAGAGCGATGACCATTAATTATGACAATGGTTCTGGGCACTTGGTTTGGGTCCATTTAAAAAAAAAATTCTCCCCCCAGCCCAAATCTCTCCATAATGTCAAACAAATAGGGCCATTCAACTCTGTCGAAGGCCTTTTCGGCATCAAGGGAGATAGCTAGTGTTTTGTTTGTTCTGTAATGTAGATTGTACAATATTCAAAAGCCTTCTAACATTGTTAGAAGAGTAGAGTCCATGAATAAAGCCTGTTTGGTCTGGGTTTATCAGAATTGGAAGCAGGTTTTCAAGGCGCTTTGCTAAGAGATTTGAGAGTAGTTTACTGTCAACTGATAGCAGACTGATTGGCCTGTAGAAACTGCAGATATCAGGGAGCTTGCTTTTCTTCAAAATAACACGTACGCAAGGTTTAAAGTAGGGGGGAGACAACCCTTATCAAAACAGTCTAAATACATATTTGTGAGGGGCCCACTAATACCTTGCTGAAAGTTTTATAAAAATCCAAGCCAAAGCCATCTGGGCCAGGCGCTTTCCCACCTTGGAGTGTTTTGATAGTGTCTGAAACCTCCTCCTCACTAATTGGCCTACATAATATCTTTTTTTTTATCATCTGATAAAGATGGAAATTCTTATCAAAATTTTTCTCCTGTCTTCTAAAGAGGCAGTGCAATCTGAGCTATAAAGGTCAGCATGAAATGACTTCATTATTTTGTTCACTTCTGATGATTTGAAAGGTCTAGTTCAGTGGCGGCTGGTAGTCTTTCAAACAGGGGAGGCTGGTCGGTTACGATATTTCCAGATTTTAAAAGAAAAAAGAAAAAACACATCAATTTTGCCCATACTCTTGCCTCTGATCTGGCTGATTGTTGGCAGGGTCACAAACTGTGAAATAACAGGTTCTTTTGGCCCATTAGCCTACTGTCCAATATACATGATGGTGGTGTTTGGGGGGGTATATTTTAACATTTTATATTTTAAAATTGTGGCATGTTGTTTAAAAATTGATCATTATTGAAAGCAGCTCTTTGTCAGGAACCTCAGCAGTAACAGCAGAGTGTTCTGGAATAGGCACAAGCACTGACCTTGGGGAGCCAAACATAGAGCTGGGTGCCACACATTTCATTCAGTGACACTTTCCCTATATTTTACTTATTTTGACTGAGAAATGTTTTATTGACAATTTTGATAACCCTTCACTTTTAATCCAGGCCTGTAGTGTGAAATGTTCTCGGCTGTGTTTTTGTTTAAAAATGTTTTCCAAATTGTAGCTGTGTTTAATTCATATCCAGAGAAATATATATTCCAATACAATATACTCAGCATAAACATTTTAAATAGATTCTATATTTTTGGTCCATCCATGACATATTACTAAAGTAGCCTATTTACTGTTGTTGATGTGGGTCACTTGCTGTTAGCCAATTCACTTTCTCGTACCAGGAGAGCTGAAAGGAACGAGTATTATTCCCTACCTTTTTTACCGAGTCAATTTGAGGTGTTGGTCTACCCTGCTCTTTAATTTTAATTTTTTCCTCGAAAGGAAGACTGGCAAATGGCTTCGCCAAAATTAAATCAACAATGCTTGGCATCCGTGCGCAGCTTTCTTGCTAGCTGACTAGCCCCCTCAAGTTCAAGTTCAGTCACTCAAATAAACGAAATTTCTGGAACTAAGATAGCAAACTTGACAACACTATATTTACACTTTATTTACAATGAAAATATATACAAACTAAAAAAGCTGGTAGAAACCGTATGTAATGAATGAAATCGAAATGTAAGCTGATCTCTTACAATACACCACACCACTTGCGAATCCACATAGGACTGAACTGAAATTCACCACTGCCTGTCTATATTTGAAACGAGCTGTCAATCAAAGAAAATATCCGGCCGCTTTCACCAATCACCAGTCTCCTCGCGGAAAGCTTTGCCATGTCCCTCCCACTGTGAGGCTGGGAGTCCGGTGGGCGGGCGTTTTCGCAGTATTTGTCCAATAACCGTCTTGCATTTTGATATTGAAAAGCGCATAGCTCCCAAATGCCATTGAAGTCCACTGAGGCTGGGAGTCCGGTGGGCGGGCGTTTTCGCAGTATTTGTCCAATAATCATCTTGCATTTTGATATTAAAAGCGCATAGCTCCCAAATGCCATTGAAGTCCACTGAGGCTGGGCTGCATCGCGCTGTCACGAGGGGGAAAAACTCACGCACACATTAGGCGAACTGGGGAAAGTTATAACGGAATGATTTCGCACTGTAGTTGGGTTGAGCACATATATTTCTATGATTCTGGATCTGAAATAGCAATGTTATAAGGTCGGCTATAACATAAGCCTAGCGCAATTCATCCTACACGATGTTCATCATTTTTAGAGGAGACTGAGCCTCCCTCGTTGTCTTAGAGCAATCGCCTGCGGTCTAGTTCCACGCTTATCTAAGAGGGAAGGAATAACAGACTCTGCTCTTCCACGTGCCAGACAGGCAAGTAGATGGCTGGGTTTGTTGCCTGATTCAAACAGTCTGTTTAGCAAAGAATATTTGGGATTCAGCCTTGTGTTAATATCTGGTTCAGAGCTGAATGGGCTGCTTCTAATTATTTTGACATTTGTTTGGTGAGCGCTTGAATTGAGTCCCAAGTTCATTTATTTCCTCTTCTAGTTCTAACTGTCTCTTTAAAGCCTCCTTTTTCTGTGCTGAGGTATAGGATATAATGGCACCAGGTATGTAAGCTTTAGCAGATTCCCATAAGGTAAAGGGACTAATGTCAGGGGTTTTATTTATGGCAAAAAATACCTCGCATTATATGGTAATAAAGTCGACAAAACGCTGACTGTTAAGCAACACTGGAGACAGTCGCCATTGTTGACACGAGGGATCCCTATAAGGCAGAGAGATGGTTATGGGTACAGGGGAGTGGTCAGATAAAGACTGGATACCAGTTGTACAATCCTCTGTTCTGTTTAAAACCTACCTTGAAGAGAGGAAATAGTCAATTCTAGAATGAACCTGATGGAGTGAGAAAAAAAAAGCAATTATCTATGGGGTGAAGTATTCTCCACACATCATGTAAGTCTAAATCTTTCAGAAATTCACACATTTTATTACTTTTAGTAGAGGAAGCAAGGTGAGAAGACATATCTACACCAGAATTAAGCACACAGTTGAAATCACCCCCAATGGAGTATGTATGGGGAGGAGAATGATGCCAGATCAGCAAGAAGTTGGGGGATAAAGGCTGCTTCATATTTGCTTGGGGTATAAACACAGCCTAAAACTATAAAGTTCGCCATATAGAAGCACATGTCGGCCCTCTTTGTCAGATATGGTTCTCAAGAGTGAAAGGCAAGGAGCGATGTATGAGAACAGAAACCCCTCTGCTTTTTGAATTATATGAGGAGTAAAACATCTGGCCTAGCCAGCTCCTCCGTAGTTTGTGTTCTAAATCAGAGGTGTGGGTTTCCTGGAGGAAGGCTAACTGGCACTTCTCTTTTTTTTAAAAAAGGAAAGCATCTTCTGACATTTAATAACATGGTTAATACCCTTGACGTTAAGAGTGATTATTTTGATATTACTCATAGCTAAATTTCAAAATTGTTCAAGAATATGACAGGAGGGGTACAGTAAGACAATATTAAGAGATTGCTGTGGGATAACGAACATAAAAAAACAAAAGGGGACTGTAGAAAAATAGCAATACAACTAAAAGTAAACACACAGCAGAACAAGCTGTCAATACGGCACCATCCCCAAACGATGGGCCACAACCCAATATAGAACAAACCCCACCCATAAAAAAACCACCCAAGAGCAGTTGGGACAGGTGAAGCTAAAAGCTAGTCTTCCATACCTTAGAGAGATCAGTTTATCAGCAGCAAACAGGTCAGTACCGCTACTAAAAAAACAAACAAACCAATATCCACATCTCTCCCACCCAGTCATTGTAGTGCAAAGTGATCAAACCGTTTTAAACAAGCTAAAAAGTCCATTTAATAACGCATATTAGCCTACCTAGACCTCAAGGCCTGTTAAATTAACTTGTAAAACAGTAGGCCTAGCCCCTTTTAAGATAACATTAGCCTATAGGCCCAGGGCCGCTGACAGCTTTGGCTGGGCCCGGGACAAAATGCTCTGAATGGGCCCCCCCTAACAACCCCCCCTAACAACCCCCCCACACACACACCCACCTCTCTTATCCCAGTCTCTATTCACTCCAACCCTTAAATGACAGTGTAAGCTCTCTGAGGTGTGGGTGGAGCACAGAGGACGGCAGGACAAAGCTCAGGTACGAAATAGGCTTTTATTGCCAGACTTTTCAGTATAAGAAAAAGCTTTATTCTCATAAACACACACACACGCTGGGTTCTTGTCCTGGGAAGAGCTCCCCTCTGCTCTCCCTCTGCCTCCTTAAATAGGGCGCGGTTACTGGGAAGACACACAAACACAGGTTAATTACCGTCAGGTGTAGTGATTCTGCCACTCACCTTCCCTGACTCTGCCCCCCGTCACAAACTGGCGCTTGACCACGCCCCCGCTGCCACATACCCCCACCGCCCGACTCAGGCCGGGCACCCATCCGGCCCGCAGCCGACTCCCCCCCCGACGGGAGAGGAAGTCCGCCACGACCATCTGCGCCCCCGGCCTGTGGACCACCTTGAAATTGAAGGGTTGGAGTGCCAGATACCAACGGGTGATCCGCGCGTTGGCATCTTTCATGCGGTGGAGCCACTGGAGGGGCGCGTGGTCCGAACAGAGGGTGAAAGAGGGCCCCAGCAGGTAGTAACGGAGGGCGAGGACCGCCCACTTGATCGCCAGGCACTCTTTCTCAATAGTGCTGTAGCGCCCCTCACGCACTGACAGCTTCCTGCTAATGTACAGGATGGGGCGGTCCTCCCCCTCCACCTCCTGGGACAACACCGCCCCCAGCCCTCTGTCCGACGCGTCGGTCTGCAACACAAAAGGGAGAGAGAAGTCAGGGGAGTGTAATAGTGGCCCCCCACACAGTGCAGCCTTTACCTCAGAGAAAGCCCGCTGGCACTGCTCCGTCCACTGGACCGGATCTGGTGCCCCCTTTTTAGTGAGGTCAGTCAGCGGGCTGGTGACGTCCGAATAATTAGGTATAAACCTACGATAGTAGCCAGCCAGCCCCAGGAACTGTCTCACCCCCTTTTTGGTCTTGGGCCTCGGGCAGGCCGCAATCGCTGCTGTCTTATTAATTTGGGGACGCACCTGCCCGTTGCCCAAGTGGAAGCCCAGATACCGTACTTCCACCCGCCCAATCGCACACTTCTTCGGGTTGGCAGTGAGACCCGCCCGCCTCAGCGACCTAAGGACGGCCCTCAGGTGTTGCAGGTGCCGCTGCCAGTCGTTACTATAAATAATAATGTCATCAAGATATGCGGCCGCATAGGTGGCGTGGGGCCGGAGGACCCTGTCCATCAGCCGCTGAAACATATCGGGCACCCCAAACAGCCCAAAAGGAAGTGTGACAAATTGGTGTAAGCCGAACGGTGTGGAAAAGGCCGTTTTTTCCCGGGATAATGGAGTCAAGGGGATCTGCCAATATCCCTTCGTCAAATCCAGTGTCGAGTAAAAGCGAGCAGTGCCTAGTCGATCGAGCAGCTCGTCAATACGAGGCATTGGGTACGCGTCGAATTTAGACACCGCGTTGACTTTTCTATAGTCCACACAGAACCGGACCGACCCGTCGGCCTTGGGTACCAAGACCACCGGGCTGCTCCAGTCACTGTGGGACTCCTCGATGATGCCCATTTCGAGCATGGCCTGAAGTTCTTCCTGAACCACCTTTTTTTTGTGTTCGGGTAGCCTGTAAGGGCGGCTACACACTACCATCCCCGGGGGCGTCTCTATGTGGTGTTCTATGAGGTTAGTGCGACCGGGCAGGGGTGAGAACACATCCGAAAACTCGGCCTGCAACTGGGCGACCTCCGTGAGTTGGGTCGGGGAGAGGTGGTCTCCACAGGGGACCGGAGAGGTACGTGATGCCAATGTCCCTTTTTGAACCTCCGGCCCCAGCTCCGCCTTCTCCGGAACTACCGACACCAATGCCACGGGGACCTCCTCGTTCCAGAGTTTAAGCAGATTGAGGTGGTAGATCTGTAGTGCCCCCTCCCTGTCCATTCACCTTACCTCATAGTCGACGTCCCCGACTCGCCGTGTGACCTCAAAGGGTCCTTGCCACTTGGCGATTAATTTGGAGCTCGACGTGGGCAACAGTATGAGTACCTTCTCTCCCGGAGTGAACTCTCTAAGGCGTGTGCCCTTGTTGTACAGGCGGGCTTGCCGTTCCTGGGCCTGCCGCAAATTCTCCTGAGTTAGGTGTGTAAGCGTGTGGAGTTTTGCGCGCAGGTCCATAACGTACTGAATTTCGTTTTTACTTTGTGAAGGTCCCTCCTCCCAATTTTCACGCAGCACATCTAAAATGCCGCGCCGCTTACACCCATATAACAATTCAAACGGGGAGAACCCCGTGGAGGCTTGGGGGACCTCTCGCACTGCAAACAACAAGGGTTCGAGCCATTTATCCCAGTTACGTGCGTCCTCACTTACGAATTTTTTAATTATATTCTTGAGGGTGTGATTGAACCGTTCGACTAAACTGTCCGTTTGTGGGTGATAAACGCTGGTGCGGATCGGCTTAATACCTAATAGCCCATACAGTTCGCTCAGTGTTCGTGACATAAACGAGGTGCCTTGGTCAGTCAGAATCTCTTTCGGGATTCCAACCTGGGAGATGACGTGGAACAGGGCCTCTGCAATACTGCGTGCTGAGATATTGCGAAGAGGCACCGCTTCCGGGTATCGCGTTGCATAGTCCACCAGAACCAATATAAAGCGGTACCCTCGTGTTGACCGATCTAATGGCCCCACGAGATCCATCCCAATTCTTTCGAACGGGGTCTCGATTAATGGTAGGGGGTGCAAAGGCGCTTTTGGAATGGCCACTGGATTTACTAACTCGCATTCGCGGCACGCCGTACACCACTTACGGACATCGCCACGAATCCCCGGCCAATAGAATCGGGCCATTATCCGGGCTAGTGTCTTATCCTGCCCTAGGTGTCCAGCCATGGGATTAAAGTGAGCCGCCTGAAATACCAATTCCCGGCGGCTCTTTGGAATTAACAGCTGTGTGACTCGCTCTTTCGTCTGAGTGTCCTGCGTCACTCGGTATAATCTATCCTTCATAATAGAAAAATAGGGGAAGGACGGGGTGGCGTTCGGCTGGAGCGTTTGACCATCGATTACTCTCACTTGGTCAAACGCATGTCGCAGAGTCTCGTCTCGCGATTGTTCTAATGGGAAATCCGCGAGGGATTCCCCAACAGAAAGAGGAGGAGCCAGCGGCTCCTCACTCTGTCGCGGAGATGACGTAGACGGCTCTGCGACAGCAGCTCCAGCCAAAGTGACACCGGGACCTCCCCCTGTCAAATGGCAGGACCCACTCTTTACTAGGCGTGTCATTAAACCCCGAAATCCCGGCCAATCAGTCCCCAAAATTAAAGAGTGGGTAAGGCGAGGATTAACCACCGCCTTCACTATAGATTTTTCCCCTCTGAAATATATGTGGACCGACACCAAAGGGTAGCTGTGAACATCCCCATGCACACACAACACCTTCACCCCCTGTGCTCCCCCCAATGCCTCGTCTTGCACCAGGCTTTGGCGGATCGAGGTCTGATTGCAACCAGAATCCACCAACGCCTGATATGTAGCCCCTTGGACACTCACCAGTATGCGATACGCTCCGGCCCGATCGAGGGCAGCTTCTGGCGTGTCGGGGATCCGTACCACCGCGCCCACCTCCATTGCTGCGCACTGTTGTTGCAGGTGGCCCGGCTCCCCGCAGCGCCAGCAAACTGGCCCGGGCTTTCCCTCTGCACCTGTGCTCTGGGGCTCACTCACCTGAGGGGGGGAGAGACAGACACAGAAGGGAGAAACGGGAGGGCACCACGGGTGCGGCGGGCCGGCTGGGGTGGAGCCGGCCCCCGCCTCCGTGGTGGGGGAATGGGGCAAGGATGGGACACAGAAGGGAGGGGAGAAAGAGAGAGAGAAGAGGAGAGAAGAGAAGACGTCGTTGGTTGTCCTGCCGCCGGAACAGCCGCCAAATGATCCTCCGCCAGTCCTACTGCCTGATCCAGCGATGCCGGGCGGTGGCACTGGACCCACTCCGCGGTTCCGGCTGGTAAGCGCGCGATGAACTGCTCCAGCACCACCTGATCGATGATTCCCTCGGTGTCGTGATCGTCGGCCCTCAGCCACCGCCAGCAGGCGTCCCAGAGCTGCTGGCCGAACGCGAACGGCCAGCCGACTTCCTCCAACCGCAGCGCGCGGAAGTGCTGGCGCTGTTGTTCTGGTGTGCGCCCCACGCACTGGAGGACAGCTCGGCGAAGGTCCGCGTAGACCAGCCGGCGGTCGGCGGGGAGCTGTAGCGCGGCCAGCTGCGCCTCTCCCGTCAGGAGGGGGAGGAGGCGCGCTGCTCCATCGGCCACCCCGAGGCTTCGGCGACCTGTTCGAACAATGTGAGGAACGCTTCGGGGTCATCCTGCGGGACCATCTTGGTCACGGTGAGGGGAGACGGGCCCGCAGCCGGGGCGCTGGTGGACCCCGCCGACGCGAGGAGATGCCGGAACGCCTCGCGATCTTCCTGCTGGGCCAGCACCAGGGCTTTGAAGCACCGCTCCTGCTCCTTTCAGAGCGTGACGAGTGCCTGGTGCTGGCTTTGCTGAGCCGTGGCGAGGGCGTGGACCAGGTCCGTGAACGGGGAGGATTCCATGGGGCTGCGGGGTTGGTGCTCCACCTTTGTCCCGGGTTTCAGCAGCACTGTAAGCTCTCTGAGGTGTGGGTGGAGCACAGAGGACGGCAGGACAAAGCTCAGGTACGAAATAGACTTTTATTGCCAGACTTTTCAGTATAACAAAAAGCTTTATTCTCATAAACACACACACACACGCTGGGTTCTTGTCCCGGGAAGAGCTCCCCTCTACTCTCCCTCTGCCTCCTTAAATAGGGCGCGGTTACTGGGAAGACACACAAACACAGGTTAATTACCGTCAGGTGTAGTGATTCTGCCACTCACCTTCCCTGGCTCCGCCCCCCTGTCACAAACCGGCGCTTGACCACGCTCCCGCTGCCACAGACAGGTATTCAAAAACCAATCAACTGGTCAACAGCCATTTCATTTTAGCATTTCAACATTTTTACAGTTTTAACATTTTAACATTTCCTTAGTCTGCAACTAATAATAAGCGGATACTGTTATTTTGTATCCTTTAACCGAACGCCATTAAATGTATTCCGTTACGCCCCAAGCCTGCATGCGACAGCAATGCCCCGCAATGCCTTCCTAAACTCATGGATAGTCTACTATAATCACGCGATTGGGGTGCTCTTGAAGGAGCAGCGATGGACAGGGGATTTCGGGCAGGGCTGGGGGCGAACATAGTATACTGTGTGTGCGTACTGTCCAGTGTGAAAAGCAGAGAAGAACACACCGCTCGAGAAACGGCGGGATATGATTGTGGGCTAATGTGAATATTCTTAGCTTCAATCAGATATATGAAACACAATGTTATTAAGCCGTTGTGGTTATGAAATGATTCAATGCCCTGTGCGTTTGATATGGTGTTCAGTGTGACTTGCTCTCCCCTCGTTTGTAACATGAATTGCGTGCCGCGTGTGCCTTGGTTGGGGTTACTTTACGGGGCTGGAAAAAGTTGGCTGTGTTTTACCTGGCTCAGCTGCCCCACTGCCTTTGCTAGTACCTGCTGCATCATCCGAATCTTTTTTAAAATATTTATGCAGTGAGCCCCTGAGTCTCTTGGTTTCTTCCTCTCTTTTTCTCTTTTCTTTTCTGTGCTCCTGACTTGTGCATGTTGGCAAATGGCACGCACGCTGATTGTCGAAGCGCTATGGTCGAACGATGTCGTTTTTTTTCCCCTTAATCAAAGAGTCAGACCAAACCATTTTTGCATTAGGGGTGGTAGGGGGTTCTTGACACCTTTTTCAAAGACAATAAAGGCAAAAGATCTAGAAATCATTTATTGAATGCAAATATAGCACATTTCTCCCCCAAATCAACACATTTTGAAATGAAATAAAATAATTTAATCGCAACTTCATGAGAGCCCAGTTCTGGGCCCCCCCATTCCTGGGCCCGGGACAACATACCCGTTTGTCCCCCCCTGTCGGCGGGCCTGTATAGGCCAGAAGGCCAACTTAAAATAAGGATAGCAGGCTACCTCGCCAAAAAGATCAGTCCATTTCTTCAGATGGATCATTTGGAAAATCATGCCTGCTTAAAAACTCCTTAGCTTCCCAGGGTTTCTTGAAGGAATGAGCTTCTCCTCGAACTGTGATGAAAAGCGTAGTCGGGTAGTGCATCTGGAACCGTATCTTCTTGGGGAGCGCCTCACAGATGTCGTTGAATTGGCGTCTTGCTTCCCTCACTGCCACAGATAGGTCCTGGTGGATGTATGTAGACCTTGTTGCCCTGGTAGAAGATATCACCCTTCTCCTTGGCCGCTATGAGAATTTTCTGCTTGTCGCTGTAGTTATGGAGTTTAATGATCACTGGCCTGTTGTAGTTGGATTTGCATGGTCCAAGAGCTCTGTGAGCCCTGTCTGTTAAGGTGGGTGGAGGCATGGTGAAGTTAGGATCCACAAGCAGAACACAGACAGTAATCCAATAAATATGATTTAATTCAGGGAAAAAAAAGGTGTGGCAAAAAGGTAAACAAACAAGACAAAAAACAAATGGCAAAAATACTCCAGACAAAATAAGAAACAATTTGACAAAAACATGACAGGCAAAGACAAACACTGGTGCAAAAAACATGAACAAGAAAAGACCCTTAGTACAAGAAACCATGAATCTGAAATAACCCTTAGCACAAATAAAAAACACCATGAACCAGAAGAATGTAAAAACCATGAACAAGAAAAAGTGACTAGAGAGAATAACCATGAACAGTAAGAGAGGCACAGAAACAGCTAAAGAAGCAAACAAGATGTTCTAGCAAAGTCTGAGTCTGAAAATGGCTTATTTATACACAGCAGTAAAAACCAGGATGTGAATACGGGTGAGAGGGAATTCCTGTCCCGGATCCGGATCGGCATTGGCGTGAGAGATCCGTAATCTCCGGAGTGGATGTCTGGGGCAGAGCTTGACACTGTCGATCTTAATGGACCCTTGTTTAGTCTCCAGCCCCAGCGTATCATGAAGCCAGCTTTCAAAAAATCTCACCACCTGTTTCCCCTCAGTGCCCTCTTTCAGTCTAATAATCCGAATGTTGTCTGTACGACTTCGATTCTCAGTGTCCTCAGCACAGTTAGACAGGGACTGCACTTTTTGCTCAAGAAGGGCAACTTTGTTCTCCAGAGAATTTGTCCTATCTTCATTTTCGGAAACGTGATTCTCAGACTCGGTTAGCCTTTTGCTATTATCATCTATGCAACTAGTTAGACCGTTTAAAGCAGTCAGTGCCCCCTTTCAGTCTAATAATCCGAATGTTGTCTGTACGACTTCGATTCTCAGTGTCCTCAGCACAGTCAGACAGGGACTGCACTTTTTGCTCAAGAAGGGCAACTTTGTTCTCCAGAGAATTTGTCCTATCTTCATTTTCGGAGACGTGATTCTCGGACTCGGTTAGCCTTTTGCTATTATGATCTATGCAACTAGTTAGACCGTTTAAAGCAGTCAGTGCCCTCTTTCAGTCTAATAATCCGAATGTTGTCTGTATGACTTCGATTCTCAGTGTCCTCAGCACAGTCAGACAGGGACTGCACTTTTTGCTCAAGAAGGGCAACTTTGTTCTCCAGAGAATTTGTCCTATCTTCATTTTCGGAGACGTGATTCTCGGACTCGGTTAGCCTTTTGCTATTATCATCTATGCAACTAGTTAGACCGTTTAAAGCAGTCTGAAGCTCAGCAAATTTCAACTCTATGAGGGCGCTAATCTTTTCTGTGACACTTAGGGCAATAATGTTAGCCATGCTCTCCTCAGATTCATCGTCACCCATACCGTTCTCTGAGTTAGCAGCAGGTGTTTTTTTGGCTTCAGCTGGACAACGACCTCTCATTGTATGTCATTGGGAAGTGTAAGCTTCTGTTCCGGACATGTTTCTTGTGAAGAAATATATCAAAATTTGTGGTTTGATGTATCAAAAAAGAGAAATAATCGACTGTTAGGCAGGAGGTCGCTTGAAGGTGACCGCTCACTCCGAATGCATCACATGACCCCCCCCCCAACTCTGAGTATTTCTACATTTTTGTTTAGCCTGGGGAACAGAAACAGTCTCAATATAGTGAAACCTGAGTGAAGACTCAAGGAAGCTAGCAGAGGTTGGTTTAACCTGGTTGTCTGCTCCCTGTCTTTGGCTCTGGATTTTCGCAAATTAACATAGCAAATTAATTCTGTTCTGAAACTGTGGGCTATGTTGCAAGAAATGAGAGCATGACATTTTGGGATAGATAGTGGGACAGTGTGATGGATACTGTCCTGCCCTAACAAGCCAGCTTTGCCCTCATAACTACTCCAATTATCTATAAAGCCCACATTGTTTTCCGAGCATCAACTGGACAACCAGCAGTTCAGTGACCATAACTTGCTGTAAGCTACACTGTCATGCTGTAATGTACATTGCTATGCCACAATGGGATGGGGCCAGAACATTTTACAGCATCATACATCCCCTTCACTAATGTAAACACCTCTACAAAGTTTATTTTAGTAATGTCTGACTGACAAAGAAATATATCATTAGTTTCTACATGAATAAATAACTTTGAAAACTCATATTTGCTAAAGACTATGCTATGTCTGGCACCCTGGCTCCCGGTATACACCTAACTAAAGCTGCTGGTGCGCTTACAGGCTGAGTTAATTTCACGTGCTGTAAGATAGTCTCCTATAACCAGAGATCATTCAGGTTTAGCTTTGGCTTTTTGTGATTATGCCACTGAGTCGGCACCCATTTGCCCTGCTATGAGGGCTCTAATGCTAAAGTTGGGGGGTTTGATAATTCCACATACGGCATCCACACTTTCCCATACAGAAACTATCAGTGCATTTACATGCACATAGAGAAAATCGAATTTCTGCCGTTGCTCGACTGAAATCGAAGTTCTAAATGGCATGGAAACACCTTAGCTAGGCTGAAATTGAACCGAACTTGATTTCTTGTAATCGAGCTACACGACCTAGATTATGCGATTTTTGCCGAGCTACTTAGTGCATGTATACCCTATCGAGCTACGTAGTCCAGCTACTTACTTCAGCACTGCCCCTTCCGGAAGTGACGAGTGATGAGACCAAAAGCGGGAAACACAACAGCCTCGGTCGAAAAAAAAAAAAAACAGCCTCGGTCGGCATGACACTTCACCTTAGCCGCCCACTTTATTAGGAACACTTCTGTTCGTACATACAAACTACAAACACTCTTCTTAGAGTTTAGAGTTTATTTTATTTTTAAAAGGGACAGTGTACAAATTAAACATTATCCTTGTGGTAAGGACAGATGTCTGTACCAGGTTATAGCAGTACATGCTAATTTCCGCCTGTAGTCCCTTGGCAGGTGGATGTAATAAAAAGATAAATAAAATGTACAGGAAATGTCATTAGAGCAATTTGTAGTGATTTAGACCAGTAAAATTTCTTGTGAACACAGAACTGATAACTTTGTTTATACTCTTGAATAGCTCTTCTTCATGACGACAAACGGAAGTGTACCAACACAATGGGGCGTGTAGCGCCACCTGTGGCTCGGGTGCACAATGTACCTCACACAATAGTTCGATTCCCTTGTGTGCATGTAGGATTGGATTTCTCTGGCACTCCTGCTGGGACCCTTAGCTCGATTACCGACAGCAGCTCGATTTGGATGTGCATGTAAACGTACTGTATGTTGCTCTCACTCTCAGTAACCCTCTCTCGGGTCTGCATGCGTACCAATAAAACTGCAATCATCTCTGTCCGAGAGCTAGCTAATATATATTTATCACAATTAAAGCTATTACTAACAACAGTGGAAAAATGACTGAACATCCTGCACTCAACACAATGAACGAGCTGAATGTTTGCCATGATACAACCCCAGATCCAAAAAAGTTGGGGCACTGTGTAAACTGTAAATAAAAACAGAATGTGATCATTTGAAAATCATAGAAACCCTATATTCAATTGAAAATAGTACAAAGACAACATATCAAATGTTGAAACTGAGAAATTCTATTGTTTTTTGAAAAAATATATGCTCATTTTGAATTTGATCTCAAAAACATGTTTCAAAAAACTTGGGACAGGGGCATGTTTCCCACTGTGTTGCATCACCTCTACTTTTAACACCACTCTGTAAATGTTTGGGAACCATGGAGACCAATTGCTGTAGTTTTGAAAGAGAAATGTTATCCCATTCTTGCCTGAGATACAATTTCAGTTACTCAACAGTTTGGGATCTCCTTTGTCATATTTTGTGCTTCAAAATGCACCAAATGTTTTAAATGGGAGACAGCGCAGGCGCCGGCATGGCAGCCATCGGGAGTTTTAGTTCTCTGTTTTTTTATGAATTTTTTCGTTATTATATGTTGGTTTGTCTTACATGATTTGGATAGATGTTTTCCTAATGATGGTTTTGATCGTTTGGCGCTTTATTCAAGATCTCAAGGATATTTTGAGTCTGTTTTTGGTCTCAAAATATTTTTTAATAACTACAACAAAGGCGGGAAGTTTAAAATCAATTTAGTGAAGTGTGGATTTAAGAAGACGTCTTTCAGTGTCTTAAAATGGAACAAACATGGCCAGACGTCTCTCCTTCTGGACATGATCCTCCCGTGGATATAACTATCTTTGTGGATGTGTCTCGAAACCCCGGACCTGTATCTTCACTTCCGAACTTATTGTTTTCAAACGCTGCTTCGGTCGCGAATTTGCATGTTCGTTCAACCATTACGACTTACACAAGGAATGAATTGTTTAAACTTTGCTGCGTTTCTGATACTTCGCTTCCTGTTCCAATACTTTCTGAACTAAAAAACACTGGTATTTTTCGCTATCGCGGAAGCCGAGCTGGACGCAGGAAAATTCCCACTATCATTTCATCTGAAGAGACTCGTGTTGCTTCGACAAGTTTCGCCTCGTTGCGTACTGGTGTCGTAAGTAACAATTTGATTTCGATTTCTCTACGGGCTCCACTGGAATTTGTTCAACGTCCTCAGCCCTGTAATTTTGCTCTCGTCAATGCCAGGTCTATTAGAAACAAGACTCTTATGCTCAATGATTTTATTATTGAGCATGATGTTGATATTTTAGCAATCACTGAAACTTGGATTCGCGATAACGATTTTGATGCTTTCTTTTGCTTTGACATCTGTCCCGCTGGTTGTAATTTCTTTCATGATCCCAGGACTACTTCTGATGGCGGTGGCATTGCCCTCCTGACTAGGAAACCTTTCAAAGTAGTCAAACAACAGCTGGCTGATTTTAAGAGCTTTGAGGCCTACGAAGCGGTCTTGAAATCGTCTGGAAATTACAATCTGAGACTGGTTAATATTTATCGTCCTCCTTCGTCTACTACAAATGGTCTTAGCGTTGCTTTATTTCTGGATGAATTTTCTACATATCTTGAACACCTAAATCTGGTTCCTGGACTTTTATTAATGGCTGGTGACTTTAATTTCCATGTAGATCAACCAAATGACTTAGACTCAAGGCGGTTTATGAGTATTTTGGACTCTTTTGATTTGAAGCAACGTTGTTGGTGCTACTCACTGAGACGGCCACACCCTCAATTTGATCATCACATGGGCCAATGAGGATGGCATTAACTGTCGCGTGGGCAATCGCATTTCTGATCATTTTGCCGTTCATTGCGAGTTGCAGTTCAAAAAACCTCCTCTTGAAAGGAAAGAAATGTCTTTTCGCAAGATACACTCTATCAATTTTACCGAGTTCTGTCACGAACTCAGTAACTCCTGTTTGGTTTTGGACCCTGTTGATGAAGGCCTCGTTGGACAATATAACGTCACTCTGAAATCGATGCTTGATGCTCATGCCCCTCTGAAGACAAAAAGTGTAAATATTCGTCCTTACTCTCCATGGTTTACAGATGAGATCGCCAATGAGAAGAAAAAGAGGAGGGCGCTTGAGTGGCGCTGGAGATCGTCAGGCTTGTCTAGTGATTATCACCGCTATGTTATTCAGTGTGATGTTGTAAATAGTCTGCTGAGGACATCGAAGATTTCTTACTATTGTAATGGAAATTTCTAATAAACACTTCAGAATGCTTAGGAGTCGTCTTTTCAGTTATTTATTATAGTAGATCATATAAAGATATATAAAGTAAGAAAGGAAAGGAAAGAGAAGAATAGAAGAAGACACCACTTCTGATGATGCCGAGAGTACGCGCACTCTGAGTTGTGTTTTAGTGGCTGCTATCTATTATACTCTAAAGGCATTCACTTACTGCTTGCATCTTCATGTGATTGGCTCAAGATTTTCTATGAAGCTTTGTTAAAGCGTGCACCTGGCGTGCTCTATATGTGCAGGCGGATGCGAGTTAGGGAGAGCTCAAGCTCCCTGGTTATCACCACCGAGGTCAGGAAAGGTGGTTACATCATGAGAAGATGCAAGCTAGGACGAACTCAAGCACCCTGCTCATTACCACCAAGGCCACAGAACAGCGATTACAACATTCGAAAAAAACATCTCTTCTCAGTAACTAAGCCACTTTAGCTCAACATACAGAAACACAGAGAATAATAATGTTCGTCCATTAATTTTCCTTCACTTTCCCCCCTTATTATCATATAGGATAATAATTGCTAAAAGGAAAGAAAGGAACTGTACACAGTTTCAGTGACAAGAGTTCTCAGAGAGATTCGACTTAACACGTCACTGAGTGTACAGGGATAATGCTAAGGCTGTTTTTTTATAAGACACAGACATCTTAAGTTAACGCTAGCAAACTATATACATAGATCAGGAAACAATAGAACAGGAAACAACCACAAATGAAAATGTTTTAAGTTAGGGCTAATTTCATGTCAACTGTGCTGATGTCATTGAACGGTGGGTTGCGGTCTTCGTGTGGGTTTGGAGGCCAGTCAGGCAAGTCGTCTGAGTCTATTTTCACCATCTGGTAACCGATATTTGTCAGCTGCCTCTGAAACACAGACATACAACATTGACAGAAAACAGGGAGCAAACATAGCATCACAATCACTAAGCCCAGGACCGATATGGTGGATGGAATCAGAGTCTTCCATCCACTGAACCAACACCACCAGCTGTCTTTGTCTCCTCCATGTTCGTCTGCTCATAATTGTTCAGCAACCTTGTGCATCTTGTTCAGTGCCTCAGTGATGTTACTGAGTTAACCCTTGCCCTTCTTGATGTGTATTGGTGCTCAGAGGGTGGGCACACCCTATCAGCCCTCGTCCCACCTCACCGGGACTTGGAGGAAACTCGAAACCCTAAGACTTATCTATCGGCTTGACACTGAAATACTCTCCCTATTGAGGGTGCGTGCGTGATTGATGTGATACTCGCACTGTTCCATGCAGTGATGCCTTTCTTCCTCACGAGCTTTACCAGCATCCGGGTCACTTAGGCCTTCCTTTCCCTCCTGCTCAGCTGGTTCAGGAACCTTCCTGCAGTGGCTAGCGTGGATCCATGTCACTCTGCCTGTGACCTTCACTGCCGTTGGGGTCGTGAGCAGGACCTGGAATGGACCATTCCACCATGGCCTGTTCCACTTGGTTCGTCGGAAGTCCTTCACCACTATCCAATCCCCTGGTTGTAGATCCCTCAGCGGGTTTGGGAAGTGCTTCTTTTACCTGTTTGTGGATACATTTCAAAGCAGAGGACAACGTTGCACAGTAATTCAACATTGCATCATCACACAGTCTGCTGTTTGGCAGTGTTCCTTGAACTGGCCCTATCCCCGTGTTGGGTACTCGTCCAAACAGAATTTCAAAATGGGCTTAACCCATGTTTAGGTCTAGTTTGCATCCTCATTTGTGTGAGTACTACAGGGAGGACCTTTTGTCAATCCTAGCCCTGTTTCTGCACAAGCTTTGCTTAGTTTATTTTTAAGGGACCCATTTTCCCTCTCTAAGTGTCAGTTCAATGAAGTCCATTTGGAGATGATCAAATGGTTTGTCTGGTATTGGGTGTGCTGCTTGAGTTAGTTTGATACCTTGACCTGCATTATGTTGTGCACATATCAAGCATTGCTTGCAAAATTTCGCAGCATAATTTGAAAACCCCTCTGTGAACCAGCTCTTTGTTACTTGTGCTACCATCCCCCCTTTTGACACATGGGTGAGCCCATGTGCCAATTTTGCATAGAAAGGGAACATGTATTTTGGTAGACAGGGACGGCCCGAGGGACAAACCCAGACCAAGTTTGCAAGGATACAGCCTGCCTGTTTCCAGACTCGTCTCTTGTCCTGGGTGGCAGTGCTCTGAAGGTCCGCTAGCTGTAAACAAGGGGTAGAAACCTGAGGAAAGGCAAGGTTAGAGGGTGACCTGGAAGCCGAGGCTGCACACTTAGCTGCCGCGTCCGCCCGGGCATTCCCTTGAGACACAAGATCAGTATTGTTAGTATGGGCAGCACACTTACACACAGCAATGGCTCTGGCGAGTAGAATAGCATCCAAAACTCAGAGACCAGTTTATGATGTGCAATGGGAGATCCTGTGCTAGTGAGAAAATTTCTGTGTTTCCAAATGGTGCCAAATTCGTGCACAACGCCAAATGCATACCTACTGTCCGTAAAAATATTGACAGATTATCCTGCCGCCAATTTGCATGCCTCAATGAGGGCACAGAGCTCTGCGGCCTGGGCCGACAGGTTTGAGGGCAGACACGACGCCTTGAAGACCTCGTGATCTGAGACTACGGCAAAACCTACTTTGTTCTTTCCCGTCTCTGGGTCTCTGGAGGCTGAACCATCCACATAGAGGACCATGTCTGAATTTTCCAAAGGGTCGCTCTTTAAGTCTGCCCTGGGGGAACAAAAATCTTTAGTGAGAGCAACACAGTCATGTGGTTCTCCATTGTCCTCTGTAGGGAGAAGAGAGGCAGAATTCAGAACAGAACAACGTTTCACAATGATGCTAGGCATATCAAGTATGACAGTGTTATACTTCAACCATCTCTGTGCTGACAAATGTGACATATTTTCTCCAACAGAAGCAGGGAGACAGCATGTGGGACCAAAAGGGTGAGGTTAGAGTACCCCACAATATTTCTGGAGGCAGTTACCGCCTTTCCAGCTGCAGCAACTGCACACAGGCAAACAGGAAGTCCAGTCGCCACTGGATCCAGCCTGCTGGAGAAGTAGGCTACAGGTCTCAATCTATCCCCGTGTTTCTGCAAAAGAACAGAGGTCATAAAACCCTTCTTTTCATCTACACTTTGAACAAAATGGTTTATTGGGGTCAGGCAGTCCCAGAGTAGGTGTGGTCTGCAGAGCACTCTTTAGGGACATCAGGTGCGCGCGGGACAGCCGCAGCATTGACTGCTTGCAGATCTTGGACAAACCTCCACTCATCGGGCTGGGACGGTTTTCTTGCCTTCTTAACTGGAAAAATAGGAGTGCGCAAGGCAAGGCAAGGCAAGGCAAGTTTATTTATATAGCACATTTCATACACAATGGCAGTTCAATGTGCTTTACAGAAGTAAAAACAAAAACAGTAAACAATAGAGAAATAAAATTACATAAAATAATTTTATTTTTATTCTAAAACAATTAATTAAAAGAATTAAAAGAAATTAAAAGAAAATAATAAGAATTAAACAATAATAAAAATAAAATAATAAAATTAAGTAGTAGTTCAAATAAGATGAGAAAGAAAGAAGAAGAAGAAAAAAATAGGATAAAGTTAAAGTAAATTTAAAACATGCAGAGAAGTAAAGATTATAAAGAATGTAAAGAAGACAATATTAATTATTTAACAGAAAGCATCTGAAAACAGCTTGGTCTTTAACCTAGATTTGAAGCTGCCAACAGCAGGAGCATTTTTAATGTCCTCTGGCAGTTGGTTCCATAGCTGTACTGCATAGTAGCTAAAAGCTGCTTCACCACACTTTGTTTTAACAACAGGTTTTAATAGTAAATTTTTCTGTTGCGATCTGGTAGATCTGATTGGGTTAGGCCGCTGCAACATATCAGAGAGGTAATTGGGCCCTGTACCATTTATAGATTTGTATACCAGCAGCAATACTTTAAAGTCAATTCTGTAGCTTACTGGAAGCCAGTGAAGGGACCTTAGAATTGGAGTAATGTGCTCTGTTCTTTTTGTTCATGTGAGAACCCTCGCCGCTGCATTTTGAACCAGCTGAAGTCGTTTGATGGTCTTTTTTGGCAGGCCTGTGAAAAGGCCATTGCAGTAATCAACCCTACTAGAGATGAAGGCATGTATTAGTTTTTCCAGATCATTTTTTGACATAAGTCCTCTTAGTTTGGAAATGTTTTTTAGGTGATAAAATGCCATTTTAGTGATTGCTTTCATGTGACTGTCAAAGTTTAGCTCGCTGTCAATGAAAACACCAAGATTTTTAACCATTTCTTTAGTTTTAATCCCTTTTGTGTCAAGAATAGTGGTAATCCTGAGTCTTTCATCTTTTTTTTCCAAATAGAATTAATTCTGTTTTATCTGTGTTCAGCTGAAGAAAATTTTGTGACACCCAGCTATTGATTTGATCGATACACTGGTAGAGACATTCAAGGGGGGGCATAATCATTAGGTGATAGAGCAAAATAAATTTGGGTATCATCTGCATAGCAGTGATACAAAATTGAATTTTTATTGATAATTTGCCCAAGTGGGAGCATATAAAGGTTGAAAAGTAATGGTCCAAGAATCGACCCCTGGGGGACACCACAGGTCAAGGACATTGACGTTGAGGAACAATTTCCCAGGGTAACAAAGAAGCTTCTATCTTTTAAGTATGATTTTAACCAATTGATAACTTTACCAGTCAATCCAACCCAGTGTTCAAGTCGATATAGCAGTATGTTGTGATCAACAGTATCAAAAGCTGCACTGAGGTCCGGTAATACCAGGACCGATGTTTTGCCTGCATCAGTATTAAGACGTATGTCATTTATAACTTTAATCAGCGCTGTTTCAGTGCTATGATTGGCACGAAATCCTGACTGAAAATTATCAAAATGGCTGTTTGATATCAAGAAGGCAGTTAATTGATTGAAGACAATTTTTTCCAGGATTTTCCCGATGAATGGTAGATTTGATATTGGCCTGTAGTTATTTAACACTGAAGGATCCAGATTATTCTTTTTAAGAAGGGGCTTTACAACAGCTTTTTTTAGGGACACAGGAACAACGCCAGTCTCCAAGGATGTATTTATAATTTGAAGCACATCTGTAATTATAAGATGAAGAACAGACTTAAAAAAGTTGGTGGGCAGAATATCCAGTTCAGATGTTGAGGAACTGAGATTTTGTACAGTTTTTTCAAGAGTCTCATAATCAGTTAAACAAAATTCTGACATTGTGTTGAAGTTATCTATCTGTGTCATTGGTGATTGCAGTTTTTCAATTTTTTGCAACTGAGATATATTATGAGAAATATTCTGCCATATTTTATCAATTTTACCTTTGAAAAAGGATGCAAACTCATTGCATTTATTAACTGAGAGAAGTTCAGGTGCTAATTGTGGTGGGGGATTAGTTAGCTTCTCTACTGTTAAAAATAGCACACGGGCATTGTTCATATTCCTGCTGATGATGTTGGAGAAGAAAGACTGTCTTGCTTTACGAATTTCATAATTATAATTACAAAGCATCTCTTTATGGATTTGATAATGGATGTGAAGTTTAGATTTGCACCATTTTCTTTCAGTCTTTCTACATTCTCTCTTTAGCAGTTTAACAGCCAGGTACTGCTTCCATGGTGCTTTCTGCTTATCATTGACTCTTTTTATTTTGAATGGAGCAATATCATCCATAATTTGGGTCATATTTAAATAAAAAAATTCCAGTAAATCATCTACAGAGTCTGACATTTTGGTTGAGTTCTGAGAGAGAGCTTGCTCAAAAAGAGCACATGTGTTGTCTTTTATGACTCTCCTACCTATAGTCATTGAGCTATTCTGAATGTGAGGAGACATAGAAACTTCAAAGAAAACACAGAAATGGTCAGATAAGGCCAGGTCAACAACAGTATTAGAAACAGTAAGACCCTTTGTGATGACGAGGTCAAGAGTATGACCACGAGAGTGGGTCGTTCCCTGTACATATTGTACTAGGTTAAAGTTATCAATAATTGCAAGTAGTTCTTTGGCATAAATGTTATCAGTATTATCTACATGCAAGTTAAAATCCCCAGATATAATAAGACAATCAAACTCTAAGCAAATGACTGATAACAGTTCACCAAACTCTTCAAGAAAGACTTTGGCTGAATGTCTCGGAGGCCTATAAATAGTTAATAATAATATGTTAGGAGAGCATGTAACAAGTGCACATAAGTGTTCAAAGGACATAAAATCACCAAGTGAGGATTGTTTATATTGAAAAGAGACTTTGAATATATTTGCGATCCCTCCACCTTTCCCTTGTCAGGTAACATTCAAAAAATTAAAATTTGGGGGAGCTGCTTCAATAAGGGTGGTAGCACTATTTGCTTGATCCAGCCAGGTTTCAGTTAGAAGCAAAAAATCAAGATTGTGTTTACAAATAAGATCATTAATTAAAAATGACTTGTTTAAAAGTGATCTAATGTTCAGAAGAGCTAGCTTTACAGAAATTCTCGAAGTAATATCTGGTTGTGCACTCTGATGCTGTTTTAAAACAGGAAGGAGATTAGATTGGTTCACCCCCAGGGTTAAATGTGCTCTATGTTTTCTGTTTCTTATCAACATAGGAATAGTGTCAACATCGGGTCCCAGCTTGTTTTCAACACTACACCCATTTGCAGGGACCCAGAGTACATCAAACAAGACTTTCTAAATGTTCCATTTGGTTTGAGGGTGAAAGGATTGGAGATGACATGTATCTTTTGGATGGTGAAAAAGATTTGTAGCCAGCTGAAAGTCCTGGACGAACACAATTTTGATGAACTGGGTACATTGCTTGTCGCGACAGATTTGGGCTGGAAAAAGAGAGTGTAGCCATTGGGAGCAATTTTTTCATGCTATTTGGGAAATCCATCCGAGGAGAAGTGGAATCGTCTGTCCTTGAATGTTGGGAGGCCTGCAAGTCAGATGTTTGTGTGTCCTTGATGACGACTTGCAAAGATGATTGTTTAGGCTTTGTAACTATGTCAGTCTGCGACATCTTATCAACTGTTTTCCTCGGTGCTGGCTGAGAAAAGATTGCAAGTTTGTAGTGGTCTGCTAAGACTTTGGCTCCAATCCAGCTGAGTTCAGTGCTATTTGGCTTGTAAAATTCTTTGCGATTCCAAAAAAGGTTAAAATTGTCTATGAAGTTCATACCAAATGAAGAACAAGTTTTTCCAAGCCAGGTGTTAAGACTGAAGAGTCGAGAAAAAGCAAAACTTCCTCTCGCTGGGAGTGGGCCACTGATAAAAGATTGAATTCCAGTCTTATAGAGCTCAGAAAAAAGTTTTCTGAAATCATCTTGGACAAACAGCTGTTCTCTGAAAACATAATTTGCTCCCACATGCACAACAATACGTTTAATAGTTTTATGCTCGGACATGAGTTTCAAAATGCTGTCTTTGGTGTCAGAGATGGATGCATTTGGAAGACAACAAATAATCATCTCATAACCTTTTAATTGTCTTACAGTGGAATCACCAAGAACAAGGGTTGTGGGATCAGGTGGTGTTACGAGCTGCTTTTTGCCTCTTCTCACAGCTCTTCGATCTTGGTGTGATCTCTTTTTACTATGTGTTTGTCCGCTTGACAAATCCTCTTTCACATCCCTGAGGCATTCAAATTTGTTCTGAAGCCTTATGGGCTGTGGATTTTCCATAGGATTGTAGATCCTATTGTAATTTGTAGAACGAGCTGGTGTTGAAGTAAAAAAAAAAAAGCGCACTGGAAAGTCCTGGCAAGGGACAATTACATCTGCCTTCAGCAACGAATCAAAGACCGGTCTTATACCTGCGATTGCTTCTGGTTTGAGTGGATATTGGGTCTGTTTAGGCCTGAAATCTGATTTGGGGTGATCACCACTGGTTCAGCATTCTTTATTAGGCCTACATCATGTTTACCCTTCGCCCAAACGGAATTTGGAACTCCCGCCAATTTGGGGTGCACCTCTGCTGGAGTTATGCCTGTGGAAACAGAGACAAACAGGCCACTATGGCCGGGGTCCCCAGGATCCTGGTCATCAGTGGCTAATATTATGTTGTGCTTAACCTGCACACACATAGCATGACTTTGTTTGTAGACCCCAAGCTTTGGCAAAACAACAGACTAGGGTCCTCTGTTTGGGACCATTCATTGCCATCGACTGCGCACTTCTTGACCCACTTCCCCACGTCTTTCCAGTGGGCGGCTCATGACTTTGCTAATGATACATGGAGTATAGAATTAACGATGTCAAAGAAATCATGCTGGCAGCAGTCAACCTCAGGGTCCTCTGACACAAGGCCACATATAACATGTTTGAGAACACTGCAATGAACATTGATGCAGCTGTTTGGACGAGTAAAATGGACCTGCACAGCGCAGTAATGTTTAGACCAATATGTAGTTTTGAGGGTCAATCTTTCACGTACATGGGGGTCTGCAAACCAAGTCTTTTCAAACTCCACGTCTTGCCCTTGGTGAACATGTGCTGTACAATGCAAATCTTACTCTTTCATATAATCTGTGTCAACTGATGAGGTGTTCAAGTGTGCGAGCTGTACAAGGTGTTTTGGAGTTTGTGTAAGTTGATCTGAGCAGAGCCACCAGACATACACATACAGAGGGCTTCCAAACCCATACTGCACACCGCACATTTCACTTACTTCAATAGTTAGTCCATCTGGAATGGACGTTCTCTATACTCACCATTGCCAGCCGCACTCCAGTCTGGTGTAGTCGCTCGCTGGTCAGCTTCCGGCCACTCTTTGGAAACTTTGTTCCAATCTATACCCATCTTGGTCATCATTAGGCGGCGAAGCTCATGGGTGGTTGGTCGGAATTCTCTGCAAAATATCAACAGCTCATTACCAAATCTCTTTCCTCCTACCTCTCTCACGTTGGGAAGAGAAGCCATGCTTTCCTTGATATCAGCTGTCATCCAGGGTCTGTGGACTAAAAGCACGCCGTCAGCTCCAGCCACTTCCATCATTGGAAGATGAAGGACTTCAGACTTTAGATTATGGCCTTGTGGACCCACTGGTGAGCACGTGGTCAGGTCCAGGAGGGTGTCTTTGCCATTGCCATATGCAAGACCGGATCTCATGTGTGATGGAGAAGCGCTGAGAAGCGCTGATGCTGGAGGCTGCTGGTAGGCTGGGAGAGATTCCAGAGGCTCAGTTTTTTTTTCTTTTTTTGTCTCAACTTCTCCCCCTTTCTGTGGGTGAAGCGCTTGTGGGAGTGATGCTCCGCCTTGCTGAGGAGGCAGTGTGTGTCGGGGTGGTGGGGCAGACTCCAGGTCAGGGTCCATCTGAAATTTCAAACACTGAGAAGAGGGTGAGAGCCCTGCCTGTCATTTCTCTCTTTTGTCCTCTCTCTTAAGTGTTTCTTCTTTCCATGCAGAAAACGCCCTCCAGTCCCCTAAAAACTTAACATTATCTGCAGACTCTTCTTTTCCCTTCTGTTTCAACTTTTCTTCTAACTATCCTGTCTGCCTGGGACTAAAACTGCCCTTCTCAGGGAATCCTAAGTCCTTTACACTGTAAAAAAAAATAGTTGAGAATACTTGAAATTTCAAGGCAACCGTCTGCATTAAGAATTTTATGTTTTGCCAACGATGTGCCCATGATAATCCAAACTATGATAAAACTGTTATCTTTATTAAGAATTCTTAATTAAGTCAATTTTCAATTCCTCATTCTGCCAACATAGATTTCTCTTTTTGGTGAACAGTGGCATTCACAGTAGTGCAAAAAGGTAATCACAATTTTTTTGGGGCTTTTTTCACCTCTATTTGGATAGGACAGCGTAGAGACAGGAAATGAGCGGGAGAGAGAGAGATGGGGAAATGACCTCAGGTCGGAACCAAACCCGGGTCCCCGGATTTATGGTATGGCGCCTTATCCACCTGAGCCACAACGCCCCCGAGGTTATCACAATTTATCATTAAACTATACATGCCTTTTTTCATTGTTCTACACAATTACAAAACTTCAATATTGAAATAAAGTTTTTAAAACCCACGTTGTGGGTGTCGTGGCTCAGGTGGATAAGGCGCCATACCATAAATCCGGGGACCCGGGTTTGATTCTGACCTGAGGTCATTTCCCTCTCCTGCTCATTTCTTGTTTCTATACTGTCCTATCCAAATAAAGGTGAAAAAAGCCCCCCAAAAAAGTCTGATAACCTCAATTGCCTTTTTGTACTACTGTGAATGCCACTGTTCAGCAAAAAGAGAAATCTATGTTGGCAGAATGAGGAATTGAAAATTGACTTAATTAAGAATTCTTAATAAAGATAACAGTTTTAGCCCTGCGATGACCTGGCGACTTGTCCAGGGTGTACCCCGCCTTTCGCCCGTAGTCAGCTGGGATAGGCTCCAGCTTGTCTGCGACCCTGTAGAAGGATAAAGCGGCTAGAGATAATGAATGAATGAATGATAACAGTTTTATCATAGTTTGGATTATCATGGGCACATCATTGGCAAAACATAAAATTCTTAATGCAGACTGTTGCCTTGAAATTTCAAGTATTCTCAACTATTCTTTTTTTACAGTGTACCCATATATCAAACTGTGCCAAATAATCCTCGCCATACAAGGTTTTCATAAACTGGATGTTTGGGCTGTCATAGGAACAGCCAATTCTTATTATAGCACATGTAGCCTCACACTTACTTGCTTTTTCTTTTCTTTCCCTAACTTACTGTTTCTGTTCCTCATTGTACACTGTTATATCAATAGGTTATGACAACAATGGCTGAGTTTTTTCAGGATCACAAGAAGAGCAAGTTGGACTATGTCCAAAAATGCGACACAATAATCCTTTAGGTATATTAGTAATCCTTACAATAATCCTTTAGGTATATTAGTAAACAATTTATCTGACATTTGCCTTAAACCAAAGTAGGTATCATTTAGCACAACAACCTCAAAGACAACTCGCGCATGTGTACAAAATCTATTTCTCTGTTTCAGAATTTGGAGGAGGACAGTACTCTGTTAATTCATCAATATTTTGCGTGCACACCGGTGTGTCTTTGCGACTTCATGATCGAACCTCTCTATCCCGTTCCTCTGATGGGCCAGTTGTTCACACAGAACAAAGGGAGCAAGATTCAATTCTTTCCCAGTTACGAATCACTGAACGTGAGTCCATTGAGACACGCACCCGTACTTCCTTCGCTCAAGTAGGTGAGCTGTTACCCAGTCGTCACTTGGGCGGATAATTCTCTTCCACAACCCAATAAACTACTCGCGGTTTATTGTCTCAAAATTGTGTTTTATCCGTTTCGGCAAACATATTGATGGTACCACAGCTTAGCAGTCCTTCTGGGCTCGGACAAACTTCTGTCCGTCTCTTATATCAGTCTTCCTTGACTGGGACAATCTCTGTCCATCTCTTATATCAGTCTTCCTTGACTAGGACAATCTCTGTCCATCTCTTATATCATTCTTCATTGACTAGGACAAATCTCTGTCCGTCTCATATCATTTTTTAAATACTAGGACAAATCTCTGTCCATTTCTTGTATCATTCTTTAAAAACTGTTTACACTAATTTCTTTACACAAGAATGCAAAGTTATCACTTACTGGTTTGGTGAGCCCTGATGGCCTGGTCTCTCGTCCGAGTTCTCAGCTCCGCACCGTAGCCTTGGGAGTGTTCCGTCGTCCGAGGATCAGACGCATAGGGCCCACCCAGGGGACGCCAAATTGAGGGTTCAAATAACAATCAAAGAGTTCTTTTTGAGACTGTTGACAAGCTATTACACACCAAGGTTGAGGCTCGCTATCCTTCATCTTTTTCGGATCACGCCCTGGCGAATGAATTTGTTAACTTTTTCTGTGAGAAAATAGTTAACCTACGATCTTCATTGGACCCTCTTGTGGATGTCTCTGGATCTACACCTGTTGTTCTGGATACCTCACCTCCTGCAAGTTGTGTGTTATCAAGCTTTACGGTGGTTACCGAAGAGCAGCTATCCAGTCTTGTTTGTTCTTCTAAGATAAAGTCATGTGCTTTAGATCCAGTTCCAACCTCTGTCTTGAAAGAATGCTTGACAGTTTTACTCCCGGTCATGATGAAAATTGTGAACTTATCTATTGACTCTGCTATGGTACCAGACTGTTTTAAACTAGCTTTTTTGAACCCTTTACTTAAGAAGCCATGCCTTGATTTTGAAATTTTTGCTCATTTCAGGCCTATTTCAAACCTAATATTTATTTCTAAACTCACTGAAAAAGTAGTTGCTATCCAGCTTATACTATATATGTAATAATTGTAATGACTATATATGTAATAATTTAAATGAAATTTTTCAGTCCACCTATAAGCAGCTTCATAGTACTGAGACTGCACTAGTTAGAGTTAACAATGACATTCTTGTTGCTTTAGACAACCATCAGTCCGTTATACTGCTACTCCTAGATTTATCGGCTGCATTTGATACTGTAGACCATGAAATTTTGCTCAACAGGCTGAGTCATCGTTTCAGTATCTGTGGTCTGGCTCTCTCCTGGTTAAAATCGTACCTTAGTAATAGATTTCAGTATGTGGAAATCAGAGGAGTGAAGTCTTCACATCAGCCACTGGTCTGTGAAGTACCTCAGGGCTCTGTCCTAGGCCCTATTCTTTATTTGCTTTATACTTCGCCACTTGGGGATATTGTGAGGAAGTATAACATGGGTTTCCATTTTTATGCAGACGATACCCAGTTGTACTTGTCTTTTGATTCCCGGAGTGGGGAAGGGCAAGCATCAGCCGTTCGTTTAATAGAGGCCTGTGCGACTGAAATAGATAATTGGATGAGGGTAAACAAGCTAAAGCTTAATAGTGACAAGTCTGAATTTTTAATTATCAGTTCAAAATATCGCCCTCGTCCTTCACTTGATTGCATCTCTATTAATGACTACGTTGTACAGCCCTCTACGTCAGCTAGGAACTTAGGTTTTGTAATGGACAATAGCTTAATTCTAGAGAAACATGTCAACTCTCTTACTAAATCTGCTTTTTTCACAACCGACGGATCGCTAAAATAAGAAAATATCTGTCCGAAAATTCCACGGCAGCTCTTGTGCATGCTTTTGTTACCTGTAGATTGGATAATGGCAATGTTCTTTTATACGGTCTTCCAAAATATCTCATACAGCGGCTACAATCTGTCCAGAACTGCGCTCTCGGCTTGTTTCCCGCAAGCTGAGGTATGCTCGTGCCTCACCAATCCTCAAAGAGCTGCACTGGCTGCCCATGGAACAACGAATTATCTCATCTCATCTCATTATCTCTAGCCGCTTTATCCTTCTACAGGGTCGCAGGCAATCTGGAGCCTATCCCAGCTGACTACGGGCGAAAGGCGGGGTACACCCTGGACAAGTCGCCAGGTCATCACAGGGCTGACACATAGACACAGACAACCATTCACACTCACATTCACACCTACAGTCAATTTAGAGTCACCAGTTAACCTAACCTGCATGTCTTTGGACTGTGGGGGAAACCGGAGCACCCGGAGGAAACCCACGCGGACACGGGGAGAACATGCAAACTCCACACAGAAAGGCCCTCGCCGGCCACGGGGCTCGAACCCAGGACCTTCTTGCTGTGAGGCGACAGCGCTAACCACTACACCACCGTGCCGCCACAATGAATTATTTTTAAAATATTATTCATCTCATCTCATTATCTCTAGCCGCTTTATCCTTCTACAGGGTCACAGGCAAGCTGGAGCCTATCCCAGCTGACTATGGGCGAAAGGCGGGGTACACCCTGGACAAGTCGCCAGGTCATCACAGGGCTGACACATAGACACAGACAACCATTCACATTCACACCTACGGTCAATTTAGAGTCACCAGTTAACCTAACCTGCATGTCTTTGGACTGTGGGGGAAACCGGAGCACCCGGAGGAAACCCACGCAGACACAGGGAGAACATGCAAACTCCGCACAGAAAGGCCCTCGCCGGCCACGGGACTCGAACCCGGACCTTCTTGCTGTGAGGCGACAGCGCTAACCACTACACCACCGTGCTGCCCTAAAATATTATTATTAGCTTATAAGTCTTTAAATAATTTAGCTCCTGCATATCTTAGTGATCTATTGAGTCCTTATCAACCTAGTCGCAATCTAAGGTCTGCTGGCCAGTGCCTCTTGACCATCCCAAGGTCTAATCAAAGGACCTATGGTGACAGGGCATTTTCAGTTGCTGCACCAAAGCTCTGGAATGCCCTGCCTGCCGACATAAAGATAAGTGATTCAATAACATCATTCAAATCAAGAGTTAAGACATTTCTTTTTAAGAAAGCTTTTTTGTAATTTTGTTAAGTATTTTGATAATCTTTTATTTAATGTTTAAACATACAACCCCGATTCCAAAAAAGTTGGGACAAAGTACAAATTGTAAATAAAAATGGAATGCAATGATGTGGAAGTTTCAAAATTCCATATTTTATTCAGAATAGAACATAGATGATACATCAAATGTTTAAACTGAGAAAATGTATCATTTAAAGAGAAAAATTAGGTGATTTTAAATTTCGTGACAACAACGCATCTCAAAAAAGTTGGGACAAGGCCATGTTTACCACTGTGAGACATCCCCTTTTCTCTTTACAACAGTCTGTAAACGTCTGGGGACTGAGGAGACAAGTTGCTCAAGTTTAGAGATAGGAATGTTAACCCATTCTTGTCTAATGTAGGATTCTAGTTGCTCAACTGTCTTAGGTCTTTTTTGTCGTATCTTCCGTTTTATGATGCGCCAAATGTTTTCTATGGGTGAAAGATCTGGACTGCAGGCTGGCCAGTTCAGTACCTGGACCCTTCTTCTACGCAGCCATTATGCTGTAATTGATGCAGTATGTGGTTTGGCATTGTCATGTTGGAAAATGCAAGGTCTTCCCTGAAAGAGACGTTGTCTGGATGGGAGCATATGTTGCTCTAAAACCTGGATATACCTTTCAGCATTGATGGTGTCTTTCCAGATGTGTAAGCTGCCCATGCCACACGCACTAATGCAGCCCCATACCATCAGAGATGCAGGCTTCTGAACTGAGTGCTGATAACAATTTGGGTCGTCCTTCTCCTCTTTAGTCCGAATGACACGGCGTCCCTGATTTCCATAAAGAACTTCAAATTTTGATTCGTCTGACCACAGAACAGTTTTCCACTTTGCCACAGTCCATTTTAAATGAGCCTTGGCCCAGAGAAGACGTCTGCGCTTCTGGATCATGTTTAGATACGGCTTCTTCTTTGAATTATAGAGTTTTAGCTTGCAACGGCGGATGGCACGGTGAATTGTGTTCACAGATAATGCACTGAAAGAAAAAGTCATTGAATTTACTTAATTTTAATGCGTACATCGGTCCCACACAATCCAACTGTGTAAGCTTAAAATAACTTTAACCTTACACAATAACATTAAGGGGATGAAATCACTTTAAGCTTACACAATTGGATTGTGTGGGACTGATGTACGCATTAAAATTAAGTAAATTCAATGACTTTTTTTTTTCAGTGTGTTCTCTGGAAATATTCCTGAGCCCATTTTGTGATTTCCAATACAGAAGCATGCCTGTATGTGATGCAGTGCCATCTAAGGGCCCGAAGATCACGGGCACCCAGTATGGTTTTCCGGCCTTGACCCTTACGCACAGAGATTCTTCCAGATTCTCTGAATCTTTTGATGATATTATGCATTGTAGATGATGATATGTTCAAACTCTTTGCAATTTTACACTGTCGAACTCCTTTCTGATATTGCTCCACTATTTGTCGGTGCAGAATTAGGGGATTGGTGATCCTCTTCCCATCTTTACTTCTGAGAGCCACTGCCACTCCAAGATGCTTTTTTTATACCCAGTCATGTTAATGACCTATTGCCAATTGACCTAATGAGTTGCAATTTGGTCCTCCAGCTGTTCCTTTTTTGTACCTTTAACTTTTCCAGCCTCTTATTGCCCCTGTCCCAACTTTTTTGAGATGTGTTGTGGTCATGCAATTTCAAATGAGCCAATATTTGGCATGAAATTTCAAAATGTCTCACTTTCGACATTTGATATGTTGTCTATGTTCTATTGTGAATACAATATAAGTTTTTGAGATTTGTAAATTATTGCATTCCGTTTTTATTTACAATTTGTACTTTGTCCCAACCTTTTTGGAATTGGGGTTGTAAGATTTTTTAAACTGTATTATTGTGAAGCGCCATAGGGCGCTATAAAAATGCTATATTATTATTATTATTACAGGTCTGGACTGCAGGCAGGCAAGTTTAACACCAGGACTCTTTTACTACGGAGCCACGTACAGGCACTGCTTTTAATGCAATGTTGTCTGAGGACCTGAAGATCACAGACATCCAATGTCAGTTTTCGGCCTTGTCTCTTGCATACAGAGATTTCTCCAGATTCTCTGAATCTTTTAATGACATTATGTACCACAGATGATGTGCTCCCCAAATTCTTTGCAATTTTACATTGAGGAGCATTATTCTTAAGTTGTTGCACTGTTTGCCCACGCAGTCTTTCACAGAGTGGTGAACCCCTCCCCATCTTTACTTCTGAGAGACTCAGCCTCTCTGGGATTCTCTTTTTATACCCAGTCATATTACTGACCTGTTGCCAATTAACAAATCAGTTTTTTTAGCATTACACAACTTTTTCAGTCTTTTGTTGCCCCTGTTCCAACTTTTTTTAAATGTGTTGCTGACATCAAATTCAAAATGAGCATATATTTTTCAAAAAACAATAAAAATTTTCAGTTTCAATATTTAATATACTTTGTACTATTTTCCATGAAATATAGGGTTTCCATGATTTGCAAATCTTCACATTCTGTTTTTATTTATGTTTGACACAGTGTCCTAACTTTTTTGGAATTGGGGTTGTACTCCTTTACCTAATAAAAATCTATTAACAAAAGGCTTGACAAAACATATGTTTTTAGCCTAGACTTAAACACTGAAACTGTGTCTGAGTCCCAAACACTACATGGAAGGCTATTACTTCCATAACTGTGGGGCTTTGTAAGAAAAGTCTCTGCCCCCTGATGTTGCCTTCACTATTTTAGGTACCAACAGATAGCCTGCACCTTTTGATCTAAGTAGGCATGGTGGGTCATAAAAGACCAGAAGTTTGCTCAGGCACTGTGGCACAAGACCATTCAGTGCTTTATAGGTCGATAGTAGTATTTTATAATCAATGTGAAATTTGTATTTTATTTATTTTATTTTATTTTATTTTATTTTATTTGTATTGGGCCATATTAACAGTTAAGCATGTGTTGTGATCATTAATATCAGTTGTGCACATGGGGTGGGGTTTGATTTACATGCAATTTTGATCAATTTTGTCAAAGAATACCCATTATTCTTGACTGGTAGCAACTTGAGCAAGGAAGAGTAAGTCCAGTGCAATTTTCTGACAACTGACAGTCATAATATGTTACAGTGAAACACAATGTATAACTGTATAACTCTGGTAAATAAAATATACTCAGAAAATTGTAGAATGCCATTTGAGAGTAATATTAAGCTTCTACATACGTGATCCTCCATTAAAAAAAAAAAAAACAGCCACATGGGTCAATTTTTCAAAACTGAGTTATTGTGTTTTCATGAAAGTCAATTAAATAGCTTTCCAAAGATGATCAAGAAATTTGACCAATATACCACTGAGATATGGACACTTGAAGTAGTCAGATTTTATATTTTTATGAAAAGTCAGAAATGGAGAAATCTGCTTTTAATGTTTACTAAAGAAATACCTTAGCAATGCATATTTACAAAAAAATATTAAAATGAAATTTGGAGCACATATTTATTATAGTATCATAGATGTACACAGTTTTTTCACTGTACCATTTTAAGAGCATGTGGTTGACCTATTTACAAAATGTAGTTTTTTCTTTTTTTTTTTTTACAGGATTTTCCCACTTGTATCCATGTACTTTCCCCCTCAGTCCACAGTTCAAGAGTGCCAAAATTCAAAAGTTACTTGAGAATATTGTCTATTACTCATGTATAACAACAAAAGACCCCTTGCTTCAACCCCTCTACCTTGGCCACAGCGATACCCATGACCATGCCTGCTTCTGTAGCTATACCCACATCCTCACCCACATACATTACCGCGACTTTGTCCTTATCCTTTATCTACCTGCACCTCTATCTTTTCATCCTCTGACCCATCTGGTTTAAGGCACATTATGTCCTTGTAGGGCTCAGGGACAAAGGCTGGGATGTGTTTATAGAGATAGTGTTGCCTAGTTAGTGGAAGTCCAGGTGAGAGAAGTGTGACTGAATGAACACTCGGATCATTTCTTTGGGTACAAAATGGTGATAGCACAGTTTTCCATCAGGCCCGATCTGGTATGTGCAGCCCCTGTTAAGTATTCAGCATTACAACACATGCTTGTCAATTTAAAAATAAAAGGGCATTAAAAACAAAGGCCCATCTGTGTCTGTACACATTAATTATGTGTCAGTTCTTTAGTAAAGTCTTGGAATTGAATGTGACTGGAACTTCTCATCCTGGTTTATGGTTGTTACTTTTTTATGTGCCTTCAGTGCTATGCATTGTCCATGCAGTGCATATAAACATAATGATATGATGTTAGGCTTCTGTAACCCTTCAAAATGTACACTCACACTCATTAAATTTATGGTGATTCCCACTGTGTTTATGATGCCCCTCACAATAACAACTTCTACAACATACTACAGAAAGATCATCATAACTGCCCACAAGATAGAAATACATGACTCACCTAAATTTTGAAGCTTTCTCCCAACTGACTTGATCGATACCACAGGAAGCACTTTCCATTACAAACTTGAAATCAGTCTTTTTTGGGTCAAAATCATCTTCAAATTCATCTCCATTGTTATTGATATCAGTTATAATATCCTATTCCCAATGTTGTATGAAGATATCCACAACTAAATCACCCAACTTTTAGCTATCATTGCAATTTATGCTTACGAGCTTTGCAATTTCTCTTACCATGGTTCATAAAGGAAATGAGCTATGTTGTGAACTGTGTAAGGAATGTAGGCAACAGACAGATGTAAAAGCAGTAGAAAATTTATTATGACAAAGTTGGCAGACATATCCAAATTGATCAAAGGCAGAGTCACTAAACAGTCAATGGTTAGATGAGGCATAGACAAAATATCAAAAGTAGAGACTATGGGCAATAACCAAAGTACAAACTGTATCAACAACCCAATAATCAGCATAGAATATCAAGGCTTGGTCAAATCAGGCACAGGAACAATGAGCATTTACTTCTCAATTAATGTTTGTACTGGGAGTCTTTTTGTACTGCACAGTGATGAGGTTGTGATGGTGAACAGGTGTGTGCTCAGTACTCCAGAGACTGAGAGCGGTGAGGTGCAGGTTGGTTATTGTAGTCCATGGTGGCCATATTTGGAGGCCACTGTGAACCCTGGGAGGTGGAGTCTTGAGCACGGGCAGGTGCAGACATGACAAACCGTGCATGCAAAGGAGCAGTGCAGCCAATCAGAAGTCTTCTTATAGATAATGCGTAGCAACAAGGTGATTAAGTCCCATAATACAAATTTTGTTTATACAAAGATGTGTTTGTTTTATCCCATTTTATTGGCTATTTGTTGAAATTACATCAAAATGAATACTGAGTCTAGTGAGTGGGAAATCTCCACTGTATTTTGATACCAGACATGAAGGGTTATGTCAGTATAAAGTCTGAAGGATGTTTTTTGCTCTATTTTTTTTCTTATGAATTTCTACCAGGATTTAAATACATCGTCTCAACAAAAGTATGTTTTAAATGTAATAAAATTTGAATTTCTACAAAATTCTTTCAAAATATGAAAGTGTATGCATTATATTCTGATGTTATGCCAAAATCTAAAATTGGACTATTTTAGCCCATGCAATTCCCCATGTATCTCAAAATCATGACTTGTGACTTATGAATGGTTTTGTAACGGAGGGTCACATATGTAGATGGATATGTAGGTATGGAGTTATGCATTAATTAATCATTGGGGTGATTTTTTTTGCACATGAAGAAGACACCATCTTAATCAGAAATAATACTTATCTCAAATAATAATATTTATGTAGCATATTGATTAATAAAATAAGAACTCTACCTAGGCCTATTTAAAAAGCTGGAAAACTCCTGTACTGAGTGTGCCACAGAAGAAAAAATCTTGCAACCGCAGAGGCATGAAATGCATGCATCTGATGAAACTGCCCAGAAAATCAACTTAAGCACCTGAATAAACAGGGTCTGAATATTGTTAAAAACAGCATAAATATTGGATTATACAATAATTAGTTCTGGTCCAATAATTTGATGGGTTGAGTGGTGTTCCAAGAGTGCTTATATTTAGTATAATTGCAATGAGACGTTTTACTGTTTGTATCACTCTGCTCATCTGTGCTCACCAATTCTACTTCTTAGTTTGAACTGATGCCTACAGTAGTGTTAGTGACATCATTCAAGAAAGAGTCATCATCATCATCATCATCATCAACAACAACAGGGAAAAAAAGGCACCAATTTCAGTGGAATCACCTTTAACAGGAATGTACAAATTAATGTGAGCTATCTAGCTGACATATTACAAAATGAGTGTGGCTTCGGCGGCACGGTGGTGTAGTGGTTAGCGCTGTCGCCTCACAGCAAGAAGGTCCGGGTTCGAGCCCCGTGGCTGGCGAGGGCCTTTCTGTGCAGAGTTTGCATGTTCTCCCCGTGATCGCGTGGGTTTCCTCCGGGTGCTCTGGTTTCCCCCACAGTCCAAAGACATGCAGGTTAGGTTAACTGGTGACTCTAAATTGACCATAGGTGTGAATGTGAGTATGAATGGTTGTCTGTGTCTATGTGTCAGCCCTGTGATGACCTGGCGACTTGTCCAGGGTGTACCCTGCCTTTCGCCCGTAGTCAGCTGGGATAGGCTCCAGCTTGCCTGCAACCCTGTAGAAGGATAAAGTGGCTAGAGATAATGAGATGAGTGTGGCTTCTTCAGGATCTGTTTTCACAAGCAGAGAAAAAAATAAACCATATTAACCATATTGTGTCTGAAATGTCATTTACTCTATATTAATATCTTGTTTATAGAACTGTTGCATAAAAGCAATATCGCACTTGAAATGGTGAGACTATACTACATAACAGCACAGCTGTGATTACTGAATCTGAATCACAGCTATGCTGATATTCAGGATAACCTCACTCTTGCTTGTGCGATATTGCGTAACTGAATTGAATTCAACTAAATTGAACTGAACAGAGTTTAAAACATGGAACTTTCCCTACATAATACTAAATATGGCCAGCAACTTTCTTTGTAATAAGTTTTTCACCATAAGTTTTTCTCTTACCTTAATGGGTTCAGTAGTGGATGTATAATTTTGTTTTGTGCATTAGTATTTTATAATACAAAATAATGACAAAATATGATACAATGTGTCACTGGATTTTTCAATATTAAAACAAAGTCTAACTATAGCTTGTAACAGAACAAAGGCTTGTCTGTCTTGCTTTGCTAATGTAGTGTGTTTGGCATGTTTTATTAGTAGCTAGAGATTAATTCTATCTAAACTTAACAGCTGAACATATCAGAGGACATACAAAATGTTAACTGCTGTTTATCTACTTTTGAAGAATACTATTGTTAACGCATTGAGGCAAGCACTGCATGAGGGTCTGTGTGTTATATGTGGCCCTGTGCATATTGCCTGATGTTCTCATATGAGTTGCTGTAACTTTCAGTGTGGGGGTCAGTTGTTAATAAAGAGTCGATAAACACCTGGATGCTATTCTGTATGACTGCAGTGTGCCCTCTGACAGTATGTTTTTTAAAATAATATTTAAAGGTTTATAAATGGAAAATAGAAATATATTTAAAGGATTATAAAATGTACAGTATTTGAATTCCTAACACAAGTGAATCTGAATTGAAGCGGTCCAGAAGTACATGGACCTCTGGTCTTTTTTTTTTCTTTATTTTAATTCACCTTTGTTGCATTTCAGATGGAGAAATCACCTCCAAACCCATGGTCCTGTTCCTTGGCCCCTGGAGTGTGGGGAAATCCTCAATGATAAACTATTTGCTGGGACTTCAAGACACTCCTTATCAGTTATACACAGGTATGTTCCTATCAAAATTTGCAAGATTATATTATTCATATTACTAACAGAGGCATTATTCCAACTATTGTTAGTCATTTTTATTTCCCCATTTAGGATAATTTTAATTATAGCATGGAAAAGACTCTGTGGCCCCTGCTGGGAATTGACAGAATAATAAAGCCTGTATGCATGCTGTACTGGTGATGGCATGCCTGCTTGTAGAGTTTTCATATTATGGTGATTATGCTGACAGTGAGAATATACAACACTACTTTAATTCAAGTTATTTATTGTTATGGCCTGCTGGAGAATTCAGCTTCAATCAAATGCTTTCCAGTGCTTCTTCCAAATCAAATATGACATACACATAATCCTTAGGTTACATGATGGTTACACAATAATCCTTCCTATTGAAAACCTCAGGAATGTCTTCATAGTCTGCGAGTATTGATACTAGTTTTGAGCTAATTTATTCTAGAGGTGAAAGAACCCTGTAGCTAAGAACATTAATTGCGACAATCTAGGAACCAAGCTATCTCCTGAGCAATCTAGACAAAGCTTGTCTCTCATTACATTCCATGTCTTGTTTTTTCAACAGGAGCTGAGCCCACTACCTCTGAGTTCACTGTGATCATGCACGGTGACAAAGTCCGATCTGTAGAGGGGATTGTAATGGCTGCTGATAGCACTCGTTCCTTCTCTCCCCTTGAGAAATTTGGCCAGAATTTTCTGGAGAAACTTATTGGCATTGAGATGCCTCATAAGCTCCTGGAGCGTGTCACATTTGTGGATACACCAGGAATCATTGAGAACCGCAAACAGCAGGAGAGAGGTAAAATCATAATGAGTAGTCACAAGACTTTATGATGAAGCACACACTCACAGCATGTTACATCAAATCGTTCCCAAAGCACATAATATGACTATAGTGGACCATATTTCATAGTTAGAAAAGAAAATTTAAAAAAGTATGAGAGAGAGAGAGAGAGAGAGAGAGAGTTGGGCAACATGGTGGAACAGCTTCAGTATCCCAGGTTCAATCCTGTGCACTGGTATTTCAGCCCAGGTCTGTGTGGAGTATTGCATGGTCTCTCCATGTCAACATGGGTTTTCTCCAGTTTCTCCCAATTCCTAAAATCATGCCAGTAGGTGGATTGGCCAAGATAAGTATCGATGGGTATGTGATATTTGCTCAGGCTTGGTCATTGAGGGATAAATTAGGGATAAAATTAGCTTATGTTTAAAGTCTTTAATTTTCTTTAAAGCTGCTTTGTGACAATGTCTATTGTTAAAGGGGAACTGAAGTCATTTTTAAACTTGCTTTATTTCTTAATTAACGTTATTCAATTACGTTTTCGGTTTTATTAGCTTTATATCGTGACTCATATTGGCATACTATATTATACTTATCAGCCTTTTCGGTTTTTAGCCATGTTGAATGTAGTTTGTATGGTCCACGGCAGGCGTCGCTTATCCGCATGATCTTCATGAGACTTGTGCAAGACTTCAAACGTGAAGTGTCAGTGCCGCCATTTTGAAAACTGTTTACACAGCGGCCAGATCACCATATCATTCCAATTTAGATTAATTTAGATATTAGCCAGCTTCATCAGTGATGGAAATTATTCCATACGACTTCGGACCAACGTGGAGTAGAGAAGAGTTGGAAAGACAACAGGATAAGGACCAGGATGATTCTAGTTCTGATGAAGCATCATCTTCAGATAGTGATGTCAGTGATGAAGAGAGCCATGATCGGATGAACATGCCGATTTCTTCGTGGTGTGAGTGTGAAAAAAATTGTTACAAGATGAACACCAAATACTGTTGCAAAGAGATTTTAACTGTATCACTTGGAGACGGTGACAAGTGCATCACGCAAAACCCAGAATTTCAGTCAGTGTGTTTGACAGCTGGGGTCCTAGGAGTACTGATGACAATTATGACGGATATTCGCGGGTATGGTGGAAAAGATTTGGATAATAGGTATTTATTTTCTTATTCATAATCCAAGATATTTACTACTTTCATGTGTTCTTAAAAAATGAGTGGATTAATGTTTTTTTTTAATCTTTATTTTTTCAGGACCTACCGCCTTCTGGCATATAAAACATTTACATCCTGGGTATATGCTAGACTGAGACGAGTTGCTCCCTCTTGTGTGGTGACCAAGATTTGAGAGAAATTTCCTGATCCATCAAAGAGTTATGTAGGTTCCAAAGCTGAGTCTGAAGTGGTAGGCTCAGTTACATTATAGAAATAATTATAGCTGTGACCGCAGTTGCCTTATATTTGATTGGAAGCATGAATAGACAGTACTTTTTTTTTGTAAAAAAATCTTTCTATGTTGATTTAACTTGGTGTGAGTGAATAACAAAGATATACATGAGTGAATAATAAAAGAAATACAAAAACTTCTCAACTCTTGTATGACTTTACTAAATTGCACAGCAAAATGTATTTGCAATCTGTTATCTGTTATGTCTCTGGTGGTTTTCCTTAATCGAATTTTATGTTATTCAATACAATCCTGTTTTGTGGGTTTTACTGACTTGGCAATGTTCTTTGGTAGAGCATTATCGTTTGTTTCCAGTGGAGGGGCTTGGTCCTCATCGCATAGCAGGTCTTGCTTCACTTTGAGGATATCTGACATCAGTTCAGTTACATAACCATAGTCCTTTGCCTCCAGGATAGGCTTGGCAACCAACTTATTGGATCCCTTTGGACACACTCCTTGAATCTAAGGTCACCCTGAGCAGCGCTTGTGGAAGATGAACATTTGACAGTAGCCTGTGGCCGTTTGACATGGTAATTGTGATCCATGGCAGCCAGCATGTGTCGGATCTCCATCCCTTCTCTTGAGAAATGCTCGAGCTTTGGTGCATACCTGTGAAATAAAATATGATGAAATGAAACAAAATTATAAAAATGAAATAATGTGGAATAAAATAAATACATCAAATAAGATCATTACCTGTTCAGCACACTGTGAAACACCTCAAGGCTACCGGTATGGACAAATGCAGTGAGTTTTTCAAGGTCCTTTAGTAAACACTTTTCGTTGACAATCTTGCCTAACTCATCATGGGCATGGGGGTTTGGGGTGAGCCATTTCTTTGTTCTGCTGTCATCCTTAGTCAGTGGTGGATGTGCACATTCTGTGAACTTCCAAAAGCTTCCCCAGGAGTGAGCATTAGCTGCATGGTGAACCACAGAACAGAATTTCTCCTTCAACAATACTGGGTCACTGTCACAAAAGGATGCAGCCCACCATAGATGGTTGGCAACTGCAGGTGCCCATTCTAACAAAGGTTCACAATTCTTTTTCTTGCCTGTATTGGTGAGTTTCTTTTTTAGACTTTTGGCCATGTGCCAAACATCATACTGATGCTGAATGTGTCCATATTCATTCCGCATTAGAGCTGATATGGCTGGGTGCCAATCTGTAGCCACCATGTCTATATCCAGATCCAGTAGTTGGATTTGTTCAAGGCATCGCTCAAAGCCCACTTTCTCCATCCCTACTGAACTGGATGCTTCTCGGCAATGTACTACATTGAATGTGATGATCTTGCCTGTCTCCTGCAGCATTAGTGAATAAGAGCAGTACTTTGTACAGTAACCTGGAGAATCCCATCTCCCATCTCCACATATACTGATGGCGACCTTTCCTCCAGATTCACTTTTGTCAACTATCTCTTGCACAGACTTGTTTTGATCAAGTGTCCACTGGTGTTTCACAACAGGATACAGGCAAGATGATTGAATGGAATAAAATGTTTTTTCACTTACAAATGCAAGGTTCAAGAACTCGGTCAACTTGGCTTGCTTGGCAAATGTGCAACCACTAAACAGAAGTGCTGCTGACACAAGCAAACTGCCTGTTGGTTGGCTACCAATGAAAGGTTGTGATGACCAGGAAAATTCATGGCCATTCAAACATGTCAGACTACATCTAAGGTGAGTGCCCATAACATGTTTCCTCATGCTCCCCACTAGACCTTGGCATGTACTGCATGGAACTTTCAAAACAAGATTGTCTAGAGAGTCCTCATTCCAATTTTCTAGTCTGTGATGCATCCTGATCAGCTGTTGTTGATGATGCTTCTTGTGAAGATGCCGAAGATGACAATGAGGAAGGCTCATAAGTCTCATCATGTGATGCGGTTTCACCAAATGAAGGACTATGGTCAGACTGATCAAGCACTGGCGAAGTGGGATCCTGAAATCTTTGTCCTGGAGATGACTTTTCCAGGGTGGAAGATTGAACAAAAGCATCTGTTTGTACACAAGTCTCCACGTAGCCTGTTGTCTCAGTTTGTGTTGAACATTGAACGTTTGATTGAACTGTTTGTGTTGCTGTAGTTGTGTGTCTTTTGTAAGTCTGTGTTCCAGAGGATTTATATTTCTTCGTCATCAATGGAAAAGAGGCTTGTGTTGACTGAGTCCAATCCAATCCAATCCACTTTATTTATATAGCACAATTTTAACAAACACAGGGTTTCCAAAGTGCTGTACACCACAACAGTAAACAGTAGACAAAAATAAATAAATGAATAAAATCAGCAATAAGTAAAATAAGTATAAAATAAGTAAAAACAGTAAAATAAGTATAAAATAAGTAAAAACTCATAACCCACCCAACACTTCTACATCACATCAACACACCATCCAATATCCAAAGGCCAAATGAAAAAGGTGGGTTTTTATCATAGTTTTAAAAAGAGACAAAGATGGGGCTTGTCTAATGTGGAGTGGCAAAGCATTCCACAATTTTGGGGCTGCTACAGCAAAGGCACGTTCTCCTCTGTTTTTTAACCTAGTTCGGGGTACAGCCAAAAGCAACTGGTCAGCTGACCTAAGAGAACGGCTGGGAATGTAGGGTTGTAGCAGCTCAGAGAGGTATGGTGGGGCAAGGCCATTTAAAGCTTTAAAAGCAAACAAAAGTATTTTAAAATGAATCCTAAAATGAACAGGTAACCAGTGCAGTGAGGCCAGAATAGGTGTAATGTGGTCATACTTTCTGGTGTTTGTTAAGAGGCGAGCGGCAGCATTTTGCACTAATTGCAAACGGGCAATGGAGGACTCACTAACTCCCATATATAAGGCGTTACAGTAGTCCAGCCGGGTAGTCACAAAGGCATGGATTACTGTTTCAAAATGCCGCCTCTGAAGAACTGGTTTGATTTTAGCCAGCTGCCTTAACTGGAAAAAGCTGGACTTCACCACAGCTTTTATCTGGGTGTCAAATTTGAGGTCAGTGTCCACCTTAACCCCCAGGTTATTAATGATTGGCCTACAAAACTGTTCCAGATAGCCTAGGTCAACCAGGGGGGACACAGCAGAGCCACTAAAAACCATAACTTCTGTCTTTTTTTCATTAAACTTTAAGAAGTTTAGAGACATCCAAGCCTTGATGTCTTCCAGACAGTCTAACAGAGGCTTAATACTGTAGGATTCTGACTTCTTAAGAGGTACATAAATCTGACTGTCATCGGCATAGCAATGAAAAGAAATACCATGCTTCCTAAGAATTGAGCCAAGTGGGAGTAGATAAAGAGAAAATAAAAGAGGGCCAAGCACAGAACCCTGCGGAACCCCATGTAATAAAGGAACAGTGGAGGATACATGATCAGCAAAGCTAACACAGAAAGACCGCTGCGTTAAATACGACCTGAACCATTGTAGTGCTGTGCCTCTGACACCCACCCACTGCTCCAGACGAGCAATGAGGATGTCATGGTCTACTGTGTCGAAGGCTGCTGTCAAGTCAAGGAGCACAAGGACAACACTATGGCCAGAGTCAGTAGCTAAAAAGATATCATTAAAAACTCTTAGCAGCGCTGATTCGGTGCTGTGTAATATTTTAAAACCAGATTGGAAAGGCTCTATAATGTTCTGTCCATTTATAAAGTCCATGAGCTGACAATAAACAATCTTTTCCAAGATTTTAGATAGGAAAGACAATTTAGAAATAGGTCTGAAATTAGCCACAACAGCAGGATCTAGACCAGGTTTCTTTAACAACGGTTGCACAACAGCATGTTTAAATTGAGCTGGCACCACTCCAGATGATAGACTACTGTTTATAACAGCAGTAAATGATGGTCCAATAGTTGAAAGAACCTCCTTAAAAAGTCGAGGAGGAACAGTATCCGCTGGAGAACCTGAGGGCTTCAAGTGATCAACAATCTTCTTCACAAAAGACAGGGTTACAGGCTCAAATGTCTCAAAGAACACAGAGCATGGAGCAGAGACTGAGGGATCAATACCAGGGGGAGAAATAAGTGCTCTAGCAGAAGTCACTTTATCAATGAGAAAGTCTTCACACACAGCTGGAGACACCTCAATTTGCAACGCCTGTGGTGCATTCAGAGCAGAGTTAATAACCTTAAACAATACACGAGGTTTATGAGAATTTAACAGGATGATCTCAGAAAAATATTTTCTTTTGGCCTCCCTCACAGTGGACTGGTAATGATGCCAGCAATCTCGCATAATTTGAAAAGACACTTGTAATTTGTCCTTTTTCCACTTTCTCTCAGCTCTTCGACACTCCTGCCTAGAAGCCCTGGTGGTTTCATTCAACCAGGGTTCTGCCTCTGATTTATTTTGCCGTCTAATTTTTTGTGGAGCCACAATGTCTAAGGCAGTTTGACAGGCATTGAGAAACCAACAGATCAGTAACTCAGTATCATTTACTCAGTATCGAGTCCTATTAGTCATGACAGTCTGTAATAAATATATTGAGACAACATTTGTACAAATACATTCACAAAAATTACAATGAATTAATTATGAATAAAACCATGTTTCAATAGTAAAGTTCAATAGTAAGACATACCTGTATGCTGCAACTGGTGACACTGGCTTTTGTCTGAACTCCACGATCAGACATATTCTGTCGTGCCTGTACCCCAATTGAAATTGTGCTTAGAAATCTTGCTGGGATAAAACTGCATTGGTGTGTCAGCCTAATGTTTGGAACCCGAGGCTAATAATGTCTGACAAGCAGATGGATTCACTTTTTGGTGTGGTGCTGCAGTGTGGGAGCTCAACAATGGAACTATGGCAGGTGTGTCAGTAAGTAGACTGCTTCTTAGGGCAGTTGATGAGATGCAAGGTATTGGTGTTACGGGCGAAACGTTTCCAGCATCTCGTAGTGGTTTGGCAGTGTTTCTCTGCAACATAAAGTTTTTAAGCTTAAAAAAAATTAAGCTGATTACAATTTGCTTCAAATCAAATATATTGTGAATATACTATTTTCTATTTTAATTCAGGTTCCCTATTCCTTGTATCTGAGTGGTACCATAAAATTTAAAAACCAATATGTATATAAGCCTTTGAAAACACATGAACAGCCTTACCATGGAGAGCAATGGAGATGGGGTGTCAGGCAGTGAAAAATCTCTGGTGTTGCTTGGCGAATTAAGTGACAGGTATTTCTGCATGTGGAAAAAAAATATTTTGACAATCAGACCGCTATAACAAGTCAACGTAATGATAATTGGGTATTTCAGATATTATTTTATCTTATAACATTTTTAGATACATTTCTTAATAACTAACCGTGGGAATTGAAGTATTCACAAGGACTCTCTTTCCTGATGCAATGGACAGGAAACAATCTTCATCGAAATGCTGAGAGCATAGCGTGTAGTTCTGCCGATTTTGTAGATACCCATCCACTACTTGCACACCCACAGCAATAAGCCATTTTCTAGCGATTTCGTCATTTGCTGGCAGTCGGTGAAAAGAAACCAGTTTCAATGCATTCCGGCCATTCAGACCACAACTAGATGCAAAATATGTACTCTGTATCTTGTGTCACATTTATTCCACCAAAAGAACTGTTTTCCGAATGAAATACTGCACAAACAATGAGTTTAAATGACGATTACTGCCTACTTTCTTCTAACTTTCTTGATCGCTATTAAAACAAACAAACCCTGTATCTGAAATCACTCACTCATTCACTACTCCCCACTCCCTATATTGGGAATTACTATATAGAGGACAATATAGTGAGCTCATTGGTTAAATGAAAAAAACACACTTTCAGACACTAGTCCATTGCGCTGGTATTTACGTAATTACTGTCGCAAATTAAAACGTACCAGATCAGGCGGCTAGTGAGTTTTCAAAATAATAAATACATGCATGTATTTTTGTGATAAATACATATTATACTGAGCGCATTTCCCACATTAATCAATACAAAGTACCTGCATCTTTCATTTTTTTTTAAATCAAGGCTGAATACTTTCTTCTTTGCGGCTGCCTTTTATTATATAAAATTTGAGACTTTTAATTTGATTTCTTTCAGTATGACTGCAATGCATGATGGGATATATTGCTTTGGTTAGTGACCATCGTTGTACACTATTTTTCGTGATGTATTGTGGGATACTTTGAGTGCACTATATAGGGTGTAAATAATCCTCACTAAGGTTTCGGACAGCACTACAAAATGGCATCCCCACTATATAGTGCCCTATATAGTGAGTAGTGATTTCAGACACAGGGAAAACTTCTGGCTTGATTACGTCAGCATTCGAAGGCGGGCACGCACGTCTTTTGACAACATTGGCAGATGTTGGTCACTTTGATTTCCACTGTACGTTTTACTTCCGTCCTACGAAGTCTTGCACAGGTCTCAGCGAATCTTGTTTACAACCATTGCTTTGACATATGGACAATATTACATAGCGTATTTCAAACACTCAAAACTTTCTATAGCAGTGACAAAATGTCAGAAATGCATTCCTACATTTTATAAAATGAGATAAATAGAATTTTAATAATAAAAAATTTGCCTTCAGTCACCCTTTAAAAGTGCTATAAAAATGACTTGACTTGATGTGCTCTGCAATCAGCTGACATCCTATTTTTTAGGGTGTACTCCCACCTCATGCCCAGTCAAGTATAAATAGGTTACTGAAAGTGAGGGAGGGAGAAAGTTAAATCAAAACATTTTTAAAATAATGACAATGGAACCTGATGTCTTGTGGAGTTTAAAAATTTAAATACCAAAAGCCCACCTCACCTCTACCTGTGGTCCTGTCTGGGACATTGGCCACTGACCCACATTTTCCAGGCATCTCGGTCCTTCACCGGTCTTTCAATTTGTCACCAAGTTTGTCCTATTCTTTTCAGCTTTGTCTCCAGGTCACAGTGCCAGGTATTTCTTGGCCTACCTCTTACCTTGAGGCTTCCAAGTGAAGGCTGTGGCACTGTGACATTGTAACACTGGAAGCAGGCTTGTTGAGGGTGTGGCCCCCACAAGCCTCCATCTCCACCTTCTCTGTAGAATCTCTATGTCAGCAGGTTGATGCTTTGTTCACTGCCACAGTTCTTGGTTGCTAATGGGTTCTGGACAGCAAATATTGAGAATTCCCCTGATTCAGGTGTTGATGAATTTCTGGATTTGTTTCATATTATTGAAGGTTGTTCTCCATGTTTCAGCTCCTTAGAGTGGCATGGACTTCACAAATGGTATTGAATAACCCTATTTTGATGATGGTGTTGAGGTCCATGAATTTCCAGACATTCCCCAGCTCTTTGAAAGCTGTTCTTGCCTTGCCAATGCAAACTTTTACATCGGTGTCTGTCCTTTCTTCCCTGTCAACAATGCTGCCAAGGTCGGAAAAGTTGATTACTTTTTCTACCACCTTGTCCTCCAGCATAATGTGGGTATCGCTGGTGGCATTTACTTTGAGAATATTGCTCTTTCCCCTGTGAATGTTGAGGCCCAGCCATGCTGGTTACCTCCGCCAAGGAGGTTATGTTTTCAGTAGCGTTGGTTTGTTTGTTTGTTGGTTTGTCTGTTAGCAAGATTACGGAAAAAGTTATGAACGGATTGCTCTGAAATTTTTTCCAGAGGTGTGACTGGGCACAAGTAACAATCCATTAAATTTTGGCAGTGATCCGGATCACCGTCTGGATCCCGGAATTTTTTAAAGGATTCTTGGCGGAGGCCTGCGCTCTCCAAGTGCTTTTCTATTTTTTTCCTGCATCTGTTGCTGTGTATGGGAGAGGAGAGCCAGGCCATCTGCAAAGTTGAGGTCATCCAACTGCACCCACAGTGTCCACTGGATGCCGTTTTGCTTCTGGGCTGCAGATGTTTTCATCACTCAGTCTTTTGTCAGCAAGAACAAGAAAGAAGTGATCTATGTATTGGCATCCTTCATTCGGTGGAGCCACTGGAGCAGGCATGGTTGGAACAGAGCATGAATGGGCATCCAAGCAGATAGTATTGGAAAGTGAGGACTGCCCACTTGATTGCCAGACACTCCTTTTCCATGGTGCTGTACTTTGACTCTTGCATGGAGGTGCTCCTCCCCCTCCACCACCAAGGACAAAACTGCCCCCAGCCCTCTGTCTGATGCATCAGTTTGCAAAACAAAAGGGAAAAGTCAGGAGAATGCAACAGTGGGCCCCCACCCAAAGTCATTTTTACCTGAGTAAAATTCCATTTGCATGGCTCCATCCACTGGACCGGATCTGGTGCCCCCTTTTTAGTGAGGTCTTTCAGCAGACTGGTGACGTTCAAAAAGTAAGGCACAAACCACCTATAGTGGTCAGCCAGACCCAGGAACTGCCTCACCCCCTTTTTGGTCTTAGGTCTTGGGCAGGCTGCAACTGTTACAGTCTTATCAATTTGGGGACGCACCTGCTCATGACCCAATTGGAAGCCCAGATACCGTACTTCCACCCATCCAATTGCATGCTTTTTTGGGTTTGCTGTGAGCCCAGCATGCCTCAGCAACCTCAGGATAGCCCTGATATGTTGTAAATGCCACTCCCAATCATTACTATAGATCATTATGTCATCGAGATAATGTGTATGCGGAGGCCTGTGGGGATGGAGAATTTGGTCCATGAGATGTGGAAATGTCACTGGTGCCCAAAACAACCCAAAAAGGAAGGATGACAAATTGGTGTAAAACAAATGGAGTGGATAAAGCTGTTTTCTTATGGGATAATAGAGTCAAGGGGATCTGCCAATATCCCTCTGTTAAATCCAATGTTGAGTAAAAGCAAGCCACACCTAACCAATCGAGCAGTTCATCAATGCAAGGCATCAGATATGCATCAAATTTAGACACTGCGTTGACTTTCCTGTAGTGCACACAGAACCAGATCAACCCGTCAGTCTTGGGAACCAATCACTTCTCCAGTCGCTGTGTGACTCCTCAATTACCCTCATCTTAAGCATAGCCTGGAGTTCATCCTTAACCACATTTTTCTTGTGCTTGGGGAGCAGATACGGGTGGCTGTGCACTACTACCCATGGGGGAGTCTCAATTTGGTGTTCTATGAGGTCAGTGTGACCAGGAAGGGCTGAGAATATGTCACAGAATTCCTCCTGCAACTTAATAACTTGTGCTCTCTGGGATGGTGAGAGATGGTCTCCACAAGGGACTGGGGTGAATTGGGCCACACTTTTTAGACTTACCTTCAGTCCCAGCTCCACCCTCTCTGGAACTACAGTCGCCAGAGCCACAGGAACCTCCTATCTCCATGGTTTCAGAAGATTGAGGTGGTAAATTTGATGTGCATCACCCCTATCTGGATGCTTGACCTCATAATTGACCTCCCCAATTCACCGTGTGACCGCAAAGGGCCCTTGCCACTTGCTGAGTAATTTTGAGCTTGAGGTAGGCAGTAAAATGAGGACATTTTCTCCCAAAGCAAATTCTCTTAGCTGCGCCCCTCTGTTGTACAGGCAAGATTGACATTCTTGGGCCTGTAGCAAATTCTCCTGGGTTATGTGACTCAGTGTGTGGAGTATTGCTCTCAGGTCAAGAATGTATTGAATTTCATTTTTGCTTTAAGATGGCTTGTGGCCATACAGCAGTTCAAATGGGGAAAACCTGATGGAGGCTTGTGGGGCCTCAGGCACTGCAAACAACAAAGGGTCTAGCCACCTGTCCCAGTTTTTAGCATCCCCATGAACAAACTTACAAATCATGTTTTTAAATGCTTGGTTAAATCATTCGACCAGCCCGTCCATTTGTGGATGATAAACACTAGTCCAAATCTGTTTAATTCATACAATTCATCTAGTGTGCATGACATAAAAGTAGTGCCTTGATCAGTCAGGATTTGTTTTGGAATCCCAACTTGGGAGATAATGCAGCGGAGTGCCTTTGCAACACTGCGGGCTGAGATATTGCGAAGAGGCACTGCCTCTGTGTACTGCATTGCATAATCCACTATGACTAACACAAAGTGATATGCAAGTGCAGATCGATCGAATGGCCCGATGAGATTCATGCCAATTCTTTTGAAGGGGATTTCAATTAATGGTAATGGGTGGAATGGCACTTTTGGTTTGGCTGCTGTATTCACCAGCTGGCATTCGCAATATGCCGCACACCACCTGTGGACATTGGTGTGAATCCCTGGCCAATAGAAATGGGTCATGAGATTATTTATTGTTTTATCCTGACCAAGTGCCCAGTCATAGGATTATGATGAGCTGCATTGAATAAAAGTTCCCTACGCCTCTTTGGTACCAACAGCTGTGTCATCTCTTCTTTAGTTTAAGTGTCCTGCATCACTCAATATAGCCTATCCTTCATAATACAAAAATACAGGAAGGGAAGTGCAAGGTTAGGTTGGAGGATTTGGCCATCAATTACATTCACTTGGTCAAAGGCGTGTCTCAGAGACTTGTCATGCATCTGCTTCAATGGGAAATCCCCTAAGGCAGGGGTTTTCAAAGTGTGGGAGAGTCAGCCCCCCCTCGGAGAGCAAATAAACAACAGCGCCCCCCCTTACAATTTTTGTTGTTGCTATTGAGGTATTTCACCTGACGTCACAGGGTCACGTGACACCCCGGTGTCCACCATTTTGGACGGCAAGCTAGCTAATGTCAACAACAGTAGCTGGTATGTTACTGTAGCAATATTTACGTTCAGTCATTTGGATGACTGTTAAAACCTTTCAGTCTCAAGTTTTTCCTTTACTGGATTTACTAGTTTACTGAGCTAGCACGCGCTGGCTCCCGGCTTGGCCGGCGAGCGCGCGCTGGCTCCCGGCTTGGCCGGCGAGCGCGCGATGGCTCCCGGTTTGGCCGAGCGCGCTAGCTCAGTAAACTAGTAAATCCAGTAAAGGAAAAACTTGAGACTGAAAGGTTTTAACAGTCATCCAAATGACTGAACGTAAACATTGCTACAGTAACATACCAGCTACGATGTTGTTGACATTAGCTAGTGCTAACAGCTAGTTGCTAATACACTGCTACAACTACACCGACCCTAATAATACAGTTCTTAGTCATTGCCTGGTAACAGCAAATTTATAACGGGCCATGTCTCAACAGACTAAGAAGTTATTTCAATGACATTTAATAACATTTTGTTTATCCTGAGGACCGAAAGTAAATGAAAATGTGAACAAACCTTAGCTGTAATCAGATGGCGAAAACCGGCTCCAGGGACGACCCGCTGATGTAGGCATGTTACCCAGCCTGACACAAAATATTTGTAGGCATCCAAACTCTTATACGCTTTCAGATCAATACCTGTCTATGGCGATGGGTTTTTAACGACATAGGTATACAGATCATGTAGGCCAAAGTCAGGTAAAGACGAGGGCATCGTGTACTTCCGTACGTCAGTGAACAATCCTGGTGGAAGCAGGTAAACGTCGTTCTCTAAGCCTGCTAACCTCAATTTTTGCAAATACCTCTCCCTCTGCTCGCCCTGTAAATGCCCTACGTCACTGGATAGTGAAGGTGTTTTCTGCATCTCGCTCCTTTTTCTTTTATGTTTTTCGTTTGTCGCCTTCCTCGCATTCAAACTGATTCGAGCCGTGCCGTCCAAAATGGCAGCATCACATGACTTGGTCACGTGAGTGAAATACCTCAATACTTAATGTTCCATTCGTATTTAAAAAAAAATGGTTGTTGTACACATTATTTTTTTCTTTTTCACATTTTAAACATCTGTGCTTTTTAAAACATCTTGTTTTACACATTTTAAACATCTCATAGCATCGTTAGCTAGCACCTCTTGGCAGACAACACACTGTGGCAGTGGAGCATCTTCAGATCCAGTCCATGAAAATCCAAACTTTAAATAATCGTGGTCATACTTCCTTCTTTTTCCAGTCCCCCAGGATTCCGCGGGCCTTTTTTGTGATTGTTGCGGGCTAAAATGTCTGATGTTGCGGGGGTTTCCAAAAAAATTGCGATGAAAGTTGCGGTGTTTTTTAGGTTTTTGTTGCGATTACATTGCGGGAGGAAGTGAAAGTTGTGAGAAATTGTTGCGATTTTCTCTTTTTGTGATTAAAATTGAGTGATATGTTAAATATTAAGTTATTACTGAAAAACTATTGATTAAAAAAACAAAGACACTGAGAAATGGTCCTATAAACAACTTTACCAATATAAAAGATTACCAGGACTACAAAAATGCAGAAAAATAGGCTTTACTTATCCAAATGCACCTGTTGGTTCAAAAGTTAAAGTGCAGAGAACCTCACAGCACAACATGAAGTTACCTTAAAATATAATATAAATGCCTCAGCTTTCATGTAAGAAAAAAAAACTATTAATACTAGTACTGTGTGCAGGCAGTCTCTCCTGAAGACTAAATTAAACAATAATTATAAACTAATAAAATAAATGGCTCAGGCTTCATAGAAGAAAAAAACAACAATTTGAACAGAATCTCACAGTATGATGCTGAAGCTGCCTAAACAATGGAAAATAAAATACCATTTTGGCAAAAATGTTGGCATCCATTAATTTCTTGTATTAAGTAAAAAAAAAATAAAGTGCACACAGTCCTTCACTGTAAACATAACACACTTTCAGCAACAGAATTTAAGCCGATATAAACATTGTCTCGCACATCATGCAATGTTGCTAGATACTGCTGATGTTTTCCATCCCAAAATATGTTCAAAACCCACCAAAATGCACTTGAAACCGCCAATCTGGCAACACTGCGCACATGCTGCTTCTCTTGAACATAGACATCCGGAAGTAAGGCGGAAGGTAGTTTGTCGATGTCACCTCAAGACGACGCCAACGATTGGTCAAATTTGCGGGAAAGTTGTGGTGATTGGATATAATTGCAACACCGCCCTGAATTCGCGGGGATTGGTTGAATTTGCGCTGAAGTTGCAAATCGCAACATCCTGGAGGCTCTGTTTTTTTGCTTGGCTGTCTCCTCACTCCCTGTAGCTTCAGGTACTAAAAATCGATCCATTTTGTCTCTCACGTTGCGCCCCCCCTGAAGAACTCTGGCGCCCCCCAGGGGGGGCGCGCCCCACACTTTGAAAAGCCCTGCCCTAAGGGATTCCCCAAAGAAAGAGGAGAGTTCTCCCCCCTCTCTGTGTCATCATGATGTGGAGCTGATGCAGACGGCCCTGGGACCAACTCCCCAGCTAATGTTGCGGCGGAATTCCCCTGTGATGTACTACTGCAGGACTCACCCACTACTAACTGTTTTATTCACATTTTAAACCCCAGCCAATCTGTTCCCAGGATAAGTGAGTGGGTGAGGCTCAGACTAACTGCTGTCTCCGCACTATACTTTTCTCCCCAGAATTGAATCGTGACTGGCATTAGCGGATATCTATGAATGTCACTGTGCACATATCTGACCTTTACCAATCGTGCATTTCATAGTGCCCTACATTGAATCAGGCTTTGATGCATGGAGGTCTGATTACAACCAGAATCCACCAAGCCTGATGTGTTCCCCCTTGAATGGCCCCCGTTTCCACAGGGCTGGGGTAGGGGAAGGGTGAGGAGAGCAAGAGGGAGAGGAAGGAGGAGAAAGAGAGAGAGAGAGAGAGGAAGAGAAGCTGTGGGATCGCCTGCTCCTGGAAATGCCATCAGGTGGTCCTTTGCCAGCCGGATTGCCTCCTCCAGCAATGCCACTCAGTGACACTAGACCCACGTTGGTGTCTCGCTCGGCAGCTGGGCAACAAACTGTTCCATCATCATGTGGTCGATGATGTCCTGCACACTGCACTTGCCAGCCCATAACCACTGTCAGCAGGCATCTCAGAGCTGCTGCTCGAATGCAAATGGACAGCTGACTTCACTGTAGGCCAGTGCACAGAACTGCTGGCAATGCTCTTCTGGACCGTGGCCGGGCTTGTTGCAGTATAGCCTACTTCAGGTCCAGATACTCCAGCATGCTGGTGGTGGGGAGCTGCCAAATCGCAAGCTGTGATTCCCCAACAGGAATGAAAAAAAAGTGAGCCGCCCACTATGAGGTTGGCCACAAGCTCGCCTCCATGACATACTTGAACAGCTCAAGGAAGGCTTTCATGTCATCCTGTGGCCCCATCTTAACCAGCTGCACAGGAATGCTAGCTGCAGGAGTGACTGCTGGAGTACCTGCTGACTGGACCAAGCTCCATATCATCTGCCGGTCCTTCACTTGGGCTTCGAGCAGGGCCTGGAGGTGCTGCTTCTGCTCAGTAGATAGGGCAAGCAGCTCTTGGTGCTGGCATTGGAAGTTAACCATGTTAACTCTGGAGGAGTTCTTGGACTGGTGTAGACTCTGTATCAGTGTTTTTTCCTCAAAATCCCAGGTTTTTGGCACCAGTGTAACAACTCTGTGAGAGTGGCAGTGAGGAACTGGAGACAGGTGCTGCAATTCAAGGTATGCTTTAGCTTTTATTGGCACTTTTCAGTGACTTTTACTATTATGCCACACTAGACACACATGCACACGATGGGGTGACATAGCACTTTCTCTCATTCCTGGCTGTCTGGAAGACACACAGAGACACACATTAATAGACAGCCATTAATTAGATACAGGTGCACCTCATCACACATCACCTCCTGGTTCCACCTGAGACCTCACTGTTCCCTGCCAATACTCGACCACACCCTCACTGCCACACACACATAACAACGAATCTCTTTCCATTATCATTCATTTCACCCAGACCTTGTTGCCCCATGACCTCTTCATAGCCCCTATTATTGCTACCAATCTTTGCATTAAAGTCTACCATGATGATGATCATTGTGGCAGTGGGGGCGTGGCCGAGCATTGGTTTGTGAATGGAGGGCAGGGTCACGGAAGGTGAGTGGCCAAGTCGTTACACCTGGTGTCAGTTAATGCGTGTGTGTGTGTGTGTGTGTGTGTGTGTGTGTGTGTTTCTTGCATTGATGGAACATAAGAGGAGTAGGAGAGCAGAGGAGGGCTGACTGGGACCAGAACACGACTGTGTGCACGCACGTGTGTGTGTGTGTGTGTGTGTGTGTGTGTGTGTGTGTGTGTTCATGTCCTATAGTTGAGCAAGTGAAGCTGAAAATCTATCATAATAAATGAGTGTTTGAACACTGTCCCCCACCTGCCATATTTCTGTACTCCAGCCACATCAGGGAAACTATCACAGTGGTGCCAAAATCCGGGAGTACAGAAGGGAGCCCATCCATGGAGTCCTTGCCATTCAAGGACCTCGTTCATGCCCTTGCCACAGCCCAGCAGAACCAGCATCAAGCGCTGATCACCCTCCGGAAGGAGCAGGAACAACGCTTTGAGGCCTTGATGCTGGCCCAGCAAGAAGACTGCCAGGTGTTCCGACACCTGCTCGCGTCAGCGGGGTCATCGACCTCCACCACAGCGGACCCTTCCCACCTCACCCTAACGAAGATGGGTCTGCATGATGATCTGGAAGCCTTCCTCGTGCTCTTCGAGCAAGCAGCCGAAGCATGGGGGTGGCCAGTCGAGCAGCGCGCAACGCGTCTATTTCCGCTGCTGACTGGCAAGGCGCAGCTTGCCATGCTGCAGCTCCCTGCCGATGGCTGGCTCATCTATGCTGACTTAAAGTGAGCCATTCTACAGCGTGTCGGCCACTCCCCAGAACAACAGCATCAGCTCTTCTGGACTCTGAAGTTGGAGGAGGTTGGCCGGCCATTTGCGTTCGGCCAACAGCTCCAGGACACCTACCGGCTGGATGACCGTGATGCCAAGGGAGTTATCAACCTGGTGACACTGGAGCAGTTCATCGCGGGACTTCCGGAAGGAATGGCGGAGTGGGTCCAGTGTCATCACCTGGTGTTGCTGGAACAAGCCATCGAGCTGGCAGAGGACCACATGGTGGCGGTTCCGATGGCAGGAAGACGTGTTTCCTCTTCTCCTCTTTTCTCTATCTCCTCCTCTCCCTCTGCTTCCCGTCCTCACCCTGTTCCCCCACCGTGGAGGTGGGGGCCAGCTCCCACCCAGCCAGCCTGACACACCCATGGTGTCCTCCTGTTTTCCCCTTCCGTGTCTGTCTTTTCCCCCTCAGGTGAGTGACATCCATAACACCGGTGCAGAGGGAGAGCCTGGGCTGGTGTGCTGGCATTGTGGGGAACTGGGACATCTTCAAAGTCAGTGCTCCGCGATGGAGGCGGGAGCTGTGGTCCGGATCCCCAACGCACCAGAAACCACCCTCGATCGGGCTGGAATGTATTGCATGCCAGTAAGTGTACAAGGGGATGACGCCTTGGTAGATTCCAGCTGTAACCAGACCTCAATCCATCAAAGCCTGGTGCAAGGTGAGGCACTGGGGAGAGCACAAGTGTCAAGGTATTGTGTGTGCACGGGGATGTTCACAACTATCCTTTAGTGTCCATCCACATTCTATTTTGGGGAGAAAAGCATAGAGTCAAGGTAACGGTTAATCCTTGTCTCACCCACTTGCTGATTTTGGAGACTGATTGGCCTGGGTTTAAAGAACTAATGGAACACATAATAAGTGGTGGGTCCTGCATTAATATGCCACAGGAAGATCCTGGTCTGGCATTGGCTGGGGAAGCAGTCACAGAGCCATCTACATCAGCACCGTGTCAAGGCAATATGAGGAGTGAGGAGCAGCCTGTCCCTCCTCCCTCCCTCGGGGATTCCCTTGAGGATTTCTGATTAGAGCAGTCACGAGACGAGACTCTGCATCATGCATCTGACCAAGTGAGAGTAATTGATGGTCAAATTCTCCAGCCAAGCACGACACCAGCCTTCCCTTATTTTGCTATTATTGAAGATAGGTTGTACTGAGTGATGCAGAACACTCAAACTGGCAAACAAACAACTCAGTTATTAATCCCAAAGAGCCATAGGGAACTCATATTCAATGCAGCTCACTTTAATCCCATGGCTGGACACTTAGGGCAGGATAAAACACTATCCCAAATAATGGCCTGGTTCTATTGGCCAGGGATTCATGGAGATGTCCGTCGGTGGTGTGCAGCATGCCACTAATGCCAATTAGTAAAACCCGTGGCCACTCCAAAAGCGCCTTTGTGCCCTCTCCCTCTAATCAAGACCCCTTTTGAGAGAATTGGGATGGATCTCATCAGGGCATTAGATTGGTCAGCATGGGGATATTGCTTTATTTTAGTTCTGGTGGACTATGCAACACGATATCCAGAAGTGGTGCCTCTGCACAGTATCTCAGTACACAGTATTGTGGAAGCACTCTTCTGTATTATCTCCCAGGTCAGGATTCCAAAGAAATCCTGACAGACCAAGGCACTGCATTTATGTCACGCACACTGCATGAACTGTATAGGTTATTGGGAATTCAGCCTATCCACACCAGTGTCTATCACCCACAAATGGATGGCTTAGTGGAAGGGTTTAATCAGACACTCAAGAACTTAATTTGGAAATTTGTAAGTGAGGATGCGCGTCATTGGGATAAATGGCTTGAGCCCCTGTTATTTGCAGTTCGAGAGGTCCTGCAAGCCTCCACAGGTTTTTCACCATTTGAGTTATCATATGGGTATAAGCCACATGGCATTTTGGACATGCTGCATAAAAATGGGAAGGAGGGACCTTTGCCTAGCAAGAACAAAATTCAATACATTCTCGACCTGTGCACAGAACTCCACACTTAACCCAGGAGAATTTGTGGCAGGCACAAGAATGTCAAGTCTAACTGTAAGACAGGGGCACGTGCCTTAGAGGGTTCACACTGGGAGAGAAAGTGCTCATATTATTGCCCACATTGAGCTGCAAATTAATCACAAAGTGGCAAGGGCCCTTCAAGATCACATGGCGAGTCAGGGACATTGACGATGAGGTGAGGCGAACGGACAGGGGTGGGGCATTGCAAATTTACCACTTCAACCTGTTAAAACATTGGAATGAGGCGGTCCCCATGGCATTGGTGTCGATAGTCCCAGAGAAGGCGGAGCTGGAGCCAGCGGTACAAAAAAAAATTATTATCATCATCTCAAGCCACTCCGGTCCCTTGTGGAGACCACCTCTCACCGGCCCAACTCACGGAGGTGGCCAAATTGCAGAGGGAGTTCTCAGACATGTTCTTGCCCCTGCCCAGCTGCATCCACCTCGTAGAACACCACATTGAGATGCCCCTGGTGGTGGTGGTGAGGAGCCGCCCTTACCGCTTGCCTGAACACAAAAAAAGGTGGTCTGGGATGAACTCAAGGGCATGATTGAAATGGGCATAATCGAGGAGTCCCACAGTGACTGGAGCAACCTGGTGGTCCTGGCTCCTAAGACCGATGGGTTGGTCCGGTTCTGTGTGGACTATAGAAAGGTCAATGCAGTGTCTAAATTTGACACATACCCAATTCCTTGCATTGATGAGTTGCTCGATCGATTAGGTGCTGCTCGTTTTTATTTGACACTGGATCTAACAAAGGGATATTGGCAGATCCCCTTGACTCTATCCCAAGAAAAAATGGCCTTTTCCACACTGTTTGGGGTACACTAGTTTGTCATGCTTCCTTTTGGGTTATTTGTTATCTGCAACATTCCAGCGGCTCATGGGCAGGATCCTCCACTCTCATGCCACCTATGTGGCAGCGTATCTCAATGACATCATTATCTGTAGCCATGACTGGCCGTGGCACCTCGAACACCTTAGGGCTGTCTTAAAGTTGCTGAGGCGTGCGGGTCTCACCACTAACCTGAAAAAGTGTGCAGTCAGGCGGGTGGAAGTATGGTATCTGGGTTTCCACTTGGGTCATGGGCAGGTGTGTCCCCAAATTAACAAGACTGCAGCGATTGCGGCCTGCCCGAGGCCCCAGACCAAAAAGGGGGTGAGACAGTTCCTGTGGCTGGCTAGCTACTATTGTAGGTTCTCATGCCTAATTAATTGGATGTCACCAGCCTGTGACTGATCTCACTAAAAAGGGAGTACCAGATCCAGTCCAGTGGATGGAGCAATGCCAACAGGCTTTCTCTAAAGTAAAAGCTGCACTGTGTGGGGGTCCACTTTTACACTCCCTTGACTTCTCTCCCCCCTATATTTTGCAGATGGATGCATCAGACAGGGGCTGGGGGCCATTCTGTCCCAGAAAGTGGAGGGCGAGGAACGACCTGTGCTGTACATCAGCCGCATGCTTTCGATGCGTGAAACCAAATACAGCACCCTCGAGAAGGAGTGTCTGGCCATATAAGTGGGTGGTCCTTGCCCTCTGATACTACCTGCTGGGATGCCCTTTCACCCTCTGTTCGGACCACGTGCCCCTCCAGTGGCTCCACCGCATGAAGGATGCCAATGCGTGGATCACCAGTTGGTATCTCTTCCTCCAGCCGGTATCTCGCCCTCCACCCATTCAAATTCAAGGCGGTCCACAGGCTGGGGGTGCAGACGGTGGTGGCAGACTTCCTATCCCATCGGTGGTGGGGGAGTAATGGCTCCCGGCCTGAGTTGGGTGGTGGGGGTATGTGGCAGTAGGGGTGTCGCCAAGCATCGTTTTTTTTAATGGAGGGTGGGGTGGGGTCAGGGAAGGTGAATGGCCAAGTTGTTACACCTGGTGTCAATTAATGTGTGTGTGTGTGTGTGTGTGTGTGTGTGTGTGTGTGTGTGTGTGTGTGTGTTTCTTGCAGTGATGGAGCATAAGAGGAGTAGGAGAGCAGAGGAAGGCTGGCTGGGACCAGAACACGACTCTGTGTGTGTGTGTGTGTGTGTGTGTGTGTGTGTGTTCATGTCCTATAGTTGAGTAAGTGAAGCTGAAAGGCTATCATAATAAACGAATGTTTGAACACTGCCATACTTCTGTACTCCACCCACATCAGGGAAACTATCACAATCATGTTTTGTCTTGGCCCATCTTGTATGATGGTGAGCAGTCTGCTGTAGAAGTTCTCTTTTTTCCTCTTTTAGCCTGTTATTCTTTGGGGCATAGCACTGGATGATGCCCATATTGATACTTTTCTTCTTTGTTCTGCAGGAGGCTGTGATAATCTGTGGGCCATTTGACTCCCATCCAATGAGCATTTTCTGGGCTACTTTTGATAGTATTAAGGCCACACTTTGAGTGTGTGACTCATCAGCTTGCTTATGTCCTGAGAACAGTAGCATCTCGTCTGTGTTGAGTCTTCTCTTGCCCCTTTTCCACCAAAGCAGTTCCAGGGCTGGTTCGGGGCCAGTGCTTAGTTTGGAACCGGGTTTTCTGTTTCCACTGACAAAGAACTGGCTCTGGGGCCGGAAAAACTGGTTCCAGGCTAGCACCAACTCTCTGCTGGGCCAGATGAAAGAACCGCTTATGTCAGCGGGGGGGCGGAGTTGTTAAGACCAACAACAATAACAAGAACACGAAAGATCGCCATTTTTAAGTGATGAGAGGCAGCAGCTGTACAAACGCGACGTCATCCATTATTATTATTGTTGTTGTTGCTGCTGCTTCTTCTTTCATGTTGTTTTTGCTTTGATATTTGCGTCAAAGTTTATGCAAATGTAGCAACGTAACTGACGTATACAGTGACGTAATGACGTGTACAGCGACGTAACTGACGTATACAGTGACATAATGACATGGCTTCCCTTAGCACTGCGAGCTATGGAAAAGCAAACTGGTTCTCAGCTGGTTCGCAAGTTGAACGAGTTATGAACCAGCACCAGCACTGGCCCCGAACCAGCCCTGGAACTGATTTGGTGGAAAAGGGGTATCAGTCCTGAATCTGTCCATTGGCTTGCACTCATTCTGAGGATGTTAAGGTTGTAGGTCATCATCTCAGCAGCCACTTGTGCTATCTTTCCAGTTTCATATATGAAGCGCACATTCCATGTTCCAATAGTTCCTGGTAGAGATGATGGTCATCAGCTTAATGGCTTCCAGACAAGTATGGCTTTTGCTCTTATGAGTCATGTGTCCTCCAGCTGGGGGTCCATCCACTCTCAAGGCCAAAATGTTATTTCTTGTCTGTGTTTTTGTAGCAACTAATTTTTCCAGGGGGTGGTGGTGGTGGAGTTGCTGGTCCCTCACCCAACCCTCCTCCTTTTGCATCACAGGCTTGGATCTGGCCATGGCAGAGTTAAATATCAAAAGCAGCCTCAAAAAAATTTCAAGTTGTTTGCATGTATGCATAATAAGGTCAATATTAGATCTTCAGAAACCAAAGGAAATAATCTTGTTTATTCTAGTGTAACAACCGTGTTCATGTTAGTGTTTTTTAAGTATTTTAAGCATTTTCAGTGCTACATATTGTATCAGTTGCTCTTTTTTTCAAGAAACTAAAAATATGAGTCGGCTTCTTTATATCTTGTGGTCTAAGGATGTAACTAATAATTTCAATATCACAGGTGAAAAATAAGTCTCTTTAGTGACATCCCATGTTGATCAAAAAATTGTGACTGGTAGGATTAAATAGGCTATTCAAGACCAATTGTATTCTATATGATTATGTTTCTGTATAATTTCAACATTTCCACACAACTTTCTCCACAGGGTATCCCTTTAACGATGTGTGTCAGTGGTTCATTGACCGTGCTGACCTAATCTTTGTGGTATTTGACCCCACCAAGTTGGATGTTGGTCTTGAGCTAGAGATGCTCTTCAGGCAACTGAAAGGACGAGAGTCACAGATACGCATCATCCTCAACAAGGCTGACAGCCTGGCTACTCAGGATCTCATGCGTGTGTATGGTGCCTTGTTCTGGAGCCTTGCACCACTTATCAATGTGACTGAGCCACCACGTGTGTACGTCAGCTCCTTCTGGCCCTACGACTATACCCCCGACACCAGCCATGAGCTCTTCAAGCGTGAGGAAATTTCCCTCCTGGAAGACTTAAACCAGGTGATTGAGAATCGCCTAGAGAATAAGATTGCCTTCATTCGCCAACATGGCATCCGTGTACGCATCCATGCCCTGCTTGTGGATCGCTATGTGCAAACATTCAAGGAGAAAATGAGCTTCTTCAGTGATCCTGAATTGGTGTTCAAGGAAATTGTAGATGACCCAGATAAGTTCTATATCTTCAAGTCTATCCTGGCCAAGACCAACGTCAGCAAGTTCGACCTGCCCAATCTTGATGCATACCGTGATTTCTTTGGCATCAACCCAATAAATAGTTTCAAGCAGCTCTCTGCCCAGTGCTCTTATATAGGTGGCTGTCTGCTGGACAAGATTGAAAGGGCAATTACCACTGATTTGCCAGGACTCCTGAGTAGCATCCACTCAAATAAAAACCCTACCCTGTCCTCCTGTGAGGCCACTGGCTGTGGAGAGAAGCCTAAGAATCGCTACCGACGAAACTGAGAGAGGAAAGAGTGATCAAAGGGAAAGGACAGGAGCAGTGGAAACAAATCCTACTCCTTCTACAGGTCCATTTCAGAAGTTGAGGAAACATGCCATCAGAGAATTTTTTTTTTGCATTTTTTTTTAAATTGGGAAAAAGAGTCAGGGTTGGCAATATTTTGAGAAAACCTTCTGTTTTGTGCACTACATTAATGAACTGTTGTCAGTTTGGAAAGGAAAATTTGTAATCTGGGGGGTGGGTGGGTGGTGGTGCTGGTGGTGGGGGTTATAGCTGATATACAAAAATTATGAGACTGATACATTCAGTATAAGCTGCATTGACTAGGCATAAGCCTGTCATTTTTTCCAATCTTGTTGGCAGGTTTGTATGAAATATAGAAGGTTGTGGTTTTATAAACAAAGTGTCTATAAAAAGAAAACGAGCACATCAGCTCATGGTAACAACATTCTGTTTTTTCATAGATGTTGATTTTAGTTGTAGACTCATGACTAGACTGGTATCTTTCTCATGTCATATTTTATTTGGAGAAAATCACTGTGCTGCATGTTTAATTACAGAAGACTTTAAAGGGGCACATATTCATACATTTTTACTTAATACCTTTAAGCACATTTTCATAGTAAAGTATATCTGCTAATAATTCTGTTTCCACATGAACGGAATGTGTCTTCTGAAATGGTCACTTCAATGCCATATTAGTAGGCTTTTTTTCTTGATACATTTCAGGCATTTTTGGAGAGAAACCTCTTTCTTAAATGCTTAATTGGCTTTAGAAAATTATTAGCCCATGTGGTTTAACTGTGTAGCTGATGTTTATTGGGAAGTGAATAAAAAGTGCAGTACCATGTGAATTTCCCAGTGGCAAAAGAAATAAAAGTGTTTGTGATTGTAACATTGCCTGTTTATTTGGCATACCCAGAGACAAAAAAGTTTATACCAAAGAAAAAAAAAACTGTACTGAAATCATAACAGACCCAGATAATCATAATGAACATCCTTTCAACACATTTAGTACTATTTGACTTTATAGCATAGAGTTATAGGAGAGTAATAGCTTGTAACTGATACTATCTGGTGTCACCCAGAAGAGGATGGTTCTTTTTTAGATCTGGTTCCTGAAGGTTTCTTTTTCATGTCATCTCAGGGAGGGTTTTTTTTTCCTTCTTTTTTCTTGCCATTGTCACCTCTGGCTTGCTCAAGGGCTCTAAATCTATATCCAGAATTCTGGAAAGATGCTTTTAAAAAATTATATTATTAATACTTTAAAAAAATGCTATTATTAAAAAGGGCAATATGAGCTACATTGAAAGAAACTGAATTGATTTGAAGCAGGCAGGAAAAGGATGCACTGAACTGAGTAATGGGTCTTGCTGTATGTACTATGCTCTGTAACTCTTTTCTTGTTCATGGAATACAAAAATACTGTATTTTTCAGACAATAATTTTGTAAAAAAAATTCAGAAATTATGTTTAAGAACATAATTTCTTATATTTGACAAATGTATATGTTCAGGCTCAGAGAATATTGGCAATACATTGAAAGGCAGAGTGGCAGATGAGAAAATGAGAACAATGCAATTAAGTCCATTCGTTGCTTTATTCCTTGTTCTATCTTTTTATTTTGGGAAGTGCTGGGTTCACAAATGATGACAGGTCAAAAAATGTAAATAATTTCTGAAGCATCCCCTGGAAAAGACAACACTTTCATTTTTAACCACCACCTTCTAATAGTCTACAGTAGCCTAACAGTCAGATGATAGCTAAAATCTACTACTACTACTACTACTACTACTACTACTACTAATAATAATAATAATAATAATAACTATAAAAGGGCATTTCTTGGAGAAAATGTGTGATTGCTGTTTGCATGAATCAAGAAAGGAAGCAACTGAGAAAGGAAAGGTGAACAAATAACAAAAGGGTATGCTTTCAGCAGTTGAATCTACAGATGAAGTTTAGTAGGTCTACCTTGAAAGATGATGGAGTAGTAAATTTTGTGGATTGCTATGGAAGGATGCTGGGATAAATAAAATGATCAAAAAGTCAGATACATGAGTGCCATCTGTATGATAAAGTAGATAAAGGTGCTGACTGCAAAGTCATCTAACATTTTCAATTTTTAAAATTGTGCATGGCATTTTCCTATGTCTCGCAAGAACAATATCATACAGACGAGATGTGATAATTTTGATGTGCTGAAGGTCACTTTTCTCCATTTTGGTTCTGAATATCCTTCCTCTTGAGGTAAACAGTATGGCCCTATGGAAATAGCTGAAGGCAAGGAGCTTGAACTAATTAGCATAACTGTGGAACTGCATCACACCAAGATGTCAATGTGCAGAAAATATTGTGACTCTGCATTGACCTCAGAGAGTTTTCAGTCACAGACAACCAAGAGCGGCACTTCAAGGCCCTGCTGCAGGCCCAGCAGGAGGACCACCAGGTGCTACTGTGTCTCCTCACACCTGCAGGTGCGCCAGTCACAGAGTCAGTGGGCTTTCCCCACATCACCCTTGCAAAAATGGGGTGCCCTCTTTGAGCAAGACGTGGAGGCGTGGGCATGGCCAGATGAGCGGCTCGCGGCTCACCTACTGCTGCTCCTCACCAGTGAAGTGTAGCTCATGGCCCAGCAACTGCCCACTGACAACAGGCTGGACTATGCAGACTTGAAGTGCACTATCCTGCAGTGAGTCAGCCACAACCCCAAGCACCACCATCAGTGCTTCTGTGCACTGACACTGGAGGAAATTGGCTGGCAGTTTGCCTAGAGCCAGCAGCTATAGGATGCCTGCTGGCAGTGGTTGGAGGTAGAAGACTGCAACTTTGAGGGGGCCATTGATGCGGTGGCACTGGAACAGTTAATTGCTCGGCTGCTGGGGGGGACCGTGAAGTGGGTCCAGTGCTACCAACTGGCATCACTGGATTGAGCAATTGAGTTGGCGGAGGACCATCTGGAAGTGGGTCCAGTGGTAGGCAGACAGCCTGCCTCTTCTTCAGTGGTGAAGTGGTGAGGCCTGGGCCAGTGTGTTGTAATTGTGTGGAGGCTGGACTGTTCCATGACCAGTGCCATGCAATAGAGGTGGGGGCAATGGTCTTGATCTCTGATGTACCAGAAACTACCCCCGATCAAGTTGAGACATACTGCATACCAGTGAAAATCCAAGGCTGTACATATCACCCTTGAGTGGATTCAGGCTGCAATCAAATGTCAATTCACCAAAGCTTGGTTCAAGGCAAGGCATTGGGTCTGCTGAAGGTTCAGTATGTGCACAGGGAAGTTCATGAATGCCCTCAGGTACCAGTAAAAATCCAATTTCGGTGAACATATTATAGTGTCAAGGTGGCAGTTAGGCTGCGCCTCCCCCACCCACTAATTATGGTGACAGACTGGCCAGGATTTAAGAGCATAATAGAGTGAGTGGTGGTGGGTGAGTCCTGCTATAGCACATCATGGGGGATCCCGATGTGACATTGTTGGGGTAAGCCATCCCAGAGCTGTCTACATCAGCTCTGTGTCATAGCAACACAGAGAGCATGGAGCATACCAGCCCTCCCCTTTCTTTCAGTTATTCCCTAACTGATTTCACTCTGTAGCAGGGGCGAGACGAATCTCGGCAGCACGTGTATGACCAAATAAGAGTAATCGATGGTCAGAACCTCCAGCGAAATGTTGCACTCTCCCACCCATACTTTTCTAGAATTAAAGATAAGCTGTATCGAGTGACACAGGACACTTAAACTGGAGAGTAACAAAATTTTTTTTTTCCCAAAAGCCACAGGGAATTCCTTTTCCATACAGCTCATTATAACCTAATGGCCAGACACCTGAGGCAAGACAAAATACTAACCTAAATTATGGCCCAGTTCTACTGGCCAGGGATGCATGGGGATGTCTACAGGTGGTGTGCAGTATGCCGCAAGTGCCAACTGGTAAATTCACCAGCCACTCCAAAAGAGCCATTGTGCCCTCTTCCCCAAATCAAGACCCCCTTCAAAAGAATTGGGATGGATCTTGTCAGGCCATTAGATTGGACTGCATAAGGGCATTGCTTTATTTTAGTCCTGGTGGACTATGCAATGCAATACCCGGAAGTAGTGCCGCTGCATAACATTTCCACATGCAGTGTTGCAGAGGCACTGTTTAAAATTATCCCCTGAGTTGAGATTCCGAAAGAAATCCTGACTGATCAGGGCACAACATTCATGTCATGCACACTTTGTGAACTCTTTTAGTTATTGGGGATGAAATCAATCTACATAAGTATTTATCATCCACAAACATATGGCTTGGTTGAATGATTTAACCAAACCCTTAAAAACTTAATTTGTAAATTTGTGCACAAAGACACTCATAATTGGAATAAGTGGCTTGAACCCCTGTTGTTTGCAGTACGGGAGGTCCCACAAGCCTCCACAGGGTTTTCCCCATTTTAATTACTATATGGGTGCAAGTCTTGGGGCATCCCAGATGTCATCCTGGAAAATTGGGAGGAAGGGCCTTCTGAGAGTAAAAATGAAATTCAATAAGTTCTTGACCTGCATGCAAAACACCACAGATTCAGCCACCTATGCCAGGAGAATTTGTGGCAGGCACAAGAACATCAGTCCCAGCTGAACAACAGGGGGGCACACCTTAGAGAATTCACAAAGGGAGATAAAGTTCTCATATTGTTGCTGATGTCAAGCTCTAAATTACTTGCCAAATGGCAAGGGCCCTTTGAAGTTATACAACGAGTTGGGGACTTCGACTACGAGGTGAAGTGAACAGATACAGTGTCTTGCAAAAGTATTCATTGCCCTTGGTCTTTGTCCTATTTTGTTGCATTACATGCTGGAATTAAAATTGATTGTTGGGGGGTTAGCACCATTTGATTTCCAAAACATGCTTACCACTTTAAAGGAGCAAATTGTCTTTAATTGTGACACAGACAATAATTAAGATGAAAAAACAGAAATTTGGAGTGTGCATAGGTATTCACCCCCTTTTGTATGAAACACCTAAATCAGAGCTGGTCCAACCAGTTAACTTCATAAGTCACATAATTATTTGATTAAGATCCACCTGTGTGCAATCAAAGTATCACATGATCTGTCACATGATGTCGGTATAAATCTACCTGTTCTGGAAGGACCCTGACTCTGCAGCACTACTAAACAAGCAACATGAAAACCAAGGAGCACTCCAAACAGATCAGAAACAAAGTTGTGGAGAAGTATAGATCAGGGTTGGGTTATAAAAAATATCCCAAACTTTGAACATCCCACGGAGCTCCATGAACTCCATTATAGCAAAATGGAAAGAATATGGCACCACTACCAACCTGACGACAGATGGCCGCCCACCAAAACTCATAGACTGGGCAAGGAGGGCGTTAATTAGAGATGCAACAAAGACACCAAAGATAACACTGAAAGAGCTGGAAAGATACACAGTGGAGATGGGAGTATCTGTCCATAGGACCACTTTAAGCCGTACACTCCACAGAGTGAGGCTTTATGGAAGAATGGCCAGCAAAAAGCCATTGCTTAAAGAAAAAAAATAACAAAACACATTTGGAGTTTGTCCAACACCATTTGGCAGATTCCTCAAACACATGGAAGAAGATTATCTGGTCAGATGAGACTAAAGTTGAAGTTTTTTGCCATCATGGGAAATGCCATGTGTGGCACAAACCCAACACTTCCCAACACCCTGAGAACACTATTCCTACAGTGAAGCATGGTGGTGGCAGCATCATGCTGTTGGGGATGTTTTTCATCTGCAGGGACAGGAAAGCTGGTCAGGATTGAAGGAAAAATGGATGGCACTAAATACAGGGCAACTCTGGAGGAAAACCTGTTTGAGTCAGGCAAAGGTTGACTGAGACAAAGGTTCACATTCCAGCAGCACAATGACCCTAAACATACTGCTAAAGCTACATTGGAAACATTTACACAACATGGAATTGTCTAGTCAAAGCCCAGACCTCAATCCAATTGAGAATTTGTGGCATAACTTGAAGATTGCTATACACCAATGCAACCCATCTAACTTGAAGGAGTTGGAGCAGTTTTGCCTTGAGGAATGGGCAAAAATCCCAGTGGTTAGATGTGCTAAGCTAAGAAAGGCATATGTGACCGGGTCAAAAATGCATGTGTATGTTATATTTTGTTTGTTTTAATACATATTGCATTTTTATTAGAGTGTTGTGTTTTTGTGTGACTTGCATGCTTTTTTTAAAATATTATTTTACCTGGGTTGCTGTGGTTTTAGTGAGTCTTTTTGTATTTTAATTGCTTAATGTTTGTAGTCTGTTGTGGAGTGTTTTTAAACAGTTGAAATGAACTGTGATGACCCTGGGAGTGCCACACCCACACCCTGCGCATCAACTTAATTACTTGATGAGCAACAGGTGCGGGGCTGCACCACACAATCTAGATGGATTTTTATTCGGACAGAAAAGGAGAGAGCAGGGGCACATGCGGGATGCAGCAGATGCTGGAGAGAACAGTCATCGGAGATGCGGTCCTCCCGGGAGTCAGTAGCTAGCGCCGAACCACGAGAAGTTGCAGTGAGAAGACGTGCAGTAGCCAGTGTCCACCAACATTGTTTCACTCAGGCCTGGGTCTGCAGCGAGATATCTGCCGCCCAGGAAAACCGTGAGTATCCTTTGTCATATTGGGAAGGCAGGCACAGCAAAGCAGATCAGTGAGAGACGTTACTGGAGTTAGTGCAGAGTGGCAGTGGGGAACACACTATTTGCCTTGTCTTTCTGTTCCTCCACAGATCCGATGGCTTCAGATTGGCATGAGAGGCATGCAAGGAGGACATTGAGTGACAGAGAGAAGAAACGTGGACATGGGAGGAGCTGTTGAAATGGACTCGAACTTTTAATGGGGTTTTAACTCCCCTGCAAAGTCTTTTTTTTAAAGTGTTTTTTAGCAGGTCTGCTTCACATTTTATTCTTTTTTAGTAGTCTACTGGTGACATGAATTGAAAGATTCAATCCTAGGTTATGTTTTATTGTGTAATAAATGTAATTTTAAATCGGGCTTTACTTTCCTGTTGGTTTTTAACACTGCTCCCTTGATGTTTTAAAAATCTGTAAGCCTTTCCAGAGTCCTAGGCTCTGCCAATTCCTAGGTGGTGTAGGTGCATTTGGGTAATTGAGTGATCAATCTCATTTAAATCAGTCTCATTAAATCTGAAGGTTAATAATTAAATTGAATCAGTCTCATATTATCATTAAATCACTCATGGAATCAGTCTCATTAATTAATACCATTAATTTGTGCTTAATAATAAATTACCAAACAGCTAAATTATGGTATATTCCAAATTATTATGATCACTTACCATATTACATAACTTATATGCACCTTTTAGAATTCTTGGGAGATTGGGAAACTTCAGAAATATTGGAACACAAACACAGTTTCAATAATAAATGAATTTATTATAACAAAGATAAAAATGGATAATAGCAGATGGAATCATTATATACATATGTGTGTGCGTATGTGTGTGTGTCCACGTGGTGGAGGCCTAGCTTGGTTGCTAGCTAAGAGAAAGGAATGTTATCTAAGTAAAACAAAGGATTAGCTCTGTTGCTAACTAAGGTGTGTTTGTGAGTGTGAAACCTTGTGTAGCTAAGCTAAGACAAAGGAAAGCTAGCTAAGGTGTGTTTGTGAGTGGTGGCCACGTGGGGGAGGTGACCACATGTTACTAATGTGTGCTTGTGTGTAAAAGGCCCTATGGCCTGAGCAGAAGGCTAGCGTGGGATGCTAGCTAGGTATGTTCGTGTGTGTCCACGTGGTGTAGGGATCACCATGTGGGATTTGAGAACAAAGGAGTTACCGTTTTTGCTAGTTCAGAATGCTCGCCTGTCTGCCGCAGAACGGTAGGGGCCCTCGTGGTAAGCTGCGGTAAGGGTGCAGTTACAACTTGCAGCCATGGGGGCAGCATAACACTGAAGTAGGCTTTGTCAGTGGCCGCCAAAACATGTGCGCCCGCCATCTCTCCCTCTCCTTTCGTTGATAATCGGCGATTTGGTGATAGCAAATTACCTCTATTGCTAACTAATAACAGAGACAATTGAACGCATACGAGTTGATAATTGCACACCACAAACTTGAGCAGATGCGCCAATTTCTCCTCTCACCTCCTTTCCTCCATGCAGCTGTTAAAAAAAAATTGCAATTGCACAGTTTGTTTGGCATGCCCCGTCACTTAATTTTTTGTACAGACACTGCTGTTTTGTAGGTGAAGACAGTTCGTCTGGTTATGTTAGTTATTAATAAATATCCCAACTTAATTTATAACATTAATATTCTAGCGCATGCCGATTCAGCTGATAACGAGATCATTAAACTGCACAGTATTCTCTAGCACACTTCCAGGATTTAAGTTAGAGAGGTGAAGAAGTGGCTGCGCGTGATTTCGGTATTTAAAATAAATGTTTGTATAAACGTAGTTTGTGTAATGACAAGACACACCGAGGTATCAGTCAGAACATTTACTGGTAACTGCAAGACTCTCTTGTGTACAACTGCTTATATTGCCAGGTCATGGCCAGGGGTCATACTGCCCACTTGTGGTGAACTCTATAACTTCACATATCAATACATCTCCCCTTTTTTCAAGTAAAGGACATTTCCAAACTATAAACTTAAGACTGTTGACATCATTTCAAAATAAATCCATTGCTTGACTTCCTATATATTTTAAACACATACTGTTTCTTAAATTTCATTAAACAAAATAAAATCCATTTCTTCTGTTTACATATATCTGTGTCAACCTAGTACATTGAATTATAACTTCAACAATTTCTCTGTTTACAACTCAACATACATTCTCAACAGTTTGGAACACTTTTTTTTTTCAACTTTTATACATTCATCTCAGAGCATTTCATTACATTTCCTCAATCAATCTCTTTGGTCTCACAATTTGTCTTTGTGAGCTTCTACTCTGTCACCTCAATCTGTTCGCTCCTGTCTGTCTCTATGTTCTGATTGTCTGCCATTTTTGGTTGTTCTGTCTGGCTTGGAATTGGCATGTCACTCGTATCACTGTCCATGACTCTCATTTTTGTCTGAGGCACTTTCAATAAGTGACGTCGGTTTCGCCTCATTGTTTTGCCGTGCTCTGTGATGACTTCGTATGATCTGGGAGTTGTTTCTTTGACCACTTTCGCCAGCGGTCCCCATTCTCCATCACATCTCACTCGCACGATGTCCTCATGTGCAAGTGGTCTCAGAGGCCGTGCTGTTCTGTTGTACAGTTCAGTTTGCCTCTCATCACGCCTCACATCTCTCTTTTCCATCTGATGAGATGCTGATGGAAGTCGTGTTCTGAGTTTCCGGTTCATGAGCATTTCTGCTGGGGAAAGTCCATTCTCCAGTGGTGATGCTCGGTAATTCAGAATCGCCAGATGAGGGTCTTCTGCATTGTCTGCGGCCTTTTTCAAGATGCGCTTCACAATTTGCACTCCTTTTTCTGCTAACCCATTCGACTGTGGGTACAGAGGGCTTGAGGTCACATGTTTGAACCCATATGTGTCTGCAAAGTCTCTGAAGCACTGACTCGTGAATTGTGGTCCGTTATCGCTTACAACAGTCATTGGAATTCCATGGCGTGCGAACATAGTCTTTGTATGTGCCACCACCCGTTCTGCTGTTGTGTCACTCAACCCTACAAACTCAGGGTAGTTTGAATGATAGTCCATGACTAACAGATAGTCCTTGCCCTTGAGCTGGAATAGATCCATGCCCACTTTTCTCCACGGCTCTTGAGGCTTGTCATGGGGCCTCATAGGCTCCTTTGGCTGCTGATATCTGTGGCGCTGGCAGGTCTCACAGCGCTGCACATATGCCTCAATGTCCTTGTGCATGCTGGGCCAATACAACACATCACGTGCACGTCTTTTGCACTTCTCAATACCCAAATGACCCTCATGCACTAATTTGACCATTTCTGCTCTCATGGAGGTAGGTATGACAATCTTTGTACCCTTTAACAGAACCCCATCTAACACAGACAGTTCACCTTTAAAGTGTTGGTAAGGCTTGTCAAGCTTAACCTGTCCTGGTTGATGTATCTGTTCCATTACTCTTTTTAGTTTCTCATCCTTTTGTGTTTCTTTCACTATCTCTGCCCATTTTGCATCTGACACTGGCATGTGTACCCTAATAGCGTTGACATGGATTTGCACTGCTTCTTCTGTCGTGCTATTGGTGTTGCGCAAGCTAGCCCTACTCAGCGCATCGGCTACCACTAGGTGCTTGCCTGGTGTGAACTCAAATGTCAGGTCATATTTCTGTAGTCTTAGCATTAGACGCTGGATACGCGGCGGTGCGTCACCCAGTGGCTTCTGTGAGATAGCAATCAGTGGTTTGTGATCAGTTTCTAGTATTACTGATCGTCCATACACATATTCGTGAAACTTCTCACACCCAAACACTGCGCCTAGAGTCTCCTTCTCTATTTGCGCGTAATTTCTTTCTGCGCTTGTCATGGTGCGCGACGCGTATGCGACTGGATACCACTCTGTATCGTGCTTTTGCAATAGCACAGCTCCTAGTCCGGCTTTAGACGCATCAGTGGACACTTTCAACGGTTTGTCCTGATCATAAAATTTTAGCACTGGCTCCTGTGTGAGACTACTTTTGAGCCACTCCCATTCTTTGACATGTTCTGCCATCCACTGCCACATTGTATTGGTCTCTAACAAGCTTCTGAGAGCTCTTGTGTTAGCTGATAAATTTGGGATAAATTTCCCCAAGTAATTCACTAGCCCTAAGGCTCTCTGTAAGTCATTTTTATCCTGCGGTACTGGCAGTTCTGCTATGGCCCGCACTTTTTCCGGATCTGGTTGCACGCCTGCCCCAGATAGCTTCTCACCTAGGTACGTAATCTCCTGCACCCCAAATTGGCACTTACTCTTATTCAGTTTCAAACCTGATTTTTGCGCCTGTGTGAGAACTCTGGCTAATCTCTCATCATGCTCTGCTTTTGTTTTTCCCCAGACTACCACGTCGTCGATAAAGACTCCCACCCCTTCTATTCCATCGAACAGTTGCTGCACGGTTCTATGAAAAACCTCAGGGGCTGAGCTAATCCCAAACGGCAATCGTAGAAAGCAATGCCTTCCGAATGGCGTATTGAATGTGCACAATTTAGAGCTTTCCTCATCAAGCACTATTTGGTAAAATCCAGATGAGGCATCTAGTTTTGTGAAGTAGCTTGCTCCACTCATTGTGCTGGTTATGTCAGATTTTGTTGGTAGCCTGTAGTGCTCACGCTGTATCGCCTTATTTAGATCTTTCGGATCTATGCACAATCTCAGATCTCCATTTGGCTTCTCTACGATAACCAAGGAGTTAACCCATTCAGTGGGATCTTCAATTTTTCTGACGACTCCTTCTGCAATCAGTGAGTCTAATTTTTCCCTCAGCCTCTTTTTAAGAGCTACTGGCACTGTTCTTGCTGGGTGTATGACTGGCTCTGCATTTTCTTTAAGCCTAATTTTATGTTTGCCTGGTAGGCGGCCTATGCCCTTGAACACCTCTCCGTATTCCTTCACCCAGTCAGTGTGTTTGGGCCTACTTGTAGTAGCCTCTGTATTTTCTTGTGCTGTCACCTTGTCTGCATCAATGACATTCACTCTCTTAATCAGGCCTAGCTGATCACATGTTTTCAAACCCAAAATTGCTTGCCTATTTCCATCAACAAGCACAAACAAAGCATTCACTATTTTACCTTTGCTTGACAGTGTAACCCTGCACACTCCCTTAGTGGGTATTGGCTTATCATCATATGTTCTCAGATTAATCTTTTTGTCTCTTACTTTCGGTTTGTTTTTCAGTCTCTTAAAGTCTTTCATTGGCAGGATGTTTACCTGCGCACCTGTGTCGAGCTTCAGTGACACGTCCGTGCCATTGACATCCAAGCACACAATCCATTCATCGCTCGAAGCACTCTTCTCACCCTCGATTGCATCCACGAAGAACGGCTCCTCCTCGCTGTCGCTCTTGTGCTGCACGAGTTGCACCCTCTTCTTGGTGAAGCAGCTCTTTGCGAAGTGGTTCTTGCCGCCACACTTGCGACATTCCTTCCCGAAGGCTGGACACTGTTTTGGCGCATGTTGCATTCCACACCTTTCGCAGTTCCCACTCTCTTGCCTGGGTTTTGCATCCCTTTTCCTTGCATGCGACGTTGCTTTCGGCTTCGCGCGCTGCACTGCATCGACCCCAGCAGTCTCGCTGTCTTTGCAGCTAAAAGTCTTTAGCTGTGCCTTTGTACTCTCAGATGCTTGGCAAATTTGTATTGCCTTCTCGAGCGTTAAGTTGGTCTCTTTCAGTAATTGCATCCGCAACTTGTTGTCTTGGACCCCGAATACAATTTGGTCCCTTATCATGGAATCACACAATGTTCCGAAGTTGCATGACTGACTTTTCAGGCGTAGGTCTGTGACATACAGTTCAATCGATTCTGACTCTTTCTGAAGCCTGTTCCTGAACACATACCTCTCGTACGTTTCATTCTTTCTCGGTGTGCAATAATCCTCGAATTTCTTCATCACGACATCGAAGTTGTCCCTTTCTTCTTCTGTGAAGACAAATGTGTTGTACACATCCAAGGCAGCTCGCCCCGCCACTGTTAGCAGTAGTGCTATCTTCCTTTCCTCGTTTCGAAGACCGATAGCTAGCGAATAAAGTTCAAAACTTTGTTTAAACGCCTTCCAGTTCTCGTTGACATTGCCCGTCAACTTCAACTCTTCAGGTTGTCGAATAAAGTTCATTGTCGCCGTCGGTTCGATATCTTTATCCTGGTACCATGTAATGACAAGACACACCGAGGTATCAGTCAGAACGTTTACTGGTAACTGCAAGACTCTCTCGTGTACAACTGCTTATATTGCCAGGTCATGGCCAGGGGTCATACTGCCCACTTGTGGTGAACTCTATAACTTCACATATCAATACAGTTTGGGAGGAAGCCTGCGGAGTGATTGACAGCTGTCATTACCTGCTCCCGCCTTCCCGGAGATTTAATCCCTCCTGCTCCTTTCACCTGTCATGCGCGAAGGCTTCTCGAATTGTCCCACCACCTCCCCCTTCTCCTCCATTTCACTAGAGCACCCAGCTGCAATTCCTCTATAGGGGGTGTGTGAAGCAGATCTCATCCTGTATGATCTCCGCTGAAAGCATCCAGGTACCGAGGCCAGCTGACATGCCAAACATGCTTACTGTACACCAAGCACTCAAGGGCGAACTAGTGAAACTTGGTTTATAATTTACGCTATTTTACGCATCTAATGACAAAAGTTAAGATAGGCTACTAAACTGTTGGGACGAAGGCTGAGCATTTTTGCACAAGTGGAATTTAAACACATAGCCTAGTTATCATGCAGTGACGTTTCATTTAATTTCTCAGCATTCCAGCTTAATGCGTGGCAGAAATGACACTGCATGAAAAGTGGGATTTAGGGGAGCAAACGGGACTGTAGATTTCTGTGGAATTTCAGGTTTATGACAGTTTACAGCAATTTGCAGGCAACACTGAAAACTGCCGTGAATTGTCGGAAATGGACGTGTAACTTGCTTTGGCAGTTGTCCCCCATGACCCTCCTTCCCCTAAGCCTAGGGAAGGCTATACAAATGCAAATCAGGATAGCAGGGGGAGTTCCCAGGTAACATTTTACTAAAAGGTATTAACTTAATTGTAAGAATTGTAGAATTGTAAGCTTTTTAAAACTGAGTTGCTGCACACAAGTCAAGTCAAGAAGGTTTATTGTCATTTAAGCCATACATAGTACACAGTGAGATGAAAAACTTTTACTAGTACTAAAAATAACAAAGACATGAATGCAACAATAATGTGTTTCAACAGTGTACTGTGAAAGTAGCAGCCAAGGGTATATGTCTATCAATAATAGCAACAGTACAAAACCTGTATATTGCTGGAATATTGCTGGAAAAGGCAGTGAGGGAATTAACACAGAGAACATTTCCAAGTATCCACACAAACTGTTTGATGCACAGAAGAAGCGATGTGATGGCGTTATCAGAAATCTTGAAGGTTGATTGCCATGACAAAAGCATCATGGCCAGAAGTTTCATCAAGTCTTCTGGTTTTTCACTTCTGGACTGATCACTTCCATGCCCCTCTCCATCTTGTATGTCTGGACAGGCTTCACTCTGCTCCTCAGCAAGGCTTTCCCCCTCTTCATCCTCTTCAGTCACATACTCATCCTATGCAAATGTAAAACACACATTTAAATTCATATCCATGCAATAAATTACAATGCATGCAAATGCCCACATTCGACACCTCAAACGACCATACTCAGTGCATGAATATGTCCATGTCAGAGTGAATAGGCCATCATTAGCATGGCCATTTTACTATGAGACCAGTCAAATGACCACAGTCAGTGCATGAATATGTCCATGGCAGAGTGAATAGGCACCATTCGAACTACGGGGGTACTCGGGGGATCCGAGATCCCCTGAAACAGACATGAGATCCCTTGAAAACATGATTTGGGAAATGTTGGGGGGGGTCTCTAAAATATTGGCAAAATGATGTTTATTGACATAGCAATCGTGTGTAACGGGAAGCATTTGCATATCCGAAGTGTTGTGTTTACATCAAAGATAAAATAAACCAATATGACAACGACTGCTGCTGCCAGGTTGGGGACACAAACTAGTAGAAAGGAAGTGTGCCAACAGTGCCAACACACTTCCTTTCTACTAGTTTGTGTCCCCAGAATTTTCCCATTGTTACCATTGGTAATGTTCCCATTGGTATCATTGTTGATGCGAGGTTGTTTTTTGAACATGCCAATGCGGACATGATTTCCCCTGATGAGTTATGACTTCAGACGCGATGCGTGTGTGGAGGTGTGGAGTCCACGTGATATGTGCGCAAGATAGGCTTCTCATGTGTTTGGAGATCCGCACTCTGAGACAAGCGCAAGCACAAGCACCCCCCCCCCCCCCCCCAAGGGAAAAAAAGGGACCCCCCCCGAAAATATCGGCATAGTTTGAACACTGTGAATAGGCCATCGTTCACATGACCATTTGAGTATGAAAAGATTGTGAAACTATAGTTTAAAAAAATCATATGCATCTCAAACTGCTGTTAAAAGAAGCCTAATCTGTGGCCTCTGTGTTTATTTCAGGGGAATCTTGAAATTACTTATAATTGAATTGTTTAATTCAGTCAGTAAGCAGGAACTTCATACTTCTATATTCAAAAATATCCAAAATGGTTTATATCACAAACATGCGAGCATGTATAACAATAACCTCGCATGTGATTGGACCAGGACCAGGCGGTCATGGGCGTGGCTCATACAGTATAAACAGGTGTACCGTAGCTTACCAGGTAGTTTTCATGTGCTCCGGAACTTTCTCTTGGTTTCTGGGATTTTTGCTGCTTGGTGATCTTCAATGGCTGGACGGCGCCTCGCGTTCTACTCTCCGTCGACTCCTGTGTCTGGACGCGATGGACCTGTGTCGGGAATTCCGCAGACCGATGAGAGAAAACTGCTGTCTGCTCTCAGTGGGTTGTCTCGTCAGATTGCAGAGCTGACTACATTCGTAACTGACAGATTCAACTCTATGGACGACAGATTCAACACCGTGGAAGACAGATTGATTGCTTTGGAGGGACGTAACTTTGGGGAAAACGCAAACTCCAGGAAGAAAAGACGGGTGCAGAGTCCCATGATTGCGGTAAGAATTTGTCCGGTGTCTGCTAGCTAAGCTAAATAGCCTAAAAGTAAGCATAGCAGCTAGCCCAAGCTAAAAGTAGCCAGTAGCTAGCTATGAGGGACAATTGACTTAAAAACATTGTTTTGTTCTTTTCACAGGAAACAGTACGCCGTCTTCACAACTCGGAGACAAACACTAGGCGATACGAGCCGGCGCAAGGGTAAGATTTAAAGAATATGCTTTCATTCTGTATGAGATACATTAATAGATGCAGATCCTAGCCTGATCCTAACTGTAGCCATCTTGTTTTCACAGACTAACTTCGCCTCATAACGAAGCCGTGACAAGCTATTTAGTGCGGGCTTTGTCGACAAATCCAAATCTTCATGATGCTGACAAAGACAACATTGTGTGTAAGTAACAACTATTTCACTAAATATTATGGTAGCCTATACTGTCCTTTCTCTGCTGTCTACACTTCCCTTCTTCCTTTCCCTTATTAAGCTTAGCCTACTGCTACGTTGTTAATTGTACTCTCATTTGTTTTTCTAGCTGCCTGCAAGACGTATTACGAAACCTTACGCAGGAGCTACAGGTACCAGCAGCCTGATCTTTCGTTGCAGGCGGAAGCAATGAAGTAGCCGGCTCGTAGTCGCTCCAGAAGAAAGAGGGTAAGATTTTTCAGTTTTGGTCAATGTGACTTTTTTTTCAGTGTTTTTCATGAGTTGTGTCCATACGCAGTGCATTGCTCAGTACTTATTCTCTTTATCGATCATTTTTACAGCTGTTTGACGTGAGACGAGGTGTCCTTGCTATGGACGAGATGGATGTATGGCAGTGTGCTACCGTAGACCTGATGTCGGATGAGGAAAATGGGGTGGTGGAAGGGGTGTCTGGGTGGATCGTTAAGCCTCCGCCATCCCGTAACCCGGAGCTCAGCGAACTCTGTGCTACGCTGCAATCAAGGCTTGAGGCAGATCCAAAGTACAGGGCAACCCACCACAGACGACTGCATGTCGGTCCGATGCCACCTGCTCCCCACAGCTCAGAGACCGCAAGCATGCACTTCATGGAGCTGTAGGACTAAAATACGGTGCTTATTTGCTTTTGTTTAGTTTTGTATCCTGCACATCTCTCTTGCACTAGAGAATGTATAGGCAACTACTGTTTGTCTTTGACTGAATGCTGCCATTTTGTTTATTTTTTAACGTCTTGTACTTACTCTGATTTTGAAATTAAAGCTCTTGTTTGATACAACGTTCCTTGCAAATTTTCCTTCCTCAATAAATGTGTCATTGATAGGATAACAATGACATGAATATACAGCATCATAGCTAATCATAACCACAACAGATATATGTATATACACCATATATATATATATATATATATATATATATATATATATATATATATATAATGGTGTGTATATACATATATCTGTTGTGGTTATGATGATCCAGGGTAACCAATAGCCTAGGCCTAGTGGCATCTGCCAACCAATCACGAGTGATTTCTTTGGTTTAAAAGTAGTGTTTTCATCCAATACTGAGTGAGGAAATTCGAGGCAAGCCAGGCAATTCTCGGACCACGCGCGGTTTCGCTGCTATTCATATGCAAATAGGCTACCCCGCGAGCAGAGGGGGGCCGGAGGATTTTGCTATCTTCGGCGAGTGCTCCCAAGTGCTACCTGGTGGTCGTTTGGGTACATTGCAGCTCAGTTCAAAACAGATGCGGTACGTACCGCGTCTATGGACCCTTTTCACGTGACGTCACGACAAACGCGGCCGCCATTTTGGACGTGTACTACCAGTAGTTTACCACAGCCAGCATTGAGGAGCGGCAGCAAAGAAAGTTTTTACTTTCAGCAAGACTTCCATCATGCCACTATATTGTTGTGCACTTGGATGTAGTAACCATCAACAAACAAGGCAAGGTTTATCATTTTATCGGATCCCGACGGAGAAGATGGATAGCGGCCATTAACAGATTGGCAGCCCTCGGCATACCAACGCTTGTGTAGTGACCACTTTGTTGGAGGTAAGACGAATAAAATTAGCCAGAAAAGGCATTACATTGCTGTTAACATTCTGTGGCGGCGAGTGTGTAACCAAATAGGCTAAAATAACCCATTGTAACCTCTTTGTTCTTCTGTAGTAGCTATTGTTGACTAGCTAATGTCAACAAGTAGCTGGTATGTTACTGTAGCAATGTTTACGTTCAGTCATTTGGATGACTGTTAAAACCTTTCAGTCTCAAGTTTTTCCTTTACTGGATTTACTAGTTTACTGTAATTATGATCTGGCAGGTATTTACACCGGATCCAGTATAAATAGCTGCCGGAGCCAACGTCAGAGGTTCCGGAGCGCGCGCCGGCTTGCTCTCCCTCAAATTAAGCAGCGTGCGCCGGCTTGCTCCCGGAGTGCTCCGGCCGAGGTTGCCCTCAAATTAAGCAGCGCGCGCTGGCTTGCTCACTGAGTGCTCCGGCCGAGGTTCCCCTCAAATTAAGCAGCGCGCACCGGCTTGCTCCCGGAGTGCTCCGGGCGAGGTTCCCCTCAAATTAAGCAGCGCGCGCCGGCTTGCTCCGGAGCAAGCCGGAGCGCGCTCCGTAACCTCGGCCGGAGCACTCCTGGAGCAAGCTGGAGCGCCCTCCGGAACCTCGGCCGGAGCACTCCGGGAGCAAGCCGGAGCGCGCTCCGGAACCTCGGACGTTGGCGTGTATGTGTATGGCGATGGGTTTTTAACGACATAGGTATACAGATAATGTGGGCCGCAGTCAGGTAAAGACGAGGGCTTCGTGTACTTCCGTACGTCAGTGAACAATCCTGGTGGAAGCAGGTAAACGTCGTTCTCTAAGCCTGCTAACCTCAATTTTTGCAAATACCTCTCCCTCTGCTCGCCCTGTAAATGCCCTACGTCGCTTGATAGTGAAGGTGTTTTCTGCATCTCGCTCCTTTTTCTTTTATGTTTTTCGTTTGTTGCCTTCCTCGCATTCAAACTGATTCGAGCCGAAGTCCACTACATGTCCAAAATGGTGGTCGCGTTTACGAAGGTGACGTGACTGAAAAGGGTCCATACCGCGTGCTTGCCTCGTCAATGCGGGCACATTGAACTTGCCGAAACGGTAGCATGGGTTGCTAACTAAGGTGTGTTTGTGGTAAACAAAAGATTAGCTTTGTGTGCTAATTAAGATATGTTTGTGTGTGTGTGTGTGTGAGAGAGAGGCCTTGTGTGTGTGGCTTACAAAAAGGATTAGCTCTGGTAGCTAACTCCACATGTGTTGTGGGGGAGGAGTTGACTACGTTGACTGGTGAGGCCTATGTCCTAGCAAAAGAAAGAAGCTAGTGTGGAATGCTAACTGAGGTGTGTTTGACCACGTGGTGAGGCCTAGATTAGCTTTGTGTTACTAAGTAGACAAAAGAATTAGCTGTGTGGCTAGCTAAGGCCCAAGGACCCTACCTCATGGAGTTAAAACAAAAGGTGTGTATGTGAGTGTGTGGGAGGGTCGCCACGTGTTCCCTTGAGACTATACACTTAGCCCTGGAGGCTAATGGGACAAAGGAATTAGCCATAGGCTAATTTCACTAGCTTAAAGCAATACTGAATCCACTGAAATCTTGATGCGGTCAAGATGTGTGATTAGGAAATTAAAGTGTTAGTGAGGAATAGAGACGCATGCACAGCCTATCTATTAAACAATTCATTTAATCTCATCTCATTATCTCTAGCCGCTTTATCCTTCTACAGGGTCGCAGGCAAGCTGGAGCCTATCCCAGCTGACTACGGGCGAAAGGCGGGGTACACCCTGGACAAGTCGCCAGGTCATCACAGGGCTGATACATAGACACAGACAACCATTCACACTCACACCTACGGTCAATTTAGAGTCACCAGTTAACCTAACCTGCATGTCTTTGGACTGTGGGGGAAACCGGAGCACCTGGAGGAAACCCACGCGAACACGGGGAGAACATGCAAACTCCACACAGAAAGGCCCTCGCCGGCCCCGGGGCTCGAACCCAGGACCTTCTTGCTGTGAGGCGACAGCGCTAACCACTACACCACCGTGCCGCCTCTATTAAACAATTGAGAGATTAAAACAAAACAGAACAATCAATTCAATTCGACACGCTGCGTGTCTACAGTGTAAACAATTAAAACGTTCCTGAGTTTAAATTCACACTACTTCAATAAAAGTTAATTCCTAAGACTAGGTTTATCTATGCCCAAAAATGCCAAGTCTTACTCAATATCTTGCCTTTAGCAGGATTATGAAGAGATGTTCCGAGATTTTTGGAGTTTCATCGTTGTGAAGCACGTGAGTTACTTCTGTAGAAAGCGCAGAGAATTTCTTGGTCCGATGGTCGCTCGTGATGAAAAGAAAGTCTCTGATCAGAATAATGTGCACAGAAAATTAATTAGGAGGAATTCTGGTCGCTCCTGATTTTTAATTAACTGCTGGGCTGCAGTCGTACGTACTTACAATGAATAAAACCGGTTGTAACTCAAGCTGAGTTTAAAAATCGCGCGATCTTAGAGTCTACCGTGGCCAAAGGTAAACAAAGAAATCGCGTTACTCTGATTCTTGCAAGAAAGAAAAAAAAAGATGTCTTTATCTGGTTTTCTGGTGCAGGGTATCTCTTTGTGTCTAGATGGCTTGGGATCCAGACGGGAGAGAGAAATCCTCCTTGTGTCCGTGTTGAAATCACGGCGCCAAAAGAGGAGGAGCTAGGAGTTTCCGGGTTTCTTATGCTTTCATGGAGGATGTGACGTTGGTGATCCCGCCCCCGTGTGACGCAGGTCAACGCGGAAGCTGGTGATGGGAGTTGTAGTCCTTAAAGGGACTGTGTTGTAGTTCTTAGACGGACTGTGTTCCCTACAATGGCATTGTTGGTTTTTACATGTCTAAATTTGCTAATTTAATCTTAAGTACAGCCCACATTTTAGTTGCTGGATGGAGCCACACATACCCTAAGAGACGTGCAGCTGTAACTGCAGCAAAATGTGGGTCTACAAAGTATTGACTTTGGGGCTGAATACCTATGTACATGCCAGATTTCTGTTTTTCCATCTTAATTATTGTTTGTGTCACAATAAATAAATAAAAAAACAATTTGCACCTTTAAAGTGGTATGCATGCTGTGTAAATCAAATGGTGCTAACTCCCCAAAAATCCATTTTAATTCCAGCTTGTAATGCAACAAAACAGGACAAACACCAAGGGGGATGAATACTTTTGCAAGACCCTGTATTTGATGGCTCTGTGTTATTAAAGTAAATGGCATACTAGTGATCCAGTTACGTCACAAGCAGATATCCAGTTTCAGTACAAATGGCCGCACTAGGTAAGCCTATTTTTAGCAATATCATAACTTTTCAAATGGATAAATAGTTGTTATAAAGTTTTATTTTTAATTTAAATGTGTGGGGAGCACATCACAGCACTTGCCGTGATTGGCAAACAGTGTTTATTTTTTGGGTTTTGTTTGGTTTTAACCATTAGGTGACAATGGGCATACATAACAATCTGTGTTTCTCTCTCTCTCACACACTACGTCAGTGCACATTACCAAGCCTTATTTTCCATGTTAGATTTCCTGGTTTTCTGATTCTTGTGCCTGTTCCTTGTTTCCCTTCTTCTCTGTGCCTGTGATATTCTGTTTGTGCCTCGCCCAACTCTTTGCTCGTCTCCAGTTTATGATCTTGCCTGCCAATTTGGATTGTTTGCCCGTTTGTTACTATTATTAATAAAATGTACTTCTGCACTTGCATCCATCCACAACCAATCCCTGACAGAACACTTTGCCAAACAAAGGATGGAGCAGAAGGGTTCCAGTACACCATGCCACACCACTTCTGGAATTTTGTACCTCAGCCTCCAGCCTTATCTTTCCGGCAGCGTACTGGCATATACACTCCGATACCCTATGATTGAGTATCACCCTTGTGGATTCAGCATACAGTGTGGTGCCTTTTATGCGGACCTAGAAGAACCCAAGCCTTCAGAACTCATCTGGGTAAGGTGCATGATTTCCTGGCTGATTGGACAAGCACACCGATAGGCCGAGGCCCTCATTAGAATAGACCACCCATGCCTTCAGAGCTCACATGATTTTCACGTCATGCTCTGGTACATATATGAGTCCTTAAAGAAGGAGGACCCCCATAAAAAATTTTGGGAGGGGACTACCATGCCTGATGCCGATGCAGCGGCAACAGAGGAGGTCGTTGGTCTTGAGCTCTCTCCAGGAGCCGAAGCAGTGACAGCAGAGAAGACAGTTGCTCCAGAGCTGCTCCTAGAGGCTGTTGCTCCAGAACCAGTCCCACAGCCTGATCCACAGTCAGTCCCAGAGCCAGCATCTGAACCAGAACCAGAGCTAGAACCAGTGCAAGAGCTGGAGCCTGCATCAGAGCCAGAGCCAGGATCTGAACCAGAGCACAAGCCAGAGTCACTGCCAGTTCCAGAGCCAGCACCCAAACCAAAGCCTGAGCCAGTGCCAGAACCAGTGTCAGCTCCAGTGCCAGAGCCAGTTTCAGCTCCAGTGCCAGTGCTGGAGTCGGAGCCAGAGCCAGTGCCAGCACCAGTGTCAGCTCCAAATCCAGTGCCAGCTACAGCACAAGAGCCAGTGCCAGAACCTGAGTCAGTTCCAGAACCATTGCCAGAGGACGACGGCACAACCTCTGCCTCAACCAGCTTTGAAGATGTATGTCGTTGTCCTGCCACTGCCCGGCTTTGAAGATGTCATCATCCTGCCCCCATCTAGTCCAGAGTCCAAGTCACCTCCAGAGCTTAAGCCTGAGTCCAGTCCAGAGTCCAAGTGACCTCCAGTGCTCAAGCCCATGTCCAGTCCAGAGTCCAAGCCATCTCCAGAGCTCGAGCCCACTTCCAGTTGAGAGTCCAAGTCATGTCCTTAGCCCAAATCCACTTCAAGCCAAGAGTCCAAGTCCTGAACTGAGCCTGAACCAAAGCCCCCACCTGAGCCAAGTATCCGATGCCATGTTGGCTCAGAGCAACATGCCAATGGCCTGGCACCCAGCATCAGGCCCTCATCCCCAGGGCCTGGTAGGATGGATTTTCACTCCCAGAGGAAGCGCTTTGGAGGGGTTCTGTCAGTCCTGCGTGCCTTGATGTGTGCACCAGTTGAACTCTCGAGTGTGCTCTGGACTGTGCGCATGCCGAGTGGACTCTTGCACACTGAGTGAACTTTCGCATGTACGCCGTTAATCATGCACACCTGCATGGGATGAAGGTGCATCAGTGCACCTATATAAAGACTCAGAAAATGCACACTCAGTGCGAAGTATTATGCTACATCAGTGCACATTACCTAGCCTTATTTTCTGTGTTAGAGTTCCTGGTTTTCTGATTCTTGTGCCTATTTCTTGTTTCCATTTTTCTCTGTGCCTGTGATATTCTGTTTGTGCCTCGTCTGATCTTTTGCTCGTCTCCAATTTATGAGCTTGCCTGCCAATTTGGATTGTTTGCCTGTTTGTTACCATTATTAATAAAACGTACTTCTGCACTTGCATCCGCCTACTACCGCTCCCTGACACCATGGGGGAAGTCATGGCCTAATGGTTAGAGAAGTAGTTTTGGGACCAAAAAGTTGCCAGTTCAATTCCATTCTCCATGAGCAAGGCATCTCACCCCCAACTGCTATCCAGGCTACTCTGGGTGTGTTGTATGTCACTCTGGATAAGAGCATCTGCTAAATGCTTGTAATGTAATGTGTATCTAGAATGTATTACATTAGAATGCATCAGAATAAAAATGTCAAGACAGTTTGTTTGTATAGCACTTTTAACAACAGACATTTTCACAAAGCAGTTTAATAAAAAAATAAATAAACATATGAACTAATGTTATCACTTATAAATTTATTTATCCTTAATGAGCAAGCCTGAGGTGATGGTGGCAAGGTAAAACTCCTTCAGACAACATGAGGAAGAAACCTTGAGAGGAATCAGACTCAAAATGGAACCCATCCTCATTTGGGTGAGAACAGATAGTGTGATAATAAATAGCTTGCTTCTATAACTGTGTCTTATATAGTTATAAGTTGTGACCAGGAAATTCATTATCATTTTAGCATGAAGTCTGTTTTGTTTTTTAGAATATTTTATTTTCAATTTTCCAAATTAACAAGACATACACAAACATACAAACATATAAAAACATGAATCCAAACCCTTTACCTAACCCACCCATCAACTGGAGAGGTAACTAAAAAGAGAGGCGAGACAAACAATACTTATATACTTATGATCAAAGGCTTGTTAATTCTAATAACCTTTCTATATCTTGTCCACTATAGAAGTTGGCAGAGTGTCCATATATGCCAAATAAGGCTTCCAAATCTCTACGAAAGTGTTGTAATAATTTCTAAGTGTGTATGTAATCTTATCAGGTGGAATACAACTGTTCATTTCTGAAACCCATCTTGCTATAGGGAGTTGGGAGTCAGACTTCCACGTAATGGCTATGCACTTCCTGGCAATGCACAGGGCCAATGCGAGGAACTTCTTTTGGGCTTTTCTTAATTGTGCATCAATATTTGTTGTATCTCCTAATAAATAGATTTGAGGATCTGGTGAAAGACGTATCCCTAAAAGTGTTGTCATGATGTTAGAAAATTCATGCCAGAATGTATTAAGTTTTGTGCAAGACCAAGTGCAGTGCAGGAATGAACCCTCTTCTATACCACATCTAAAACACAAGTTGGATATCTCAGGTTTATATTTATGTAATTTCTGTGGCGTAATATAGGTTTGATGGAGAAAATTATAATGAGTCAGTCTGTATCTGGAGTTAATAAGTCTGTTTTGTTGAAGTTATCAACTGTTCATTGATGGAGACTTGAGTGCAAAACTGTTCATGACAACTGCAGTCCTAAAGTTATCATGTCAATTGTAGTCATGAACCATCGTAGCAAAACCATACTGTAAGTCTCCAGAGCCATCTTCTAAGTGTGTCTTTAGACTGTCCATATGGAGCCATCCTCCACAGGAGCAATGTGATGAGACTCCAGCAGGAAGTAGGGCATCAGGATGGATAAGGAAGGATCCAAAGACTAGGAGAGGCCAGCATTACTGGTATCTCAGGATTGATGTGTAACTTGACAGAAATAGACATAGAGAAACAGAGACAAAAACAAGTTGTTAGGTACAACCATTGTCACCTAATCGTTAAGAACAGTATAAATTGTAAGCTGAGTGCAAGCAGGGACTCCAGCAAGACTAACTATGACAGCACAACTAAAAAGGAGAGCCAGAAGATAACACAGACATGAAGGAGCCCTAGGACATAAAGCAGCCAGCCATTCCACCATCAACAAACCTGAGTGAACGTGTGAGAGTGTGTGTGGGGGGGAGGGGGGTTGACAACATCCATACATCCCAATTTACAAAAACACTATGTCTATGCCTGAGAACCCTCCAGATTTACTCCTTTACCTAATAAAAAAAATATTAACAAAAGGCTTGACTAAACAGATATGATTTCAGCCTAGACTTAAACACTGAGACTGTGTCCAAGTCCTGAACACTACTTGGAAGGCTGTTCCATAACTATGGGGCTTTGTAAAAAAAAAAGTCTCTGCCCCTGATGTCGCCTTCACTATAAGAGGTATCAACAGATAGCCTGCACCTTTTGATCACAGTGGGTGTGACAGGTTATAAAGCACCAGAATTTCATTCAGGTACTGTGGCGTGAGACCATTCAGTGCTTTATAGGTCAATAGTAGTATTTTATAATCAATGCAAAATTTGATTGGGAGTCAAAACAGAGTGGATATGGGTGATGTGGTCATATCTTCTGGTTCTATTAAGGGCTCTTGCTGCTACATTTTGGACTAACTGGAATTTGTTTATGCACCTATTGGAACATCCAGACAGTAAGGCATTACAATAACACTGGTCAACAATTTTTCAGAAGTTGTCTGCTTCAGAGATGAAATTGGCTGTTTGTTATGAAATTTGGTGTGTGAATAAAATTGTATTATGAACCAAATGGCAAAAAACTTTTATGTATAAGTACTAAATAGGTTTAGTCCTTATTCAGTGTGTACTCAGTGCTTTTTGGCAGCTTGTATCTTGTATTCATGAAACGGAGCATCTCTTGTCAAGCTTGTCAAGCTTAATCTCGAGTGCATAGCATTGTATGATTTTTTTTTGGGGGGGGGGGCTGATATAGGGCAATTTGTTCAGCAGAGTGATGTAACTTGACTTATGATTGCATCATTAGTGACTTCTAGGAATAACATGATATCATGTATGATGCAATACCAGCTTCAGATTGCATCATTCATTGTTTTGCCAAAAAAGTAAGTACTATCCAAACCTTTGGCTCCCAATCAAATTTTGCCAAAAAAGTAAGTACTATCCAAACCCAATCATAGATTTATTCATAGAGCCAATCTTGAAAACTAGAGCCAATGAACAATTTTTTTAAGTTTCATTTTCATTCTCAGCGACCCAGAATTAGTAAAGTTTGACTATATTTATTTTGGAAGCATTTTGGCTATAGACCAGTCTAATCCAACCTAGAGGTAACAAATGCATGAACTAGTTTTTCTGCATTGTGTAGTGACATTATATTTCTTATCTTAGCAATATTTCTGTGATGAAAGAAAGCTGTCCTTGAAATGTTATTTGACATGAGTCTTTGAAATGAAAGACTAGAGTCAATGATCACCTCAAGGTCTCTTACTGCTGCACGTGACGATACAGAAAGGCCATCCAAAGTTATTATGTCATCAGAAAATTTCAAGCTGCATATGGTCCTAGTACAAGTACTTCTCTCTTGCCAAAGGTAAGTAGAAGGAAGTTAAGAATCTAAGATTATTCTTATTTTCTGTTAGGGTGGAGTGGTATGTTGATTTAGCAGCACTAAGAGCTTTTCTATATTTCCATGCTAATTGGAATACTACCAATTTTGTTTGACACCATTTATGTTCTAATTTCTGAGTAGCCTGTTTTAAGGTGCATGTGTAATTGTAATACCAGGGTACTCATTTTTTTCTCTAATTCTCTCTAATCATTTTTCTTTTAAGTGGCGTTACCTTATCAAAAGTACAGCAGAACATTGACTTTAAGCATTCAGTTGCCTGATCAAGTTCTGTGGGGTCTGATGGTGCTCAGTTGATATCTCTGGGAGACTACTGATAAAACTTTGTGCGGTAGTAGACATGAATGTACTAACCCCATTTCCAGAAAATGGGATATTTTCTCTCATTTGTTAATTCATGCAAAACTTTATTTAACTGACAAAAGTACAAAGAAAAGATTTTCAATAGTTTTACTGATCGACTTAATTGTATTTTGTAAATATAAACAAAATTAGAATTTGATGCCTGAAACACACTCAAAACAAGTTGGGACAGAGGCAAGATGAGACTGAAAAATGTATAGGATAATCAAGTAACACAATTTTGGAAGATTTGCATTTTTTGTCTTGTTTGCAGTTGTTCTCTGGAAGTTTGCTGACCCCAGCTTGGGAAGAAACATTTGAGAAATGGTTAGACCATGCACGTCTGATGGTGGAAGAAAACGACTGCTCTGCCAAGGAGAAGAGATGGCACATAATGGAGAGTCTTAAAGGTCTTGCTTTAATGGTAGTGAAGGCTGTTTGGACTTCTAACCCAGAGGTCAGTCAGGCCTTCCAGTTTGGAAGCCATTGAAAGTGCTGCTGAGACAGGTGAAGACTTGTATTTTGCTTTTCGTTTGCTGCAACAGCAACCAATGGAAAAGTTGTCTGACTTTCTTAGGCGAAGTGAGTTGTCTTTGACCAAAGTAGTTCATTGTTGAGGTCTTCTGTGTGACTGTGCAGATTGTGCTTGAGTTAAGCAGCTTCTTAGAGGTGCTATACACTCAGATATGATGTTGGTTCAGCTTAAGCTAAGAGAAAGGAAGGAGGGTCCCCCATCCTTTTTAGAGTTTTTAAGTGAGATCCATAGTGAAGAGGAATATGAATCCTCTAGAATGTAGCTAAATCCATCCGTGCCGTGGGTCCATGCAAACTCTGATATGGATAGTAGACAGATGGATATTCAGAATTTGAGGTCTGAAATTAAAGAACTGAAATCAATGTTCGCTTCTATGCTAACTCCGCCTTGCCAAGTAGTAGTAGATAACAAGGAACCTGAGTCTATGACAAAAGTGTCCACCCCTGAGACCTGTGTTGATACTGAAGTAGCTGCACTGAAAAAACAGATGGCAGACAAAAAGTCAAAAGTGTCTGATGCCCCTGCTACAGTGTTGAGAGTAGAACCATCCAGACATGCACAGAGAGAAACCAGACAACAAGCATCTAGTGACTTAAATGGAAACTTTTTCTATTGCTGTGGCAAAAATGGACATTCTGCCAAATGTAGAAATGCAGAGAACCAGACAAAAGTTATCCAGAAGTTGATATGATCACTAAGAAAAGCTAGATATGGTGAGTCATCTTCTCAAGGGACAGACAGCAGTAACACAGTGTGTTCAGCTAAGAAAAGTGAGGTAGTCACACTGAAAAGAGACCTTCCACAAAGCCTAATTGGTCCCTCTTCAGTTGTTCCAGTAAGGATAAATGGCCAACATTGTGATGCACTTCTTGATAGTGGCTCACAAATCATAATTATCTTTGAGACCTGGTACAGGTGGCACTTGCCTGGTGTCCCTATTCAGCCAGTGTCTGGGTTGGCAATTTGGGGGTTAAGTGACACAAGTTACCCCTACCTGGGATATGTGGCTATGGATATGGAGTTTCCTGAGAAGGTCACAGGCACGAATGAGACCATGTCTGTCTTGGCTCTGATCTGTCCAAGTCCTCAAACTCCTGAGCAGAGTCTGGTAATCTTAGGCACCAATGCAAATCTGTTCCAGAGGTTAGGCATTTTGCAAAGAGACAGCCGGAGTAGACATTGGCCAGACTCTCAGCATGAAAGCAAAAGACTCAGTTTTGCACTCAGACCATTCCACCACTGTGGGAGAAGAGGATGAATTGGGGTGTGTGAAATGGATGAGTCCAGGCTCTCTTGCCTTCTGGTGAGGAATCTTGTGCCATCTGCAAAGTAGAGTTGAATAGGCTACTAGACAAAGACATGTTGATGGTAATTACCCACTGTTCCATGACCATCCAGTATACTACTGCAGTCAATGGTTGTGCCTAGTGCAGCGGTAGATGTTGACCACTTTACTATTCTGATCCAGAATGAGTCTCAGAGAGATACAGTTATCCCAGTTGGAACTGTTTTAGGCCAGATATGCCATGCTGATCCAGTTATGCCATCTCCAAAGACTGAAACCGAGATCATGACTGTTCCAACAAGGCTAGATCCCCCACTGATTCAATTTGGTGACTCGCCCATACCTTATCAATGGAAAGAGCGACTCAGTCAAAAGTTGTGCAAAAGAGCCAATGTATTCTCATTACATGAATGGGACATTGGTCTAGCAAAAGATATGGAGCATCATATTCAATTGACAGATCCAAGGCTGTTCAGAGAACGATCGAGACACTTAGCTCCAGCTGATATTGATGACATTTGTAAGCACTTGCAAGAGTTGTGAAAGGCTGGTATTATTAAGGAATCACGTAGCCAGTATGCATCTCTGATTGTAATAGCCAGAAAGAAAAATGGGCATATCAGAATGTGCATTGATTATAGAAGCCTTAATAGCCACACAGTTCCAGACCAGTACACTACTCCCCGCATAGATGATGCATTAGATTGCTTGTCTGGAAGTAAGTGGTTTTCTGTCCTAGATTTACAGAGCAGTTATTATCAAATTGGTATAGCGGAGGAGGACAAACAAAAAACTGCCTTCATTTGTCCCCTTGAATTTTTCCAATTTGAAAGGATGCCCCAAGGCCTAACAGGAGCACCTGTGGCATTTCAAAGACTAATGGAGAATCTCCTCGAGGTGTTAGTTTATTTGGATGATCTTATAGTCTTTGGGAGTTCCTTGGAACAGCATGAAGAGTGCCTCCTGAGGGGTGTTAGACAGGCTTAAAGAGTTAGGGCTGAAACTCTCCCTTGACAAGTGTCAATTTTGTCAACCAAGTGTCAAGTATGTAGGGAATATAGTGTCTGCCAATGACATTGCCACAGATCCTGGAAAGATAGAAGCAGTCGCTAGGTGGCCTAGGCCTTCAGACCTAAAGTCCCTGTGGTCTTTTTTAGGCTTCTGTGGGTATTATTGATGATTTGTAAAAAACTGTTCCTCAATTGTTAGGCCCCTCACAGAACTGACAAAGGGCTATACACCCACACAGCAGGGAAAGAAACAATCCACGGATAGGACCAAGACATATTTCAAAGAATCTGAACCTTTCAATGAAAGATGGGACCAGTCCTGTACTGATGTCTTCAAATGCATCATTCAGTGTCTAATTAATGCGCCTTTGCTGATGCCAATAAGCCATATGTCCTACACACAGATGCCAGTTTCAAAGGGCTTGGTGCTGTGCTTTATCAAGAATATCCAAAAGGATTAAGACCTGTGGTGTTTAAAAGTAAAAGTAAAGTAACTTTATTGGTCTCCCTAGGGAGAAATTTAGCTTAGAGTCAGGGAACATTGCTGCATCAAGAAAGGAACACAAACACGCATCTAATTAACTAAAAGAACATATGTGCAATCCGGCATTTTTGCTCCAGGTGAACTGTGCAAATTAAAAATCCTAACATTGATACATACAAACAATTCAAACAAGTACCATTAATACATGCATACATACATACAAATGTACCTACCTAGCATCCACTCAAGTAATATCCATACATCCAATCAATAACATCTATACATTCCTAGATATCTCACAAAAATTAATACCATTCCTTCAGTCATATATATATATAAATTACATTCATATATTTCCATACATGTACAAAAGAACCATAGTTCTAAATAACCTGTGCAAAATAGCCAAAGAAAGATAACACATTCTAGTCTTCCATCTATGCATACATACACCATCCATTTATTAGCCCCCATACATTCACCTCTGATCAAAAACCTCTGGTGTTTGTGAGTAGAAAGTTGAGCTCTTCAGAACAGTGATACCTTGCACATCAATTTGAGTTCCTTGTGCTGAAGTGAGCAGTCGTTGATACATTCCATGACTATCTTTACAGAGCCAAGTTTACTGTGCGCACTGATAATAACCTCTTGACCTATATACTTACCACGGCTAAGCTCAATGCTTAGCCGTGGTAAGTCATGGTTGGCTTGCTGCCCTGGCCACCTATGACTTTGATTTACAGTACAGGCCTGGAAAAGCCAACATAGATGCTGACTTGTTGTCCCATAACATAGCCGATGTAATGGAGTGTGGCGAGTGGGATAACATGTCTCAGAACGTAATGAAGTCTATATGTCGGTGGGTGCAAGTTGATGAATCACCCAATGCATCCCACAGATATGTGAAACAGTTAGGTGCTTTGCCTGACGGTATCCCTGATGTGTATGCCTTTCTGTCTCAGTTACACTTAAGCTCACTGGAGTGACTGTCAAAGGCTGATTTGATTGAAGCGCAGCGGAAGGGTGCAGTAATTGGACAAGTGATTGAGGCAGTGAAACAGGGAGTTTGGCTTAGTAAACCTGAATTCTGAGGTGATGCGGATGAAGATGGAGGTAGGCAGATTAGTGGTGAGAAATAGGTTCTTTACTGAGCAAGTAAGAAATCTGCTGAGGAGGCACTACAACTTGTATTGCCTGCTGATGTAACAGGATTGGTGCTTCCACTTGCCATTAAGTTGAGTGTGGTTAAATAGTGTTCTGTACCTTTAAGAAACCAGCAGTTATGGGAATGATGTGTTTTGCTCTTCCCAGTTTGTCTTGCTCGTGCAAGTGGTAGGTCACGAGTTTGGTACACCGAATAATTTATTGATATTTTGATTACTTTATTTGCATATTTATTCCTTATTTCAATGTACATGTACTTAGACTTTGATAGACATTTACATGGCAACCGAATTGCATGTTTATTGCATCTCTCCAGTAAATATAGACTGTTAGCTTGTAAAGCCTATTTTCTGTGTATGCTAACATAAGTATTTCCATATTTTTAGTGGCAGTATTGCCAGTTTGGACAGTGAGTGATGCAACACTTTGTCTATTGTCAGGTACATGTTTGTTCTTATTAATACACATGTAGTTATGGGAATGATGTGTTCTGCTCTTCCCAGTTTATCTTGCCCGCGCAAGTGTGGCAGTATTGCCAGTTTGGACAGTGAGTGATGCAACGCTTTGTCTATTGTCAGAATAAAAACCTCAACTGGGAGTTCCTGTGTGGTACTTACAACACAACGCATATAACATCTGTTACACTGGGTTCCGAGAGGTGGTGTTGCACTCGCTACATGATGACATGGGCCACTTAGGAGTTGAAAGAGTCACTGACCTCCTAAGAGCTACAGTAGTTTCAACTGGCCCAAGATGGCATATGATGTAGAGGAATACATCAGAAATTGTGGGCTCTGCCTAACCTGCAAAACATCTTGCAAGAAAGCTGCTTCCTTACATCACATTGTCAGCAGTGGTCCAATGGACCTTGTGTGTATTGACTTTTTGTCAATGGAACCAGATTCCAGAGGCATAAGTAACATACTGATTGTTATTGACCACTTTATCAGATACTCAGAAACCTTCCCTGTTAAGAATCAGAAAGCTCTTACAGTAGTAAAGATCCTTATTGAGAAATATTTCATACACTATGGGCTGCCTGCTAGAATTCATTCTGATCAGGGTAGAGATTTTGAGTCTCAGTTGATAAGAGAGCTTCTGACAATCTTGGGCATATGGAAATCTTGAACAACTCCGTATCATCCCCAGGGGGATCCCCAGCCAGAATGTTTCAACCATATGCTGCTCTCAATGCTGGCTACATTAGGCCAAGAAAAGAAGAGATCCTAGAGTCAACATGTAGCTTCATTAGCGCATGCATAGAAAAGCACAAAAAGTGATGCAACAGGTTACTCTCCTTATTACTTGATGTTTGGTAGGGAAACAAGACTCCCAGTAGACCTTTGCTTCAGAACTTCAAGGGATAGGGGTGAGGAGAGAAACCATTAACAATATGTGACAAACTTGAAGTGTGATCTGCAAAGAGTTTACCATCTTGCTAGTCAAGCTGCAGACATGACCCACCTGCACAACAAGAGAGCCTATGACCAGAAGGTTTGTTTTCAGAGTGGATAGGCTGGAGATCGGGTACTACTGAGGAATTTAGGACTCAAAGGGAAACACAAGCTTGAGGGACGATAGAGTTCTATACCCCATGTGGTTGTGGGAAAGCTGCTGAACTTACCTGTATATCAGGTGAGACCTGAGGGAGGCAGAAGCAGTGTAAAGACTATCCATCATGATAACCTCTTACCTAATGGGCAGTTGGTGAGGATCCCAGAGGGTCAAGCATGTGATTAAATCCCAATAAGGCCAAGAGATAACCGATTCCTTGTCTGATATGGAGTGTGACAGGTCCCATAGACCATACCGGGATTATGTGGAACATCTACTGAAAAGGAAGGATGTTTCCAAAAGAGTTTCTGTGAGATCAGATGATGACGATACCAGAGACCCCAGTCCTGATTGTCTACCTGTTGAGTGTGAGACAGACAGAGATGACATTGGAAATCAAGGAGTGACAGATATAGATCTGTCAGACTCTGATACAGATCAGGATCTATCTTGGGAGAAACCCTGTAAATGCGCCGAAAGGGAGACTGAGCTGTAAACCGAATCCAGATAGAATACTTAAGAACAAGAGCAACTGAGAAAAGACAAGTAAAGCCAGTATTAAGACTTACTTATGATGAACCTGGAAAGGGCAGTGAGCAGCTGATAATAGTTCATAGAGGCATTATCATTAAATTAGATAAAAATAGTTCCTTAAGAACCTATACTACTAACAATAAAAGGCTTACTTCTTTGTATAATTACACTGGTGAGAGGGTGTTTTAGTGTCTGATGAGGACATCTAGATGTTTAGTTTAAGGGGAGGATGTAGCCCAATGGGAATTTTGGTTATAAGTTCATATTTCTTATTTATTTATTTGCTTGTTTGTTTGTTATTTAACCTTATTATTAAAATGTTAATTTCATACATTTCATAATTTGGTAATAACTGTTACTTTTAATAAGTTAGTTTAAATGTACTTACCTTGAATGTGGATCCATACAGCAGTCAGGGTGAGAGGTCAGCAGGAAACAGGAAGGTGTGCATGGAGGGAGAAGGAGAGATGTGTGAAAAGTTGCGTGGTCACACCGTTTGAGTTTATAAGTTGGTAGCACACCAAGTTAAGGATGATTATTGTGAATGTACTTAGACAAATGGACAGTGAGTCTTATGATAACATTCTTCATAAAGCGGTGTAATAGGCAACTACTCTTGAAAACACTGGCATAGTGTTTCCGCCAAGACTACGGCAACAAGCTTGTCTGCCCGATCTAGCTTAATGGAGTGTTAAGGACTTTCCATGAGTCGCCTACTCGACCACCGATCTCCACACAGCCTCAACGAGCTCTGCACAGCCTTAACAAGCTCCACACAGCCTCAGGAAGTGGAGACATTTCCACTCCCCAGCACAGTCAGCGCTGTGTGGCTGCGGCAAGGATGACAGCCATCAGTGCCATGAGTGAGTTTTGCTGCGTCACTGGCATGAAGCATCCATATGGATGACCAGGAACCTCATCCCATCCTGACACCTGAATGCTTCGTCCAGGCGATCACTTGGGGCCTTGACAAGGAGAGAAGGGACTCACAACCACAGAATCCTCCAGTCAACTGCCCACCGGGCTGCCTGTATGTCTCTAATCATCTCAGGAGCAGACTCATCACATGGGCACACACTTCTCCTGCCCCTGGTCATCCCAAAAGCCATCACACCCACCAACTGTTGCGAAACAAGTACTGGTGGGAGAACATACTGACTGAGATCATTCGTTTCATCTCTTCATGCACTGAGTGGCAAGCCAAAGTCCCTCGAACTCCTCCAGCTGGCAAACTATGCCCTCTTCCTGTGCCTCAGAGACCATGGTCCCACCTGACACTTGACTTCATCACTGACCTGTCACCATCCCAAGGCAACTCCACAGTTTTGGTCATCATTGACCGCTTCTCCAAGGCACTGAGACTCATCCCATTTTCCTGCCTACCCATAGCATTTAAGACTGCCAAATTATTGTTCCAGCACATGTTCCGATACTTTGGCATCCCAGAAGACAGTCAGTGACCATGGCCCTCAATTCATCTCTTGTCTGTGGGCCAGATTCATGGAGCGGCTAGGGGTTTTGGTGAGCCTCACTTCGGGATATCATCCCCAGTCAAATGGCCAGGTAGAGAGAGCCAACCAAGAAATAGGATGTTTCCTCAGAATCTTCTGTATGCGAAACCAAGGGAATTGGGCCTGATTCATCACATGGGCTGAATAGGTGCAAAACTCTCTCAAGCACTCAGCCACACAACTTACACCCTTCCAGTGTATGCTCGGCTACCAACCTCCCCTGTTTCCTTGGGATGACCCTCCAGCATGGGTACAGGCCATGTAAGAGTGGTTCACCTGTGTACCACTCTTACAGTTTGGGAGGAAGTTCACCAACACAGCACGTCAGTTAATGCCAAGTACAAGGAATACGCTGATAAGCACTGGAGCAACAACCCTGAGTACTCTCCTGGCGATCGGGTATGGGTGACTACCAGGGACCTTAGGGAACCCAACACATGCCAAAAATTACAGGCATGCTACATCAGACCATACAAGGTGCTCCAGTGCATCAAGGAGGTTTCCTATAGATGTGAGCTCCCACCTCACAGTCGTCTGTCACCCACCTTTCATGTCTCCTGCCTCAAACCCTCCATCCAGGGTCCCCTGTCTGAGAACATGCCCACCCCCAACCACCTGTCTCCTGGCCCAGAAGGAGAACCCATCTACCAGGTAAATCAGATCCTAAACTATAATAATAATAATATGTTCAATTTAATAATAATATGTTCAATTTATATAGCGCCTTTCTCAAAACCCAAGGTCGCTTTACAATAATAGGCAAAAAAAGAAAAAAAAAGTCCACCAAACAGAGGTCAGGATATCATTCCAGTGGTGTAGCAGCCACAGTCCCACCAAAAGGCACACAAAAACACGTCCCACATCTCCAGCACAGCCGCCGTGACGCCGCCAGCAACATCACTTGAACACCACACCATGGATCCACAAAGCAAGCACAGAAGCACCACCATGCAGAGTGTTGGTATGTCCCAAACCACCTGCACAGCTGCCGCGACGCCACCGAGCAACATCGCTCGGAACATCACGCCAAGCATTAAAGCACAGAGCGCTGGACAACCACAATGTTAAAATGAGCAACGAGCTCACTGCAGTCCATAGCTGGGAGCACAGGCATCACCCATGGCAAACCAAGGCCTGGAGGGAACCAACACCCAAAACTGGGTCTGGAGCTAGACCACCACCGGCCGATAAAAACACTCAAACAAACAAACACAGAAAAAGAAAAAAAAATAAAATAAAAAAGAGAGAAAATAAAATAAATAAAAAAGCTCTAGACATAGAAAAGGTCAGCTAGAATACCTGGTAGTTTGGGACAGCTATAGACCAGAGGAATGAAGCTGGGTGGGAGTTAAGGACATTCCAGACCCTCTCCTTACTTACGAATTTCACAACCAACACCCCAACAAGCCTGCACCCAGAAGGAAGGGGCATCCTAGGAAGAATGTACCTCCTGGAAGGAGCTCCTCGGGGGGGGGGGGGGGGGGGGGGGATGTTCTGTCAGTAACACAGTAGAGAGCGCCACTTCCAGTCAGACTACAAACATGACCAATCTAAACTACAACACCCAAGAACCACAGCGCCCTCTATTGCCTGTCTATTAGTTACATCTGTCACTCATTTTCTGGTTAATCAGCCTACGATATATAAACAACTCTCCTACACTCACTCGATGCGAAGTATCATTCAGTGTCTTACCTATCACACCAAGCCTTGTTATTCTGCCTGCCTTATCATTTTCTCAACCCTCATTATTGACTTGCTCTTGTTACTCTTTAGTCTAGCCCTTATTACAATGTCTGCCAATTGAACAGCCCCTGCCTGTCCCTCGACTTTGATTTCATCTAGTGTTTTGGATTTGTTTACCAGTCTGCATTCCCCACTCTCCCCTGCACATACATCCGTAAGTGCCTGCATCCTGACAATATGTAAATATCTTTTTTAAGTAAATAGTTAAACTTACCTGTTGCATTTTGCTTATTTATAAGGGTTTTGCCTAGACTGGCAATATTGATAGTGTCTATTTCATGGTGTATTAGAACACACTCTGATAAAATAATTTATTTGATGAGTGACAGGGCCTTGAGTTACAGGTTAAGTGAAGGGTTTATTTATTTTTAATAGTTCTAGTTTCTTAAATAAGCCTATTGGTGATAATTAGTTATTTGCTATAAAACATTAATTTACCATCAAGAAAGGGATTTCATGCCACTCAAAAGAACTCAGGGAGTGCACCCCAGTACATATAGCCAGGGGAGCTAGGGGACGCTACATTTAGACTGTGCAAGTGTGTCTATATTTTCTATATTTAATCTGAATGTTAGTATTAGATCAAGAGTGTGACCACCATTATGAGTTAGTCCTATGATGTTCTTATTAACCCCTACTGAATCTAGAATGGACACAAATGCTGTTTTCAGAGGGTCTTCTGAGTTATCGAAGTGAATATTAAAGTCTCCAACAACTAAGGCTTTGTCGAAGGAAACAACCAGGCTTGAGTTGAAATCCACAAATTCCGAAGGAGATCCAGAATATGGACCTGGGGGTCATAAATAAGTAACGAAATCTACTGGGTACTTTTCTGTGGCAACAGATGTTATGTTCATATAAAGCACTTCAAAAGCATTGAATTTATAACCAAGTTTTCGTGTGACGCCCAGATAATCATTATAAATAAGTGCAACACCTCCTCCTCTGACAGTTAGATGAGGCTCGTGTATATAACTGTATCCAGGAGGACTAGTTTAATTTAATGCTAGATACTCATTTGATTTAATCCATGTTTCTGTTAAACACAGTACATTCAACTCCTGATCAGTACTATAATACTACCATTGACCTATAACCACCGAATGGTCTTTTGTCACAGTACCTGAGCAAACTTCTGGTCCTTTATGACCCGCCACATCTACTTAGATCAAAAGATGCAGGCTATCTGTTGGTACCTCATATAGTGAAGACTACATCAGGGGGAAGAGCCTTTTCTTACAAAGCCCCACAGTTATGGAATAGCCTTCCAATTAGTGTTTGGGACTCAGACACAATATCAGTGTTTAAGTCTTGGCTGAAAACATATCTTATTAGTCAAGCCTTTTGTTAATAGCTTTTTATTAGTTAAAGGAGTAGATCTGGAGGGTCCTCAGGCATAGTGTGTTTTGGTAAACTGGGATGCATGGATGCTGTTGCCCCCACTCTCATACATTCACTCAGGTTTGTTGACGGTAGAGTGGCTGGCTGCTTTATGTACCAGGGCTCCCTCATGTCTGTGTTACCTTCTGGCTCTCCCTTTTAGGTATGCGGTCATAGTTGGTCAATGCAAAATGTATCCTGTTCGTAACCATTAGGTGACTCTGGGCATACCTAAATAACCTGTGTTCTTGTTCTCTCTCTCTCAGAATCAGAATCACTTTATTAATCCCCAGAGGGAAATTAAAATTTGCAACCAAGCTCCTGAATCAAAGAAGTAAACGTGTCTAAAAATAGAAGATAAAAGTCTTTAAAAAAAGAATTTTTTTTAAATTATTTATTTAAAAAATAAATAAATAAAAATAAAATAAATTTAAATAAGTTCAATAACTTAAGTAAAAGCAAAATGAAGTGATTTTTATATACAATGATTCCTATATACATATATTGCACCTGAGTTAAGGATACATGGTAAGACAGTGTACCACAGTTATACAGTGACATTGTACAGCTTGACAGCAACAGGTAGGAATGATTTCCTATGTCTCTCAGTTGTGCAGCATGGAAGAATCAGCCGTTTACTGAATGTGCTCCTGTGGCTGAGCAGCTCCTCATGTAGAGGGTGGGAAGGACAGTCTAAGATTGTTTTTATTTTGGACAGTGCCCTCTTCTCCAACACCACTGTCAGAGAGTCCAGTTCCACGCTTACAACATGACTGGCCTTCTTGATGATCTTATTGAGTCTGTTAGTGCCCTTCACCTTCAAGCTGCTGCCCCAGCAGATGACAGCATACAGGATGGTGCTGGCCACCACAGACTCATAGAACATCTGCAGCATCGTTCGGCAGATGTTGAAGGACCTCAGCCATCTCAGAAAATAGAGACAGCTCTGGCCCTTTTTGTATACAGTGTCCACATTTTTGGACCAGTCCAGTTTATTATCCAAGTACACCCCCAGGTACTTGTATTCCTCCACCACGTCCACACTGAACCCTTGGATGTTAACAGGGTTCACCAGAGCCCTGATTCTCTTCAGATCGACCACCAGTCCTTTCGTCTTCGTCACGTTGAGCTGTAGATGGTTCTTTCTGCTCCATGTGACAAAGTTGTCCACCACCATCCTGTACTCACTCATCACCACTGGTAATATGTCCAACCACTGCAGAGTCATCAGAAAATTTCTGGAGGTGGCAGGTCTCCATGCAGTAGTTGAAATCAGTGGTGTAGAGAGTGAAATGGAAAGGAGAAAGGACAGTCCCTTGCAGAGCCCCGGTGTTGCTGATCACTCTGTCTGACAGCACGGCAAATGCACGTACTGTGGTCTGCCAGTCAAATAATCTACAATCCAGGACACCAGTGGGGCATCCACCTGCATTGCTGTCAACTTCTCCCCCAGCAGAGCCGGCCAGATGGTGTCAAAAGCACTGGAGAAATAAAAAAAAACATGATCCTCACAGTGCTGGCTGGCTTGTCCAGGTGGCCATAGACTTTGTTGAGCAGGTAGATGATTGCGTCCTCTACTCCAAGACGGGGTTGGTAGGCGAACTGAAGGGGGTCAAGAAGTGGTTGAACCATAGGCCAGATCTGCTCCAGGATGAGTCTCTCAAGGGTCTTCATAATGTGTGATGTCAATGCCACAGGCCTGTAGTCTTTGAAGTCGCTGGAATGCAGCTTCTTCGGTACAGGGATGAGGCATGACATCTTCCACAGCACGGGGACCCTCTGAAGACACAGGCTCATGTTGAAGACATGCTGAAGTACTCCACTTAGCTGGAGGGCACAGGTCTTCAGGGCCCTGGGGCTAACACCATCCGGGCCTACTGATTTTCCTGCATGGAGTCTCTTGAGCTGTCTTCTCACTTGCTCCTCGCTGATGATCAGTGTGGGGGTGACGGGTGGGGGAGGAATGAAGGTGTTTCTTGGGGGGGTGCTTAGCCAGGGGGTCTGTTGAGGAGGTGCGAGCGAAGTAATGAAATGGTGATGAGGTTGGGCAAGAAGAGGCGGGGGAGGGGAGAGAATGTAAAGTGTGTGGTTGTAACCATCCCGCAGAAGAGTGGTGGTGGTGGGTTGGGGTCACGCCATCGAATCTGTTAAAGTAGAGATTCAGCTCATTCACCCTTTCCACATTGCCATCCACTCCTTCACTGTTGGTTGGCTTGGAACCAGTAATGGTCTTCATTCCACTCCTCACCTCTCTCATGTTGTTCTGTTGGAGTTTCCACTCCAATTTCCTCCTGTACTGATCCTTGGCCTCCCTGATCTCAGTTCACGCTGTACTCCTCGCACCTCCTCCTTGTTGCCAGCTCTGAAAGCCCTCTTCTCATTTAAGAGGGCTTTGATGTCCTTCATTACCCATGGCTTGTTGTTGGGGTAACAGCTGACAGTCCTAGCTGGGACAATGGTGTCCACACAGAAGTTGATGTATCCCGCGATGCACTCTGTGAGTTCATCAATGTCGTCTCCATGGGGCTCACACAGTGTCTGCCAGTCTGTCACCTTGAAGCATCCCTGCAGTGTCTCGTTGGCCTCGTCTGTCCATGTCCTCACTATCTTTGATGTGGTGGGCAGTCTCTTCACATAGCAGGGGGAGAGGTAAATGGAATGCCTTTATTGTCACTGTACACATGTACAATGAGATTAAAGCATCTCCAATAACAGTACAAACAGCGTGTAGAGAGAGAGAAAGAGAGAGAGAGGAAGGGAAAAAAGGGGGGTTAAGGTGCAGAGTCCTGAGGTGTATGTGTTGTGTTACACATTATGGAGTGAGGTATTGCTCATTGCACATATAAAGTATTGCACAGAGAGAGTCACATTAAAATATTACACATTTATGAAGTATTGCAAGGTAAGGTAAGGTGCACAGACTAGAAGTGTATGTGCTGTGTGTAAGGTGCACAGTCCTGAGGTATATGTGTTGCGTGTAAGGTGCACAGTCCTGAGGTGAGGTGAATGTGTTGTGTTTCACATTATGGAGTGAGGTATTGCACATTATAAAAGTATTGCACAGAGAGAGTCACCTTATAAAGTACTGCACATTATAAATTATTGCATGAGGAGAGTCACATAGTAAAATAAATAAACTATAAAGTCAGAGCATATCTGAGTTCAGGGCAGTTATGGCTTTTGGAAAGAAGCTGTTTTTGAAACGGTTTGTCTTTGTCCTGATGCACCTGTAGTGCCTCCCTGAGGGCAACAGGTCGAATAGATCAAAGCCAGGGTGGGAGCTGTCCTTGATAATGTTCTTAGCTCTGCTAAGGCAGCGGGAGGTGTAAATGTCCATCAGGGAGGGGAGAGGGCAGCCAATGATCTTCTGTGCTGCCTTAACTACCCTCTGGAGCCTCTCCCTGTCTACAGCAGTGCAGCTGCCGTACCATATTGTAATACAGTACGTCAACAGGCTCTCGATGGATGAGCGGTAGAAGGTCAGCAGCAGGTTGGAGTTTAGGTTGTACTTCCTGAGGACTCTCAGGAAGTGTAGCCGCTGCTGAGCCTTCTTAATGACTCCTGTAATATTTACTGACCAGGAAATGTCAGTGGAGATGAGGACACCGAGAAACCGGAAGGTGTGGACCCTCTCCACATACACGTTGTTGATGTAGAGGGGGGCTAGGTCGGTGCTGTGCTTCCTGAAGTCAACAATGAGCTCTTTGGTTTTCTTGGTGTTAAGAGCGAGGTTATTTTCTGAACACCAGGCTGCCAACTTCAGGACCTCCTCTCTGTAGGCTGCCTCGTCTCCCTTTGAGATGAGTCCGACCACTGTGGTGTCGTTAGCAAACTTGACGACGAGGTGGTTGTTGTGGGTCGAACTATAGTCGTGGGTGTAGAGGCAGTACAGGAGGGGGCTCAGCACACAGCCCTGTGCAGAGCCGGTGCTCAATGTGCAGGTGGAGGAGAAGTGGGGGCCAAGTCTCACAGTCTGGGGCCGGTTAGTAAGAAAGTCCTTTATCCAGGCACATGTGAGGGGGGGAGGCCGAGAGTGTCCAGTTTTCTAATAAGGATGTCCAGGATTATTGTATTAAAAGCTGAACTGTAATCCACAAAGAGTATGCGGACGTAGCTTTGCTGCTGCTCCAGGTGGTTTAGCACAGAGTGGAGAGCTACGGCGATGGCATCCTCTGTGGATCTGTTTGTGCGATATGCGAACTGGTAGGGGTCGAAGTCTGGGGGGAGGTGGTCCTTGATGTGCTGAAGAACTAGTCTCTCAAAGCACTTCATGATTACTGGGGTGAGGGCCACAGGACGGTAATCATTCAGGCTGGTGATGGGAGATTTCTTCGGCACTGGGATTATTGTTGCAGATTTTAGGCAGGGTGGGATGACTGCCTGAGCCAGGGAGAGGTTAAAGATCCTGGTGAAGGTAGGGGCGAGCTGGTGGGTGCACTCTCTGAGCACCTTACCAGGTACACCATCTGGGCCGGCAGCTTTCTTGGGGTTCACTGCCAGGAGCACCTGTCTGACATCGTGCTCCTGTACAGTGAAAGGAGTGGTGTAGGAACTGTGTGGTGGTGGGGGCTGGGCAGGGCAGGAGCAGATGAGTGCTGCTGAGATGTTTCGAAGCAAGCAAAGAAGCGATTTAGCTCCTCTGCTAGCAGCGCACTCCAGTCTCCTGTTGGCGCATTACAGTCTCTGAAGTTTGTGATGTCCTGAATGCCCTGCCACACCTCCCGTGTGTTGTTGCTGGACAGGCGGGACTCTACGCGCAGCCTGTGGTCCGCCTTGGCTTTATTTATTCCTCTTTTCAGATCAGCTCGAGCGGCTCTGTACAGAGCTCTATCACCTGACCTGAAGGCAGCATCGCGAGCCCTGAGGAGTGAGCGGACCTGGCTGGTCATCCAGGGTTTCTGGTTTGGGAAGACCTGGATGTTTTTATCCACCGTCACATTCCCAATGCAGAACTTGATATAGTCCAGCACCGTTCCTGTGAATGTCTCCAGCTCCTGGTGTTCAAATAAGTCCCAGTCTGTCTGTTTAAAGCAGTCCTGTAGTTTGGAGAGTGCATTGTCAGGCCAGGTTGTGATAGTCCTTGTGGTGGGCCTGGCTCTGTGTCTGAGGGGGATGTAGGCTGGGGAGAGCAGGAGGGAAAGATGGTCTGACTGGCCGAGGTGGGGGAGGGGTATGGCTCTGTATACGTGCTTGATGTTGGAGTAAACATGATCCAAAGTGTTCTCCCCACTTAACATGTTGGTAAAACTTCGGCAGTACAGTCTTCAAGTTGGCCTTATTAAAGTCTCCTGCTATTATGTGAACACCGTCAGGGTGGGCCCGCTGCTGTTTGTTAATGGTGTTCAGCAGGAGAGAGAGCGCTGTGTTTTTTACACTGGCGTCAGGTGAAATATACACAGTTGTGACAATCACTACAGTTAGCTCTCTCAGTACAAAAAAAGGCCGGCATCTTACAGACATGTACTCAAGGTCTGGGGAACAGTGTTTATCTATAATTGTTCTGTTGTTACACCAATTATCATGCATGTAAATACAGAGCCCTCCTCCTCTGCTCTTACCGGAGCAAGCTAGCATCGGGTATTTCCGGATGAAGCCAGGTTTCTGTGATAATTAAAACACAGCAGTCCTGAACATAGTGATTTCCAGCGAGTTGTAATTCCAGATCATCCGTTTTATGCACCAGGGATCTGGCATTGGAGAGATACAGGCTCGGTAGAGGTGGCTTGTGTGGTTGTTTTCTTAGCCTTAGCATAGCACCGGACCTGCGGCCCCGCTTCTGCTTCCTCTCCCTCCTCCGTCTGCGCCGCCTCCTAGACCCGACAACAATCCACGGAGAGCCCGGCAGTCTCGTTATGTCATCTGGGATGTTATACGTGAAGAGAAAGTCGCTCAAAACAGATATCTGGTGTTGGTCACCAATGGCTAAAAGTGTCTGGTGGGTATACTGGATGTTCGCAGAACCGATGGTGCACAAACAAGCAAGAAAGAAATACAAAAACAAACAAAAAAAAGAGCACTGAAAAGGAGAACCGTAAGCCGCTGCAACCACGCGTGCTGCCATCTTTAGTATTGTGGTCTGACCTGCCCAGTGTGGGGAGGGGGGAAGAGCTGTAAGCCTCTTTAACATTAGCATACAGTAGGTCTATTGTTCTTCCCTCTCTGGTAGGACAGTTCACAAATTGGGTGAAAGTGGAAAGTGTTTTGTCCAAATTAACATGATTAAAGTCACCTGAGATAGCAATGAATGCACTTGGGTGTTGAGTCTGTAGCCGGGCTATTGCAGAGTGAATAGTATCACAAGCAATGTTCAGGTTTGCAGAGAGGGGAACATAAACAGCCACCATGATAACATTAGAAAACTCCCTGGGCAGATAATATGGACGAAGTCTGACAGCACACAGTTCAACATCCAGGCTCCAGATGCGCTCCTTCACGGTGATGTGAGCTAGGTTACACCACCGGTTGTTCACAAGAATGGCAAGCCCTCCTCCATTGCACTTACCACTCCTGGCACAGTCTCTGTCCGCACGCACCGTGTGGAAGCCCTTGATTGTAGCATTGTCGTCAGGAACATCCTGGTGCAGCTATGTCTCCATGAAGCACATTAAACTGCACTCCTGATACTCCGTCTGACTCTGGGCCAGTGCCGTCAGCTCATTCACTTTATTCCCGAGGGACCTCATGTTCCCCATGATGATAGAGGGGAGACACGGCTTATAAGATTTTTCAATAAGCTTCCATACATGTCAACCTTTGGTCAATCAAACCTGTATAACCAACCTCCAAAATCCGTATTTCCCTTATAAAATCCTTATGAGATGCAAATTAAAATAATTTACCTAAAATTTGAATGATAATTAACAATGATGTATCCCAGTTACTTTTTATTCAATATTAATAACAATAAACCTTCAGAATGAATACAAAGCTCCAATGTTTGACAAAAACACAAAGTGTCACTCTAATGTTCTGAATTGTACTCCATGACAGCTTTTTTTAGCACTCCGCACCAATACCTCACTAGGCTGCATGTCACAGCAAGTGTCTGTGTTGATCTTGCCGGAGTGCCCATTCAGAATCTTTTCAGTCGCTAGTGAAAGTCGCTCAGGTGGAAATACGCTTTTCAAACAAAATGCTACTTCCCGGTTGGCGGGATTCTCGCAATGCGGTGTGCGCATGATCAGAAGTGGAACGAAGTCTCGCTACCACAAGATAATGCACGATTTCATAAGACTCTTTACTGGCTGTTTGTGCTTTCTGTGGTGTACAGTACGTTTGTAAATGTTATGCGCTCTTTTATCATCATGGGAATTGATTATAGCTCTAAATAAATATTGAAGTTTTTTTAAAGAAGCCATATAACTTTATTTGTATGCCGTATACTATGTTTATTGAATCAAATCCGTATAAAATACGGACATTCCGTATAGGTTGACATGTATGAGCTTCCATTGTCTCAAAGCTACCCTCTTCCTCCGTAGCTTCTTATTTCCTCTGCATCCTCTGTGTTTTCCGCTAAATTTCCACAGGGATCTCTTCCGGTCTTGTCGCTAGAGTGGCCGGCTTCAGTTTGATCAGCTGATCTCTGGTGTGAAAGCAGGTGGCGTGGAGTTATTGTGTGGCTGTGCTGAAAAAAGTTTTGCGACTGCGAGCAAAAACACCAAAACTCTTGCAACCCTCATAGTGGCTTGATTACAGTGTTATGGTAACGGGGGGAAAAAAACAAAGATAAGACAAGTAGAAAAAATAGAGAAAAAGGATCAGGAGCATTCGTTGCAGGCTGCATGTGAGCTGGCGCATGCACACAAATAATCTCTCCCTATCCCCCTCCCTCTGTCTGTCTCTCTCTCTCTGTTGAGTTGCATGTTGATTCTGAGACACCAGGGATGCTGACCTCTGCTGCTCTTCAGACCTGCATGATCCATCCTGATGCCTTATGTCTGGCTGGAGTGTCATCACATTGCTCTTTTAGAGAATGGCCCCGTATGGATTGTCAAAAGATGCACTTGGAAGATGTGCATCTTCCAAGGACACTTAAGCTGGCCGCACACTACGCCAATCCACGTGGTACCGAACCGACCCATTTCAGAGCCGACTCCCGACAGGGCACGCACATATCCCAGACTAACTCACGACTGAAAGAAAGCAGAGGTTAATATCTTGGGCCATTATTAAAAAATGTTCTGTTTCCGGTCCACCGGCCGGGTGAGTGCCGTTTGTGCGGTTGAATTTTTTTTTTTTAACGCCGGTTTTTCAACATTTTTTTCGGGTTCGTAAATCTAAAATCGAACTTGACATTTCCGCATTCCCAGGGCTTTCCACTAAGGCTCATACTAGCCAGCCATGACAAATAAGTAGCTAGCCAGGGGGAGTAAACACAAAATAAACTCCTGTGCACGCAGTTCCCAGGGTTAAGTGTATTTTCCACAGACCATTTATTTATTCACTTTACTCAAATACAAAGTAAAATGGAAGTAAATCTTCTTTCTTTTCTTGCGTATTGCATCATGAGGCGTTCCTGGCTTGTAAATCTCTTATTTTCGGTGCATGACACATTCACGCAACTGAGCATGCGCCGAGTGCACGCGCGCACACCGCATGTCGGGGCGCGGATCTACCTTGATCAACGGTTCAGTTTGACATTATTGTCAGTCCGTTCATTTTTCGAAAAGATAGAAGTCACATGATCACGAAATATCACGTGTTATATGCGAAAGATATGATTGGCTATTGCTAGCGACTCTCGCCGATCAGTCTGGCTCCCGATTAGTTTTTAGAATCGGCTGTGAGATGAGTCGGTACCATCGAAAACTAGTCTTTACGCCTGACTCGCGACTTCAGTTGGCTCGGTACGCTGAAAATCGGCGTAGTGTGCAGCTAGCTTTACTGTTTTGCTGTGATGGCTGAGGTACAATTGCCATGATATCTTTAGGACTGCAGTTGTCATGAATAGTTTTGCACTCAAGTCTCCATCAATGAACAACTTCAACAAAATAGATTTCATGCTAAATTATAATGAATTTCCTGATTACACAGTTGTACTTTGTGACTATATAAGACACACAGTTATAGAAGCAAGTTATTTATAATCATGCTATCTGTTATCAGCCAAATGAGGATAGTTCCCTTTTGAGTCTGGTTCCCCCCAAGGTTTCTTCCTCATGTCGTCTGAAGGAGTTTTTCCTTGCCACCATCACTACAGGCTTGCTCATTAGGGATAAATAAATTTATTAAGGATAAAATAAGTTCACATGTTTAAAAATTCCTTCCCCCACTTCCCACAGTCGCCGCTTTTACCCCCAGTGTGACAAGTGGGTAAGCGCCATCTTCGGCTGCAGGACCAGACTGGTTGTTTGCGTTGGGTTACCTATACCTCTGCCCCTCCCCCCTTACCCCCTCCCATGATCGCCCCCTCCCTCACCCCCTTCCCCCTCGAGTCCCGAGTTTTCATGTTGTAAAGTGTACTGTGTTATTTTGTGCTTATGTGCTGAGGTGTTTTTTTTAATGTTCCCACACTGTACTCCCCACAGGTGCATAGTGTGGGGGTTGCTTTTTTCTCCTCCTCTCCCCTCATGTTACTCTGTATTTTTCATCCCTGTCTTCCTGTCCTGTCTACTCCCCCTGTGTCAATTGTATATATGTACAACCCCGATTCCAAAAAAGTTGGGACAAAGTACAAGTTGTAAATAAAAACGGAATGCAATAATTCACAAAGCTCAAAAACTGATATTGTATTCACAATAGAACATAGACAACATATCAAATGTCGAAAGTGAGACATTTTGAAATTTCATGCCAAATATTGGCTCATTTGAAATTTCATGACAGCAACACATCTCAAAAAAGTTGGGACAGGGGCAATAAAAGGTTGGAAAAGTTAAAGGTACAAAAAAGGAACAGCTGGAGGACCAAATTGCAACTCAATAGGTCAATTGGCAATAGGTCATTAACATGACTGGGTATAAAAAGAGCATCTTGGAGTAGCAGTGGCTCTCAGAAGTAAAGATGGGAAGAGGATCACCAATTCCCCTAATTCTGCGCTGACAAATAGTGGAGCAATATCAGAAAGGAGTTCGACAGTGTAAAATTACAAAGAGTTTGAACATATCATCATCTACAGTGCATAATATCATCAAAAGATCCAGAGAATCTGGAAGAATCTCTGTGCGTAAGGGTCAAGGCTGGAAAACCATACTGGGTGCCCGTGATCTTCAGGCCCTTAGAAGGCACTGCATCACATACAGGCATGCTTCTGTATTGGAAATCACAAAATGGGCTCAGGAATATTTCCAGAGAACATTATCTGTGAACACAATTCACGGTGCCATCTGCCGTTGCCAGCTAAAACTCTATAGTTCAAAGAAGAAGCCATATCTAAACATGATCCAGAAGCGCAGATGTCTTCTCTGGGCCAAGGCTCATTTAAAATGGACTGTGGCAAAGTGGAAAACTGTTCTGTGGTCAGACGAATCAAAATTTGAAGTTCTTTATGGAAATCAGGGACGCCATGTCATTCGGACTAAAGAGGAGAAGGACGACCCAAGTTGTTATCAGCGCTCAGTTCAGAAGCCTGCATCTCTGATGGTATGGGGTTGCATTAGTGCGTGTGGCATGGGCAGCTTACACATCTGGAAAGACACCATCAATGCTGAAAGGTATATCCAGGTTCTAGAGCAACATATGCTCCCATCCAGACGACGTCTCTTTCAGGGAAGACCTTGCATTTTCCAACATGACAATGCCAAACCACATACTGCATCAATTACAGCATCATGGCTGCGTAGAAGAAGGGTCCGGGTACTGAACTGGCCAGCCTGCAGTCCAGATCTTTCACCCATAGAAAACATTTGGCGCATCATAAAACGGAAGATACGACAAAAAAGGCCTAAGACAGTTGAGCAACTAGAATCCTACATTAGACAAGAATGGGTTAACATTCCTATCCCTAAACTTGAGCAACTTGTCTCCTCAGTCCCCAGACGTTTACAGACTGTTGTAAAGAGAAAAGGGGATGTCTCACAGTGGTAAACATGGCCTTGTCCCAACTTTTTTGAGATGTGTTGTTGTCATGAAATTTAAAATCACCTAATTTTTCTCTTTAAATGATACATTTTCTCAGTTTAAACATTTGATATGTCATCTATGTTCTATTCTGAATAAAATATGGAATTTTGAAACTTCCACATCATTGCATTCTGTTTTTATTCACAATTTGTACTTTGTCCCAACTTTTTTGGAATCGGGGTTGTAGATCAGTGGCGGCTGCTGGTTTTTAAAACAGGGGAAGCCCATTTTACGCATTCATCGTAAAACCTGTAGGCCGGATATCAAAGCATAGAAAAGTGTGCCCCATTAGCACAGTGAACTAGACAACCCTACCTAGTGGCAGAAAGTATTTTTGCTTGTACATTTCATGTTATAGTCTGGCTTGCCAGGCTAGTGCCTCATATCCTTAATCAAAAATATCAAACATCCAAAAATCACTGGCTATTCAATGAAGAGCCTTGAACATCATACCCTGATATGCAACACAATGTCTTTAACACAACACCCAGCTGTGCAACACATCCTTGAACATCTTCTGCAACACAGTCTGGAAATTCATAACCAGGTAGGCTATGCAACACACAGAACCTTGAATATTATACCCAGGTATAACCTATAATACAGAGCCCACCATTCTCTTAACATTACTGAACAATATACACACTTCAGATTCATGAACATGAAGACTATTTATACACAAATTCTGCCCTCTGCTCCTTTTCCAGAAAATGGTCTGTGACCCTGTCATACCAGCTGGTTGTGCTTTCCAGAGACTTCACCAATTTCTGTTAGCAGCTAGCACTGCAGATCCCAATAAGGCTCAAGCTAGCCTACAACCAGATTGAACTACAAATGAAATAAACGAGTGAATTCACGAATGATCAAACTGATAGAATGGATGAAAGTTAACAGAGCACAATGAGTAATATTTACATTTATTTACAGAGTAATGTACAGAGACATCAATGAGAAGAAACATTTATATGAAAAGAAATTCGGACAGCACTTTGGCACACGACTACACTTTCTTGACATCCGCTAGGGACTGACTGATCATATTTCCGTGTTCCTCGCCGCAGTACCGCCCTCCTCATGTCTTTCAAACACTACCTCCAATAATCCTTTATCAGCCCGGCTTCTTGTCCCTCCCACTGTCTCGTTTAGTCCCAGAGAAGCCCTGTTTCCCTGGAAGTGACGATTTTGTTGATTTTAACCAATAACAACTAGCCAAAATTGGCTGTTTAGAGCCATCTCATAGACTGCAACGGATACCCGGCTGCCAGTCAGTGTTGCCAGATACTGCTGACGTTTTCCATCCCAAAATATGTTCAAAACCCGCCAAAATGCACTTAAAACCGCCCAATCTGGCAACACTGCTGCCAGTCCATAGAGCCCATTGAAATAAGAAAGGTTACAGCCTGGCAGCAAAGGAGATTCTCGTAGCGAACTGCAAGTTCGTCAGACATCACTCAAATAAGTTACAGGATAGTTATGAACATAAATACAATCTTGGGCATATATTATGTTATGCAAGTTATTGTTTTAATGAGAATTCAACATCGTAGACGCCGCAGTTTGGGGAGAGAATTTTAGGGGAAGCTTGGCTTCCCTTGTTGTCTCTGAGAAATCGCCCCTGTTGTAGATGTACAGATGGGTTGAAGGCTAATTTCGCTGGTACTTGTGACTAAGTGACAATAAAGGGTTCATTCATTCATTCATTCATTCATTCATTAAAGTATTTATGATTCTGTGAAGCTGTTTTGCAACAATATCGGTTGTTAAAAGCGCTATGCAAATGAACTGACTTGACTTTAAATTTTTATTTTATATTCTCATACAATCTAATGTAATACATTCTAGATATAGATGTAATAAATCAAATATGAAGTTACTCACTTGACTTGATCATTCATAAATTATTTACCAATTAGCACTTTAGATGTAAGAGATCTGCTATTTAATAGTCTTCCCTTCAGATCAAAGGTGCTGGCAGTGGCTGTATGGTCAATATGATCTAATTTTATGTTAATTACTTTACTAGAACTAACTGAGTATTTCTACTTTTTTGTATAGCTCAGGGAACAGACACTGTCTCAATATAGTGAAACCTAAGTGATTATTCTGTGCAGTTAGCAGACAGTCGGTTTAGCCTGATTGTCACAAATGAACTAGGCCTGTGCTTGTCTCATAAGCACAACATAAAATTAGCTCATTCATGCACTATATCACATTCCTAATAAAAATCTAAAACAAATAAGTATAAAAAAATCAATTATATATTTACCAAATAATATAAATTAAAGCAATTTTGCCACAGGTTAGTTTCATAAATTTTCCAAATTCCATCCATCCATCCATTTTCCCATCCTCAGCTTTGAGGGTCAGGGACTCTGAACTGCCACACCATCTCCTTCCAAGTTCTTTGATCATGCGCCAGGGCTGTACAATGCACAAGTGATCTTCCCATCCATTCTTCGATGTCGTCACCCCATCTTTTTCGTTGTCTTCCTCTGGATCGCTTTCCATTAATTCTTCCCTCAAAGATGTACATTCACAGGTTCTGGGCTCTGATCATATGGCCAAAATACTGCCATATGATTAATTTCTTCTGTGTTCTGTCCATCTTATTCTTAGAGTGCATCTAAAGCAATCCATTTTGAACGCATTCATTCTTCTTATATCATCTGTCTTAGTAGTCCATGATTCACAACCATAGAGTGCTACTGGCCATACAAGCATTTTTAAAAGCTTCAACTTTATATGTTTGTTCAAGGCGCGGTCTTCCCATAGAGGATGCAGTGACCTCAAAGCCAATCTTGCTGCTCCAAGTTTGGCTCTAATTTCTTGGCTGCAACCAGCCTCGCAATCGATGACTGATCTTAAGTATTTAAACCGATGAACCTGCTCCTGACTTTCACCTCTACAAGTTATATTTAATATTTCTACTTCTCTTCTGGCCGCCATCATCTTCATCTTGCTCGTGGTGATCTCCAGATTGTATTCAGTTGCTACCTGACTCACTTTATCCACCAAACCCTGCAGACTATCCTGTGTTGTTGAAATTAATACAGTGTCATCAGCGTATCAAAGATTGTTAAGATATCTGCCACTTATGTTCACACCAGCTAATTGGAGCTTGTCAGCAGATCTTCGCAATAGAGATTAAAGCAGATGGGTGACAGTAGACATCCCTGCCTAACCCCTTTACTGATGTTAAACCATTCTGTTAGCTCGCTGTCCACCCTCACTGCAGTTTTCTGACTGTCATAGAGCCTCCTTAGCAAGCCAACAACTGTTTCGTTGACTCCCATCTTCTTCATGACTTCCCACAATGCAGTATGCCTGACTGAGTTGAAAGCCTTCTTGAAGTCAATGAAAGCCATATACAACGGCACATTATACTCCCTTGCTTTTTCCATTAACATCCTGATATTGAAAATTTGACCTCACGTTCCTACCTTCTTTCAAAAACCCATTTGCTCATCAGTGAGTTGTTCTTCTTTCCAAATTAGCATAATGGTAATCACACCATGTGGATGGAGGGTGAAGCAAAGAAAGGTGGTAATTTTGTAAAAATTGTTTTAAAAAAAACAACCCAAACATGTTTTTATACTACAATAGGATTATATTTATTACACATTAACTTTCCTGTATATTATCCTATGTTTATGAAAAATAGTGGTTACGCAAATTTGTTGCATGTACAGTCAAAAGCCACTGTTTTCTTGTGAACAATTATTTTATTTTGTAAATACAAAAGGCTTTGAAACAAACTAGAGAAACACAATGATCCCGCATCCCCACCCTCCACCTACTAACCCACCCACAAACAAACCCTGTGGCAAACATCTGAGAGAAGTATAATAACAGCATATATACACTAATACACATGTATACACACATACATAATATCTATACAATTGTACGCAAACACCATACATATACAATACATACACACGGAAGAGGGGGAAAATCTGATATAATGGATATCAACAGTGGCTAACAAATGCTTTCACTTTATCAAAGGCAGCACTTCACCTCTCCAAAGTCCTTGTGCTAGCCCTGTGAATACGAGCTGTTGAAAGCTCCATGGAAATAATGTCAAGCAAACTAAGAGCCCATAAATGTCTACACATAAAATGAGGAGGGTTCCAGCGGCAGACCAGCAACTTCTTAGCTGCTGTGAAAGTGGCAAGAAGAAGGTTCCTCTGAAATAATGTCAGTGGAAGGTTTGAAAAGTCCACCAGAAAGAACAAATTAGGTGTTAAAATAAGATCTCTGTCTATTAGGCTTGATATATCCATAGCTAACTGTTGCCAGAATGGGCGAAGTGTTGGGCAGTCCCAAAAAAATGTAAAAAAGTCCCAGGCACCCCTTGAGAACATAAATTACAGTTCAGAGACAAGGAGAGATGCATGTGAAATTGTTTCAGTGGGGTCATGTAAATTCTATGTGCCAGCTTCCAATGTATCATCTGATGATTTGGGTTCTTAGAAGATAGAGTAATTACTTTCCACGTTTGATTAGAGAAGATGTCTTGTATGTCACATTCTAGATCTTTAGACCAAACTGCAGCTACTCCAAGAGAGCTATATGAGGATTTAAGAAGAAAAGAATAAATATGTGAGGCAGAGCTAATGCTATAGTTATCAGAATATATTAACTTGCGGAGTGGATGTAAAGGTGGCTGTGTATCCCGGGGGACCCCACAAGCACGAAGAGCGGAACTGATATGCAAGTACATATAAAATGAAGTGCCAGGTACATCATATTGAGCCTTAATGTCCTGGAATGTTCTTAGACCTTTGTCATTGAATATGCCCCCAAGAACCTTGATGTTGCACTTGGCCCACTGAGAGCACTGGAATGGAACATTTCCAGACAAGAACTGATAATTATTAAAGAGAGTGGGAAGTGGTGATGCCATTTTGATGTGGATCCTGTCTGTTTTTCTATTGTCCTCCAGGTGGATATTAAATGGGTTATTATAGGACCAAAACGGAGACTACATTGTCGAAAAGAAATACTACAAAAAACCAGGTCCTTTAATTCATGGGGAGCCATGATTGATTCTTCAATGGCCCTCCATGCCACTGTAGCATTGGAGCTGAACCAAACTGATACACGGTGATGGATAAATGATTAGGAGTAAAATTTGAAATTGGGAAAAGAAAGACCTCCATCTACCTTACTGCGCTGAATAGTGGATAACTTGATATGAGAACGCTTCCCATTCCAAATATATTTTAGGAGAACAGAATTATGCTGTGTTCACACTTAAACCAGTACGAAAGTGGTATAACTGTATCGATACAAAGTATACTGGTACAGTTTAGTGCATCTGTCCACACTAGCGAGAAATGTTTGCTGTTTTCTTTCACGGTAGTTGAAATGCACGTGCGTGAAATGTTTCCGTGGTTACCGAGTAACTTCCTTCCGAGAATATATGGCATCCGTTATTTCGAGATCTTGAGAAAACAAAACAATTATTTCATGATCTCAGCTGGATCACTGTATCTCCGTCGGTAGAGACGAAGCCGGGCCAGTCTTCTGCAGAGGTGCTGCGGACTAATTTTGAAATTATCCCTTATTAAAAGACTTAATGCAATCTCTCCCTGTGTCAACCCCTGATCAAAATATTGCCTTATTAGGTGATCGATTATTCCAGACATTCTAATGACCAAAGTTGCGTCTATACAGAATGAGAAATAACCCCAAAGTCAGCATATCACAAGTCTCTTGGTGTACCTGAATGAACCATTTCTCAGCTGTTTACTCGAGATCATGAAATAATTTTGTTTTCTCGAGATCACGAAATAACGGTTTTGTTTTCTCGAGATCTCGAAATAGTTGTGTTGTTTTCTCGAGATCCTGAATTAATTATGTCGTTATCTCGGGATAACAAGGTGAATAAAAAAAAGGATTATATGAAGGGCCTCTCTCGGCTTCCATACGGATGAAACAACGTGTGTGTGCTTTTTGTTGTCAATGTACAGTCTGTAGTTCTGGTGGTCATTTATTCAGTCGAATCATATAAAACACGCGAGGCAGTTGAGAAAGAAACAAACGAATCTCCATTCTTCACTATTTTATTCAGCGAAGACATCGATTGAGGTGTGTGACTTTGCGCATGCGCATTTTATTTGTATCGATACAGAGCCGCTTCATCTGTCCACACTACAGGGAAACGCTACAGTACCGATACTGTACCGGTACGAAACCCATACATTTGTGGGTTTCGTACCGATACAGTTATACCGCTACAGTACCGGTATAGTTGCTAGTGTGGACAGGTGTTGCGGTACAAAAGTAGTTTCGTATCGGTACAAAATCCCTAGTGTGGACAGGGTATTAAGTTGGTCCCAGAAGCAGATTGGGGGTGGTAAAGGTATCATGGCACTATAGAAGTTAACACATGGGAGGACGTTCATTTTAACTACAGATATCCGAGCATGTAAGGAGTTAGGTAAATGTGACCAATTTGAAAGATCTGCACTGACTTCAGAGAGGATTTTATTGAAATTTTTGGTAGTAATATCATGAAAGGAAGGGTAGATGTCTATGCCTAGATATTTGAAAGAAGTGACAACCGATGCCACACTAGGAAGAGGCAAATAGCCAGGGTCGAAGTTTAGAGGAAGAAAACATGACTTACTCCAATTTATCATGTAACCTGAAAGATAACTAAAACCATCAAACAGGATTCTGGGATGCCTTGTAGCTGAGCAGATGTGCCCGGACTGAGCTCTCTAACTTATCCTATAACTTAACAGAAAACAATGCTAAATTAAACCTTGGAGTGGGTAAATATAACGTAAAAGACAGTTGATGTGGAATGGATGCTCGACTTCGAAACAAGGACTGAAAGAAAGATAAGAAAGACAACCAAACTGTTGCTAGCAAAGGAGGAGTTGTGGCTAAAGCTAACACTAGCCGAAGCAAGACAGGCATGGCCCCGGCCAATGTGAATTCAACGCCGTGTGAATCTGAGGATTCCCAATCCATGGGGGTGCTTCCCGTTATGCTCAGGGAAATTCGTGAGTTAAACAAGTCTCTCTCTGAGAAAATTGGCTTGAATTCAGCACAACTCCAAACTTCCATCAATGGAGTGAAGGCTATCAAGGGTAACGTGCTATCAAGGGTGACAGAGGCTGAGAATCATATCAGTGACACTGAGGACGCAGTAAGTGAGATTAAACAGCTGGCGAAGCAGCTAAAAAGCGACAATGAATTCCTCAAAAGAAAAATCAACCAGCTCGAAAATCACAGCAGAAGGAATAATGTTCGTGTTGTGGGACTAAAAGAAGGCACCGAGGGCACAGACCCCGTGAAATTCTTCACAGACTGGATACCGGAGGTTCTAGGGCCCGATGGCTCAGACGCAGCAATGCTGTGGCTGGAAATTGAAATTGAACGAGCACACAGGACCGTGACTATGGAGCCTAGACCAGGTGAACCTCCTTGTCTCAGCCCTAGACCTGTTTTGATCCGTCTACTTCGATTTCAAGATTGAGAAAAAATACTGGCCCTAGCCAAGAAGAGGGGGAATATCTGCTACAACAACATGAAAATCAGCTTCTTCCTGGATATGAGCCCAGAATTGGCCAAACACTGTAAGCAGCTTGTCCCGCCGCTACAAGTGATTAAAGTGAGAAACATCGCCTGCTACCTCATCTATCCTGCACACCTGAAGGTTCAGCCAGACGCTGGAATAAAATCAAAAATCAAATCAAGTTTATTTGTACAGCGCTTTTAACAATAAACATTGTCGCAAAGCAGCTTTACAGAATTTGAACGACTTAAAACATGAGCTAATTTTATCCCTAATCTATCCCCAATGAGCAAGCCTGTGGCGACGGTGGCAAGGAAAAACTCCCTCAGACGACATGAGGAAGAAACCTCGAGAGGAACCAGACTCAAAAGGGAACCCATCCTCATTTGGGCAACAACAGACAGCCTGACTATAATATTAACAGTTTTAACAGGTATAAACCTCAACTGTCCTCATGGGGCCATCCTTCACAGGAGTGGGGCGATAAAACTCCGGCCAGACACAGGGCACCAGGATGGATCAAGCAGGTCCGAGGGGCAGAAGGGGCCAGCATCTCAATCCCAGGATCAACATGTAACTCAGAGGGACAGATGGGGGGGGGGGGGGAAGAGAGAGAGAGAAAGAAAACACGTTGTTAGGTATGCCCTAAAAATGACAAGTATTAAATCTGTGTGGTAGGCTCGCAGAGACGAGAGTCTTTACATCAGGCATAACACACAATGGCATGTTAATATGGTAAAAAATATATCATGACCTGCTCTGGCTGGATGCTTGATTGGGTGATGGGAGCACACTCCTCAGCAATGATGAGATGCAGATGGGACCCTTAGGCCTGGCCAAGACAATTCAGTTACATTCCACCGGGTCTGGGACATGCGACAGAATGTCTGACGGCCGATTCCCTGCAGGCTACGATAGCCAGTCGAGGTCCCCACCGTCTCCACCAAAAGATTTCCTGTTGACTCCATGTAACTCAGAGGGACAGATTTGGGGTGGGGGGGGAGAGAAAGAAAACACAGGTGGTTAGGTATGCCCAATGTCACCTGAATAAGTAGGAACAGTATACATATTGCACCGAGTACAAGCAGGCACTCCGGCAACTAACTATGACAGCATAACTAAAAGGAGAGAGCCAGAAGGTAACACAGGCATGAGGGAGCCCCGGGACATAAAGCAGCCAGCCACTACACCGTCAACAAACTCGAGTGAGCAAGCGAGTGGGGACTGACAGCATCCATACATCCCAGTTTACCAAAACACTCTATGTCTGAGGACCCTCCAGATCTACTCTTTTACCTCATAAACACCATTAACAAAAGGCTTGACTAAACAGATATGTTTTCAGCCTAGACTTAAATGCTGAGACTGTGTCTGATTCCCGAACATTACTTGGAAGGCTGTTCCATAACAGTGGGGCTTTATAAGAAAAGGCTCTGCCCCCTGATGTAGCCTTCACTATACGAGGTACCAGCAGATAGCCTGCACCTTTTGATCTAAGTAGGCGTGGCGGGTCATAGAGGAGCAGAAGTTCACTCAGGTACTGTGGTGTGAGACCATTTAGTGCTTTAAAGGTCAATAGTAGTATTTTATAATCAATACGAAATTTGATTGGGAGCCAATGCAGTGTGGATAAGACAGGCGTGATGTGGTCATATTTTCTAGTTCTAGTAAGGACTCTTGCTGCGGCATTTTGAATTAACTGGAGCTTGTTTATACACTTATTGGAACATCCAGACAGTAAGGCATTACAATAATCCAACCTGGAGGTAACAAAAGCATGGACTAGTTTTTCTGCATCATGCAATGACATTAAATTTCTTATCTTTGCAATATTTCTGAGATGAAAGAAAGCTATCCGGGTGATGTTATCAATGTGAGTTTCGAATGAAAGACTGGGGTCAATAATCACTCTGAGGTCTTTTACTGCTGCACGTGAAGAAACAGAAAGGCCATCCAGAGTTACTGTGTAATCAGAAAACTTACTTCTAGCTGTATGTGGTCCTAGCACAAGTACTTCAGTCTTGTCAGAGTTAAGCAGAAGGAAATTTATAAGCATCCAGTGTCTAATGTCCTTAACACATTCCTCAATTCTATTAAGCTGGTGTCTCTCATCAGGTTTTGCAGAGACATACAACTGTGTGTCATCAGCATAACAGTGGAAACGAATACAATGTTTACGAATAATATCGCCCAGAGGTAACATATATAGAGAAAAAAGCAGTGGACCCAAGACAGAACCTTGTGGAACACCAAACTTTACCTCGGTACGTCTAGAAATATCACCATTTATATCAACATACTGATAACGATCAGTTAGATAAGACCTGAGCCAGGAGAGGGCCATTCCCTTAACTCCCACAACATTTTCTAGTCTATCCAGAAGAATGGAATGATCAATGGTATCAAATGCTGCACTAAGGTCAAGCAACACAAGTAGCGAGACACAGCCCTGATCAGACGCCAACAGTAGGTCGTTTACTACTTTAACCAGTGCTGTCTCTGTGCTATGATGAGGTCTAAATCCTGACTGATACATTTCATGGATGTTATTCCTATGTAAATATGAGCATAACTGCTGTGCCACAGCTTTTTCAAGGATCTTGGAGATAAAGGGGAGGTTTGATATTGGCCGATAATTGGACAGCTGACAGGGATCAAGGTCAGGTTTTTTAATCAGGGGTTTGATAACTGCTAGTTTAAAGGATTTGGGTACATAGCCAATCATAAGAGAAGAATTTATTATTTTTAGAAGCGGTTCAATTACTCCAGGCATTATCTGTTTGAATAGATGTGTCGGTAAAGGATCTAGTACGCAAGTTGAGGCTTTTGATGTAGAGATTAATGAAAGTAATTCAGTTTCTTTTAGGGGAGTAAAACATTCTAAGTGATGATCTGATACAGTTATATTGTTAACTACAAGGTCACTTTCATTGTCTAACCTTAAATTAGTAGTTTGAATTTTTTGTCGGATATTCTCAATTTTGTCATTAAAAAAATTCATGAAGTCGTTGCTACTACATACTGCAGGTGTGCATGTGTTGATAGTGGACTTATTCCTGGTTAATTTTGCTACAGTATTAAATAGGAATCTAGGATTATTTTTGTTATCTTCTATTAGGGAGGAGAAATATGTTGATCTCGCAGCACTAAGAGCTCTTCTATACTTCAGGAAGCTCTCCTTCCAAGCTAATTTGAACACTACCAATTTTGTTTGACGCCATTTCCGTTCCAATTTTCGAGTGGTCTGTTTTAATGTGCGAGTGTCATCATTATACCAGGGTGCTAATTTTTTGTCTCTGACCATTTTCCTTTTTAGAGGAGCTACATTATCTAAAGTATGGCGGAATGTAACCTCTAAGCATTCAGTTGCCTGATCAAGTTCTGCAGGGGCTGACAGTGACCCAATCAAAGTTGACAGCTCTGGGAGATCATTTATAAAGCTCTGTGCAGTAGTTGACGTGAAAGTACGTTTAATACAGTAGCGTGGTGAGGTGCATATATTATTACTCAGACATATTTTGAATGAGATGAGACAATGATCTGAGATAACTTCAGATTGTGGAAGTATGACTATATTGTCTACGTTTAATCTGAATGTTAGTATTAGATCAAGGGTGTGACCACCATTATGGGTTGGTCCTATGACATTCTGCTTAATCCCGACTGAATCTAAGATGGACACAAACGCTGTTTTTAAAGGGTCTTCTGGGTTATCCAAGTGAATATTAAAATCTCCGACAACTAAAGCTTTGTCTAAGGAAATAACCAAATCTGAGATAAAATCTGCAAATTCAGAAAGAAACTCAGAATATGGCCCCGGGGGCCTGTAAATAATAAGCAATGGAATTAACTGGGTAGACTTATTTTTCAAGGCTACATACATTATATGAGTATGAAGAACTTCAAATGTATTAAATTTATAACCAGGTTTGTGTGTTACACCTAGATAATCGTTATAAATAACCGCGATGCCTCCTCCTCTGCCAGTTAGACGAGGCTGGTGTATATAACTGTATCCAGGAGGACTCGCTTCATTTAATGCTATATATTCATTTGGCTTAATCCATGTTTCTGTTAAACACAGTACATTAAACTCCTGATCAGTAATGAGTTCATTAACCATTAGCGCTTTAGATGTAAGAGATCTAATATTTAATAGCCCCACCTTTAGATCAAAGGTGCTGGCAGCAGCTGTACAGTCAGTCTGATCTAATTTTATATTGATTAGGTTACTGGAACAAACTCTCTGAAAATTTCTACCTTTTTGTTGAGCTCGGGGAACAGACACAGTCTCGATGTAGTGGGCCCTGAGTGACGACTCTGTGCAGCTAGCAGACAGTCGGTTTAGCCTGTTCGTCTGCTCCCTGGCCTTGGCTCTGGATTGTCAGAAATTAACTAGGCCTGTTCTGAGACTATGACCTATGCTGCAGGAAATGAGAGCAGCACCTTCCCGAGTGGGATGGATACCGTCCCGCCCTAACAGGCCAGCAGTGCCCTCAAAATTAGCCCAATTATCTATAAAGCCCACACTGTTTTCAGAGCACCACCTGGACAGCCAGCAGTTCAGCGACCATAACCTGCTGTAAGCTACATCGCCACGCCGCATTGGGATGGGGCCAGAGCATACTACAGCATCGGACATCGCCTTCGCTAATTTAAACACCTCTACAAAGTTACTCTTAGTAACCTCAGACTGACGAAGGCGTATATCATTAGCTCCTGCATGGATAACTATCTTTGAGAACCTGTGCTTGCCTAGGACCCTAAGATTACCTGCTATGTCCGGCGCCCTGGCTCCCGGTATACACCTGACTAAAGCTGCTGGTGCCCCTAAAGGCTGAGCTAATTTCACGTTCCGTATGATAGAGTCCCCTATAACCAGAGCTCTTTCAGGTTTCTCAGTGGGTGCATCACTAAGGAGAGCAAACCTGTTCGACACGTGACGCGGAGAGGAGTGGTGCTCCCGTGGGCGAGCCTCAGCGGTAGCTTTGGCTCTACGCTTATGCCGCCGAGCCGTCACCCATTCGCCCCGCTGTAAGGGCTCTAATGCCGGAGTTGGGGGATTGCTAACTCCACCTAGGGCGTCCAGACTTTCCCTAACAGAAACTACACTGTTCTCACGCTCACTAACCTGCTCTAAAGCCTGGACACGCGCTTCTAGCACTGAAATCTTCTCCGTCAGAGAGCTAACTAATCTGCACTTATCACAAGTAAAGCTAATAGAGCTATCGCTAGTGACGGAGGAAGAATGACTAAACATCCTGCACTCAGCACACTGAACAGGCTGAAGGTGTGCCATGATGAAAAGATTCACGTACCTTAAATGAAGATGTGTTGATATTAAAGCAGATCAGATGGCCTCCGCTTGTGGACTTTACACAGGAGGAGAGAAAAATAATAACCCACTTTTTCGACACCGCAGGGGATGCCTTTAGATTCAACAACGTGACACGAGATGAGCAGCTGCCTCCCAGGGCTGATAAACATGGAGCATCAACATCGAGTTCTGATAAATGAAGAATACCCATCCAGATTGCTTAGGAGATAGTTACACTGGCCCACTTGGATGATTAATACTGGAGCAGAACTGATTATTTAAGTGACTGACATGTCTATTGATGCCACCTGCTCAGGGCCACTGCCCCTGAGACAAGTGAATTAGTTTGACATTTATCCCCTGGTATAAGAGTGAACCCGACTGGTCCTTCTAACCGACTATGATTTCATTTTCATATTTTATTTGTCTCTTTTATTTTGGTTTTGTACCAGTGGTCCGGTGAGTACAAGTATAAAGGTAATTGATTAGTTAATAACTGAGTATGTTACTACTTACAGGTCATTTTATTATAATCTATAATCATCCATCCATCTGGGCGGCCAGGGAATGTATCTCTATGGGCTGAAATGTCTTCCCCAAGTGGGATATAATAGCGTTTGTTTTTACACTTTTTGAAATGTTATGAGAGCTCGCAGCTTCAGTTCATGTCTGAGTTTAGGAAGAAGGATAGGCAAGCACCTTAGATTCTTCACACTGGGTTCACGTTTGGTTGTCAGGGTGGTAGACTGGCAATCAAGAAGAGTGGTGTATATGTTGTATTTTTTTTTGTTTGTTTGTTTTTTTGCTTTGTCAAATGCATCTTTATTTCTTACCTATCAGAGAGACATAGGCTTAGAACATCTTTTCTCCATAGTAGCATTGGTTGGTTACTTAGATAAAAGGGATAATAGTTTGGTTACTATTCAATACAACTTAAGGTCATGTTAAGTCCACTGAAATTTGTAACATTTAATGTCAAAGGATTGAATAGCCCTATCAAAAGAAAGAGTCTATACTTACCTCAAAAAATTTAAACCTGACATTGTTTACCTACAAGAAACACACCTAACAGACAGTGAGCATAAAAAGCTGAAAAGAGATTGGGTTGGTCAAGTTCTCTTTTCATCATTTAGTTCAAAGTCGAGAGGAACAATGATTTTGCTGCATAAAAACGTCCCCTTCATTGCTACTAAAACTGCATCTGACCCTTCAGGTAGATATATCATGGTACAAGGGCAGATATATTCAGAATCCTGGACCTTTATGAACATTTATGCACCTAGTTTTGATGATCATCTATTTATGCAGGAGGTCTTTCTTCAGGTCTCCCAAATGCCTGGGTTTCATTTGGTAGGAGGAGATTTAAACTTCTGTTTAGACACTGTTCTGGATAGATCTTCTGATAGACCCTGTCTTCTCACCAAATCAGCTAAAACCACAATTTCTTTCATGAGAGATTTAAATTTAATTGATGCCTGGAGGCAGATGCATCCACAGGATGGAGACTATCCATTTTATTCGCACCCTCACAACTGTCATACTTGTAACAATGGGAATTGTTGTCCACACGGACTGTTTAGTGTGTTACACCAGTGACTGAGCCAGGGAAGTCACGCTTCTTGTAACTCCAGTTATGAGTTTAATAAAACTATAGCCCTGTTGGGCTAGAAAGATATATTCTGTAGTCCGTTTGAGTGAATACGGGGCAGAGTATAACATGGTGGCAGCGGTCACGGATTTGACCTGTTTTAGTCTAGTTTAGTTTAGTTTTGACTTCGCTCGTTTCGCCGCGGGAAGGAGGATACACCTGCTAGTCAGCTAATCACCAGCACACGGCGTGGATTAGCATACGGATGCCTGAGCATGGACGGATTGAAACCTCCACAGCATCTGTGCATGGACTCAGGCAATCTAGCAAAGACTTGGAAGGTATGGAAAGAAGAATTTTTGCTGTATGTGGACCTTGCGGTGGGAGTTGACGATGAAACCACCAAAGTGAAACTTTTCGGTTATCTCGTGGGTGAGAGCGGGAGAGAGTTGCTGGATACATTGATGGGTGAGACGCCTAAAGCGGATTGGAAGATAGCAGATATTCTAAAGAAATTTGATGAACATTGCACGCCTAGCGTGAATGAAACTGTGGAACGTTTTTGTTTCTTTTTGAGAAATCAATGCCCTGGTGAAGCTATAGACTGCTATGTGACTGAATTGAAAGTGTTGGTGAAAACATGCAACTTTGGAACGTTACGAGACACGTTGATTCGTGATAGAATCGTGTGTGGGAGCAACAATGCTACCATGAGGGAGCGGCTGCTTCGGGAGGAAAAACTGACACTCGAGTCCTGCATACAGTTGTGCCGTGCAGCGGAGTTGTCGTGGGAAAATGTGAAAACCATCTCCGGACCCAAAGAGGAAGAAGTGCATGCAGTGAAAGAGCCAGCGCGGAACAGACAGACGGGAAACATCATTGAATGTAAGTTCTGTGGAAAAACACGTGAGAAAAATAAACAGAAATGCCCCGTGTTCGGGAAGAAATGCAAAAAATGTGGCAAAGAGAACCATTTTGCAGTGAAGTGTAAAGTGAGTCAGCTGACCAGAGAAAAGAAAATGAAACAGGTGCATGTAGCTGTATCTGAAAGTGATGATTTTGAAGAAATACTCAGTGTTAATGCACAGAAAGTCGACAGTGTGAATGTAGTGGATAAACAGCACAGCACACAGCTTTTTGCTGGCATGCTTCTTGAGAACAAGACGGTGAAATTCCAGATAGACAGTGGTGCAACGTGTAACATTATCCCGATTGACCTGATTGATCCGAACACAAAGCTTGAAGACACAAAGACTGTGTTAATAATGTACAACAAGAGCAAACTGAAACCACTGGGAAAATGCAAACTGAAACTGAGAAATCCTAGAAACCAGAAACTGCACAGGTTAGAATTCCAAGTGGTAGGAGAAGGTGCCACTGGACCACTACTGGGCAAAAGAGCAAGCGAAGGCATGCAGCTGATCAAAGTGCAATATGAAAACATCATGGCAATCGACAGCATCGTTACTACATCTCCAGATACAAGGGGCCAGTGGACAATGGACCAGATAAAAGCGGAGTATGCAGACGTGTTCAACGGTGATGGCTGCCTTGAAGGAGAGTATCGCCTGGAGATCGACAGCTCAGTGAAACCGGTGCAGCTGCCAAGGCGCCGGGTCCCAGTTGCCATGATGAAGCCACTGAAGGCTGAACTGCTCGACCTACAGAAAAGAGGAATCATTGCACCTGTAGAGCGCAACACAGATTGGATTAATGATATGGTGGTAGTGCAGAAGCAGAATGGGAGGTTGCGAGTGTGTATCGATCCAAGGCCCTTGAACAAGGCGCTGAAGCGCAGCCACTTTCCCTTGCAAACCATCGATGACATTCTTCCAGATCTGTCCAAAGCCAAGGTGTTTTCAGTATGCGATGTCAAAAGCGGCTTCTGGCATGTTAAGCTAGACGAGGAGTCAAGCTTTCTGACTACCTTTGCGACACCGTTTGGACATTACAGGTGGCTGAGACTCCCAATGGGAATCAGCCCAGCGCCAGAGGTCTTCCAACGGAAGCTGACACAAGCACTGGATGATCTGCCAGGTCTGTACATCATTGCAGACGACGTCCTAATCACTGGACAAGGTGAGACACAAGAAATGGCACAGTGTGATCATGATGAGAAATTGAGATTGTTTCTGAACAGGTGCAGACAAAAGAACATTAAACTGAATGCAGAGAAGTTCAAACTGAAACAAAAGGAAGCTACATACATCAAACATCTCCTGACAGCGAATGGGCTGAAAGTCGACCCGGAAAAGGTGTGTGCCATTGAACAAATGCCAAGCCCAACTGATGTGAAAGCTGTTCAGAGACTGTTAGGCATGGTGAATTACTTAGCAAAGTTTTGCCCTCACCTCTCTGACCACTGTCAGCCGCTGAGAGAACTGACACACAAAGACTGTGAATGGAGGTGGTGAGAGCAACATGAGGAAACATTTCTCAAACTGAAAAGAATGATTGCAAACACACCAGTGCTCAAGTACTACAGTCCAGAAGAGGAACTGACTGTGCAGTGTGATGCCTCAGACACGGGCCTGGGAGCGGCACTGGTCCAGAGGGGTAAGCCCATAGCTTTTGCAAGCAGAGCACTCACACAGACAGAAAGGGGCTATGCCCAAATAGAGAAAGAGTTCTTAGCAATGATTTTTAGTTTGGAGAAATTCCACCAGTACACTTATGGCCGCAAAGTTACTGTACAGAGTGATCACAAACCATTAGAAAACATTGTGAGGAAGCCATTACTAAGCGCTCCCAAACGACTGCAGCGAATGATGATGCGCATTCAGAAATATGATGTTGATGTAGTGTACTTACCTGGAAGAGATATGGTGTTGGCAGACACCTTGAGCCGAGCTTACCTTCCAGAATGTTCGTCATATGGCTCAGTGGAAGCTAAAATAGAGACTATAAATATGTTACAGCATGTGCCCATCTCGGCAGACAGCCTTAGTTCAATTCGTTCTGCCACAAAAGAGGATGCAACTCTGCAGATTCTCATTGAAACCATACAGAAAGGCTGGCCAAATGACAAGGCAAAGACAGCTAGTGAAATTAGGCCATACTTCTCTTTTCAAGATGAACTGAGTCATCAAGATGGAATAGTGTTCAGAGGCGAACGTGTCGTCATCCCTGATGCACTACGAAGAGACATTACTTGCCGTTTACACTCCTCTCATCTTGGTGTAGAAGGATGCCTACGGAGGGCCAGAGAGTGCGTATACTGGCCAGGGATTAATGACCAAATTAAAACATATGTAAACAAGTGTGACATTTGCAGGTCAGTGGATTACAAGCAGCAAAAAGAAACACTGATCTCACATGAAATGCCAAACCGTCCATGGGCTAAAGTGGGAACTGATCTGTTTACTTTTGACAACAAAGACTATCTAATCACAGTTGATTATCACTCCAACTTCTGGGAAATTGACTACCTGTCAGACACAAAATCTACAACAGTGATAAAGAAATTGAAAGCCCACTTTGCCAGACAAGGAATCCCTGATGTTGTCATTTCAGACAATGGACCACAATACTCCTCGCAAGAATTCAAAAGATTCAGCAAACGATGGGAATTCCTACACAAGACCTCGTCGCCGGGGCACCCTCAAAGCAATGGCAAAGCTGAATCGGCGGTCAAAACAGCCAAGAGACTGTTGTTCAAGGCAAAAATGGCTGGACAAGATCCTTACCTTGCGCTCTTGGATCACCGCAACACACCATCACAAGGTCTAGACAGCAGTCCAGCGCAAAGACTTCTCAGCCGCCGCACCAGAACACTGCTGCCCACTAATGCAAGTCTTCTGCAACCAAAAGTGCAACAAGTGGAGCAGAGCCTGAAAAAGAAACAAGAACGACAGAGTACCTACTACAACCGATCAGCCAGAGATCTGGACACACTGAAACCAGGTGACTGTGTGCGAATACAACCATTCGAGCCTCACACAGTGTGGAGACTAGGCAAGGTACTGAGGATTGTGGATGCAAGATCCTACGACATCCAACTCCAGTCTGGTGGTGTTCTCAGGAGGAACCGCAAACACCTCCGGCATGCCGACGCACAGGCTTTCAGTGAGCCTATGGACATGGACACTGATCTGCCATCATCAGCTGTTCCTGACGTACACACCCCAACGTCTGACCAAGACAGTGCTGGTCAGAGTGATCTACCAGTGACCACTAGATCTGGTCGCACAGTGGTGAAACCACAAAGATACAAAGACTTTGTGAGTCACTAGTGGTGAACCACCTAGGGCCTTTGGGGGGAGAAAGATTAAAAAAAAAAAAAGAAAGAAAAATGTGTTGTGAATGTGAAAAAAAAAATCCATGGTTGTTACAAATATGTCCATGTGTACTTTGGAAAATGTTAAGCTGTTAATGAGTTGATAAGAACAATCATCTATAACTTTGATCTTGAATTTAAAGTAAGAATATTAGAATGGATGTCAATCTGAAGTTTATTGATAGCTACAATTATTTTAAGTTCATCTTGCCTAGGATGTGGTTAAACAGTTATGAGTTATACCTTGTGGACAATATTTTCAGTAACACTGGACCGTGTGCCTTAACAGAATTTTGAATGTGTACATTGTTCACAGGTTAAGAGTGTAATCAAAAAAAAAAAAAAAAAAGAGAAAGGATGTAACAATGGGAATTGTTGTCCACACGGACTGTTTAGTGTGTTACACCAGTGACTGAGCCAGGGAAGTCACGCTTCTTGTAACTCCAGTTATGAGTTTAATAAAACTATAGCCCCGTTGGGCTAGAAAGATATATTCTGTAGTCCGTTTGAGTGAATACGGGGCAGAGTATAACAATACTCATATAGATAACTTTTTGATTTCTAGTCAAATATTTTATAGAGTGATTAGACATTCAATACCTTCCGAGACTGCTTAGTGATCACTCTCCTTTGGTGCTGTCTATATCCATTCCTGACAAGGTAACTGAAATGTACAGATGGAGGCTTAACCCTACATTTTTAAAACAACCCGAATTCTGTACTTTCATAATAAACAGATTGACTTTTTCACTTTAACAAATAGACCATCGGCTCCTAATATTTTCATTTTTTGGGACACATTAAAAGCTTTTCTGAGGGGCCAAATTATATCCTATACAAAAGGGTTAAAGAAGAAACATAGCGCTAAGCTTAATACTCTGGAACTACAAATTCATGCACTTGAAAAAACATACCAAAATGCCCCAACTAAGGACATGTACAGAGAATTGGTGAATCTGAAATTAAAATACAATACTCTAAATACATATCAGGCAGAGAGGGCAATAACTAGGTCAAAACAATAATTTTATGAACTTTGGGAAAAAGCACATAAAGTGCTAGCATGGCAACTTAAAACTGAGGAGAGCAAACGAACAACTAATGCTATAGAAACACCATCCAAAGTTATAATTTATAATCCCACTGAAATTAATGAGGCCTTTAAAAAGTATTATATGGACCTTTATACATCACAATCTCATGGAGATTTATCTAAAATGGAGTCTCTTATTCTCCATTGACTTGCCATGTTTATCAGGGGAAGACAGGGAGAGTATGGAGAAGCCCTTTTCTAGTGCTGAATTGTTGGACACCATTAAATCACTTCCTGTAAATAAATCACCTGGGGATGATGGCTTTCCATCTGAATTTTATAAAGAATTTCAAGACCTTCTTATACCACTATTGATGGAGGTGCTCAAGCAGAGCAGGAGGGATGGGTGTTTTCCAGACTCTTTCTCTCAAGCTGTTATTAGAGTTATCCACAAAAAAATGGAAAGATCCTCAAAAATGTTTTTCCTATAGACCAATCTCACTCCTCAATACAGATTATAAATTAGTTACTAAAATGATAGCTAAAAGATTAGAAATGTGTCTTCCCCTACTTGTCAACCCAGATCAAACAGGGTTTATTATAAATAGACTGTCCACCAATAATTTAAGGTGTTTGTTTAACATAATACATCTGGCTAACAAAAATAAGATACCAAGTATGGCTGTCTCACTCTATGCCGAAAAGGCTTTTGATATGGTCGAATGGTCGTATCTATTTTGTGTTCTGAAGAAGTTTGGTTTCGGTGCTGGTTTTATTGATTTGATAAAATCTATTTACAGATCCCCCCAGGCTAAGGTTATTTCAAATGGGATCACTTCTAGTTCATTCCAGCTTTATAGAGGCAACAGACCATCTATCCAGATCCAGCTAGCCCCCCCTTTGCGCTTGCCATTGAGCCCCTGGCGGAGGCCATTAGAAGCAATCCTAATATATGTGGCTTTGAGATTGGCACTGATACACATAAGATTTCACTTTTTGCTGATGACATCATTTTATTTTTGACCAACCCTGAACACTCTCTCTTACCTCCAGGAACTGTTGGGTACATACAGTTCATTTTCTGGGTACAAGGTTAATCTTGACAAAAGTGAGATTTTGCCATTGTCTTTATTTGATTTCAGTAGAGTTAAGCATAAGTTCCCTTTTAAATGATCTCCTATGGGTTTTAAATATCTAGGTGTGTTCGTTGACAGTAACCTTAAAAATCTCTACAAGTTCAATTTAGTTAGTTTGCTTCAGAAAGTGGAAGGAGATTTGAAAAAATGGATGGACTTGCCTCTTACCTTACTTGGTAGAATCAATGTTATAAAGATGAATATCCTGCCTAGATTCCTATATACGTTTCAGTCACTTCCGATTCGTGTCCCAGTAGCATTCTTTTCCTCCCTTAAAAAAATAGACAGTTTATTTGGCATGGTAAGATGCCATGACTCAGCATGGATAAATTAACTCTGGATTATGAGGATGGAGGCCTGAAACTCCCTAACTTTCAGTTGTACTATTATGCTGCTCAATCCAGATTCTTGGCACAGATGTTTGACACGGGCCCTCCTCCTTCATGGCTCAATATTGAAAGGATAGAAATGAAAGAGGAGACACCAACAAATTTATTGTATAAATGGAATTAAAAAAACAAATCAAAACTGCAATTGATAATCCTTTAATTATCCATTCAATCCAGGTTTGGTATAAACTCCGTGAACTTTTTAAGATAGAAAGATTTCTTTCTCCTAGAACTCCATTAAGGGGAAATAGATTGCTACCAATGATCCTTCAGAGTGGCAACTTTAGATCTTGGCAGGATAAAGGTATTTGCCGCCTAGAACACTGCTATAAAGACGGAGTATTTATGTCTCTAGAACAGTTAAAAGAAAAGTATAGTTTGACAAATAAGGATTTCCTTAGTTATCTCCAGTTAAGTGACTTTATTAGAGCCAATCAAAAAGGAGATTGGAATTTACCTCCCACATCTCCAGTTGAGCATCTGTCATGATGGCCAACCATTATTTAGGACTATTTCAAGAGTGTATACAGCTCTTATGTCGACTTTATCAATACCAGATATGGATAGATATGGATAGTTAAATGTGAGAAGGACCTGGGAATAAGTATTGAGGAGCAGTTATGGAGGGATTTGTATAGAGATGGGGTCACCTCTACTTTAAATGCTAGGTATAGGCTGATACAATTCAACTTCCTGAATCAGCTGTATATTACCCCATATAAATTACATAAATACAACCCCAATATATCACCTTTTTGTTTTAGATGTGGCACAGAGGAAGGAACACTACTTCATTCTACCTGGCAGTGTTCTAAACTGCAGGGGTTTTGGCAGGGGGTATGTGAAATTCTATCAAACATCCACGGGGTTACATTTCCACTGGACCCTGAAATTTGTTTACTGGGGAACTTTACTAATTCCAATCTTAAGACAAATTATGCTAAGAAACTAACAGAAATCCTTTTGACAATTGATAAGAAATGTATTGCAATAAAGTGGAAATCAGACACCCCCCTTCCAATTAAAATGTGGCTTCATGAAATCAATAGCTGTGTGCCTCTAGAGAAAATAACTTATTGGATGCAGAAAAGAAGTAAGACTTTTTACAAAATATGGCAACCATTTTTAATTTATATGGAAAATCTACCAGCACATCAGATTGACTAATTTCCCTGTATTCGAGTTTGGCATGATCTATGAGTAGTGATGCTACCTTTATCTCTCTCTGTATATTTGATTATTGCATAATGTATTTTATTTATTCATTTATTGTTATTTATTTATTTATTTACCACTTTCTATTGTCCTGTCATTGTGAGTTCATTTAATTTTTACTTTGCCACCCTGTGGATATTGAGTTTTTCCTTGATTTGAGTTTGTCTTGTCAGTTTGTAAATGTAATTTTGTTCTTGTTCTTGAAAAAATAAAAAATAAAATATTAAAAAAAAACCTGTCGAACAACGTCAAAATATGAGGAATCAAAAGGGCGGGCTTACTTATAAATAATAAAATATCATCAGTGTACAATGAGATACAATGAAAAGTATTTCTAATGATGGGAGAGATGAGTTCTGATTGCCGGGCAGCCTGAGCCAAGGCTTCTAGTGACAGAGCAAATAGTAAGGGGGAGGGAGAAAGGGCAGCCCTGTCGAGTACTCCCCCCCCCCCCCCCCCCAAGGAGAAAGACTGTGAGCATACCTGACCTGTTAAAACAACGGCCCTTGGTTTACAGTATAGCACTTTCACCATATTGATAAAGCAAAAGCCCAGACCCATACGTTCCAGCACTGACCAGAGATAATTAAATTCAAGCTGATCAAAAGCTTTCATGGCATCCAAAGAAAACACTCCACAGGGTGAGTTAGACTGATCAGCTGAATAAATTATATGCATAAGACGACGAAGGTTATCAGAAGCTGAACGTGATCTAATAAAACCAGTTTGGGCTTCATGGACCAGCTTGGTCATATGAAGTTCTAGTCCTCACGATAGTACTTTGGCAAATAGTTTGACATCTGTTCCAAGCAGAGAAAGTGGACAGTAACTAGAGCATGAGGTAGGGTCCTTATCTTTTTTCAAAAGAAGGGAAATAACAGCAGTATTAACATCTTGTCTGAAGGATCCTTGCTCAATTGAGTAATTTACCATGTCTAAGAAAAGAGGACCAAGCTCAGTCCAGAAAGTGGAGTAAAATTCCACTGGAATTTCATTCAAACCTGGAGATTTACCTTTTCTCATATATTTCAAAGTTTCTTCCATCTCAGCAAGAGTTATTGGTTCTGCCAGTGAAGCAGAATCAGAATCAGACAAATGTGGCAAATTAAGTGAGGAAAAAAAATGAAGAAACAGCGGCACTATCACACGAGGATTCAGATGTATACAGAGTAGAATAGAAGGAGCGAAAAGCTTCATTAATGTGTTTCGGGTCAGTTAGAAGCTCACCAGAGGATGACTTGATGGCAGGAATGTTAGCAAACTTTTGATTGCTGCGTAGTTGTAAAGCTAAAAGATGGCTAGGTCTACTCCCATTAAAATAGTAATTTTGCCTAGATCTTTGAATAAGAAATTCTGCTTTAGCTCTTAGTAACTGGTTTATTTCAGTTTTTACCACACTAATTCTAAAGGCCATTTGAGCTGAAAAAAATCTTGATTTGATCTCTCTAATGAAGCAAGCTGAGCTTCAAGATCAGCTATTTCCTTAACACATGATTTCTGAAGGTATGATGCATATGAAATTGAAAAGTTGCAAATGAAGCCCTTGACTGCATCCCAAATTATACATGGATCATCAACTGAGCCTTGATTAATTTCAATAAACTCTGAAAGTTTTGCTTTGAAATCAGCACAAAAGGTTTTATCACATAGTAATGCTGGATTGAAATGCCAGCGGGGAACCCGTGGTGATCGATGAACTACTGAGAGTCTTAGAAGATTACTACTGTGATCAGACAGTGACATGGGGCAAATGTCCGAATTAAGTGATGAAGAGGACAGAGTAAAGGAAATAAATACAAAATCAATCCGAGAGTAGGACTTGTGTCTAGGTCTTGGGTGGCCAACCCGCGGCTCGCGAGCCGCATGCGGCTCTTTGCCCGGTGTCATGCGGCTCTTACATTCATATCGAAGTTTGTGTTTGTGTTTTTTTTTTTATGTGTGTGCACGCTTTGCTTGAGTTCAGTATGGTATTTTCGTCAAATACATCTTCGCTTTGCTTGGGTACATTACGGTATTTTCAGGTCATGTCAAATGCGCATGTGTGTGAGATAATCGCTAAGTTTTTGGGCAAGGTGTATCTTGTCAAGTAGCCTCTCAAAATGGCAATGAAAAAATGCACAGCAAAACGAAAATATGAAGACGAACATAGGACATTTTTAACAGAGTGGGAGAGTTTATACTTTTTTGTTGAACGTAATGGCAAGCCATTCTGCCTTATATGTCAGTCGTCATTAGCTCATTTCAAAGCTTCCCGCCTCCCTGAATAAGCAAGGAGCCAGATATGCAACACTAATTGAAAACCTGCACGAAAGCTTTGTAACCCGGTTCCGTGATATACAACTGAAAAGGCCACAGATTACGTTCCTTGTCGACCCATTCAATGCGGAGATGGACTGTTTGAAAGCCCCGCTTGTCACAGATGAGGCTGCGGCTGAGTTGGAGATGATCGATCTTCGTGAGGAAGACCAACTGAAACCTGTTTTGAGGGAAGGCACCATTGAGTTTTGGAAAAGTGTGCCATTGGAAAAATACCCGAATGTGAAACAAGCTGCGCTTAAGATACTGTCAATGTTTGGGTCAACATACGTCTGCGAGTCTGTGTTCTCTACCATGAAACGAAGTCAAAGCATCGTTCTGTTCTGACTGACACCCATGTGAAAGAACTGCTTCGAGTGGCAACGACGGAATACAAGCCAGATTTGAAGAGGATTGTTCAAGGCAAGGAATGTCAGAAGTCCCACTAAACAACATGCATAGTAAGTGCACACAATATTGATTGCTGTAAATGACTGGCCTGTGGTATTAGTACTGACTGAAGGAGTAAATTTCTCTCATGTTGGCATGTGACATTTACTATTAATCTGGCTGAGCAGAGGTGCGTGTTTGAGCGTGTGTGTCTGTGAGGGAGAGAGAGAGCAAGGGGGGTCACATGTATGGTACACGTGTGGTCATGTGTATGGTGTGGCTTTTTTTTGGTAATGCCATGAGTCCCACTAAGCAGCATGCATAGTAAGTGCACACAATGTTCATTGTTAAAAATGACTGGCCTCAGCCTGTGGTCTTAGTACTGTAGGAGTAAATATGTTGGTGTGTGACATTTACTATTAATCTGGCTGAGCAGAGGTGTGTGTGTGTGTGAGAGAGAGAGGAAGGGATGGGTGATGTTCGTGTGCCCATGTGTATGATGTGGCTCTTTGCGGTAATACAGTAAAAAATGTGGCTCTTGGTCTCCAACTGGTTGGCCACCCCTGGTCTAGGTGAAAAGAAAGTATAAGCTCTTGTAGAGGGGTTAAGCAGATGCTATGAATCTACCAATGATAAAGAAGTCATACAGTGCCTAAGTTTATCGGACCAAAGTGCCTGAGAATGGGTTTCGCTCTCTCCTGATCTATCTAGTTTGTGGGAAATAACGGCGTTCATATCTGCCCCATCACCACCTCAAAATCTGCTATATTGAGAAGATAGTTAGCCAGCACTGAGAAAAAGTTAGGGTCATAGGTGGATGGAGCATAGACAGAAAGGAAAGCTATTTTCCTGTTTTCAACTAATACCTTTATATGAGTTATTCTACCATCTTCATCTCTGCCATGTTCCAGTATACTAATACTCAGGTTTTTCCATGTTAATATCATAACACCTTTAGTTTTGTTGACAGTGGTCGAATAAGAAACAACTTTGTAAAATTTGTTGTTACACCTGTGGACATCATCCTTCCTTAGATGAGTTTCCAGAACCAAAGCTAGATCAATTTTTCTCCTCCTCACCAGTTCTAAAACACATGTACGTTTATGAGGACCATTTAAGCCATTGACATTCCAACTCAAAATATTTAAGTCAGTCATAACTATCAGGTATTTGGGTTGAGAGATGAAATAATAAAAAAATAAAGTGATATACCTCCAGATGTTTACCAACATCCCACCCCCCACCCTCCCCAGGATCAAAGGCCATTGTTTTTTGAAGAAATTGACACTGAACATCAAGCATGATTTTGGGCTTCTCTGAAAGGTAACTGTGGCAGCAGGGGCATGGCCAAGCAGCAGTTTGTGAATGGAGGGCGGGGTCAGGGAAGGTAAGTGGCTAAGTCATTCCACCTGCTGTCAATAAATGTGGGTGTGTGTGTGTGTGTTTGTTACAGGGATGGAGCATACAGTGGTGCTTGAAAGTTTGTGAACCCTTTAGAATTTTCTATATTTCTGCATAAATATGACCTAAAACAACACCAGATTTTCACACAAGGCCTAAAAGTAGATAAAGAGAACCCAGTTAAACAAATCTCATCTCATTATCTCTAGCCGCTTTATCCTGTTCTACAGGGTCGCAGGCAAGCTGGAGCCTATCCCAGCTGACTATGGGCGAAAGGCAGGGTACACCCTGGACAAGTCGCCAGGTCATCACAGGGCTGACACAGACAACCATTCACACTCACATTCACACCTGCAGTCAATTTAGAGTCACCAGTTAACCTAACCTGCATGTCTTTGGACTGTGGGGGAAACCGGAGCACCCGGAGGAAACCCACGTGGACAACATGCAAACTCCACGCAGAAAGGCCCTCGCCGGCCATGGGGCTTGAACCCAGACCTTCTTGCTGTGAGGCAACAGTGCTAACCACTACACCACCGTGCTGCCCCCAGTTAAACAAATGAGACAAAAATATTATACTTGGCCATTTATTTATTGAGGAAAATGATCCAATATTACATATCTGTGAGTGGCAAAAGTATGTGAACCTCTAGGATTAGCAGTTAATTTGAAGGTGAAATTAGAGTCAGATGTTTTCAATCAATGGGATGACAATCAGGTGTAAGTGAGCACGCTGTTTTATTTAAAAAACAGGGATCTATCAAAGTCTGATCTTCACAACACATTTGTGGAAGTGCATCATGGCATGAACAAATGAGATTTCTGAGGACCTCAGAAAAAAAGTGTTGTTGATGCTCATCAGGCTGGAAAAGGTTACAAAACCATCTCTAAAGAGTTTGGACTCCACCAATTCACAATCAGACAGACTGTGTACAAATGGAGGAAATTCAAGACCATTGTTATCCTCCCCAGGAGTGGTCAACCAACAAAGATCACTCCAAAAGCAAGGCGTGTAATAGTCGGCGAGGTCACAAAGGATCCCAGGGTAACTTCTAAGCAACTGAAGGCCTCTCTCACATTAGCTAATGTTAGTGTTCATGAGTCCACCATCAGGAGAACACTGAACAACAATGGTGTGCATGGCAGGGTTGCAAGGAGAAAGCAACTGCTCTCCAAAAAGAACATTGCTGCTAGTCTTCAGTTTGCTAAAGATCATGTGGACAAGCCAAAAAGCTATTGTAAAAATGTTTTGTGGACAGATGAGACCAAAATAGAACTTTTTGGCTGAAATGAGAAGCATTATGTTTGGAGAAAGGAAAACACTGCATTCCAGCATAAGAACCTTATCCTATCTGTGAAACATGGTGGTGGTAGTATCATGGTTGAGGCCTGTTTCCCTGCATCTGGGTCAGGATGGCTTGCCATCATTGATGGAACAATGGATTCTGAATTATACCAGCAAATTCTAAAGGAAAATGTCAGGACATCTGTCCATGAACTGAATCTCAAGAGAAGGTGGGTCATGCAGCAAGACAACGACCCTAAGCACACAAGTTGTTCTACCAAAAAATAGTGAAAGAAGAATAAAGTTAATGTTTTGGAATGGCCAAGTCAAAGTCCTGATCTTAATCAATTGAAATGTTGTGAAAGGACCTGAAGTGAGCAGTTCATGTGAGGAAACCCACCGACAGCACGGGCGATTGCTCTAAGACAACGAGGGAGGCTCAGCCTCCTCTTAAAATTCTGGATCTGAAATAGCAATGTAATAAGTTATAACATTGCTATTTCAGATCCAGAATCATAGAAATATATGTGCTCAACCCACTACAGTGCGAAATCATTCCGTTATAACTTTCCCCAGTTTGCCTAATGTGCGCGTGAGTTTTTCCCCCTCGTGACAGCGCGATGCAGCCCAGCCTCAGTGCACTTCAATGGCATTTGGGAGCTATGCGCTTTTCAATCTCAAAATGCAAGATGATTATTGGACAAATACTGCGAAAACGCCCGCCCCACGGACTCCCATGGACTCCCAGCCTCAGTGGACTTCAATGGCATTTGGGAGCTATGCGCTTTTCAATCTCAAAATGCAAGACGGTTATTGGACAAATACTGCGAAAACGCCCGCCCACCGGACTCCCAGCCTCACAGTGGGAGGGACATGGCGGTTTCCGTGAGGAGACTGGTGATTGGTGAAAGCGGCCGGATATGTTCTTTGATTGACAGCTCGTTTCAAATATAGACAGGCAGCGGTGAATTTCAGTTCAGTCCCATGCGGATTTGCAAGTGCTGTTGTGTATTGTAAGAGATCAGCTTACATTTCGATTTCATTCATTACATACGGTTTCTACCAGCTTTTTTAGTTTATATATATTTTCATCAGTGATGTGCGTGAACGAGTTCAAAAGAACGCGTTCACTGAACACGCTCATTTTTTCATGAACTTTGAACTGAACGCAACACATGTTTTAATAAAGAACTTGAACGTGAATTTGTTCACATTATGTGTCATGAACGGCAGACATCACTGTAAATGAACGTTGGAATTTGTTTTCCCTTGATAACTCGAGTGGCATTTGTTTTCTCTTTTGAAACGCAACGAGAGAAAGTCTCCCCCTCCCGTATTCTCGCAGCCGGTGCCGCTCAAATCATGTATCACACCAGACAGAAATGGCTTTGACATTGTGTGCGCAATGCATTGCGGGGAACGTAGTGTCCGGCCGAGAATAGTTGAATAACATACTGGCTTCCGCACTACGTTACCCATGATGAATTGCAGCAGGGCGGGGTAGGCGTAGCAGGCAACGATGAGAGCGAGGAGGAGAATGGGCTGGAGCGAGAGAAGGAGTGTGTGAGAGACCAATGACGAGAGTGAGAGAAAGCGCTGCAATTAAAAAAAAATGGCTAGTGGAAGTGATGGTACGGAGAGCACAGACACTGATTATGAACATTTAAGACAATTTTACACACTGTCACACCAAGACCCCGATGGCAAAAACCTTACCTTTCTGTGTAACCATGTTTCTGTTTTGAACAGATAGACCACGTCCCCAACACTGAATAGAAATGGTCACCAAATACTGTTTGAAAGTTATCTAAAGTTAACCTAGTTACCTAAAGTTGCATTAAGTTGCATTAAGTTATCTTACAGTTACATCTTAAAATCACTCTATCAACCATAAAGATATGCAGTTTCCTTAAAAATAAAGTTTTTTGTGCCTTTGAGCATCTTGTAACAGTTTTGCCTTCATTGCCTTCATTCAAGAGTTTTGCTCATTTCATACACACACACACACACACACACACACACACACACACACACACATTATATAATATATATCAAATAATTAATATATATATTAAACTATATATTATTTACTTCTTTAATTAAATGCTGGTATATTTCATTGCACTAAGTATAGAACTGGTCTACCTTGTCTGTACTGTTGCATGTTTCATCACCTGGTAAGAAACCCACAATTGCAGTGTCATGAGCAAATGTCTACAGTGAACAGTTTCAGAGAACGTATAGTGATTTTCTAGCTCGTGGTCTGAAAAATGTTTTTATTTTCATATCTCACCAAAAAGTAAAATGAACTGAACTTTGAACTAGTTCAGAATTAAAATTGTGAACTTTGAACGTGAACTGTTCACTTTGAGCATGTATGAACTGAACTTGAACTAGTTCAGAAAAGGTGTGAACTGGCACAACACTGATTTTCATTGTAAATAAAGTGTAAATATATTGTTGTCAAGTTTGCTATCTTAGTTCCAGAAATTTCGTTTATTTGAGTGACTGAACTTGAACTTGAGGGGGCTAGTCAGCTAGCAAGAAAGCTGCGCACGGATGCCAACCATTGCTGATTTAATTTTGGCGAAGCCATTTGCCAGTCTTCCTTTCGAGGAAAAAATTAAAATTAAAGAGCAGGGTAGACCAAGGCCTCAAATTGACTTGGTGAAAAAGGTAGGGAATAATACTCGTTCCTTTCAGCTCTCCTGGTACGAGAAAGTGAATTGGCTAACAGCAAGTGACCCACATCAACAACAGTAAATAGGCTACTTTAATAATATGTCATGGATGGACCAAAAATATAGAATCTATTTAAAATGTTTATGCTGAGTATATTATATTGGAATATATATATTTTTCTGGATATGAATTAAACACAGCTACAATTTGGAAAACATTTTTAAACAAAAACACAGCCGAGAACATTTCACACTACAGCCCTGGATTAAAAGTGAAGGGTTATCAAAATTGTCAATAAAACATTTCTCAGTCAAAATAAGTAAAATATAGGGAAAGTGTCATTGAATGAAATGTGTGGCACCCAGCTCTATGTTTGGCTCCCCAAGGTCAGTGCTTGTGCCTATTCCAGAACACTCTGCTGTTACTGCTGAAGTTCCTGACAAAGAGCTGCTTTCAATAATGATCAATTTTTAAACATGCCACAATTTTAAAATATAAAATGTTAAAATATACCCCCCCAACACCACCATCATGTATATTGGACAGTAGGCTAATGGGCCAAAAGAACCTGTTATTTCACAGTTTGTGACCCTGCCAACAATCAGCCAGATCAGAGGCAAGAGTATGGGCAAAATTGATGTGTTTTTTCTTTTTTCTTTTAAAATCTGGAAATATCGTAACCGACCAGCCTCCCCTGTTTGAAAGACTACCAGCCGCCACTGACCGACATCCCAGAGTTGAAGCTGTTCTGTATGGAGGAATGGGCTAAAATTCCTCCAAGCTGGTGTGTAGGACTGATCAACAGTTACCAGAAATGTTTAGTTGTAGTCATTGCTGCACAAGGGGGTCACACCAGATACTGAAAGCAAAGGTTCACATACTTTTGCCACTCACAGATATGTACTATTGGATCATTTTCCTCAATAAATAAATGACCAAGTATAATATTTTTGTCTCATTTGTTTAACTGGGTTCTCTTTATCTACTTTTAGGACTTGTGTGAAAATCTGATTATGTTTTAGGTCATATTTATGCAAAAATATAGAAAATTCTAAAGGGTTCACAAACTTTCAAGCACCACTGTAAAAGGAAGGGGAGAGCAGAGAAAAGGGACGCTCCCGACCAGAGTGCATGTGTGTGTGCACATGTATGGGAGTGAGTCAGCTGAAAAACTAGACATAATGATAAAAATAAAAGTTTGTAAGAACTTCAGTTCCTGCCTGCCATGCTTCTGTACTCCACCCACATCAGGGATTTACTACAGTGGTGCTGAAACCCAGGAATGAGTACGGAAGGGAACCACCCCATGGAGTCCTCTCCGATTATGGACCTCGTCCATGCCCTCGCTGCTGCCCAGCAAAACCAGCATCAAGTGCTGACTGCCCTTCGGGAGGACCAGGAACAACGCTTTGAAGCCTTGATGCTGGCCCAGCGGAAAGATCACCAGGCATTCCGGCATCTGCTGGCATCAGCAGGGGTGGACTCCCCTCACGTCACCCTCACGAAGATGGGCCCGAATGAGGAGCCTGAAGCCTTCATCGCTCTCTCCGAGCAAGTGGCCCAAGCATGGGGGTGGCCAATCGAGCAGCGCACAACTCGCCTCCTCCCGCTCCTGACAGGTGAGGTGCAGTTCGCGGTGCAGCAGCTCCCTGCCAACAGCCGGCTCAACTATGCTGACCTCAAGAGGGCCATTTTACAGTGGGTCGGCCGCTCCTCGGAACAACATCACCAGCGGTTCTGGAAGCTGACTCTGGAGGAGGTCGGCCGACCATTCGCATTTGGCCAACAACTCCGGGATGCCTGCCGACAACTCTGGGACGGCTGAGGGCGGAAGACTGCGACGCCGACTGGATAATCGACCTGGTGGCACTGGAACAGTTCATCTCTCAGCTTCTGGAAGGAACGGCAGAATGGGTCCAGTGTCACTGCCCGGTGTCGCTCCAGCGAGCCATTGAGTTTGTGGAGGACCATCTGGCAGCGGTTCTAACGACAGGCGGATGAGGTGAAGGCGCCTCTCCACGTTTCTCTTCTCTCCCCCCCTTAACACCGGTGCAGAGGGAAAGCCTGGGCTGTTATGCTGGCTTGGTGGGGAGCCGGAGCATCTCCAGAATCAGGGCTCCAAAAGGGAGGTGGAGGCCATGATCTGGATCCCCGATGTGCCAGAGACCACCCCCGATCAGGCCAGAATGTATTGCATACCGGTAAGTGTTCAAGGGGATACATATCATGCTTTGGTGGATTCCGGTTGTAATCAGACCTCAATTCACCAATGCCTGGTGCAAGATGAGGCATTGGGGAGAACACAAGTGGTGAAAGTGTTGTGTACACATGGGGATGTTCACAATTATCCCTTAGTGCCTGTCTGTATTCTATTCCGGGGCCAAAACCATAAAGTAAAGGCGGCGGCTAATCCTCGTCTCACCCACTCATTGATTTTGGGTACTGATTGGCCGGGTTTAAAAAGCTGATGGAATATTTAACACATAGTGGGTCCTGCACAAGTAGGAAGATCCCAGTGTGGCATTGACTGGAGAAGCTGTCACTGAGCCGTCTACATCAGCACCGCATCAGAGTGAGGAGCAGCCCACTCCTTTGCCCTTTCTTGGGGATTCCCTTGAGGATTTCCCATTAGAGCAGTTGTGAGACGAGACTCTGCGGCATGCTTTTGACCAAGTGAGAGTAATTGATGGTCAAACTCTTCAGCCAAGCGTGGCACCGACCTTCCCTTATTTTGCTATTATTAAAGATAGATTGTACCAAGTGACACAGAACACTCAAACTTGTAAACGAATAACCCAATTGTTAATCCCAAAGTGCCGTAGGGAACTTGTATTCCATGCGGCTCACTTTAATCCCAAGGCTGGATACTGAGGGCAAAATTAAACACTAGCCTGAATAATGACCTGGTTCTATTGGCCAGGGATTCACAGGGATGTCCGTCGGTGGTGTGCGGCATGCCGTGAATGCCAATTAGTAAATCCCGCAGCTACTCCAAAAGTGCCTTTGTGCCCTCTCCCTCTAATCGAGACCCTGTTTGAGCGATTGGGATGGATCTCGTCAGGCCATTAGATTGGTCGGCACGAGGGTATCGCTTTATTTTAGTTCTGGTGGACTATGCAATGCGATATCCGGAAGCAGTGCCTCTCTGCAATATCTCAGCATGCAGTATTGCATAAGCACTCTTCCACTTTATCTCCCAGGCTGCAATTCTGAAAGAAATCCTGACAGACCAAGGCACTTTGTTTATGCCACGCACACTGCAAACTGTATGGGTTACTGGGGATTAAACCTACCTGCACCAGTGTCTATCACCCACAAACAGGTGGCTTAGTGGAGCCCTTTAACCAAACCCTCAAAAACCTAATCCGGAAATTCGTAAGTGAAGATGCACGTAATTGGGATAAGTGGCTCGAGCCTCTGTCATTCGCAGTAAGAGAGGTCCCGCAAGCCTACACGGGGTTTTCTCCATTTGAATTATTATATGGGTGTAAGCTGCATGGCATTTTGGACATGCTATGAGAAAATTGGGAGGAGGGACCTTCAATTAGCAAAAACAAAATCCAGTACATTCTTGACCTGCGCATAAAATTCCACACCCTCATGCACCTAACCCAGGAGAATTTGCGGCAGGCACAAGAACATCAAATCCAGCTGTATGATGGGCATGCACCTTAGAGCGTTCATGCCAGGAGACAAAGTGCTCATATTATTGCCCACATCGAGCTCCAAATTAATCACCAAATGGCAAGGGCCCTTTGAGGTCATACGGCGAGTCGGGGACGTCGACTATGAGGTGAGGTGAATGGATAGGGGCAGGGGCATTGCAAATCTACCACCTCAACATTTTAAAACACTGGAATGAGGGGGTCCCTGTGGTGTTGGCATCGGTAGTCCCGGAGAAGGTGGAACTGGGGCCGGAGGTGAAAAAGATAACATCTCGAACCACTCCGGTCCCCTGTGGAGACCACCTCTCACCAGCTCAACTCACAGAGGTGGCCAAGTTGCAAAAAGGAATTTTCCGATGTGTTCTCACCCCTTTCAGGTCATACCCACCTCATAGAACACCACATCGAAACACCCCCGGGGGTGGTATTGCATAGCCGCCCTTACCGCTTGCCCAAACACAAGAAAAAAGGTGGTTTGGGACAAACTCAAGGCCATGCTCAAAATGGGCATAATCGAGGAGTCCCACAGTGACTGGAGCAGCCCAGTGGTCCTGGTTCCCTAGACCGACGGGTCGGTCCAGTTCTGTGTGGACTATAGAAAGGTCAATGCGGTGTCTAAATTTGATGCATACCCAATGCCTCGCATTGATGAGTTGCTTGATTGGTTAGGTGCTGCTCGCTTTTATTCGACACTGGATCTAGCAAAGGGATATTGGCAGATCCCCTTGACGACTCTATCCTGAGAGAAAACAGCCCTTTCCACACCATTTGGATTACACCAATTTATCACACTCCCTTTTGGGTTATTTGGGGCACCTGCTACTTTCCAGCGGCTTACAGACAGGGTCCTCCGCCCTCACGCTGCCTATGCGGCCTCATATCTGGATGATACAATAATCTACAGCCATGATTGGCTGCGGCACTTGGAACACCTGAGGGCCGTTCTAAAGTCGCTGAGGTGGGTGGGCCTCACAGCTAACCCGAAAAAGTGTGCAATTGGGCAGGTGGAAGTACAGTCTCTGGGGTTCCACTTGGGTAATGGGCAGGTGCGTCCCCAAATTAACAAGACTGCTCCCCAGCCTGAGTTGGGCGGTGGGGGTATGTGGCAGCGGGGGCATGGCCACGCAGCAGTTTGTGAATGGAGGGCAGTGTCAGGGAAGGTAAGTGGCTAAGTCATTCCACCTGCTGTCAATTAGTGTGTGTGTGTGTGTGTGTGTGTTTATTACAGGGATGGAGCATAAAAGGAGGGGGAGAGCAGAGAAAAGGGATGCTCCCGACCAGAGTGCATGTGTGTATGCATGTGTGTGGGTGTGAGTCACCTGAAAAGCTAGACATATAAAAATAAAAGTTTGTAAGAATTTCAGTTCCTGCTTGCCATGCTTCTGTACTCCACCCACATCAGGGATTTAATACAGCAATACTGAAGTATTTTCCCCCAAAAGTCAGAATCAGTGTAAATGCTACTGGCATTGAGTAACAAGAGTTTGAATGCACTGAAACAGAAGGTTTGTCTTTCCACCTGAAAATTCCTTTGCAAACAGATGCCTGCAAATGATTATATCTGAGACACATTAGCTGGAAAATAGAATGGGACAACAGCATGAAGCCTTCCCTATTCCAAGCCCAAATTTTATAACTATTCAAGAGAACATGTATATTTTACACATGTTTTTCTAAAGTTATGTCTTGGCATTTTCTGAAATAGGCCATTTGGAGACTCTAAAAGACCCTTAGTGCCCATGGTCATATACCTAGGATAAAAAAGGATACTATTCTTGAATTTTCATCTCTAAATCATCGATGACTCTCAATGGTATCCTATCCCATATCCAGATTCACTATCAATATTGCTGGCACAGGGTAACTAAAAGTATAAATGCATTATAGTCCTTTTCCCCCTTCTTGAAACTAAACTCTGGGCAAATAAAAAAAAGCCAATTTATAATATAATATGTAGACTCTGCCCTAGCAGAAGTCTCCAGTGAGGAGTGCTGATTGCAAGGTCCCATACAATCAAAACTGTCAGGTGAGCAGCGGAGGGGATTCCCCACCGAGGCCGCATGCAACGTGTTAGCATGAGCATATAGCCTCTGGGAAATGAATAGTGTGTTGAATTAGCACTAATCCCATGTTTTAGAAAATCAAAAATGTTGTCTTGGGCCCCTCTGGGATGTCACCAATCGATATGTAAAGTATGGGGTATGTGTGTCCAGCCACGTTGATTTGCATACTGTAACTGAACAGACAGAGAGACAGACAGCCTTCCTTTAGTAGTATAGATATTATATTATATTATATTATATTATATTATATTATATTATATTATATTATATTATATTATTCCAGGTACTCCGGTTTCCCCCACAGTCATGCAGGTTAGGCTAATTGGTGGCTCTAAATTGACTGTAGGTGTGAATGGTTGTTTGTCTGTATGTGTCAGCCCTGCGATGATATGGTGACTTGTTCAGGGTGTACCCCACCTCTCGCCCATAGTCAGCTGGGATAGGCTCCAGCTTGCCCATGACCCTACACAGGATAAGCAGTTACAGATAATGGATGGATGGATGGATAATATAATATAATTGTGGCAGTGGGGGCATGACCTAGCATCAGCTTGTGAATGGAGGGCAGGGCCAGGGAAGGTGAATGGTAAAGTCAATGCACCTGTTATCAATTAATGTTGTGTGTGTGTGTTTGTGTTTGTTTGTTGCAGTGACAGTGGAGGTTAGAGAAGGAGGGAGAGTGTGAAAAGAAGGCAGCTCTCCTGACCAGAACACGTGTGTGTCTGTGTGTGAGCAGCGAGTGAGTGAATGATGATGAAAAGCAACAAAAATAGCAAAAATAAAGTGTGTGTGAACATCAGGTCCTACCTGCTGTGCTTCGGTACTCCACCCACATCAGGGACACATTACAGTGGTGTCAAAACCTGGGAGTATGGAAGGGAACCACCACATGGAGTCCTCCCATTTAAGGATCTCATCCATGCCCTTGTTACAGCCCAGCAGAACCAGCATCAAGTGCTGACTGCCCTCCGGAAGGAGCAAGAGCAATGCTTTGAAGCCTTGATGCTGGCCCAGCAGGAAGATCACCAGGCATCTGCTCGTGTCAGCGGGGCCTCGACTGTCACTGTGGCGGACCCTCCCCACCTCACCCACATGAAGATGGCCCTGCATGATGTTCTGGAGGCCTGCATCACTCTCTTTGAGCAAGCGGCCAAAGCATGGGGGTAGCTGGTTGAGCAGCATGCGGTGTGTCTACTTCAACTACTAACTGGTGAGGCACAGCTCACCACGCAGCAGCTCCCCACCAACAGCCAGCTCGTATACGCAGACCTGAAGTGCACCATCCTGCAGTGTGTTGGCTGCTCCCCGGAACAACATTGTCAGCGCTTCCGGACACTGACATTGGAGGAGGTCGGCCGGTCATTTGCTTTCAGCAAACAGCTCCAGGATGCTTGCCAGCAGTGGCTGAGGGCAGACAACCACGATGCCAAGGGGATCATCAACCTGGTGACACTGGAGCAGATCATCGCATGACTTCTGGAAGGAATGGTGGAGTGGGTCCAGTGGCATCACCCAGCGCTGCTGGGTCAAGCCATCGAGTTAGCAGAGGACCATCTGATGGTGGTTCTAGTGGAATGCAGATGTGTTACCTCTTCTCTTTTTTTCTCTCTCCTCCTTTCCCCCCTCCTCTTCCTGTCCCTGTCCCATTACCCCACCATGGAGATGGGGGCTGGGTCCCCCCAGCTGGCCTGCTGCACCTGTGGTGTCCTCCCATCTTCTCCTTCAGTGTCTGTGTCTCCCTCCCAAAGTGAGTGATGCCCATAACACCAGTGCAGAGGAAAGCCTGGGCCGGTATGCTGGCACTGCAGGGAGCTGGGACATCTCCAGAGTCAGTGCTCCACGATGGAGGTGGGAGTGGTGGTCTGGATTTCCAATATGCCAGAGACCACCTCCGATTGGACCAGAGCGTATCGTATACCAGTAAGTGTCCAAGGGGATATGTATCATGCGTTAGTGGATTCTGGCTGTAATCAAACCTCAATCCACCAAAACCTGGTGCAAGGTGAGGCATTGGGGAAAGCACAAGTGGTGAAGGTTTTGTGTGTGCACGGGGATGTTCACAATTATCCTCTAGTGCTGGTCCATATTCTATTTTGGGGACAAAAGAATAGAATAAAGATTAAAGGTTAATCCTTGTCTCACCCACCCGCTGATTTTGGGGACTGATTGGCTGGGATTCAGAAACTTAATGGATCACATAGTAGGAGGTGGGTCCTGCAATGATACATTATGGGGGGATCCCGGTGTGGCATTGACTGGGGTAGCTGTCACAGATCCGTCTACATCAGCACCACGTTAGGGCGATGCGAGGAATGAGGAGCAGCTTGCCCCTCCTCCCTCTCTTGGGGATTCCCTCAAGGATTTCCCATTAGAGCAGTCACAAGATGAGACTCTGCGGCATGCGTTTGACCAAGTGAGAGTAATTGATGGTCAAACTCTCCAGCCAAATGCAACACCCTCCTTCCTATATTTCATTATTATTAAGGATAAGCTATATCGAGTGACACAGGACACTCAAACCGGTGAACAGATAACACAATTGTTAATCCTAAAGAGCTGTAGGGAACTCATGTTCCATGTGGCTCACTTTAATCCCATGGCTGGACACCTAGGACAGGCTAAAACACTAGCTCAAAAAAATGGCCTGGTTCTATTGGCCAGGGATTTGCAGGGACGTTCGTCGGTGGTGTGCAGTGTGCCACGAATGCCAATTAGTAAATCCCATGGCCACTCCAAAAGCACCTTTGTGCCTGCTCCCTCTAATCGAGACCCCCTTTGAGAGAATTGGCATGGATTTTGTTGGGCCATTAGATTGGTCAGCATGAGGATATCACTTTATTTTAGTTCTGGTGGACTATGCAACACGATATCCAGAAGCAGTGCCTCTCCGCAATAAAGAAATCCTGACGGACCAAGGCACTATGTTTGTCACCCACACTTCACAAGCTGTATGAGTTATTGGGAATTAAATCTATCAGCACCGGCATCTATCACCCACAAACAGATGGTTTAGTAGAGCGATTCAATCAGACACTCAAAAATTTAATTCAGAAATTTGTAAGTGAAGATGCACGTAATTGGGATAAATGGCTTGAGCCCGTCATTCGCAGTACGAGAGGTCCCGCAAGCCTCCATGGGGTTTTCACCATTTGATTTATTATATCTTGGGAGCATCTTGGACATGTAATTGGGAGGAGGGACCTTCAACTAGCAAGAACGAAATTCAATTCATTCTCGGCCTGCACACAAAGCTCCACACCCTCATGCACTTAACCCAGGAGAATTTACAGCAGGCACAAGAACGTCGAGCCCAGCTGTATGACAGGGGCACGCGTCTTAGGGATTTCACTCTGGGAGACAAAGCACTTGTTATTGCCCACATTGAGCTCCAAATTAGTCGCCAAGTGGCAAGGGCCCTTTGAGGTCACATGGTGAATTGGGGATGTTGACTATGAGGTGAAGCGAATGGATAGGGGTGGGGCTCTGCAAATATACCACCTCAACCTCTTAAAACCCTGGAATGAGGGGGTCCCTGTGGCATTGGCATCTGTAGTTCCAGAGAAGGTGGAGGGTGAAGAACGTCCTGTGCTGTACATCAGCTGCAAGCTCTCAATGCAGGAAAGTAAGTACAGCACCATAGAAAAGAAGTGCCTGGCCATCAATTGGGCAGTCCTCACCCTCCGATAATACCTGCTGGGGTGCCCTTTCACCTTCTGTTTGGACCACGCGCCCCTCCAGTGGCTCCACTGCATGAAGGATGCCAATGGGTGGATCACCCACTGATATATTGCCCTTCAGCCATTTAAATTTGAGGTGGTCCACAGGCCAGGGGCACAGATGGTGGTGGTGGACTTCCTATCCTTCCTCCTTCCTCCCTGGAGGGAGTCCACTGCAGGCCAGACAGCTCCCCGGCCTGAGTCAGGTGGTGGGGATACGTGGCAGTGGGGGCGTGGCCTAGCATCAGTTTGTGAATGGAGGACTGGGCCAGGGAAGGTGAGTGGCAAGGTCAATGGACCTATAATCAATTTTGTGTGTGTGTGTGTGTGTGTGTGTGTGTGTGTGTGTGTGTGTGTGTGTTGCAGTGATGGTGGATGTTAGAAAATGAGGGAGAGAATGAAGAGAAGGGAGCTCTCCTGACCAAAACACATGTGTGTCTGTGTGTAAGCAGTGAGTGAGTGAGTGATGCTGAAAAGCAACAAAAATAGTAAAAATAAGTGTGAGAACATCAGCTCCCACCTGCCGTGCTTCTGTACTCCACCCACATCAGGGACATATTACAATAATATGAGTGTTTTAATGGGAAATACACCACTTGTATTTTTCATACGAACTACCAACAACCATGACACATTTCTTAATATGTCACTCGTGAGGATATTGAAGAATTGTTTTGATAAATTTGGCTTGGCAGCTCCCAGCCACCAGCATGCTGGAGTACCTGGAACTGAAGCAGGCTATCCTGCAGTGGGTTGGCCATGGCCCAGAATAGCATCGCCAGTGTTTCCATGTGCTGGCATATGGTGAAGTCGGCTGCCTGTTTGCATTCGTGCAACAGCTCCAGGATGCCTGACTGCTGGCAGGCGAGTGCAATGGGGAGGACATCATTGATCGTGTGACACTGGAGCAGTTCATCACCCAACTACCGAGCGAGTCCTCGATATGGATCCAGTTTCACAGCGTGGTGTCACTGGAGTTGGCGGTCCAACTGGCAGAGGACCGTCTGATAGTGTTTCTGCAAGCAGGCACTCCTGCACCATCTCTTCCCCTCTCTTTGTCACGCTCTCCCTCTCCTTGCCCCCCTCACCCCAAGCCCATGCAGATGGGGGCCAACTCCCCCGATGCCCCACTCCTCACACTCGAATCTGTCCTCATGTCTCCTCAACCCTTTCTGCTTCCATGTCTGTGCTGCAGCTATCCCCCTGTCTCTTCACAGGTGAACCCATCCATGCCCAACAAAATTGGGATAAAATCTGGGCAGGTCTGTCAGCACAGCAGGAAATCTGGGATTTCCCAGAATCAGTACTTCTGCAAAGGGGTGGGGATTCTGATTCACTTTCCTGATGCACTGTGGGCTTCCCCTGATCGAGCAGGAACGTACCACATGTCTGAGTATTCGAGGGGGTACACATCAGGCTTTGGTGGATTCTGGCTGTAATCAGACTTCCATGCATCAAAGCCTGATTCAGTGCAGGACATTAGGAATTGCATGATTAGTGGAGGTAAGGTGTGTCCATGGGGATGTTCACAAATATCTGCTAACACCGGTCACTATTCATTTCCAGGGAGAAAAGTATAGTGTGGAGGCAGCGGTTAGTCCAAGCTTCACCCATCCACTTATCTTGGGAACAGATTGGCCAGGAATTAAAACATGAATAAAACAGTAGTGGATGGGTTATCCACATTAGCTCTACATTATGATGACACAGAGAGTGGGGAGGGCCCTGGCCCTCCTCTCTCTCTGGGAAATCCCTCTGGAGAGTTCCCTCTGGAGCAGACACCTGACAAGTCTCTGAGGCATACTTTTGACCAAGTGAAAGTAATTGATGACCAACATTTCCAGCCTAATGTTGCACTTTCCTTTCTGTATTTTTCCATTATTCATGGGTCATATTGAGTGACACAGGACACTCAGACTTAGGAAGAGACACCATAGTTGTTGGTCCCAAAGAGCCATAGGGAAGTTTTATTCCATGCAGCTCATCATAATCCCATGGCTGGGCATCTAGGCCAGGACAAAACACTACATTGGCTCATGGCCTGGTTTTATTGGCCAGGGATTCATGCCGATGTCTGCAGGTGGTGTGCGGCTTGTCACAAATGCCAGGTGGTAAACCCAGCAGCCACGCCAAAAGCACCATTGTACCCATCACCATTAATTGAGATCTCCTTCCAAAGAACTTACATGGATCTTGTTAGGCCATTAGATTGAGCTGCATGTGGGTATCGCTTTGTGTTAGCCATAGTGGATTATGTAATGTGATACTTGTAAGCAGTGCCTCATCACAATATCTCTGCACATAGCCTTGTGGAGGCACTCTTCTGCATTATCTCCCAAGTTGGGATTCCGAAAGAAATCCTGACTGATCAAGGCACGACTTCTATGTTACGTACACTACATGAACTTAACAAATTATTGAGGATTAAGTCCATTTGTACAAGTCTTTACCATCCACAAACAGATGGGTTGGTCAAACGATTTAAACACTTACAAATATGAACCATAAGTTTGTTCCCAGGGATGCTAGAAACTGGGATAAGTGGCTAGACCCTCTGTTGTTTGCAATGTGTGAGGGCCCACAAGCCTCCACCGGGTTTTCCCAGTTTTAACTGCTGTATAGGTGCAAGTCCCGTAGCGTCTTACAAGTCATTAAAGAGAATTGGGAGGAGGCACCTTCACAAAATGAAATTCATTACATTCTTGACCTGAGAGCAAAACTCCACAGACTGAGTCACATAACCCAGGAGAATTTGCTGCAGGTGCAAGAATGTCAATCCCGCCTATACAACAGAGGGACACGGCTGAGAGAATTTGCGCCAGAAGAAAAAAAAAAAAGCTCATTTTACTGCCCATGTTGAGCTCAAAATTACTCACCAAGTGGCAAGGGCCCTTTGAGGTCACATGGCAAATTGGGGACGTCAACTATGAGGTCAGGCGCATAGATAGAGGTGATGCATATCAAATTTACCACCTCAATCTCTTAAAAAACATGGAGAGAGGAGGTTCCTGTGGCTTTGATGATGGTAGTTCTGAAGAGGGAGGAGCTGTGACTGGAGGAAAGTCCAAAAGGTGTGGCCCAATTCAGCCCAGTCCCATGTGGAGACCACCTCTCACCATCTCAGAAACCACAGGTTATCAGGTTGCAGGAGGAATTTTGAGAAGTGTTTTTGCCCCTTCCTGGTCGCACCGACCTCATAGAGCACCGCATGGTGGTGCAGAGCCACCTGTGTTAGCTCCCTGAGCACAAGAAAAATGTGGTTCAGGGTGAACTCAAAGTGATGCTTGAATTGGGAGTAATTGAGGAGTAGCACAGCGACTGGAGCAGCCCGGTGGTCTTAGTTCCCAAGATTGACAGGACAGTCCAGTTCTGTGTGGACTATAGAAAAGTCAATGTGATGTCTAGATTTGATGCATACCTAATGCCTTGCATTGATGAACTGCTTGATTGGTTAGGTGCAGCTTGCTTTTATTCAAGACTGGATTTGACAAAGGGATATTAGCAGATTCCCTTGACCCCATTATCCTGGGGAGGAAAAATGGCTTTTTCCACTCCATTTGATTTACACCAATTTGTCGCCCTTCTGTTTGGGTTGCTTGGGGCCCCAGTGACATTTCAGTGTCTCATAGACTGAATCCTCTGTCCCCACAATGCATATACTGCTGCATGCTTAGACAGCATTATTATTTTTAGTAATGATCAGTAGTGGCATTTCCAACATCTAAGGGCTGTCCAGAGATTGCTAAGGTGTGCGGGGCTCACAGCAAACCCAGAGGAGTATGCAACTGGACAGGTGGAAGTACGGTATCTGGGCTTCCACTTGGGTCATGGGCAGGTGTGTCCCCAAATTGATAAGACTGCAACCATTGCAGCCTGCCCAAGACCTAAGACCAAAAAGGGAGTGAGAGAGTTCCTGGGCCTGCCTGGTTAGTATATGTGGATCATGCCTAACTTTTCAGATGTCACCAGCCTGCTGACTGACCTCACTAAAAAGGGGGCATCAGATCGGGTCCAGTGGACAAAGCTGTGCGAATTGGCTTTTGCTAAAGTTAAAGCAGTTTTGTGTGGGGGCCTGCTGTTGCATTCACCTGACTTTTCCTTTTGTTTTGCAAACTGACACATCAGACAGAGGGCTGGGGTAGTTTTGTCCCAGGTGGTGGAGGGGGAGGAGCGCTCGGTGCTGTATATCAGCCGCAAGCTCTCAATGCGAGAGTTGAAAAGAAGTGTTTGGCCATCAAGTGGGTGGTCCTCACTCTCCAGAACTACCTGCTAGGATGCTCTTTCACCCTCTGTTTTGATCATGCCCCACTCCAGTGGCCCCACCACATGAAGGATGCCAACGTGTGGATCACTTGTTGATATCTAGCTCTTCAGCCCTTTAAATTTGAGGTGATCCACAGGTTGGGGGCACAGATGGTGGTGGCGGATTACCTTTCCTGCCAGGAGGGGGAGTCAGCTGCAGGCCAGACAGCTCACTGGCCTGAGTTGAGTGGTGGGGGTATGTGGAGGTGAGGGTGTGGTTGAGCATTGACTGAGAGTGGTGAGGAGTTAAGTTGAAACAGCAGATAACATGTGATGAGTTGCATCTGTGCCTAATTACTGGCTGTCTATTAATGTGTTTCTTTGTGTGTCTTTCAGACAGCCAGTAAGGAAAGAGAGCTGCGTTCCCCAATGTGTTTGTATGTGCTAGTGTCCAGTGAAAAGTGAGAATAAAAAGGACTAGAGACCAGAGGTTTAAGCTATGACATGTGGAACATGAGGTGGATGCGTCACATGGTGAGTGGTAGTGCCAGTCTGACGGAACATGGGTTGATTACCTTTTTGATGAAGAAGGGTCCTAGGTACCTGGGAGCCAGCTTACGGGAGACGGTCCTGAGTGGCAGATGGCGTGTGGAGAGCATGACTCGTTTCCCCACCTGGTAAGTGGGCACCTTAGAGCAACGTTTGTCAGCCTGCCTCTTGGATGCTAGGGCGGAGTGAATGAGTTTTCTCTGGGCCAATGCCCACGTCCTCCTGCAGTGGCGTATGAAGGTCTGGGCTGAGGGTACGGTGACCTCCTCCTCTTGGTTGGGGAAGAGTGGTGGTTGGTAACCTAGGGAGCACTGAAAGGGTGAGAGACCTGTGGCAGATTAAGGAAGAGTGTTATGAGCGTACTCGATCCAGAGTAGGTACTTACTCCAAGAACTGGCATCCCTGGACGCCATGCACCTGAGTGCTACCTCCAAAGCCTGGTTTGCCCATTCTGCCTGGCCATTGGTCTGTGGGTGGAAGCCTGAGGTGAGACTACAGGTGGCCCTGATGAGTTTGCAGAAGGCCCTCCAGAATTGTGTAGTGAACTGAGGGCCCCGGTCAGAAATGATGTCAGTAGGTAGTCCATGTAGGTGGAAGACGTGGTGGACGAGTAATTCTGCAGTTTCTTTGGCTGAGGGGAGCTTGGGCAGAGGGATGAAATGGACTGTCTTGGAGAACCGGTCAATGACAGTGAGGATGCATGTGTTGCCACCTGAGTTGGGGAGTCTTGTGATGAAGTCCAGGGCGATGTGAGACCAAGGTCGATGTGGAGTTGGGTGGGGTCTTAGCAAGCTGGCAGGGGGTCGATTAGTTGTATTGTTCTGGGAGCATGTGTCACAGGCTGCCCCGAAGTCCTGGACATCCTTCTTGATGGATGGCCACCAAAAGCACTGCTGGATGAGTGCCAGGGTTTGGGCAGCTCTCGGATGACAGGCCAGCTTGGATTCATGACCCCACTGCAGCACCTCGGTTCGCACAGGACAGGGAACAAACAGATGGTTAGGAGAAATGTTGTTGGGGTTACCTTCACCGGGGTCCTGCTCCAGGGCCTTCTGCACGAGTGTCTCAACCTCTAGAATGGCGGCTCCCACCAGGCAGTGTGGAGGAAGGATGGTCTTAGGCAGCTTAGACTCCTCTTAGTGGGAGGAAAACATCCTGGACAGGGTATCAGGTTTGCCGTTCTTGGAGCCTGGGTGGTAGGACAGCGTGAAATTGAACCGGGAGAAGAAGAGAGACCAATGGGCTTGACAGGAATTAAGGCATTTGGCAGACCTGAGATACTCGTCTGTGAAGATTCTCAGTCATCCAGGTCATAGTAACTGTGGGTGGTAAAAGAGAGCAACTGGACTTGCTTGAAGATTCTTGAAGATGTTTCACTTCTCATCCGAAAGGCTTCTTCAGTTCTGTCTTACTAGTAGGGAGTATCAGGTATTTATCCTCTCATGGATGAAAAGCTCATCTAAGGTGTCGTTAAGTCATCCCGTTGGTGTGGGTCACTGGAGGCTGGATGTGAACGGCCTCAAGAGTCGTTAGGGTGATCACTGGATTGCCTGTTAAGGTGATCAATGGAATGCTGATTCTCTCTGTCCTCCTGTGAGTCACTGAAAACAGCTGGGTTTTGGTGTGCATTCAGTTGTCTGGGAAGTGTGTCAAGGACTGCATTGTAGGTGGCTAATAAATGATGTCTTAGACCCCCACCTCTGTTCAGTGATGGCCGTTCAGGCTGACAAAAATGGCTTCTTTAACTCCTCGCTCATACCAACGATCCTCTCTGGCTAAAATGCATATGTTGCAATCCTGAAATGAGTGTCCTTTGTTGTTAAGATGAAGGTAGACAGCAGAGTCCTAGCCAGAGGAACTGGCTCTCCTGTGTTGAGCCATACACCTGTGAAGCGGTTGTTTTGTTTCCTCAATATATGAGTCTGTGCATTCCTCACTGCACTGAATTGCATACACTACGTTGTCCTGTTTGTGTCTAGCTATTCTGTCCTTAGGGTGGACCAGTTTCTGCTTCAGGGTGTTACTGGGTCTGAAATGTACCAGAATGTTGTGTTTGTAGAAGATCCTCCAGAGTTTCTCAGATAGACCAGAAATGTAGGGAATGACAATGTTCTTGCATTTGTTCCTGTTATCCTCCTTGTCCATTATGTTCCTTTTTCTGCTCTTGAAGAAAGACCAGTTGGGATACCCGCAGTTCTGAAGTGCTTTCTTGATGTGATTCTGCTCCTTTTCTTTTCCCTCTACCGTTGTAGGTATGTTCTGAGCCCTGTGTTGCAAGGTCTCGACTCGGAGTTGGCCCACGGGCCGTAGTTTGATGACCCCTGCTCTAGGCTGTTCACACCCAGCCCCCAGTGACCCACACCAACAGGATGACTCAACGACACCTTAGATGAGCTTTTCATCCATGAGAGGATAAATACCTGATACTCCCTACTAGTCAGACAGAACTGAAGAAGCCTTTCGGATGAGAGGTGAAATGTCTTCAAGAATCTTCAAGCAAGTCCAGTTGCTCTCTTTTACCACCCACAGTTACTTGAGATACTCCAGATTCTTATGGTTGGTCCAGACTAGGAAGGGGAGCTCTGACCCCTCGAGCCAGTGCCTCCACTCCTCCAAGGCTAATTTAACAGCCAGTAGTTCTCTGTCACCAATGTCGTAATTCCGTTCAGCTAGGGATAGCTGGCGGGAGAAGAAGGAGCATGGGTGGACCTTGTCATCACTGGCCCTCTGGGATAGTATAGCTCCAACCCCTGACTTGGAAGCGTCGACCTCAACAATAAACTGCTTGGTAGGATCGGGTATGGTGAGAATGGGTGCTGTGGTAAACCTGTGCTTGAGCGTGGAAAAGGCTTTCTCTGCTTCCTCCCCCCACTTGAATTGGGTCTTGGTCGAGGTCAGGGCTGAGAGAGGCCCGGCCACCGTGCTGAAGTTGCAATTGAAGTGCCTGTAGAAGTTGGCGAATCCTAGGAAGCACTGGAGCTCTCGTCTCAAAGATGGGGTGGGCCAATTGGCAACTGCCTTGAGCTTGAGGGGGTCCATCTGGATCCTTGCCAGGGAGATGATGAATCCCAGAAATGAGACAGAGCTCTGGTGAAATTCACTATTTTCCACCTTGACGGACAACTTGTTCTCTAGCAGGCGCTGGAGGACCTGCCAGACATGACCCTGATGTTCCTCCAGGGAGTGGGAGATGATCAGGATGTCATCCAGGTACACAAAAATGAAGATGTTTAGGAAGTCCCTTAAGACGTTGTTAACGAGTGCCTGGAAGACTGCGGGCACGTTGGTCAGGCCGAAAGGGACCACGAGGTACTCGTAGTGACCAGTGGTGGTGTTAAAGGCCATCTTCCACTTGTCCCCCTCCCTGATCCTGATGAGATGGCATGCATTGCGTAGATCTTGCTTGGTGAATACCTTGGCGTAGTTCAAAGGCCGTGGTCATGAGCAGTAGTGGGTAGCGGTTCTTGCCCGTGATGGCATTGAGACCTTGATAGTCAATGCAGGGGCGGAGTGACTTGTCCTTCTTTTCCATGAAGAAGAATCCCGCCCCTGCTGGGGAAGAGGAAGGACGGATGATCCCAGCTGCTAAAGATTCAGAGATGTACTTCTCCATGGCTTGCCTTTTGATGGAAGAGAGAGAGTCGAGTTGTCCTTTGGGTGGTGCTGTCCCAGGTAGGAGGTCGATTCCACAGTCATAGGATCTGTGAGGAGGGAGGGACACTGCTCGGGTCTTGCTGAAAACAAGTTTGAGATCCAGATATTCCAAAGGCACGTGAGAGGGGTTGGGGAACTCACTGGCTGAAGGCTGTGGTGGTTTGGTGGGAGGCAGAGCGGAGTTCAGACAGGAAGCTAGGCAGGACTGGCTCCAGCCTAGGATGGTGTTGTCAGCCCAGTTAAGTTGGGGGTTGTGCTGCATTAACCATGGTAATCCAAGGACAATGGGTACGTGGGGGTTGTTCACGATGTGAAGCTGGATGGTTTCTGAGTGGTTACCAGAAATCCTTAGGGTGAGCGGGGCAGTAAGGTGGGTGATGCTGGTCAAGCCAGTGCCATTGAGTGTCAGGACTGTAGGTACACACACAGTCCCTTTAAGAAACTACATTTCCTATCAGCCAACTTCCACGTTGACCTACATCATGCCTGGGCGGGATCACCAATGTCACATCCTCCAGGAAGGCATAAGTGACCCAGAAATCCGCCATACTTCCTCTTTCCGTCTGGACCAGCGGTCTGCAGGCACAAAGAGATTTGCTCTGGCAAGCAAACCAGATAAGACATCTTTTTCTTCTTTCTTGCAAGAATCAGAGTTTTGCGCTTTGCTTTTACTTACCTTTGGCCACGGTTGATTCTAGAATCGCGCGATTTTTAACTCAGTCGAGTTACAGCCGGTTTTATTCATTATAAGTACGTATGACTGCAGCCCAAGCAGTTAATTTAAGGTTAGAAGCGACCGGATCCTTCTAATTAATTATCTGTGCACATTGTCTGATCAGAGACTTTCTTTTCATCACGAGCAACCAAGAGCGTCGGACCAAGAAATTTTCTGTGCCTCACGGAGGCCTTCACAACGGAAACTCCAAAGTCTCGGAACATATCTCCATAATCTTGCTATAAGCAAGATACTGAAGTAAGACTTGGCATTTTGGGCAAAACCTAGTCTTAGGAATTTGCTTTTATTAAGGAGTGTGAATTAAACCCAGGAACGGTTTAATTGTGTACACTATAGACACTCTGTGTTGAATTGATGATTGTTCTATTTTGTTTTTGACCTCTCAATTGTTTAATAGATAGGCTGTGCATGCTTCTCTTTATTCCTTACTAACATCCTCAATTTCCTTATTACACATTTTGACCTCATCAAGATTTCAGTGGATTTAGTACTGTTATAAGCTAGTGAAATTAGCCTACGGCTAATTCTTTTGTCCCATTAGCATCCAGGGCTAAGTGTATTGTCTCAAGGGAACACGTGGCGGCCCTCCTCCACACTCACATACACACCTTTTGTCTTAACTCCACGAGGTAGGATCCTTGGGCCTTAGCTAGCCACATATGGCTAATTCTTTTGTCTTAGCAACCAAAGCTAACTCCCTTGTTTACTTAGAAACACGTGGTTAACTCCACACACACACACACACAGCTAGTATTCCTTTGTCTTAGCAACCAAAGCTAATTCTTTTGTGTTACTTAGAAACACGTGGTCACCATGCCTCACACACACACATCTTAATTAGCACACAAAGCTAATATTTTGTCTTCACCACAACACACTCACACACACATCTCATCAAGTATATATTTCAACTGTTATTATTCATTTTTCTTTGTTATAATAAATTCAATTATTATTGAAACTGTGTTTTATTTGTTGGTCCAATACTTTTGAAGTCATCCAATCTCAAAATAATTCAAAGGTGCATAGGAGTTATGTAATACGTTAAGTGATCATAATAATTTGGAATATGCCATAATTTAGCTGTTTGGTAATTTATTATTAAGCACCAAAATTAGGGGGCGGCGCGGTGGTGTAGTGGTTAGCACTGTCGCCCCACAGCAAGAAGGTCTGGGTTCGAGCCCCGTGGCCGGCGAGGGCCTTTCTGTGCGGAGTTTGCATGTTCTCCCCGTGTCCGCATGGGTTTCCTCCGGGTGCTCCGGTTTCCCCCACAGTCCAAAGACATGCAGGTTAGGTTAACTGGTGACTCTAAATTGACCGTAGATGTGAATGTGAGTGTGAATGGTTGTCTGTGTCTATGTGTCAGCCCTGTGATGACCTGGCGACTTGTCCAGGGGGGCGACTTGTCCGCCTTTCGCCCGTAGTCAGCTGGGATAGGCTCCAGCTTGCCTGCGACCCTGTAGAAGAATAAAGCGGCTAGAGATAATGAGATGAGATGAGCACCAAAATTAATGGTAATGATTCAATGAAAATGATTCAATGAGACTGATTCAATTTAATTATTAACCTTCAGATTTAATGAGATTGATCACTCAATTACCAATTGCACCTACAGGACAGTGAGAGGGACATCAAGTGCAAGTAGCGGGATTCCCAGACGCTTGGCAGTGGCGGAGCAGATCAGGTTCCTGTCTGCCCCTGAGTCGATGAGGGCCTGGAGGTGGGTCCTGAGGAGGGTCCCTTGCTGCTGGATGGCCGTTCTCAGATGGGCGAGTTCTGCTGGATCCATGTTGACCAGAACATACTGTTAGGGCTGGTGGAGGTATGGTGAAGTTAGGATCCAAAAACAGAACACAGACAGTAATCCAATAAATAAGATGATTTAATCCAGGGAAGAAAGTGTGTGGCAAAAGAAAAACAAACAGGATGAAAAACAAAATCACAAAAATATTCTGGGCAAAATGAGAACAAACAACTTGACAAAAACATGAGACAGGCAAAGACAAAAATGCTCACGCAAAAACAAACAAACAAGAAAAGACCCTTAGTGCAAGAAACCATGAACCAGAAATAACCCTTAGTGCAAAAACCATGACCCAGAAATAACCCTTAGTGCAAAAAACCAAGAACCAGAAAAACACTAGTACAAAAACCATGGACAAGAGAAAATCGCTAGAGAGAAAAACCACGAGGAGCAAGAGAGGCACAGAAACGGCTGGAGAAGCAAACGAGACATTCTGGCAAAGTCTGAGTCTGAGAATGGCCTTTAAATAAGCAGTAGTGAAAACCAGGAAGAGAGTTCAGGAGAGAAGGAATTCCTGTCCCGGATCTGGATCGGCGCTGGCATGAGAGATCCGTAATCTCCGGAGTGGATGTCCGGGGCGGAGCATGACAATATTATATTATATTATATTTAAATAATATTGGCTGGTGTTGAGTGGTATATCAGATATTTTTCATTCAGCTAGCATGATATTGAACAAGTCAAAGACAAGTTCAATATCATGCTAGCTGAATGGAGTATATCTGATATACTACCAAAAAAAAGCCAGCCATATTATTATTATTATACACACACACACACACAAACAATCTCTTCATATCAGCATTCTCGAAGGCCAAAACCCATCTTGACAGTTTTGGAGAACAATCAGCTATCTTGCTATCACCCTTCTGCTCACAGTCGATCTTCACCAAAACCCAGGGCCCAACTCCAGCTTTAATAGTCCACAGTCAACTGATGCCCCCAATAGACCAGGTACTGTCCATTCTAAGGGTAATTCCATGTCTGGGGCTACACGGTGATATGATAATAACCCACTGTCTTGTGTTGTCTGTTATGCTGATAAATGCAACTCAAGTGCATATAGTCATCCCAAATCCACATTCTCACAAACATCACTAATTTCAGCTGTTTCAAACAAATCATGGAAAGTTTTGTGAGATCCACATGCAAAACCTAAGGTATTACTTGGAGGACATTTAAACATCAGAAGCATTGCGTCAAAAACTGAACAACTTGAACAATTACTTATGGATTCAAACCTTGATTTCCTTTGTTTGTCTGAATCATTGTCGATGGACTCCTCACTCAACACTGCATACTTAATACAAGGATATAACATCTTTAGAAAAGACCGAAAGCTGGGCAGGGGAGGTGGTAATACAACACTCTTTTGGTAAAAGAACATTCAGTTTCAGTGGTGCAAAGCTCTGGAATGCTTTACCAAGAGGCATTAAAGAGTGTAAATCGCTAGCCTCTTTTGGTGCGGCCCTTAAGAAATCTAAGTTGTAAATAGTAATAATTCTTTCCGAGCTAAAAGTTTTTATGTATTTCAAATTGTATATCGCAAGTTTTTCTTCTTGATAGTTTTTAATGTTTTTTTTTAATTTAGTTAGTCATTTTAGTTATTTAGAGGGCCACGTGTAAATTATCTATAAAGATATTCAGTGTCACCCTTAATAAAAGTTTGAAAGTTTGAAAGTGGTCTATTCATGTATGTCAAAGACTGTATAAAATGTAAAGAAATTGAACTTTGTAATGCTATGGATACCAAATGTACTGAATGAATGTCAAAATGACTCTATCCACATTTATGTCCTTCATAGTTATTGGTGTATACAGACCTCCTTCACCAAACAGTATGTTTTTTGAATACCTGAGAAACATATTGAAAGATCTCAACAGAAATAAAGGGTTAATTTTGGTTGGGGATCTAAATATTAACTGGGCAGAGAAATCACAAAAGAAAAAACTTAAGGACATAAATCAGTTTGATCTCACCCAATTAATCAAAGACCCTAGGATAACCCCATCATCTCAAACACAGATTGATCTAATATTTAACAATCAACCAGAACGAATAACAAAATAATTTAATTTGCTGACTGGGCTATCAGATCATAATTTAACATTGGCATCAAGGAAATTAACAAAACAAAGGTTCATATATCAGCAAGAGAGTAAAAAGGTTTCAAACATTATACCAAAAAGACTCATAAATTAATTTGAAAGGAAGATTAATCAATTAACATAGATTGAGATTTTGTCTACAGATGACCCAGAGGATGTTTTTAAATACTTAATCTCTATAATTAATAAGATTAAAGGTGAGTTCAGCAGAAATGTTACATATTCCAGAAAGAAGCAAAACTTGCCTTGGTTAAATGAATGTCTGTGGAATTTAATGAAGCATTTTCATGCATTGAAAATAGCACTGAAGTCAGGGTTATCCCATGATAGGAAAACTTTTCAGCAGCTATGTAATAAAGTTCTTAATGAATTGAGAAAGCCAAAAGAATTTTAAAAAATTATATTTTAAATGATGCTAAAGGGAATAGTAAGAAAACTTGGGAAAATATTAACAGAGTTTTAAAGAAAGATAGTAAGAAAGGGGGTAAAGGATTTGAACTATAAGTGTAGGGAATTTTAACCCAAGATAATGATCAGAATTCTGCTGTGTTTAACAATTATTTTATAGATTCAGTTCAAGATCTGGCACAAGATTTCAGCCCAAAAAGCAAAGTTATTTTATACTGCCAAATTATAATTTACTTGTCTTTAACCTCTCTGAAGTATCAGAATCATCCATAACCAAAATCTTAGGTCAGTTTAAAAATTCCAAGGCCAAAGAAGTGTTTGGTTGTGACTTGGCATTTATAATATATATATATATATATATATATATAATAAATGCCAAGTCACAACCAAACAACTGGGTGGATACTGACAGGTCTGTAATTAAAGACAATTTTATCTCATCTCATTATCTCTAGCCGCTTTATCCTTCTACAGGGTCACAGGCAAGCTGGAGCCTATCCCAGCTGACTACGGGCGAAAGGCGGGGTACACCCTGGACAAGTCGCCAGGTCATCACAGGGCTGACGCATAGACACAGACAACCATTCACACTCACATTCACACCTACGGTCAATTTAGAGTCACCAGTTAACCTAACCTGCATGTCTTTGGACTGTGGGGGAAACCGGAGCACCCGGAGGAAACCCACGCGGACACGGGGAGAACATGCAAACTCCACACAGAAAGGCCCTCGCCGGCCCCGGGGCTCGAACCCGGACCTTCTTGCTGTGAGGCGACAGCGCTAACCACTACACCACCGTGCCGCCCCAAGACAATTTTATATATATATATATATATATATATATATATATATATATATATAATTGTCTTTAATTACAGACCTGTCAGTATCCACCCAGTTATTTCGAAAGTAACTGAAAGAATAGTTTGTGACAATTAATAGCACATTTAAATCATGGCTATTTTCTTTGCATCCTATGCGATTTGGATTTCATCATTCCACAGAGACAGCAAATTGTTATTTCACTGAACAAATGATATCCAGTCTTGATAAAGGACATGCTGTTGGTGTCATTTTCCTGGATTTTAAAAAGGCTTTTGATACTGTTAAAGTTCTGTGATCCAAACCTTCACATTTCAATTTTTCACCTAATGCTTTAACATGGTTAGAGTCATACCTAAATTCAAGAAAACAGTGCACAAGAATTAATAATATATGCTCGTCTTTTGCTGACTTGTACCACTGGTGTTCCACAGGGATCTATTTTAGGACCAATTTTTTTTTTAATGATTTTTTTCATTTTTTTTTAATGAATTAATGATTTTCCAAACAGCTGCTTCAAAACGCACTGCAGCACTAAATAAGGTAACAGGCTAAGCCATTGTTGTCTTACTCTTAATGTGAACAAAACAGTGGGCATGTATTTTTCTATTAAAAGAAATGATGCACATCAACCTGTCATTTTTGTCAAAAATGAGGTAATAAAAATTGTTGACATCTTTAGGTATCTGGGCATAATAATTTATTCTAATCTAAAAAAAAAAAAAACCCAACATATTAAAAAGGCTCCAGAAGTGTATAAGCAAGTTTGATGAATTTTAGACACATTAGATACCAAATGCCACTACCCGCAACTAAACTGTTTATGCACTCAGTGATTTTTTTTTTTCACACTTATCTTACCAGTCCCAGGCAAGTGTGATTACATGGAAACCATTATGCACCCTTTACAAACAATCTGTGAAAATTCTGGATTCCAAAAAAAAAAAGGAACTACCACCACTGTAGCATTATTCAAAACATAATCTTCAGACTTGATAGTTTCCTTCAGTGTTGTGCCAGTTCACACCTTTTCTGAACTAGTTCAAGTTCAGTTCATACATGCTTTCTTTTTCTCTCCTCCTGTGTAAAGTCCACAAGCGGAGGCCATCTGATCTGCTTTAATATCAACAGATCTTCATTTAAGGTACGTGAATCTTTTCATCATGGCACACCTTCAGCCTGTTCAGTGTGCTGAGTGCAGGATGTTTAGTCATTCTTCCTCTGTCACTAGCGATAGCTCTATTAGCTTTACTTGTGATAAGTGCAGATTAGTTAGCTCTCTGACGGAGAAGATTACAGTGCTAGAAGCACGTGTCCAGGCTTTAGAGCAGGTTAGTGAGCGTGAGAACAGTGTAGTTTCTGTTAGGGAAAGTCTGGACGCCCTAGGTGGAGTTAGGAATCCCCCAACTCCGGCATTAGAGCCCTTACAGCGGGGCGAATGGGTGACGGCTCGGCGGCATAAGCGTAGAGCCAAAGCTACCGCTGAGGCTCGCCCACGGGAGCACCACTCCTCTCCGCGTCACGTGTCGAACAGGTTTGCTCTCCTTAGTGATGCACCCACTGAGAAACCTGAAAGAGCTCTGGTTATAGGGGACTCTATCATACGGCACGTGAAATTAGCTCAGCCTTTAGGGGCACCAGCAGCTTTAGTCAGGTGTATACCGGGAGCCAGGGCGCCGGACATAGCAGGTAATCTTAGGGTCCTAGGCAAGCACAGGTTCTCAAAGATAGTTATCCATGCAGGAGCTAATGATATACGCCTTCGTCAGTCTGAGGTTACTAAGAGTAACTTTGTAGAGGTGTTTAAATTAGCGAAGGCGATGTCCGATGCTGTAGTATGCTCTGGCCCCATCCCAATGCGGCATGGCGATGTAGCTTACAGCAGGTTATGGTCGCTGAACTGCTGGCCGTCCAGGTGGTGCTCTGAAAACAGTGTGGGCTTTATAGATAATTGGGCTAATTTTGAGGGCACTGCTGGCCTGTTAGGGCGGGATGGTATCCATCCCACTCGGGAAGGTGCTGCTCTCATTTCCTGCAGCATAGGTCATAGTCTCAGAACAGGCCTAGTTAATTTCTGACAATCCAGAGCCAAGGCCAGGGAGCAGACGAACAGGCTAAACTGACTGTCTGCTAGCTGCACAGAGTCGTCACTCAGGGCCCACTACATCGAGACTGTGTCTGTTCCCCAAGCTCAACAAAAAGGTAGAAATTTTCAGAGAGTTTGTTCCAGTAACCTAATCAATATAAAATTAGATCATATTGACTGTACAGCTGCTGCCAGCACCTTTGATCTAAAGGTGGGGCTATTAAATATTAGATCTCTTACATCTAAAGCGCTAATGGTTAATGAACTCATTACTGATCAGGAGTTTAATGTACTGTGTTTAACAGAAACATGGATTAAGCCAAATGAATATATAGCATTAAATGAAGCGAGTCCTCCTGGATACAGTTATATACACCAGCCTCGTCTAACTGGCAGAGGAGGAGGCGTCGCGGTTATTTATAACGATTATCTAGGTGTAACACACAAACCTGGTTATAAATTTAATACATTTGAAGTTCTTCATACTCATATAATGTATGTAGCCTTGAAAAATAAGTCTACCCAGTTAATTCCATTGCTTATTATTTACAGGCCCCCGGGGCCATATTCTGAGTTTCTTTCTGAATTTGCAGATTTTATCTCAGATTTGGTTATTTCCTTAGACAAAGCTTTAGTTGTCGGAGATTTTAATATTCACTTGGATAACCCAGAAGACCCTTTAAAAACAGCGTTTGTGTCCATCTTAGATTCAGTCGGGATTAAGCAGAATGTCATAGGACCGACCCATAATGGTGGTCACACCCTTGATCTAATACTAACATTCAGATTAAACGTAGACAATATAGTCATACTTCCACAGTCTGAAGTTATCTCAGATCATTGTCTCATCTCATTCAAAATATGTCTGAGTAATAATATATGCACCTCACCACGCTACTGTATTAAACGTACTTTCACGTCAACTACTGCACAGAGCTTTATAAATGATCTCCCAGAGCTGTCAACTTTGATTGGGTCACTGTCAGCCCCTGCAGAACTTGATCAGGCAACTGAATGCTTAGAGTCAACATTCCGCCATACTTTAGATAATGTAGCTCCTCTAAAAAGGAAAATGGTCAGAGACAAAAAAATTAGCACCCTGGTATAATGATGACACTCGCACATTAAAACAGACCACTCGAAAATTGGAACGTAAATGGTGTCAAACAAAATTGGTAGTGTTCAAATTAGCTTGGAAGGAGAGCTTCCTGAAGTATAGAAAAGCGCTTAGTGCTGCGAGATCAACATATTTCTCCTCCCTAATAGAAGATAACAAAAATAATCCTAGATTCCTATTTAATACTGTAGCAAAATTAACCAGGAATAAAGTCCACTATCAACACATGCACACCTGCAGTATGTAGTAGCAACGACTTCATGAATTTTTTTAATGACAAAATTGAGAATATCCGACAAAAAATTCAAACTACTAATTTAAGGTTAGACAATGAAAGTGACCTTGTAGTTAACAATATAACTGTATCAGATCATCAGTTAGAATGTTTTACTCCCCTTAAAGAAACTGAATTACTTTCATTAATCTCTACATCAAAAGCCTCAACTTGTGTACTAGATCCCTTACCGACACATCTATTCAAACAGATAATGCCTGGAGTAATTGAACCGCTTCTAAAAATAATAAATTCTTCTCTTATGATTGGCTATGTACCCAAATCCTTTAAACTAGCAGTTATCAAACCCCTGATTAAAAAACCTGACCTTGATCCCTGTCAGCTGTCCAATTATCGGCCAATATCAAACCTCCCCTTTATCTCCAAGAGCCTTGAAAAAGCTGTGGCACAGCAGTTATGCTCATATTTACATAGGAATAACATCCATGAAATGTATCAGTCAGGATTTAGACCTCATCATAGCACAGAGACAGCTCTGGTTAAAGTAGTAAACGACCTACTGTTGGCGTCTGATCAGGGCTGTGTCTCGCTACTTGTGTTGCTTGACCTTAGTGCAGCATTTGATACCATTGATCATTCCATTCTTCTGGATAGACTAGAAAATGTTGTGGGAGTTAAGGGAATGGCCCTCTCCTGGCTCAGGTCTTATCTAACTGATCGTTATCAGTATGTTGATATAAATGGTGATATTTCTAGACGTACCGAGGTAAAGTTTGGTGTTCCACAAGGTTCTGTCTTGGGTCCACTGCTTTTTTCTCTATATATGTTACCTCTGGGCGATATTATTCGTAAACATTGTATTAGTTTCCACTGTTATGCTGATGACACACAGTTGTATGTCTCTGCAAAACCTGATGAGAGACACCAGCTTAATAGAATTGAGGAATGTGTTAAGGACATTAGACACTGGATGCTTATAAATTTCCTTCTGCTTAACTCTGACAAGACTGAAGTACTTGTGCTAGGACCACATACAGCTAGAAGTAAGTTTTCTGATTACACAGTAACTCTGGATGGCCTTTCTGTTTCTTCACGTGCAGCAGTAAAAGACCTTGGAGTGATTATTGACCCCAGTCTTTCATTCGAAACTCACATTGATAACATCACCCGGATAGCTTTCTTTCATCTCAGAAATATTGCAAAGATAAGAAATTTAATGTCATTGCATGATGCAGAAAAACTAGTCCATGCTTTCGTTACCTCCAGGTTGGATTATTGTAATGCCTTACTGTCTGGATGTTCCAATAAGTGCATAAACAAGCTCCAGTTAGTTTCAAAATGCAGCAGCAAGAGTCCTTACTAGAACTAGAAAATATGACCACATCACGCCTGTCTTATCCACACTGCATTGGCTCCCAATCAAATTTCGTATTGATTATAAAATACTACTATTGACCTTTAAAGCACTAAATGGTCTCGCACCACAGTACCTGAGTGAACTTCTGCTCCTCTATGACCCGCCACGCCTACTTAGATCAAAAGGTGCAGGCTATCTTCTGGTACCTCGTATAGTGAAGGCTACATCAGGGGGCAGAGCCTTTTCTTACAAAGCCCCACTGTTATGGAACAGCCTTCCAAGTAATGTTCGGGAATCAGACACAGTCTCAGCATTTAAGTCTAGGCTGTAAACATATCTGTTTAGTCAAGCCTTTTGTTAATGGTGTTTATGAGGTAAAGGAGTAGATCTGGAGGGTCCTCAGACATAGTGTTTTGGTAAACTGGGATGTATGGATGCTGTCAGTTCCCACTCGCTTGCTCACTCGAGTTTGTTGACGGTGTAGTGGCTGGCTGCTTTATGTCCCGGGGCTCCCTCATGCCTGTGTTACCTTCTGGCTCTCTCCTTTTAGTTATGCTGTCATAGTTAGTTGCCGGAGTCCCTGCTTGTACTCGGTGCAATATGTATACTGTTCCTACTTATTCAGGTGACATTGGGCATACCTAACCACCTGTGTTTTCTTTCTCTCCCCCCCACCCCAAATCTGTCCCTCTGAGTTACATGGAGTCAACAGGAAATCTTTTGGTGGAGACGGTGGGGACCTCGACTGGCTATCGTAGCCTGCAGGGAATCGGCCGTCAGACATTCTGTCGCATGTCCCAGACCCGGTGAAATGTAACTGAATTGTCTTGGCCAGGCCTAAGGGTCCCATCTGCATCTCATCATTGCTGAGGAGTGTGCTCCCATCACCCAATCAAGCATCCAGCTAGAGCAGGTCATGATATATTTTTTACCATATTAACATGCCATTGTTGTGTGTTATGCCTGATGTAAAGACTCTCGTCTCTGCGAGCCTACCACACAGATTTAATACTTGTCATTTTTAGGGCATACCTAACAACGTGTTTTCTTTCTCTCTCTCTCTTCCCCCCCCCCCCCCCCATCTGTCCCTCTGAGTTACATGTTGATCCTGGGATTGAGATGCTGGCCTCTTCTGCCCCTCGGACCTGCTTGATCCATCCTGGTGCCCTGTGTCTGGTCGGAGTTTTATCGCCCCACTCCTGTGAAGGACGGCCCCATGAGGACAGTTGAGGGTTATACCTGTTAAAACTGTTAATATTATAGTCAGGCTGTCTGTTGTTGCCCAAATGAGGATGGGTTCCCTTTTGAGTCTGGTTCCTCTCGAGGTTTCTTCCTCATGTCGTCTGAGGGAGTTTTTCCTTGCCACCGTCGCCACAGGCTTGCTCATTGGGGATAGATTAGGGATAAAATTAGCTCATGTTTTAAGTCATTCAAATTCTGTAAAGCTGCTTTGCGACAATGTTTATTGTTAAAAGCGCTGTACAAATAAACTTGATTTGATGCTCAAAGTGAACAGTTCACATTCAAAGTTCACAATTTTAATTCTGAACTAGTTCAAAGTTCAGTTCATTTTACTTTTTGGTGAGATATGAAAATAAAAACATTTTTCAGACCACGAGCTAGAAAATCACTATACGTTCTCTGAAACTGTTCACTGTAGACATTTGCTCATGACACTGCAATTGTGGGTTTCTTACCAGGTGATGAAACATGCAACAGTACAGACAAGGTAGACCAGTTCTATACTTAATGCAATGAAATATACCAGCATTTAATTAAAGAAGTAAATAATATATAGTTTAATATATACATATATATTAATTATTTGATATATATTAATTATTTGATATATATTATTATATTATGGTTATATTATTATTATATTATTATATTATGGTTACACAGAAAGGTAAGGTTTTTGCCATCGGGGTCTTGGTGTGACAGTGTGTAAAATTGTCTTAAATGTTCATAATCAGTGTCTGTGCTCTCCGTGCCATCACTTCCACTAGCCATTTTTTTTTTTTTAATTGCAGCGCTTTCTCTCACTCTCGTCATTGGTCTCTCACACACTCCTTCTCTCGCTCCAGCCCATTCTCCTCCTCGCTCTCATCGTTGCCTGCTACGCCTACCCCGCCCTGCTGCAATTCATCATGGGTAACGTAGTGCGGAAGCCTGTATGTTATTCAACTATTCTCGGCCGGACACTACGTTCCCCGCAATGCATTGCGCACACAATGTCAAAGCCATTTCTGTCTGGTGTGATACATGATTTGAGCGGCACCGGCTGCGAGAATACGGGAGGGGGAGACTTTCTCTCGTTGCGTTTCAAAAGAGAAAACAAATTCCAACGTTCATTTACAGGGATGTCTGCCGTTTATGACACATAATGTGAACAAATTCACGTTCAAGTTCTTTATTAAAACATGTGTTGTGTTCAGTTCAAAGTTCATGAAAAAATGAGCATGTTCAGTGAACGCGTTCTTTTGAACTCGTTCACGCACATCACTGGTTTCCTTTTTTTTGTTGCAGATTTGCACTTAACTTTTAAATTAATTCATGATCTTGCTCCACCACCATTTAAAAACTGTGTGTCATTTTGCAGAGACAATGCCAGGGTCTCCAGGACATCAGTGACTGTTTGGCCAAATTCAGGAAACTGTCTTTGATCAATCAGCATTTTCAGTCAGAGCATCAGAAAAATGGAACTCTAATCCCACCCATATCAGAAGTTACACAAGCTTTAGTATTTTTAAAACAATACTTAAAACATGGCTCAAGACAAATCAATAATGTGATCACTGATCATTGTGTGGAACTGATCACTGTGACCATGTAGTGTATGTTTTGTATGATGTTTATATGTGATACTGTCAGAGGTGGAAAAACCCGGGTGCAGAAAGTAAAAACCCTGCCACATTTTTGCTCCAGCCAATTCAATGAACCAGCTGATTCTAATTACCACATCCCCTAAGCCAGGTTGATGAGCTAATTGGTGAAATCACCTGTGTTGAGAGCACAGGCAGAAGGAAAACCTAAGCAGGACTTTTACTTTGTCAATCCAGTTTTTCCACCTCTGGATACTGTATTGTTGTAAATATTGTTAGGTGTTGTGGTTAATTGTTATTTTGGATTTTCTGTATTGTACTGTTTTGTACATGCTTTTACATTGCCTGCCCAGGGAAGATAGTAACACCTGGAACCACCCTGCCCAATTACCAAGACTGAGTGAGGTACCTCTGAGAAGATGTGAATGCAGCAGCATGAACGATCACTTCTACGACCATCACTGAGACCAACAAGCTGATATCTATCACAGCAACAGTGATCCTGGAAATGCTTGGCCATTAGGTGCAATATCCACCATGGAAAAGAAGGTTGGAGGCTAAGATCAAGGTGACGCAGAGAGAAATTAGCCAACTGTCTGAACTCCAGAAAGGTATGACAAGGAAAGGGCTACCTGAGAAATACAGCAAGCTGTCCGTACCTGAGGCCCTAGAGACACTTGAACAATACTAGAAAGGGATATGGGAGAAGGAGAAAAATCACATAATGACAGTGCTTGGGGGCTAAATAGACCTGAAAGCCAAATACAGCAATCTCCCTGAACAAGACCCAGTAACCATCACAAGACGTCCAAGTAAGAGTCACAAGCAGAGGCCATCCACATCGGAACTGCTTTAATATCAACAGATCCTCGATTAAGGGTACGTGAATCCTTTCATCATGGCACACCGTCAGCTTGTTCAGTGTGCTGAGTGCAGGATATTTAGTCATTCTTCCTCTGTCGCTAGTGATAACTTTATTTGTTATAAGTGCAGCTTAGTTAGCTCTTTGATGGAGAAGATTGCAGCTGTAGAAGTGTGTATCCAGACTTTAGAGAAGGCTAGTGAGAATGAGAACAGTGTAGTTTCTGCAGGGGAAAGTCTGGATGCCCTAGGTGGAGTTAGTAATCCCCCAACTCTGGCATTAGAGCCCTTACAGTGGGGCAAAAGGGTGACGACTTGGCGGCATAAGTGTAGAGCCAAAGCTACCGCTGAGGCTCGCCCATGGGCGCACCACTCCTCTCTGCTTCGCGTGTTGGACAGGTTTGCTCTCCTTAGTGATGCACCCGCTGAGAAACCTGAAAGAGCTCTGGTTATAGAGGACTCTATCATATGGCAAGTAAAATTAGCTAGGCCTTTAGGTGCACCAGCAGCTTTAGTCAGGTGTATATCAAGAGCCAGGGTGCTGGACGTAGCAGGTAATCTTAGGGTCCTAGGCAAGCACAGGTTCTCAAATGGCCCTTTTCCACTACCCTTTTTCAGCTCGCTTCAGCTCACTTCAGCCTGACACGGCTCGCGTTTCAACTACCTCAAAACAGCACGACTCAGCTCGCTTCAGCCCTGCTTAGCACCCAAAACTCGCACGGTTTTGGAGTAGGGCTGAAGCGAGCCAAACCGAGCTGAGTGAGGCTGGGGGCGTGAGCAGACACTCCCCTGTGCACTGATTGGTGAGGAGGAGTGTCCTCACATGCCCACACACGCCCCGCGAGCACGCTGGGATCTGTAAACACCGTAAACCCGGAAGAAGAAGAATTACGAGAATTTCTGAAGCCTTATGCGCCTCGCCTCATCTATACGCTCTTGCCAGTATCTGTTGGCGTTGTCGGTGACAACAAGCCACAGAACCAAGACCAGCAACACTAACGACTCCATGTCCTCCATGTTTATTGTTTACTATCCGGGTCGTGAGACTACCGCTTAAAAGATCACTGATGTCACTGTTTGCGCCGCTTAACGACATCACGTGACGTCCACCCACTTTCGCTAACTCCACCCAATGTGTCCACCCACTTCCAGCCAGCATGGTTCAGCGCGGTTGTAGTCGAAATGCAACTCCAACAGCCCCACTCAGCTCGACTCAGCACGGCACGGCTCAGCCCGACTCAGCCGCGTTTGTAGTGGAAAAGCGGCAAAAGATAGTTATCCACGTAGGAGCTAATGATATACGCCTTTGTCTGTCTGAGATTACCAAGAGTAACTTTGTAGAGGTGTTTAAATTAGCGAAGGCAATGTCCAATGCTGTAGTATGCTCTGGCCCCATTCCAATGCGGTGTGGCGATATAACTTACAGCAGGTTATGGTCGCTGAACTGCTGGTTGTCCAGGTGGTACTCTGAAAACAGTGTGGGATTATTTAGATAATTGGACTAATTTTGAGGGCACTGCTGGCCTGTTAGGGCGGGATGGTGTCCATCCCACTTGGGAAGGTGCTGCTCTCATTTCTTGCAGCATAGGTCATAGTCTCAGAACAGGTCTAGTCAACTTCTGACAATCCAGAGCCAAGCCCAGGGAGCAGATGAAAAGGCTAATCCAACTGTCTGTTAGCTGCACAGAGTCGTCACTCAGGGTTCACTACATCAAGACTATGTCTGTTCCCCAAGCTAAACAAAAAAGTAGAAATACTCAGAGTTTGTTCCAGGAACCTAATAAATATAAAATTAGATCATACAGATGTACAGCCACTGCCAGCACCTTTGATCTAAAGGTGGGGCTATTAAATATTAGATCTCTTACATCTAAAGAGTGAATGGTTAATGAACTTATTACTGATCAGGAGTTTAATATACTGTGTTTAACTGAAACATGGATGAAGCCAAATGAATATATAGCATTAAATGAAGCTAGTCCTCCTCGGTACAGTTATATACAACAGTCTCTTCTAACTGGCACAGGAGGAGGCAACGCGATTATTTCTAATGATTATCTAGGTGTAACACAAAAACCTGGTTATAAATTTAATACATTTGAACTTCTTTATACTAATGTAATGTATGTAGCCTCAAAAAATAAGTCTATCCAGTTAATTCCATTACTTATTATTTACAGGCCCCCGGGGCCATATTCTGAGTTTCTTTCTGAATTTGCAGATTTTATCTCAGACCTGGTTATTTCCTTAGACAAAGCTTTAGTTGTCAGAGATTTTAATATTCACTTTGATAACAAAGAAGACCCTTTGAAAACAGCATTTGTGTACATTTTAGATTCAGTAGCAGTTAATCAGAGAGTGGTGGTCACACTCTTGATCTAATACTAACATTCGGGTTAAATATAGAAAATATAGTCACGCTTCCACAGTCTGAAGTTATCTCAGATCATTATCTCATCTCATTCAAAATGTCTGAGTAATAATATATGCACCTCACCAGGCTACTGTATTAAACATACATTCACGTCAACTACTGCACAGAGTTTTATAAATGATCTCCCAGAGTTATCAACTTTGATTGGGTCACTGTCAGCCCCTGCAGAACTTGATCAGGCAACTGAATGCTTACAGTCAACGTTCCACTATACTTACAGTGCCTTGAAAAAGTATTCATACCCCTTGAACTTTTTCACATTTTTCCACCTTACAACCACGGACTTAAAAGTTTTTTATTGAGATTTTATGTGATAGACCAACACAGAGTAGCACATAATTGTGAAGTGAAATGGAAATGATAAATGGTCTTCAAAATTTTAAACAAATAAAAATCTGAAAAATGTGGTGTGCATTAGTATTAGAACCAATGACACCAACACCACTGGGACCTCCTTGTTCCAGAGTTTGAGCAGATTGAGGTGGTAAATCTGTAGTGCCCCACCCCTGTCTGTTCGCCTCACCTCATAGTCGATGTCCCCGACTCGCCGTGTGACCTCAAAGGGTCCTTGCCACTTGGCGACCAATTTGGAGCTCGACGTGGGCAACAGTACGAGTACTTTATCTCCCGGTGCGAACTCCCGAAGGCGCGTACCCCTGTCATACAGGTGGTTTTGCCGTTCCTGGGCCTGCCGCAAATTCTCCTGGGTTAGGTGTGTGAGTGTGTGGAGTTTTGCGCGCAGGTCAATAACGTATTGGATTTTGTTTTTGCTCGGTGAAGGTCCTTCCTCCCAATTTTCCTGCAGTACATCTAGGATGCCGCGCAGCTTACGCCCATATAATAATTCGAATGGGGAGAACCCCGTGGAGGCTTGTGGGACCTCTTGCACTGCAAATAACAGGGGTTCGAGCCATTTATCCCAATTGTGTGCGTCCTCGCGAACAAACTTTTGAATTATATTCTTGAGTGTGCGATTGAACTGTTCGACTAAACCGTCCATTTGTGGGTGATAAACGCTGGTGCAGATCGGCTTAATTCCCAATAACCCATACAGTTCGCTCAGTGTGCGTGACATAAACGAGGTGCCTTGATCAGTCAGAATCTCTTTGGGGATTCCGACTCGGGAGATGATGCGGAAGAGCGCTTCCGCAATACTGCATGCTGAGATATTGCGAAGAGGCACTGCTTCCGGGTATCGCATTGCATAGTCCACCAGAACTAAAATAAAGCAATACCCTCGTGTTGACTGATCTAATGGCCTGACGAGATCCATCCCAATTCTTTCGAACGGGGTCTCGATTAATGGTAGAGGGCACAAAGGTGCTTTTGGAATGGCCACTGGATTTACTAACTGGCATTCGCGGCATGCCATACACCACCTACGGACATCGCCGCGAATCCCTGGCCAGCAGAACCGGGCCATTATTCAGGCTAGTGTCTTATCCTGCCCCAAGTGTCCAGCCATGGGATTAAAGTGAGCCGCCTGGAATACCAATTCCCGGTGGCTCTTTGGAATCAAAAGTTGTGTAATCGGCTCCTTATTCTGAGTGTCCTGCGTCACTCAGTATAACCTATCCCTCATAATGGAGAACTAGGGGAAGGATGGGGTGGCATTTGGCTGGAGTGTTTGACCATCAATTACTCTCAATTGGTCAAACGCATGCCGCAGAGTCTCGTCCCGCGACTGTTCTAACGGGAAATCCGTGAGGGTTTCCCCAAGAGAGGGAGGAGGAGCTTGCGGCTCCTCGCTCTGACACGGTGATGACGTAGACAGCTCTGTGACAGCTGCTCCCACCAATGCCACACCAGGACCTCCCCCTGCTGAACTATGGCAGGACCCACTCTTCACTAAATGAGTCATTAATTCCCGAAATCCCAGCCAATCAGTCCCCAATATTAGCGAGTGGGTAAGGCGAGGATTAACCGCCGCCTTTACACTAAATTTTTCCCCTCGAAAAAGAATGGAGCCTGATACGTATCCCTTTGGACACTCACCAGTATGCTATACGCTCCAGCCCGATCGAGGGCGGTTCCTGGCGCACTGGGGATCCGGACCACCGTGCCCACTTCCATTGCCGAGCACTGCTGCTGGAGGTGGCCCGGCTCCCCGCAGCGCCAGCAAACTGGCCCGGGCTTTCTCTCTGCACCAGCACTCTGGGGCTCACTCACCTGAGGGGGGGAAGAGACAGACATGGAAGTGGGAAACGGGAGGGCACCGCGGGTGCGGTGGGCCGGCTGGGGTGGAGCCGGCCCCCGCCTCCACGGTGGGGGAACAGGGCAAGGACGAGACACTGAAGGGGAGGGGGAGAGAGAGAGAGAGGAGAGGGGAGAAGAGGAGATCTGCTGTCCTGCCGTCGGAACAGCCGCCAAATGGTCATCCGCCAGCTCGATGGCCTGATCCAGCGACGCCAGGTGATGGCCACTCCGCGATCCCTTCGGGTAGTTGGGCAATGAACTGTTCCAATACCACTAGATCGACGATTCCCTCGGCGTCGCGGTTGTCAGCCCTCAGCCACCTCTGGCAGGCATCCCGGAGTTGCTGGCTAAACGTGAACGGCCGGCCGACCTCCTCCAGGCACAGAGTGCGGAAGCGCTGTCAATGTTGTTCTGGGGTGCGCCCCACACGCTGGAGGACGGCCCGGCGGAGGTCTGCGTAGACGAGCCGGCTGTCAGTGGGGAGCTGTAGCGCGGCCAGCTGTGCCTCGCCCATTAGCAGGGGGAGGAGGCGTGCCGCGCGCTGTTCCACCGGCCAACCCGAGGCCTCTGCTGCTTGTTCAAAGAGCACGAGGAAGGCCTCGGGGTCGTCGTGTGGGCCCATCTTTGTTAGGGTGAGGTGGGGAGGGCCTGCGGCGGTGGAGGTGGTGTACCCCGCCGACGCGAGGAGGTGCTGGAACGCCTGATGATCTTCCTGCTGTGCCAGCACCAGGGCCTCGAACCTTTGCTCCTGCTCCTTCCGGAGGGCGACTAGCGCCTGGTGCTGGCTCTGCTGGGCCACGGCGAGGGCGTGGACCAGGTCCGCAAAGGGGGAGGACTCCATGGGGCTGTTCTTCTCCCTGCTCCGACTCCCGGGTTTCAGCACCACTGTAGAAATTCGGACGGGTGGGTGGAGCCCAGAAGGACGGCAGGCCAGAACTGAGTTTAAAAAAAAAACCTCTTTATTGTCACTTTTCAGTGATTTTTACACTCTCCCAGCCACACACGCATGCACACACACAGGTCGTCTGGTTGGGGAGAGAGCTCTCTTCCTCCGCTCTCTCTCTCCTTATATATTGTAGGGTGTGGTCACTGGGGAAGATACACAAACACACGTTAACTGACATCAGGTGTAGTGATTCTGCCACTTACCTTCCCTGACTCCGCCCTCCGGTCACAGACCAATGCTTTACCACACCCCCGCTGCCACAATGGCATCAGCCAAAATTGGTAGTGTTCAAATTAGCTTGGAAGGAGAGTTTCCTGAAGTATAGAAAAGCTTTTAGTGCTGCTAGATCAACATATCTCTCCTCCCTAATAGAAGATAACAAAATTAATCCTAGATTCCTCTTTAATACTGTCGCAAAATTAACCAGGAAAAAGACCATGATACAGTGGTGCTTGAAAGTTAGTGAACCCTTTAAAATTTTCTATATTTCTGCAGAAATATGACCTAAAACATCAGATTTTCACACAAGTCATAAAAGTAAATAAAGAGAAACCAGTTAAACAAATGAGACAAAAATATTATACTTAGTCATTTACAGTGGGCCAAAAAAGTATTTAGTCAGTCACCAATTGTGCAAGTTCTCCCACTTAAAAAGATGAGAGGCCTGTAATTTTCATTGTAGGTATACCTCAACTATGAGAGACAAAATGAGAAAGAAAATCACATTGTCTGATTTTTAAAGAATTTATTTGCAAATTATGGTGGAAAATAAGTATTTGGTCAATAACAAAAGTTCATCTCAATACTTTGTTATATACCCTTTGTTGGCAATGACAGAGGTCAAACGTTTTCTGTTAGTCTTCACAAGGTTTTCACACACTGTTGCCGGTATTTTGGCCCATTCCTCCATGCAGATCTTCTCTAGAGCAGTGATGTTTTGGGGCTGTCGCTGGGCAACATGGACTTTCAACTCCCTCCAAAGATTTTCTATAGGGTTGAGATCTGGCGACTGGCTAGGCCACTCCAGGACCTTGAAATGCTTCTTACGAAGCTACTCCTTCGTTGCCCGGGTGGTGTGTTTGGGATCATTGTCATGCTGAAAGACCCAGCCATGTTTCATCTTCAATGCCCTTGTTGATGGAAGGAGGTTTCCACTCAAAATCTCACGATACATGGCCCCATTCATTCTTTCCTTTACACGGATCAGTCGTCCTGGTCCCTTTGCAGAAAAACAGCCCCAAAGCATGATGTTTCCACCCCCATGCTTCACAGTAGGTATGGTGTTCTTTGGATGCAACTCGGCATTCTTTCTCCTCCAAACACGACAAGTTGAGTTTTTACCAAAAAGTTCTATTTTGGTTTCATCTGACCATATGACATTCTCCCAATCCTCTTCTGGATCATCCAAATGCTCTCTAGCAAACTTCAGATGGGCCTGGACATGTACTGCTTAAGCAGGGGGACACGTTTGGCACTGCAGGACTTGAGTCCCTGGTGGCGTAGTGTGTTACTGATGGTAGCCTTTGTTACTTTGGTCCCAGCTCTCTGCAGGTCATTCACTAGGTCCCCCCGTGTGGTTCTGGGATTTTTGCTCACCGTTCTTGTGATCATTTTGACCCCACAGGGTGAGATCTTGCATGGAGCCCCAGATCAAGGGAGATTATCAGTGGTCTTATATGTCTTCCATTTTCTAATAATTGCTCCCACAGTTGATTTCTTCACACCAAGCTGCTTACCTATTGCAGATTCAGTCTTCCCAGCTTGGTGCAGGTCTACAATTTTGTTTCTGGTGTCCTTTGACAGCTCTTTGGTCTTGGCCATAGTGGAGTTTGGAGTGTGACTGTTTGAGGTTGTGGACAGGTGTCTTTTATACTGATAATGAGTTCAAACAGGTGCCATTAATACAGGTAACGAGTGGAGGACAGAGGAGCCTCTTAAAGAAGAAGTTACAGGTCTGTGAGAGCCAGAAATCTTGCTTGTGTGTAGGTGACCAAATACTTATTTTACAGAGGAATTTACCAATTAATTCATTAAGAATCCTACAATGTGATTTCCTGGATTCTTTCCCCCCATTCTGTCTCTCATAGTTGAAGTGTACCTATGATGAAAATTACAGGCCTCTCTCATCTTTTTAAGTGGGAGAACTTGCACAATTGGTGGCTGACTAAATACTTTTTTGCCCCACTCGAGTTATTGAGGAAAATGATCCAATATTATTAAATATCTGTGAGTGGCAAAAGTATGTGACCTCTAGGATTAGCAGTTAATTTGAAGGTGAAATTAGAGTCAGGTGTTTTCAATCAATGGGATGATAATCAGGTCAGCCTGGGCCAAAAACATCTATTTTTATATTAATCGTGATTTTTTTCTGGTGATTTTTAAAAATCGATTCTCATATGAGAATCGATTTTTATTTATTTATTTATTTATTTATTTTTATTTTTTGACGACCAATCTTTATTGTACGACCATGTATTCTGTGCCATTACACTCAACAGTCAAAGTCAAACCGGTCTGTTGTGTTCATTTGTTCACACTGGTCTGTCTCTTTATTTTCATCATCTGCATTCCGCTTCCGGAAATAGAAGCACATGGGTCACCATAGTAACCCTAATGCTAGCAAATGCATACAACGAAATGGTGGAGCGCAGTGAGCCGAGTACTTCCACAGAGCCACCTGAACTCTTTCCCCCACCGCCCCACTTAAAATCCAACACATGGAGTCTATTTGGTTTTTATAAAATGTAGGGAACAGGAGAGCTCGACATGAAGAAAGCCGTATGTAAACTTTGTCACGGTTAAGTCACTTACTGCGTTAACACCACGAACATGACGGCGCACATTGCTCGCCACCACCCTGAGAAAAAAAAACAATCTGGGGAAAGCTAAACAGTGGCCCTTGGCAGTGCAGCAGACACTAGATTCAACTCTCCACAAACTCCACAAAAACAGCTGGATCAGACAAGGCGTCAAGGGTAACTAGTATACCAGGGACAAGCGTCTCTGCTGAGCTTGTCTTTTCAACAGCAGGGGACATTGTCACTGCTCAGCGAAGCAGCCTAACACCTGAGCACATTGACTAGCTCCAGTTTCTCCTCAAAAACCTTATCACTCCAAAGTGGTAGGAACAGGCAGATGACTGATCAAGCACTGTATTCTACACTTTTCTTTATTCCAAAGCTTTTTGTGTTGATGTTCATGTTAAATATCAGACAAAAGCACAGTAGGCTACACATTTCTCTATTCTTGTTAAATGTTGAAGATTCTACCTCAAGTTCATGGTTTTAAAGACAGCTCATGTGCACTTGTTAATACTCACATTAAAGCTGTGTGCTGTTCTCAGCAATAGACTGTAATTGTCCATTTTGGGCAAGCATTTTTCTTTCAACACTCAGTGAGCTCAGTGAGTAGGAACTGAATATTTTTAAGTATGTTTTGTTGACTCATTTGGAACTTGTATTTATTTAAAGGCCCATATTTGTGCTCTGAAGATTTCAGTAACTATTTTGGTTACTTTTTGACTTTTTTAATTTATTTTCTAAAGGCCAGCTAAATATAGCAGTTTAGTTTATTGTAAGATGTTGGCGGATGAGAATGTTTTTTGTGAGGGCAGGTGCACAATTGTACAAATAAATCTCACAAATTGATGTGATGTGTGTATTGTTTTTTGGAAATATGACTTATGATGTATTATCAAGTGTTTGGTTCAACCTGTTCTTGTTTAAGGAAAGAAAATCACAATAATTGAAATATAAAATCGCAATACTTGGTAAAATCGAATCGTAATACTTGTTTAATCAGAATCGCAATTTAAATCGAATCGGGACCCAAAAATCGTTGGAGAATTGAATCGGCACAAAAGCATATCGTCCCAGCCGTACAATCAGGTGTGAGTGGGCACCCTGTTTTATTTAAAAAATAAAACAGGGATTTATCAAAGTCTGAGCTTCACAACACACATTTGTGGAAATGTATCATGGCACGAACAAAGGAGATTTCTGAGGACCTCAGAAAAAGCATTGTTGATGCTCATCATGTTAGGGTTTTGCTGGGGATTGAACCTGGGTCACTGGTGTAGTGATCCAGCAAACCCCCACTAGGCCACCAAGGGAATGACTCAAGTGCAGAGGAGTGAGGCAAAAGTAGAGTAGAAAAAACAGTTTATTTACAATATACAAAATCCCAGGCAAAAACAAAAGTATAATCCAAATGCTCAGAAGATATACGAGAAAAATAAAAAATCCAAAAGTTCAAAGTCAAAACAAAAAGCCAAAGATAAGAAAAGAAAAGGCAAAAATCCAAATGCTCAGAAGGTCCCAAAATGGTAAACACAAAGTCCAAAATGTCCACAAGAAAACAAAAGACCACAAAGACAAGGAACTTGGAACAGAGATCTCAGGTGATAACAGCACAAAGACTCCGTGACTAGGGACCAAACTGAGGAAGTATTTATACACAGAGCAATTAGAACTAGGCGGGGCAGGAAATAAGGAACAGGTGAGGCAAAAGCACATGAAAACAAAGGCTGTCAAAACAAACACAAAACACAGAAAACGGTGGCGGCCTCTAGAGGCCAAAATAAACATGACAAGATAAAGCAATAACAGCGGCCTCTAGAGGCCAAAACAGTCCCCCAGTCCTAACACGTCAGGCTGGAAAAGGTTACAAAACCATCTGTAAATTGTTTGGACTCCACCAATCCAAGGTGGGTCATGCAGCAAGACAACGACCCTAAGCACACAAGTTGTTCTACAAAAGAATGGCTAAAAAAGAATAAAGTTAATGTTTTGGAATGGCCAAGTCAAAGTCCTGACCTTAATCCAATTGAAATGTTGTGGAAGGACCTGAAGCGAGCAGTTCATGTGAGGAAACCCACCAACATCCCAGAGTTGAAACTGTTCTGTATGGAGGAATAGGAAAAAATTCCACCAAGCCAGTGTGCAGGACTGATAAACAGTTACTGGAAATGTTTTGTTGCAGTTATTGCTGCACAAGGGGGTCACACCAGATACTGAAAGCAAAGGTTCACATACTTTTGCCACTCACAGTTATGAAATATTGGATCATTTTCCTCAATAAATAAATGACCAAGTATAATATTTTTGTCTCATTTGTTTAACTGGGTTCTCTTTATCTACTTTTAGGACTTGTGTGAAAATCTGTTGATGTTTTAGGTCATATTTATGCAGAAATATGGAAAATTCTAAAGGGTTCACAAACTTTCAAGCACCACTGTAGATGCATGCACACCTGCAGTATGTAGTAGCAATGACTTCATGAAATTTTTTCAATGACAAAATTGAAAATATCTGACAAAAAATTCAAACTACTAATTTAAGGCCAGGCACTTTAAGTGACCCTGTAGTTAACAATATAACTATATCAGATCAGCAATTAGAATGTTTTACTCCCCTTAGAGAAATCTAATTACTTTCCTTAATCTCCGCATCAAAATCCTCAACTTGTGTACTAGATCCCTTACCTACACATCTATTCACACAGATAATACCAGAAGCAATTGAACCACTTCTAAAACTAAGAAATTCTTCCCTTAGGCCAAGTTTACATTAGACCGTATCTGTCTCGTTTTCTTCGCGGATGCACTGTCTGTTTACATTAAAACGCCTGGAAACGCCAGGAAACGGGAATCCGCCAGGGTCCACGTATGCAATCCAAATCGTGTCTGGTCCGGTGCTGTGTAAACATTGAGAATACACGGATACGCTGTGCTGAGCTGTAGCTGGCGTCGTCATTGGACAACGTCACTGTGACATCCACCTTCCTGATTCGCTGGCGTTGGTCATGTGACGTGACTGCTGAAAAACGGCGCGGACTTCCGCCTTGTATCACCTTTCATTAAAGAGTATAAAAGTATGAAAATACTGCAAATACTGATGCAAATACTGCCCATTGTGTAGTTATGATTGTCTTTAGGCTTGCCATCCTTCCACTTGCAAGTGGTAAGTGACGCACATACCCGATATGCACTGAGAGCGCACACACAGCGGCTCAGTCCCGAATCACTGCTTGTGCACTTCACTCGCGCGCTCTGTGAGCTGCGCAGGGCCGGAGTGCACACCCTCCAGAGGGCACTCGCTGTTCAGGGCGGAGTGATTTGGAGCGCAGGATGCCTGTGGAGCCGAGCGTATCCGTGTATTGGCGTTGCTGTGTGCACACTAATCGTGTATTGGCGTTGCTGTGTGCACGCTAATTGTTTTAAAAACGTTAATCTGATGATCCGCTGATACAGTCTAATGTAAACCCCACCTTAGAATTGGTTATGTACCCAAATCCTTTAAACTAGCAGTTATCAAACCCCTGATTAAAAAAACCTGACCTTGATCCCTGTCAGCTGTCCAATTATCAGCCAATGTCAAACCTCCCCTTTATCTCCAAGATCCTAGCAAAAGCTGTGGCACAGCAGTTATGCTCATATTTACATAGGAATAACATCCATGAAATGTATCAGTTAGGAGTTAGACCATATCATAGCATAGAGACAAGCACTGGTGAAAGTAATAAACGACCTACTGTTGGCGTCTGATCAGGGCTGTGTCTCGCTGCTTGTGTTGCTTGACCTTAGTGCAGCATTTGATACCATTAATCATTCCATTCTTCTGGATAGACTAGAAAATGTTGTGGGAATTAAAGGAACGGCCCTCTCCTGGCTCACATCTTATTTATCAGTATGTTGATGTAAATGGTGATTTTTCTAGACATACTGATGTAAAGTTTGGTGTTCCACAAGGTTCTGTTTCAGGTAACTGCTTTTTTCTTTATATATGTTACCTCTGGGTGATATTATTCATAAGTATGGTATTAGTTCCCACTGTTATGCTGATGATACACAGTTGTATGTTTCTGCAAAACCAGATGCGAGACACCAGCTTAATAGAATTGAGGAATGTGTAAAGGACATTAGACACTGGATGCTTATTAACTTCCTTCTGCTTAACTCTGACAAGACTGAAGTACTTGTACTAGGACCACATGCAGCTAGAAGTAGGTTTTCTGATTATACAGTAACTCTGGATGGCCTTTCTGTTTCTTCACGTGCAGCAGTAAAAGAACTTGGGGTGATTATTGACCCCAGTTTTTCATTCAAAACTCACGTTGATAACATGTGACGATATCCAGTGACAGTAACATCAGGAAAAAGAACTTGAGAAGCTCAAGAAGCATCAAAGGCTGAAACAAGAGCTAGAGAAGATGTGGAAGATGAAGACAACAGTGGTTCCTGTGGTGATAGGAGCCCTTCATCCAGTGACCCCCAAACTGGGAGAATAGTTCCAACAGATCCCAGGAACAACATCCGAGATCTCTGTCCAGAAAAGCACAGTCCTAGGAACAGCTAAGATACTGTGCAAGACCCTCAAAATCCCAGGCTTCTAGTAGAGGACCTGAGCTTGCGGTAAAAAAGACAACCTGAAGGAGGGGCAAGTGGGGTATACACACACACACCCTGTTCTACAGGGTTCCAGGCAAGCTGGAGCCTTTCCTAGCTGACTATGGACAAGAGGCTGGGTACACCCTGGACAAGTCGCCAGGTTATCACAGGGCTGACACATAGGGACAAATAACCATTCACACCTACAGTCAATTTAAAGCCACCAAATAGCCTAACATGCATGTCTTTGGGGGAAACCAGAGCACCCGGAGGAAACCCATGCAGACAGAGGGAGAACATGCAAACTCCACACAGAAAGGCCCTTGTCGGTCACTGGGCTTGAACCCAGGATCCTCTTGCTGTGAGGCAACTGTGCTAACCACTACACCACCGTGGTAGGCTATTCAAAGTTTGAGATAGTTTTTATAACCCAACCCTGATCTATACTTCTCCCCAACTTTGTCTCTGACCTGTCTGAAGTGCTCCTTGCTTTTCATGTTGCTTGCTCAGTCATGTTGCAGAGTTAAGGATGTTCCTTATTGGATGTTCCAATAAGTGCATAAACAAGCTCCAGTTAGTTCAAAATGCCGCAGCAAGAGTCCTTACTAGAACTAGAAAATATGACCACATCACGCCTGTCTTATCCACACTGCATTGGCTCCCAATCAAATTTCGTATTGATTATAAAATACTACTATTGACCTTTAAAGCACTAAATGGTCTCGCACCACAGTACCTGAGTGAACTTCTGCTCCTCTATGACCCGCCACGCCTACTTAGATCAAAAGGTGCAGGCTATCTGCTGGTACCTCGTATAGTGAAGGCTACATCAGGGGGCAGAGCCTTTTCTTACAAAGCCCCACTGTTATGGAACAGCCTTCCAAGTAATGTTTGGGAATCAGACACAGTCTCAGCATTTAAGTCTAGGCTGAAAACATATCTGTTTAGTCAAGCCTTTTGTTAATGGTGTTTATGAGGTAAAGGAGTAGATCTGGAGGGTCCTCAGACATAGAGTGTTTTGGTAAACTGGGATGTATGGATGCTGTCAGTCCCCACTCGCTTGCTCACTCGAGTTTGTTGACAGTGTAGTGGCTGGCTGCTTTATGTCCCGGGGCTCCCTCATGCCTGTGTTACCTTCTGGCTCTCTCCTTTTAGTTATGCTGTCATAGTTAGTTGCCGGAGTCCCTGCTTGTACTCGGTGCAATATGTATACTGTTCCTACTTATTCAGGTGACATTGGGCATACCTAACCACCTGTGTTTTCTTTCTCTCCCCCCCCACCCCAAATCTGTCCCTCTGAGTTACATGGAGTCAACAGGAAATCTTTTGGTGGAGACGGTGGGGACCTCGACTGGCTATCGTAGCCTGCAGGGAATCGGCCGTCAGACATCCTGTCGCATGTCCCAGACCCGGTGAAATGTAACTGAATTGTCTTGGCCAGGCCTAAGGGTCCCATCTGCATCTCATCATTGCTGAGGAGTGTGCTCCCATCACCCAATCAAGCATCCAGCCAGAGCAGGTCATGATATATTTTTTACCATATTTACATGCCATTGTGTGTTATGCCTGATGTAAAGACTCTCGTCTCTGCGAGCCTACCACACAGATTTAATACTTGTCATTTTTAGGGCATACCTAACAACGTGTTTTCTTTCTCTCTCTCTCTCTCTCTCTCTCTCTCCCCCCCCCCCCATCTGTCCCTCTGAGTTACATGTTGATCCTGGGATTGAGATGCTGGCCTCTTCTGCCCCTCGGACCTGCTTGATCCATCCTGGTGCCCTGTGTCTGGTCGGAGTTTTATCGCCCCACTCCTGTGAAGGACGGCCCCATGAGGACAGTTGAGGGTTATACCTGTTAAAACTGTTAATATTATAGTCAGGCTGTCTGTTGTTGCCCAAATGAGGATGGGTTCCCTTTTGAGTCTGGTTCCTCTCGAGGTTTCTTCCTCATGTCGTCTGAGGGAGTTTTTCCTTGCCACCATCACCACAGGCTTGCTCATTGGGGATAGATTAGGGATAAAATTAGCTCATGTTTTAAGTCGTTCAAATTCTGTAAAGCTGCTTTGCGACAATGTTTATTGTTAAAAGCGCTGTACAAATAAACTTGATTTGATTTAAGGTCCTTCCAGAACAGGTTGATTTATAGAGACATCATGTGACAGATCATGTGACACTTTATTTGCACACAGGTGGATCTTAATCAACTAATTATGTGACTTATGAAGTGAATTGGTTGGACCAGCTCTTATTTAGGAGTTTCATATGAAAGGGGGTGAATACCTATGCACACTCCAGATTTCTGTTTTTTCATGTGAATAAATACTTTTGTAACAAATAAAACATTTGCACCTTTAAAGTGGTAGGCATGTTGTGTTAATCAAATGGTGCTAACCCCCCAAAAATCCATTTTAATTACAACTTGTAATGCGACAAAACAGGACATGGGGGATAAACACCAAGGGGGATAAATACTTTTGCAAGACACTGTATGTGTTTGAGGAGTATGAACATTTTGTTTCACTCCATAACCTACTGACAACATTTTCGCCCAAATTCCATAGAAAATATTATCACTTCGAGCATTTAATTGTAGAAAATGACAACTGGTCAAAATAACAAAAAAGATTAAGTGTTTTCAGATCTTCAGTAATGCTGTCAGTAACAATGCAGAAAATCAATATTCAGAGCAGCATCCAAACATGGTTGCTCTGGACTACAAATGCCACAGTGCCCCGTGTCTCCTGAATTCTAGAAGTACCCCTGTTCTGCATCATATGGCTAATTACTGCTCTAGTTAGGCTCTGCAAACACTCACCTCTGTGCAAAGTATCGTTCTGTGTCCCTGTGCCTGATCATACTGAGCCTTCTTATTATTCTGCCTGACTACTACTGCTTTTGACTTTAGCTTATTTTTATTCCTGACAATGACCACTTGCCTGCCCTCTGACATTCTGTTTGTGAATCAACCAACCCTTGCATGACCCTGACCAGGTCTTCCACCTTGCAATTTGGATTAGGACTACAGTTTGCGATGCACTTGCTCTCCACTGCGCCTGCATCTGTAAATGTGCCCAAATCCAGAATCCAGGGACACATGTTGGCCCGGGGGCATTTTGAGTTATTGACAGATTCAGAAACTACAGTTTCTAAGCTTTCCAATGATGCCTTCCATGTGGAGATCTGACAATATTTGAAAAATGTGTGGCCTTTTGAAAGTGTATACCTCTTAAAACAGAAAAGGGAGAAAATCGCCCTCAAAGTTTTCCATCTCAGCTACTCTGGGTGTAGGACGGGCACATAATGGTGCTCATTTGCATGACATTAAGGAAAGCCCTACCCCCTACAAGCTAGCATGATGCTACTTTCATGTAAACAAAGATCACCACGTCAATTTTCCTTCCATGCAAAGTATGCCCAACACAATTATGAAGTACAAAAATAAGTCCTAAAGTATACTTTAACGTTTTGTGGTTGAAAAATTACTCACACCGTAAGAAAGAAAGATAGCACGATGATGACACAACTAACACAATGCTAGTTTCATGTAAAGCCTCGGTCACAACTGGCTGTACGTGCTCCTACGGCCGGTCTACATGCAAAAAACGCAAGAAACACACGGAGAGCACGCATGAAACGCACGAGAGCGAGCGTGTGACGTGCTGATTTTCGAGCCGTAGACCAGCCGGAGAGGTTCTTTGTCATGTCAAACAAACACTACGGGCGCTTACGTTTTTTTCAGGTTGCAAGACAAACTTACAGCCAACGTGCGTCTTTCTCCATGAAAAAAAAAAAAACGCAGCGATTTGGGAAACGCCAAAAATCGCACGGCCAAAACATCATACGTCCGGTTGTGACCTAGGCTTAACCAAACCACAACACTCTCCGTTACATGCAAAAATAACAAAATACTCACACCGTAAGAAAGAAAAATAACAGAATGATAACACAACTAACACAATACTCGTTTCATGTAACCAAACCACAACACTCTCCGTTACATGCAAAAATAACCACACAGCCTTAGATTAATAAACTTACCCCATCAGAAAGAGAAACGTCGCCTTGCACACAACAATGCCTCCAATGGAATGTAGTCCTAGAACACTTCCTTTTGGTTGGGTTTTTTTGCTAGAAATGGTTATCTCCGATGTAACTACCGTGTGTCTGTTTGCTTCGCGGTGTTTCAGCTCCTCTGCGCTCTGTTTAGCTTGCTCATTCCATAGTGAAATTACATGCCTGTATGCAGCTTAAGTAGCCACGAGCTCAGCTCATATCATACAGCTGATTCGCGAAAAAAAAAAAGACTTAAATCATCATGTGAATGGACCATATGGTAATTTACCCACACCCCCCAGCAGGCTACAGTCCTGACAAAAACGAGACAATTTGCAACAAAAAATGTATGCTTTTCCAACAAAACAATCTATTATCTGAAATACTGATTGCATTCTTCAAGATCTCAACTTGCACATGATGGAAAAAAACGAAAATCACAAATTTCGGAAAAAAAATGCTTGTTTTGCGATTATCTTGGATTCGTTTCGGCCGACATGTGTCCCTGGATTCAGTGAGGTGTCACAAATGCTTGGACTCTGAAAAATGCATAGAAATCAAAATAATTTTCAATTTTAAACAACACAATACTCATGTTTGCACTGAGCATGAGTTCAAAAGTCAATATTTAGTGGAATAACCCTGACATTTAATCACAGCTTTCATGCGTCTTGGTATGCTCTCCACCAGTCTTTCACATTGCTGTTGGGTGATTTTATGCCACTCCTGGAGCAAAAATTCAATCAGCTCAGCTTTGTTTGATGGCTTCTGACCATCCATCTTCCTCTTGATCATGTTCCAGAGGTTTTCAGTGGGGTTCAGGTCGAGAGATTGGGCTGGCTATGACAGGGTCTTGATCTTTTGGTCCTGAATCTACACCTTGAGTGAACTGTCTGTGTGGCATGGAGCATTGTTCTATGAGAAAACCCAATCCTCAGAGTTAGGGAAAATTGTCAAAGCAAAAGGAAGCAAGTTTTATTTCAGGATAACCTTGTACATGGCTTGATTCATGTGTCCTTCAAAAACAAAAATCTGTCCTATTCCAGCTTTGCTGAAACACCCCCAGATGATCTCTGATCCTCCACCAAATTTCAAAATGGATGAGACACTATGACTTATATGCCTCTCCAGGTCTCTGTCTAACCATTAGACAACCAGGTGATGGGAAAAGATGAAAATTGGACTCATCAGAGAAGATGACATTAATCTAGTCCTCTATGGTCCAATCCTTATTGTCTTTAGCAAACCTCAGCCTGACTTTTCTTTGTTTCTCATTGATGAGGTTTTTTTTTCTAGTTTTGCATGACTTCAACATGACCTGGAGGCATCTGTTTTGGACTGCCCTTTTGCTCCAACTGCCATTTGCCATTCTTTTTGTAGGTCACTTGATGTCATCCTACGGTTGTTGAGTGATATTCAAAGGAATTGACAATCGCCATTTTCAACCTCTGCCAGTCTGTAACTTTGTTGTCCCCAGTGTCTGCTGCTTGACCTTGTTCTTATTAACTGCTGTCTTTGAAATTTTGAGGATGGAAGCAACCTGACACTCACTGTATCTTTTCTGCCAGTAAAGCCAGAATGGAACCTTTCTTTTTCTCACTCAAAACTTTCCTTTTTAACTCTTTTGGCATGATGAATAGATATTGTTGTATTCCAGTTAAATTTAAGGTACTACTACAACTGTTTTTGCCATACAAACTGGTCCTATTGCAAGAGGATAGTGATGACCACAGCAGTGTTTTTATATATATATATACTTTTCCTTGTTAAATAAGATTTGGTTCAGGTGATCACCTAATCAGTACCTCATTAAGTAAAATAAAGTATGCTTGTGTTGGAATGACAGCACAGACACTGGAATGAAATGACTACCATACATTATGGCTGGACCAGCTCTTATTTAGGTGTTATTATCAAATAAAGGGTATAGGTGGGCCCAATTTACTATAACAGATATGAATATGACTGGCTGGATAGTGTGTACTCCTTCACCTCTGACAAAAGTAATTGTGGTTCTAAATCCTCAAAGTTGCAAGGAGTGTGCAACATTCAATAGAGATTATTGTCATTTAGGTGTGAGACAGACCATTTTGTCCAGCTATTTGTTTGACTTATCTCAGTCATCCAGAGTATTAGAAATATTTTAAGAGATCACAATGGGTGGGGTATCTATTCACAAATTCTATGGCTCTTGTGCAATATACCGACTCCTGCGTCACTCGGTATAATCTATCCTCCATAATCGCACAGTAGGGAAAGGACGGGGTGGCGTTCGGCTGGAGCGTTTGACCATCGATTACTCTCACTTGGTCAAACGCATGCCGCAGAGTCTCGTCTCGTGACTGCTCTAATGGGAAATCCGCGAGGGATTCCCCAAGATCACCAAGTGAGCCCCAGATCACCGGTGCAGAGGGAAAGCCCGGGCCGGTTTGCTGGTGCTGCGGGGAGCTGGGCCACCTTCAACAGCAGTGCACAGCAATGGAAGTGGGCGTGGTGGTTCGGATCCCCGACGCGCCAGAGGCCGCCCTCGATCGGGCCGGAGCATATCGCATACTGGTGAGTATCCAAGGGGCTACATATCAGGCGTTGGTGGATTCTGGTTGTAATCAGACCTCAATTCACCAAAGCCTAGTTCAAAACGAGGCATTGGGGGGAGCACAAGGGGTGAAGGTGTTGTGTGTGCATGGGGATGTTCACCGCTACCCTTTGGTGTCGGTCCAAATTATTTTCAGAGGGGAAAAATTTATAGTGAAGGCGGCGGTTAATCCTCGCCTTACCCACTCTTTAATTTTGGGGACTGATTGGCCGGGATTTTGGGGTTTAATGACGCGCCTAGTAGAGAGTGGGTCCTGCCATTTGACAGGGGGAGGTCCCAGTGTCGCTTTGGCGGGAGCAGCTGTCACAGAGCCGTCTACGTCATCTCCGCGTCAGAGTGAGGAGCCGCCGGCTCCTCCTCTCTCTCTTGGGGAATCCCTCGCGGATTTCCCATTAGAGCAGTCGCGAGACGAGACTCTGCGGCATGCGTTTGACCAAGTGAGAGTAATCGATGGTCAAACGCTCCAGCCGAACGCCACCCCGTCCTTCCCCTCCTTCGCGATTATGAAGGATAGATTATACTGAGTGACGCAGGACACTCAAACTAAGGAGCGAATCACGCAGCTTTTAATTCCGAAGAGCCGCCGGGAATTGATATTCCAGGCGGCTCACTTTAATCCCATGGCTGGACACTTGGGGCAGGATAAAACACTAGCCCGAATAATGGCCCGATTCTATTGGCCAGGGATTCGCGGTGATGTCCGTAGGTGGTGTACGGCATGCCGCGAATGCCAGTTAGTAAACCCAGCGGCCATTCCAAAAGCGCCTTTGCGCCCTCTACCATTAATCGAGACCCCGTTTGAGAGAATTGGGATGGATCTCGTCGGGCCATTAGATCGGTCAGCACGAGGGTACCGCTTTATATTAGTTCTGGTGGACTATGCAATGCGATACCTGGAAGCAGTGCCTCTGCGCAATATCTCAGCACGCAGTATTGCAGAGGCACTCTTCCGCGTCATCTCCCGAGTTGGAATCCCGAAAGAGATTCTGACTGATCAAGGCACTATGTTTATGTCACAAACACTGCGTGAACTGTATGGGTTATTGGGGATTAAGCCGATCCGCACCAGCGTGCATCACCCACAAACGGACGGTTTAGTGGAACGGTTCAACCGCACCCTCAAAAATATTATTAAGAAATTCGTAAGTGAGGACGCACGTAATTGGGATAAGTGGCTCGAACCCTTGCTGTTCTCAGTGCGAGAGGTCCCCCAAGCCTCCACGGGGTTCTCGCCATTCGAATTATTATATGGGCGTAAGCCGCGCGGCATCCTGGACGTGCTGTGGGGAAATTGGGAGGAGGGACCTTCACAAAGTAAGAATGAAATTCAGTACGTTATGGACCTGCACGCAAAACTCCACACGCTCACCCACCTAACTCAGGAGAATTTGCGGCAGGCCCAGGAACGGCAAGCCCGCCTGTACAACAAGGGTACGCACCTTAGAGAGTTCACACCGGGAGATAAGGTACTCGTACTGTTGCCCACGTCGAGCTCCAAATTGATCGCCAAGTGGCAAGGACCCTTTGAGGTCACACGGCGAGTCGGGGACGTCGACTATGAGGTGAGGCGAACGGACAGGGGTGGGGCGCTACAGGATTTACCACCTCAACCTGCTTAAACTCTGGAACAAGGAGGTCCCCGTGGCGTTGGTGTCGGTGTTTCCGGAGAAGGCGGAGCTGGGGCCGGAGGTTCAAAAAGGGACATTGGCATCACGTACCTCTCCGGTCCCCTGTGGAGACCACCTCTCCCCGACCCAACTCACGGAGGTCGCCCAGTTGCAGACCGAGTTTTCGGATGTGTTCTCGCCCCTTCCCAGTCGCACTAACCTCATAGAGCACCACATAGAGACGCCCCTGGGGGTGGTAGTGCGTAGCCGCCCGTACAGGCTACCCGAACACAAAAAAAAGGTGGTTCGGGAAGAACTTCAGACCATGCTCAAAATGGGCATCGTCGAGGAGTCCCACAGTGACTGGAGCAGCCCGGTGGTCTTGGTACCCAAGGCCGATGGGTCGGTCCGGTTCTGTGCGGACTATAGAAAAGTCAACATGCTGTCTAAATTCGATGCGTACCCAATGCCTCGTATTGAGCTGCTCGATTGACTCGGCACTGCTCGCTTTTATTCGACGCTGGATTTGACGAAGGGATATTGGCAGATCCCCTTGACTCCACTATCCCGAGAAAAAACGGCCTTTTCCACACTGTTTGGTTTACACCAATTCGTCACCCTTCCGTTTGGGCTGTTTGGGGCGCCCGCTACATTTCAGCGGCTGATGGACAGAGTCCTCCGCCCTCACGCCACTTATGTGGCCGCGTATTTAGATGACATCATCATCTATAGTAATGACTGGCAGCGGCACCTCGAACATCTGAGGGCTGTCCTTAGTTCGCTGAGGCGAGTGGGGCTCACAGCCAACCCAAAGAAGTGTGCGATTGGGCGGGTGGAAGTACGGTATCTGGGCTTCCACTTGGGCAACGGGCAGGTGCGTCCCCAAATTAATAAGACGGCAGCAATTGCGGCCTGCCCGAGGCCCAAGACCAAAAAGGGGGTGAGACAGTTCCTGGGGCTGGCTGGCTATTATCGTAGGTTTATACCTAATTATTCGGACGTCACCAGCCCGCTGACTGATCTGACTAAAAAGGGGGCACCAGATCCGGTCCAGTGGACGGAGCAGTGCCAGCGGGCTTTCTCAGAGGTAAAGGCTGCACTGTGTGGGGGGCCACTTCTACACTCCCCTGACTTTTCTCTCCCCTTTATGTTGCAGACCGATGCGTCGGACAGAGGGCTGGGGGCGGTTTTGTCCCAGGAGGTGGAGGGGGAGGACCGCCCTGTCCTGTATATCAGCAGGAAGCTGTCGGTGCGTGAGGGGCGCTACAGCACCATAGAGAAAGAGTGTTTGGCCATCAAGTGGGTGGTTCTCGCCCTCCGGTACTACCTGCTGGGGTGCCCTTTCACCCTCTGTTCGGACCACGCGCCCCTCCAGTGGCTCCACCGCATGAAAGATGCCAACGCGCGGATCACCCGTTGGTATCTGGCGCTCCAACCCTTTAATTTCAAGGTGGTCCACAGCCCGGGGGCGCAGATGGTCGTGGCGGACTTCCTCTCCCATCGGGGGGGGAGTCGGCTACAGGCTGGACAGCCGCCCAGCCTGAGTCGGGCGGTGGGGGTATGTGGCAGCAGGGGCGTGGTCAAGCGCTGGTCTGTGACAGGAGGGCGGAGTCAGGGAAGGTAAGTGGCAGAATCACTACACCTGAGAGCAATTAACCTGTGTTTGTGTGTCTTCCCAGTGACCGCGCCCTATATCAGGAGGGAGAGCGAGAGCGGAAGGAGCTCAGCCCTGAACAAGATGCCAGTTGTGTGTGTCTGTTTGAGTGTGGAACGTTGTTAAGCTGAAAAGTCTAGCAATAAACGCTATTGTGAACCTGATCTCTGTCCTGCCGTCCTCTGTGCTCCACCCACCAATACTGAACCGTTACATATATACATTCACTATTTTTGAAAAAAGGCATTTTAGTAAAAATAGTCTTTAAAGATATCTGATATATATTTTGTACACAAACAATACTAGTGCATCTCAAAAAATTAGAATATACTGAAAAAATTATTTTTCATAATTTAATTCAAAAAGGTAAACTTTATGTTCTATATTCATTACATGTAAAGTGAAACATTTCAAGCCTTTTTTTGTTGTCGCTTTGATGATTATGGCTTACAGCTCATGAAAATCAGAAATCCATAATTTCAAATGACTAAATATTTCCTAAGAACAATCAAAAAAGCATTTACAATACAGAAATGTCCAACTTCTGAAAAGGATGTTCATTTCTACACTCAATATTTGGTTGTGGCTCCTTTACCATGAATTACTGCATCAGTGCGGTATGGCATGGAGGTAGTCAGCCTGTGGTACTGCTGAGGTGTTATTGAAGCCCAGGTTGCTTCAATAGCAGCCTTCAGCTCATCTGTATTTTTGGGTTGGATGTTTCTCATCTTCCTCTTGACAATACCCCAGAGATTCTCTCTGGGCTTCAGGTCAGGTGAGTTGGTTGGCCAGTCAAGCCTAGTAATATCATGGTTAGCGAACCATTTGGTCGTAGTTTTGGCACTGTGGGCAGGTGCTAAGTCCTGCTGGAAAAGGAAATTGGCATCTTCATAAAACTTGTCCAGCAGATGGAAGTACAAAGTGCTCTAAAATATCCTGGTAGACGGCTGTGTTGACTTCAAACTTGATAAAAACACAGTGGACCAACACCAGCATATGGCATGTCAAGTTAAGTTTATTTTTATAATTCTTTTAACAATAGACATTGTCGCAAAGCAACTTTACAGATAATTAAAGTCTTTAAACATGAGCTAATTTTATCCCTAATTTATCCCCAATGAGCAAGCCAGTGGCGACGGTGGAAAGGAAAAATTACCTCAGACGACATGAGGAAGAAACCTCAAGAGGAACGAGACTCAAAAGGGAACCCATCCTAATTTAGGTGATAACAGATAACGTTATTATTTATGAATAAATAACTTGCTTCTATAACAGTGTCCTATATAGTCACAAAGTATAACTGTGAAACTAGGAAATTCATTATAGTTTTAATATGAAGTCTGCTTTGTTAAAGTTATAAACTGTTCATTGATGGAAACTTGAGTACAACACTGTTCATGACAACTGCAGTCCTAAAGTTAGCAAGTCATCTGAAGTCCTCAGACATAAATGTATTACGGTAAGTGTCCAGAGCCATCTTCCAAGTGCGACTTTTGTCCATATGGGGCCGTCTTTCACAGGAGCAATGTGATGAGACTCCAGCCAGACATAGGGCATCAGGATGGATCAGGCTGGTCTGAGGAGCAGAAGAGGTCAGCATCTCGGTCTCAGGATCGACATGCAACTCTAGAGGGACAGACAGAGTTGGGGGAGAGAAAACATAGGTTGTTAGGTATGCCCACTGTCACCTAATGACAGTATACGTTTTGCGCTGAGTGCAAGCAGGGACTCTGGGAAAAACTAACTATGACAGCATAACTAAAAGGCTCTGCCCCCTGATGTAGCCTTTACTATATGAGGTACCAGCAGATAGCCTGAACCTTTTGATCTAAGTAGGTGTCGTGGGTAATAAAGGACCAGAAGTTCACTCCGGTACTGTGGCGCAAGACCATTCAGTGCTTTAAAGGTCAATAGTAGTATTTTATAATCAATATGAAATTTGATTGGGAGCCAATGCAGTGTGGATAAGACAGGGGTGATGTGGTCATATCTTCTAGTTCGAGTAAACACTCTTGCTGCTGCATTTTGAACTAACTGGAGCTTGTTTATGCACTTACTGGAACATCCAGACAGTAAGGCATTACAATAATCCAACCTAGAGGTAACAAAAGCATGAACTAGTTTTTCTGTATCATGCAGTGACACTTATCAATATTTCTGAGGTGAAATAAGGCTATCTGGGTAATGTTATCGATATGAGTTTCAAATGAAAGACTGGAGTCAGTGATCACTCGAGGTCTTTTACTGCTGCATGTGAAGAAATAGAAAGGCCATCCAGAGTTACTGTGTCATCAGAAAACCCGCTTCTAGCTGCATGTGGTCCTAGTACTTCTGTCTTGTCAGAATTAAGCAGAAGGAAGTTAATAAGCATCCACTGTCGATTGTCCTTTACACATTCCTCAATTCTATTCAGCTGGTGTCTTTCATCTGGCTTTGCAGAAACTGTGAAACTGTTTATGAAACTGTGTGTCATCAGCATAACAGTGGAAAGTAATACCATGCTAATGAATAATGTCACCCAGAGGTAACATATATAAAGAAAAAAAGCAGTGGGCCTAAAACAAAACCTTGTAGAACGCCAAACTTCAGTATGCCTAGAAAAATCACCATTTACATCAACAAACTGATAGCAATCAGTTAAATAAGACCTGAGCCAGGAGAGGGCCGTTCCCTTAACTCCCACACCATTTTCTAGTCTATCCAAGAGAATGGAATGATCAAATCTGTCAAAGGCTGCACTAAGATCAAGCAATACAAGCAGGGAGACACAGCCCTGATCAGATGCCAACAGTAGGTCGTTTAGTACTTTAACCAGTGCTGTCTCTGTGCCATGATGAGGTCTAAATCCTGACTGATACATTTCATGGATGTTATTCCTATTTAAATATGAGCATAACTGCTCATAACTGCAGCTTTTTCTAGGATCTTGGTGATAAAGGGGAGGTTTGATATTGGCCATTCAGGTTTTTTAATCAGGGGTTTGATAACTGCTAGTTCAAAGGATTTGAGTACATAACCAATTCTAAGGGAAGAATTTATTTTTTTAGAAGGGGTTCAATTGCTTCTGGTATTATCTGTCTGAAGAGTCATATAGGTAAGGGCTCCTCTATTATCCTCTATTAGGGTGGAGAGATATGTTGCTCTAGCAGCACTAAGAGCTTTTCTATACTTCAGGAAGCTCTCCATCCATTATCCGTAGCCACTTATCCTGTTCTACAGGGTCACAGGCGAGCTGGAGCCCATCCCAGCTGACCATGGGCGAGAGGCGGGGCATATCCGGACAAGTTTAGGAAGCTCTCCTTCCATGCTAATTTGAATGCTACCAATTTTGTTTGATGCCATTTACATTCTAATTTTCGAGTGGTCCTTGTTAAAGTGCGAGTGTAATCGTTATACCAGGGTACTAATTTTTTCTCTCATCATTTTTCTTTTAAATGGAGCTACATTATCTAAAATATAGCAGAATGTTGACTCTAAGCATTCAGTTGCCTGATCAAGTTCTGCGGGGGCTGACAGTGGTCCAATCAAAGTAACTCTGGGAGATTATAAGACTCTGTGCAGTAGTTGACGTGAATATATGTTTAATACAGTAGTGTGGTGAAACGCATATATTATTGCTCAGACATATTTTGAATAAAGATGAGATAGTGATTTGAGATAACTTCAGATTGTGGAAGTATGGACTATATTTTCTATATTTAACCCAAATGTTAGTATTAGATCGAGATTATAACCACTATTGTGGGTGGGTTGTATGATGTTCTGATTGACCCCTACTGAATCTAAAATGGACACAAATGCTGTTTTCCGAGGATCTTCAGGGTTATCAAAGTGAATATTAAAATCACTGACAACTAAAGCTTTGTCTAAGGAAATGACCAGGTCTGAGATGAAATCCGCAAATTCAGAAGGAAATTCAGAATATGACCCCGGGGGCCTGTAAATAATAAGTAATGGAACTGACTGGGTACACTTATTTTTTGAGGCTACATACATTATATTAGTATGAAGAACTTCAAATGTATTAAATTTATAACCAGGCTTTTGTGTTATGCCTAGATAATCATTATAAATAACTGCGACACCGCCTCCTCTGCCAGTTAGATGAGGCTAGTGTATATATGGTAACTGTGTCCATGAGGACTAGCTTCATTTAATGCTATATATTCATTTGGCTTAATCCATGTTTCTGTTGAACACAGTACATTAAACTCCTGAACAGTAATAAGTTCATTAACAATTAGCGCTTTAGATGCAAGAGATCTAATATTTAATAGTCCTACCTTTAGATCAAAGGTGCTGGCATTGGCTGTACAGTCAGTATGATCCAATTTTATATTAATTAGGTTACTCGAACAAACTGAGTATTTCTGCTTTTTTGTTGAGCTCGGGGAACAGAAACAAACAGTCTCGATATAGTGGATCCTGAGTGACGACTCTGTGCAGCTAGCAGACGGTTGGTTTAGCCTGTTCGTCTGCTCCCTGGGTTTGGTTCTGGATTGTCAGAAGTTAACTAGACTTGTTCTGAGACTATGAGCTCTGCTGCAAGAAATGAGAGCAGCACCTTCCCAAGTGGGATGAATACCATCCCACCCTAACATGGCACCCCAAATCATTACAGACTGTGGAAACTTCATACTGGAGTTCAAACATCTTGGATTCTGTGCCTCTCCACTCTTCCTCCAGACTCTAGGACCTTTATTTCCAAATTAAATGCAAAATTTACTTTCATCTGAAAAGAGGAATTCAAACCGCTGAGTCACAGTCCAGTTCTTTCTCTCCTTAGGTCAGGTAAGACGCTTCTGATGATGTGTCTAGTTTAGGAGTGACTTGATAATTAGGAACGTGACAGTTGTAGCCCCTATCCTGAAGACGTCTGTGCGTGGTGGCTCTTGATGTACTGACACCAGCCTCAGTCCACTCCTTGTGAAACTCTCCCAAGTTCTTTAATCGACTTTTCTTGACAATCCTCTCAACGGTGCGGTCATCCCTGTTGCTTTTGCACCTTTTCCAGCCAGCCTTTTCAGCAGTGACTTTCTGTGGCTTACCCTCATTGTGAAAGGTGTCGATGATCGTCTTCTGGACAACTGTCAAGTCAGGAGCCTTCACCATGAATGTGGTTACGTGTACTGAACCAAGAGATACACGGTATTTTATAGTGTTTTACTCAAACTCGAAATGAAATATTCTAATATTTTGAGATTTTTAATATTTCTGATTTTCATGAGGTATAAGCCATAATCATCAAAATTAAAACAAAAAAGCCTTTAAATACTTCACTTTACATGTAATGAATATAGAATATATGAAAGTTTACCTTTTTGAATTAAATTACAAAAAATAAATAAAAACACCTTTTTTATGAGATTCAAATTTTTTGAGATGCACTAGTATATCTGATTTAGGAACTGTATGTCCTGCCAGTACAATGTTTTCCTCAAATGTTCATATGAATTGTCTTTCCTGAATTAATAAAAGTTATATTGTTAAAAACTAACAGTTTTGTTATGTACATCTCTGTGTTAGTTTTTTTTTTCTTTCTGGTTTCCCCACTATTAAAGCAGCTGTAGGGTGACTGGTATTCTGTTTGTTTTTTGATGTTTTCATTCGGGGGGGATTTTTGATCAAAATTTAGATTGATATTTTCATACTCTGGTATGTACGAGTCTTGGTATTTTGGGGTCAGTAAATGCAATCAGTGTGACACACTGTGACTCCACACTTGGATTATCAGCAACCAAGGAGGAGAGGCAGGAATCCTGAGCCACCTCATCACATATAAAGTTCAGAAAATCAAACAATTGTACACTGAATCTTAGCAAAGTCTCCACTGTGGGAACACATAGGTGCAGGAGAACTTAAGTAAAGATAGCAATTGTGCCCATAAAGCCAAAATTCCTTGTTCACAATCTCTGGACAAGGTGATTCAGATAAGGCTAATGGTAGAACTTCAGCATGATTCCTGCTAAAAAGTGTCCACTAAGCATCATCAACATCACAGCATGGCAAGGTCTCTGCTGAATTGTGCCACACATCTTTTCTGTGATCCTCCATTGATGCAATGGCTGCAGAAGGGCCAAAGTGAGACCATGTAAAACATGAAGACAAAACATAACTTCTGTACATTCTATCAAGTTTCTGTACGCATCTTCGTAAATGTTGGCATCTCATCTCATTATCTCTAGCTGCTTTATCCTGTTCTACAGGGTCGCAGGCAAGCTGGAGCCTATCCCAGCTGACTACGGGCGAAAGGTGGGGTACACCCTGGATCACCAGGTCATCACAGGACTGACACATAGACACAGACAACCATTCACAGTCACATTCACACCTACGGTCAATTTAGAGTCACCAGTTAGCCTAACCTGCATGTCTTTGGACTGTGGGGGAAACCGGAGCGCCCGGAGGAAACCCACACGGACACGGGGAGAACATGCAAACTCCGCACAGAAAGGCCCTCGCCAGCCATGGGGCTCGAACCTGGACCTTCTTGCTGTGAGGTGACAGCGCTAACCACTACACCACCGTACTGTCCTAAATGTTTAATTAGAATTAGTATGTTAATAGAAATACCCATACATTTATGCAGTTACACAATTATATGGCAACAGCATAATGCATAAAATCATGTAGCTACAAGTCAAGAGTTTCAGTTCATGTTCACATCAAACATCGAAAGTGGAAAAAGTGTACTCTCTGTGACTGATCATGGCATGGATGTTGCCATGCCCTAGAGACCCAAAATGCTCATGTTCCAGGCTACTAAATGCCAAACATTAAAGTGCCCAACATGGTGTCTTTCAGGAGGGTCTGGCTATCAAGACTGCTGTGGGCATGTCAGTGAATTAAGTCTTGATGGCTTTCAGGATGATCATAAGGGAATCCAGTTGAATAGAAGAGAAGTAGCCATATTATTTGGATAAGAAGCTCTCAGGGAAATCTATTTGGTCATCAGTGCATATACTGTACATCACTGATATTTTTTGGATTGTGTTTCGCTGCAATCAGGAAAAAAAATTGAAAGTGAAAATTTTGGGTCACAGCTATCTTACGAGTAGTGGAATTCAAGGTACAGTGGTGCTTGAAAGTTTGTTAACCCTTTAGAATTTTCTATATTTCTGCATAAATATGACCTAAAATATCATCAGATTTTCACACAAGTCCTAAAAGTAGATAAAGAGAACCTAGTTAAACAAATGAGACAAAAATATTATACTTGGTCATTTATTTATTGAGGAAAATGATCCAATATTACATATCTGTGAGTGGCAAAAGTATGTGAACCTCTAGGATTAGCAGTTAATTTGAAGGTGAAATTAGAGTCAGGTGTTTTCAATCAATGGGATGACAATCAGGTGTGAGTGGGCACCCTGTTTTATTTAAAGAACAGGGATCTATCAAAGTCTGATCTTCACAACACATTTGTGGAAGTGTATCATGGCACGAACAAAGGAGATTTCTGAGGACCTCAGAAAAAGTGTTGTTGATGCTCATCAGGCTGGAAAAGGTTATAAAACCATCTCTAAAGAGTTTGGACTCCACCAATCCACAGTCAGACAGATTGTGTACAAATTGCGGAAATTCAAAACCATTGTTACCCTCCCCAGGAGTGGTTGACCAACAAAGATCACTCCAAGAGCAAGGCGTGTAATAGTCAGCGAGGTCACAAAGGACCCCAGGGTAACTTCTACGCAACTGAAGGCCTCTCTCACATTGGCTAATGTTAATGTTCATGAGCCCACCATCAAGAGAACACTGAACAACAATGGTGTGCATGGCAGGGTTGCAAGGAGAAAGCCACTGCTCTCCAAAAAGAACATTGCTGCTCATCTGCAGTTTGCTAAAGATCATATGGACAAACCAAAAGGCTATTGGAAAAATGTTTTGTGGATGGATGAGACCAAAATAGAACTTATTGGTTTAAATGAGAAGCATTATGTTTGGACAAAGGAAAACACTGCATTCCAGCATAAGAACCTTATCCCATCTGTGAAATAAGGTGGTGGTAGTATCATGGTTTGGGCCTGTTTTGCTACATCTGGGCCGGGACATCTGTCCATGAACTGAATCTCAAGAGAAGGTGGGTCATGCAGCAAGACAATGACCCTCAGCACATGAGTTGTTCTACCAAAGAATGGTTAAAGAAGAATAATGTTTTGGAATGGCCAAGTCAAAGTCCTGACTTTAATCCAATCGAAATGTTGTGGAAGGACCGGAAGCGAGCAGTTCATGTGAGGAAATCCACCAACATCCCAGAGTTGAAGCTGTTCTGTACAGAGAAATGGGTTAAAATTCCTCCAAGCCGGTGCGCAGGACTGATCAACAGTTACCAGAAATGTTTAGCTGCAGTTATTGCTGCACAAGGGGGTCACACCAGATACTGAAAGCAAAGGTTCACATACTTTTGCCACTCACAGATATGTAATATTGGATCATTTTCCTCAATAAATAAATGACCAAGTATAATATTCTTGTCTCATTTGTTTAACTAGGTTCTCTTTACTTTTAGGACTTGTGCAAAAATCTGATGTTGTTTTAGGTCATATTTATGCAGAAATATAGAAAATTCTAAAGGGTTCACAAACTTTCAAGCACCACTGTATGTCCTGTATTGCTTTACACTGGAAAACTACGCCTCATGCTGTGCAATAGACAAACAGTCATCAAGAGATAGGAAATAGCTCCAATCTGACGTCACTGCGTTCCACTCAAACTCTATGGAGTGGTTTCGTTCTTTTTAATTGCCTATGAAATAAACAAAGGGTGATCTTTTAACTCTTCAATAAAGAGTTGTCTGCACATTTCCCTTGCGCTTAATTTCAACATGTTTTTGGGCAGGATTTTTAGAAGAATTTGGAACCTTTGCTGTGTTCTTTTGCTGTGTGACGTTTAAAGCAAAGGTTTCTAGCATAAATGGGAGAAATTCAGGCATAATTTACAGAGCATGTTTTTTTTTCATGCACGTCACATTCTGCAGTGCTGTTTAGTATGTTTGCTTTAAAGTTGCGGCAATACCATTCACCACTATAGTGTAGTGTCTTGCTTTTCTGACAGCACTAGGATTCTTGGCATCACTTTTGGCAAATCTGTTGTGCTTTGCACATGTCTGGTAATTTATGGGTGATTGATGTTCATCAACTTATTGAATTAGGATTTACAAAATGTCAATCTTTCTAAAATTTTTAGTTTGGTTTGTATGGGGCGCCGTTTGTAAAGCATGTCCGTGCTGAAAATTTCAGCAACATTTTGTCACATTTAGCTTAAAACAGTGTTTTAAAAATGGTGTGAATTTTTCAGACTCCCCTTTTTGCACATTTATAACAATATTTGTCATCTTAGAGATATTTTAAATAGTTATATCTAAATGTTAAATGTTACAAATAAATGTTAACTGTTAAACCTAAATGTAAATATACATGTTAAATTTAAATATAAATATAAAAATTAAATCTAAATGTTAAATCTAAATCTATATTTAAATATTAAATCTAAATGTTAAATCTAAATCTAAATGTTAAATCTAAATGTTAAATCTATATTTAAATATTAAATCTAAATGTTAAATCTAAATCTAAATGTTATATCTAAATGTTAAATCTAAAATGTTGAATCTAAATGTTTCTGCTGAAACTAAATATTTAGCTAATATGCAAATAATTTGATATGCATAAATAACTAATGTGCAAATACCAGATGACCACAACAACCAGCCACAAGGGGGCACACTATTACCGACTTTGACACCAGAGTTCTTCTCTCTCTCCAGTCCACTGCAGGCTGAAGTGACTCAAATCCGATCTTTTCGCCCATATGTGACCTGTATCCGATCTTTTATTGACAATATGAACGACACAGATCCGATTTTTTCAAATCCGACCCAGGCCGTTTGGATATGTGGTCCTAATTCCGATTCCTATCCGCTCTTTTCATATGCGACTTCAGTCTGAACCGCCAGGTCGCATTCATCCGACTTACACGTCATCAACAAGCCACAAACGTCACTATTCTGCGCTGAAGTAGGCGGCGGGTCTCTCAAAAAAAGTTACAACAACATGGCGCATAATCACGAGCGCAGATAGAGGGGTGGACGGGTGGGATTCGTCCCACCCAGATTTAAATTCACCTCGCTCGGTCCCCCCCACTTATAGGGAGGAAAAAACGTCTATGCTGTCTTTCTTTGCATAAGGCAAACCTCACGGAAAAATCAAAAGACTAATTACCATTCGGTTTATTGAGGTGCACAGCAGTGTATACATAGTTGCAACAACTCACATAAAACAAAACAAAGACTGATATTCGGTTGGTTGAGCTGCGCAGACTGCACAGGTTGAGAGCTCGAGCTTGGTTGCTATGGTAACCCACAACAAGTTTGACAGGCATGTTGGGGTTGGTTTGCTGGCAGCTTTGTCCTCCCCAGTTTTTTGTCCCCCCCAGTTCAAAAAACGTATCTGCGCCCCTGCGCATGACATCAATGCGAGGGACGCTTCGGGCTGTGAAGGTTCTGAATCTTCTCAATGGAAGGACGCAGAGGTTAGGGAGCTGATTTCCATTTGGGGGGATACAGCTATTCAAGCTAGATTGGATGGGTCATACCGCAACCGGGCGGTTTTACTTCCGTAAACACTGGCCATGCTCACTGCGTGTGACGTCGTCGTATCCTGCAATGCGCATGCGGAACACTTTTAGGTCGCTTTTCGTTCATACTGAGGATCACATACAAGTTGCATATATTTGTTAATGTGAACGACCTCACAAAAAAATCGGATTTCACAAAAAAATCGGAATTGAGCATTAAGCCTTGCAGTGTGAACGTAGCGTTAGTAGAGCAGATAAGCAGATGAATCGTGCACAAGATGATAAAAGCATGAAACTTTCAGGGTTTGTTCTTGAGGGCATAACAATTAATTTAAGATCTGGAGGCGCTCTCAGTTTGACCTTGAAGGTCATTTAGAGGTCATCGACCCTTGTTATGTGCAATTTCAATGGACAGGATTAAAAATTGGGGCATTTTATACAAGTGTGACAAAAATTGTAATTACATGTGGATTTCCATTTTTCTAGGTCATGAGGGTCCATTTATAGTGATATTACACTTAGAAGTCAAGGTTAAGATGAAGATCACTCTAAAATATATGATGTGTTATGTCAATTTCAACAACTTTTATGATTTTGTAGCATATTGCCAAGCAGTATATACTTTGTAATTGTAAAATGACTTCCAAATGAGTGATACAAGTGATACAGGCCTAATGTGAGTATTCTAATCATTGCAGTCTCCAGAATATGCACAAAGGGCAGTACATTTCAATTCTGCTTTTTTGCACTTGCAGTGACCACAACTATGAAGGGCCGCATAAGACTTTATCTATCCTGACCCTCTCACATGCATATATTCTCACTCTCACATACGTATATTCTCCTCTCACATACATATATTCTCACTCTCACATGCATACATTGTCCTCTCACATACGTACATTCTCCTCTCACATACATATATTCTCCTCTCACATACGTACATTCTCACTCTCACATACGTATATTCTCCTCTCACATACATATATTCTCACTCTCACATACGTACATTCTCCTCTCATATACATATATTCTCCTTTCACATGCATACATTCTCCTCTCACATACGTATATTCTCCTCTCACATACGTACATTCTCCTCTCATATACATATATTCTCCTTTCACATGGATACATTCTCCTCTCACATGCATACATTCTCCTCTCACATACATATATTCTCCTCTCACATACATATATTCTCCTCTCACATACGTACATTCTCCTCTCACATGCATACATTCTCCTCTCACATACATATATTCTCCTCTCACATACGTACATTCTCACTCTCACATACGTATATTCTCCTCTCACATGCATATATTCTCACTCTCACATACGTACATTCTCCTCTCATATACATATATTCTCCTTTCACATGCATACATTCTCCTCTCACATACATATATTCTCCTCTCGCATATATTCTCACTCTCACATACGTATATTCTCCTCTCACATACATATATTCTCACTCTCACATGCATACATTGTCCTCTCACATACGTACATTCTCCTCTCACATACATATATTCTCCTCTCACATATGTACATTCTCACTCTCACATATGTATATTCTCCTCTCACATACATATATTCTCACTCTCACATACGTACATTCTCCTCTCATATACATATATTCTCCTTTCACATGCATACATTCTCCTCTCACATACATATATTCTCCTCTCACATACATATATTCTCCTCTCACATACATATATTCTCCTCTCACATACGTACATTCTCCTCTCACATGCATACATTCTCCTCTCACATACATATATTCTCCTCTCACATACGTACATTCTCCTCTCACATACGTACATTCTCCTCTCACATACGTACATTCTCCTCCCACATACACACGTTCTCCTCTCACATACATATATTCTCCTCTCACATACGTACATTCTCCTCTCACATACATACATTCTCCTCTCACATGCATACATTCTCCTCCCACATACACAAATTCTCCTCTCACATACATATATTCTCCTCTTACATACGTATATTCTCCTCTCATCTACATCTATTGTCCTCTACGTAGATTCTGCATACATTCTCCTCAACTGGACTGACTGATGCCAATGTCTAAAGCCAAGCCTTGCACATTTACTATGAGGAGCCATACAAGACATTATCCATACTGGCCCTTTTACGTACATATATACTTGCTCTCTCACATACATACATTCTCACTCTCACATGCATATATTGTTATTTGCACATACATACATTCTCACATACATACATTCTCACTCTCACATATTCTCCTCTCACATACATACATTCTCCTCTCACATAGGCATATTCTCCTGTCACATACGTATATATAAAATTACATAATTATATAGAGGGTTTGGAGCCAGAGGGGCGTAAGTCACATTTGACCAACTTTACAAGAGAGCTAAAACAAAATTTTGACCACCCTTTAATCAACAAAATGTATTTACCTTTAACCACAACATTATAGCCATAAACATACTTAAATGAGGTAGTCATTAAATAAAAATATGATATTAACATATTGAACATATTCAAAAATCTTGTAAAATCTTAAAAATATGGCAAAAAAGATAGGATACGCCTTTTGGGCACCAAACATTTCTAATGTTTTGAAAGGAAAATAGGCGTATCTGCTCATCCTTGGTTAAAAACAATGTGATTAACAAGTAATTTTTTTTTATTTTATTTCAAATACTGTATACAACAAACACATTCTGATGTGTTGGTCTCTCCACTTCTCTGTTTAGTTTAATTGCAATGTAGCCTGGCCATTTCCTTCCTATACAAGTACACAATTAAATTCTCATCCCCCTTTTCGCATCCCTTTGCTCCATTCTCATTTATGACTTCACATTTATGTCTTTCATTTCAAACACTTGAACAGTTTAACATCTATTGTACTTTCAAGCAGTTCAATTTCAGTTATCTTGTTCAGTTATCTTGTTATGACTTCACTTAAGCTAGGCCTTCTAAGCCTATCTAAGCCATAGGTGTAAATGGGACATACGCCCTTTTGGCTCCAACACCGATGCCCACTTCTGAGTAAGGTCTTTGTTGTTTTATTCAATATAGGTTGATTTCTGATGTGTCTTTTTGGTACAGTTAGATAGAGCTCATCAAGACCTTTCATTTGATATAGAGAACTCATTTTCGCCAAAAATGCCACTTACTTCCCTCTGGCTCCAAACCCTCGATATATAGGTATCTAGGCCTATATAGATATATCTATATATAGATATATAGGCCTATATAATTTTAGGGAACCCTATTGTTGGTTTGGCTTGAATTTTTGTACTTGATAGGCCTAATAACTATAAATAAAAATAAAATGTAAATAGGCTATATTTTGACTAAATTACTATTATTGAAAAAAATCTAAAGATTTTCACCAGAGATCATGACAGGAGGACAGAAAAGGGACAGTGAGATAGGGTAGCCTAGAGGGAGATGACAGGGAGAGAGAGATAGTGTAGGGTCGGGAAATGTCCCAGGCCAGACTCCAACCTGGAGTCAGTCACCCTCTATTATTGTTGTTGTCTAGAAAGAGGTGCCGCATCGTTGTATTACAAAAAGTCATGCCAGTCCTCTGTTTATTAACCTGGCCTAAATTGGCCTACAATGCTACCTTAGAAACTGTTCCAACAACTTATCTGAAGGCTATAGCTATGCTGCTTTATGATGTTCTCATTTGATTAGGCAAAACACACAGTGAGGCTGGTATTAAAATAGCCTAGCTTAACCGATAATTAGCATGCTTACCATACTGTACATTACTGCACAATGTGAAACTTATTGACATGGACTTCCCTGTTCAGAATAGCTGTGCAACACTACAATACAGAGAGAGATAAAGAGGCGCTTTGCCTGAAAGAAATGAAGGAAAGGGAAAAGGAGGGAGGAGAAATAGGGATACAGCAATACAGCTGACTTAAGACTGAGATTAAAAGCTGCTCAGTCTCCAATGCAGACAGGTGGACTGTCTCAAAATAAACAGAAATGCAAATGCCTAGTGATAAACAATACAAAGGAACATGGGGTGAGGCACCACTGTAAATGTGCAAGGCTTGGCATCAGTGAGTCCAGTTGAGGAGAATGTATGCAGAATCTACGTAGAGGACAATAGATGTAGATGAGAGGAGAATATACGTATGTAAGAAGAGAATACATGTATGTGAGAGGAGAATGTGTGTATGTGGGAGGAGAATGTATGCATGCGAAAGGAGAATATATGTATGTGAGAGGAGAATGTACGTATGTGAGAGGAGAATATATGTATGTGAGAGGAGAATATATGCATGTGAGAGGAGAATATACATATATGAGAGGAGAATGTACATATGTGAGAGGAGAATATATGTATGTGAGAGGAGAATGTATGCATGTGAAAGGAGAATATATGTATATGAGAGGAGAATGTACGTATGTGAGAGTGAGAATATATAAAAAAATGCATATCGGAAGTCGAGCAGAAATGCCATATAATCATCACGAATATCACGATTTTGCTGAATTTAATAGATGATTTTGTATTTGTTGATGCAATTAATTCATATTTTTAATGGAAAGAAACTGATATAGCGTGCTTTTATGTTTCATGTCCCATATCCTTAAGCGGACTGGAGAGAGAGAAGAACGCGTGTCAAAGTCGGTAATAGTGTGCCCCCTTGTGGCTGGTTGTTGTGGTCATCTGGAATTTGCACATTAGTTATTTATGCATATCAAATTATTTGCATATTAGCTAAATATTTAGTTTCAGCAGAAACATTTAGATTCAACATTTAGATTTAACATTTAGATATAACATTTAGATTTAGATTTAACATTTAGATTTAATATTTAAATATAGATTTAACATTTAGATTTAACATTTAGATTTAGACTTAACATTTATATTTAATATTTAAATATAGATTTAGATTTAACATTTAGATTTAATTTTTATATTTATATTTAACATATATTTACATTTAGGTTTAATATTTAACATTTATTTGTAACATTTAACATTGATATAACTATTTAAAATATCTCTAAGATGACAAATATTGTTATAAATGTGCACAAAGGAGAGTCTGAAAAATTCACACCGTTTTTAAAACACTGCTTTAAGCTAAATGTGACAAAATGTTGCTGAAATTTTCAGCACGGACATGCTTTACAAATGGCGCCCCATAGGTTTGGCTCAAATATTTACACACAACTGTACTAAAAGATTTATAAGGTAATCCAATGTCAGTAGCAGAGAAGATAACAGACTCGGAGTAAGAAAACATAAGAAAATTGTATTTATATCATTTCTGATCTCTCTAAACTGCAGTGGAAATTCAAAGACATCAATTTGATAAAGTCAAGTCAGTTTATTTGTATGATGCTTTTAACAATAGACATTGTCACAAAGCAGCTTTACAGAAAAATAAAGACTTTAAACATATGAATGAATTTTATTGCTAATAAATTTATTTATCCCTCATGAGCAAGCCTGAGGTGACGGTGACAAGGAAAAACTCCCTGGAATGACATGAGGAATGTTCCTTGAGAGGAACTAGACTTAAATGGGTGATGTATTTAGAGTAAATACACTGGTCTTCTCTGTTCTAATGTACTTTATATAATGCAATATTTTAATACAATACGAAGTAATATAAAATGTACAAAATGGGCTTCACTGTGTCTGGCACATCTCCTCACTAAACTCCACATGCAATATTCATGTAGACTCTAATCTGAGTTGATGGCTGAGGCTGGTAACTCTAATACACTTATTCTCTGCAGCAGCAGTCTACTTGCTTATAAATGAACAGACAGTTTATATATACACAATAGGTATGCTGAAGGTTATAGGAAGGGTTTGGGTATGTTTTGTGCACTTGGGAAAACTTTTAAATTCTGTCTTATATATTTGCCTTAGATTATTTCTCTTTTCAAGGCCATGCCTTAAATCTATCCAGTCCCTTCTTTCCTCCACTTTCTTTTTACCTTTCTTTTCAGTTTCTTCTCCAATTCTTCGTTCCTCTTTTCCTTTCCTCTTAGCTCAGGAAAATCCCTGAGAGACCATACTGGTCTCCGCTCAACAAAGGTGCAACAAAGGACTATGTCCAAAGCTGGCAGGTGCAAGCAGTTCAGGTTAATCAGCCTGGAGAATTCTGGGTAACTGAGATCTCTGGCTCTCACTGCTGCCATCCTCTGCTAGCTGCCAGCGGTATAGCACAACCTCATGAACATCAAGCTTCAAGAGGTAAGAGTAAGTCAGCAATGCTTCATAACATGGATTATTTTCAGCATGTTTTATTGCTACTAATACAGAATTTAATATTTGGGGGAAGGGGGGAAGGGAAATGCTTTCCTATACAGAATTTGGGGGGGGATGCTTTCCTGATAATCTGAAGTGACTAGGACAGAAATAAATGCTTCCATGTTATGTTTATGTACAGCTCTCAAACCTCATGTGTTATGAGACTGATCAGGTTTGATGATTAAATCAGACTCAGTGTCTGACTTCAGGAATTTGAATAGAAGAAAACAAATAGATTTTTGCTTTCTTCTATTCAAAAAGTTTTAATAAAAGAATGAAATAATTTTCATCTAAAAAGCATGTAATAAATATTAATATCTCATCTCATCTTCTTCCGCTTATCCTTGGCCAGGTCACGGAGGCAGCAGTCTGAGCATGGAAGCCCAAACTTCCCTTTCCCCAGACACCTCAGCCAGCTCCTCGGGAAGAACATCGAAGCGTTCCCAGGCCAGCCGAGAGACATAGTCCCTCCAGCGTGTCTTCCCCGGGGCCTCCTCCTGGGGGGACATGCCTGGAACACCTCCCCAAGGAGGCATCCGAAAGAGATGCCCGAGCCACCTCAGCTGATTCCTGTTGATGTGGAGGAGCAGCGGCTCTACTCCGAGCTCCTCCTGAGTGACTGTGCTTCTCACCCTATCTCTAAGGGAGCGCCCAGCCACCCTGCGAAGGAAACTCATTTCGGCCGCTTGTATCCGCGATCTTGTTCTTTCGGTCATTACCCAAAGCTCATGACCATAGGTGAGAGTCGGAACGTAGACCGATCGGTAAATCGAGAACTTCGCCTTTTGGCTCAGCTCCTTCGTCACCACGACGGACCGGTAAAGCGACCGCATCACTGCGGAAGCCGCACCGATCTGCCTGTCGATCTCACACTCTATCCTTCCCTCGCTCGTGAACAAGATCCTGAGATAGTTAAACTCCTCCACTTGAGGCAGGACTTCTCCATCAACCTGGAGAGGGCAAGCCACCCTTTTCCAGTCGAGAACCATGGCCTCAGACTTGGAGGTGCTGATTCTCATCCCAGCAGCTTCACACTCGACTGCAAACCGCCCCAGTGCATGCTGAAGGTCCTGGTTTGAAGAAGCCAACAGGACATCATCATCTGCAAAAAGCAGAGATGAAATCCTGTGGTTCCCAAACAGGATTCCTTCCGGCCCCTGGCTGCGCCTAGAAATTCTGTCCATAAAAATTATGAACAGAACCAGTGACAAAGGGCAGCCCTGCTGGAGTCCAACATGCACTGAGAACAGGTCTGACTTACTGCCGGCAATGCGAACCAGACTCCTGCTCCGTTCGTACAGGGACCGGACAGCCCTTAGCAAAGAGCCCCAAACCCCATACTCCCGAAGCACCCTCCACAGAATACCACGAGGGACACGGTCGAATGCCTTCTCCAGATCCACAAAGCACATGTGGACTGGTTGGGCAAACTCCCATGAACCCTCGAGCACCCTATGAAGGGTATAGAGCTGGTCCGGTGTTCCGCGACCAGGACGAAAACTGCATTGTTCCTCCTGGATCTGAGGTTCGACTACTGGCCGCATTCTCCTCTCCAGTACCCTGGAGTAAACCTTCCCTGGGAGGCTACGAAGTGTGATTCCCCTATAATTGGAGCACACTCTCCGGTTCCCTTTCTTAAAAAGAGGGACCATCACCCCAGTCTGCCACTCCAGAGGCACTGTCCCCGACCACCACACAATGTTGCAGAGGCGTGTCAGCCAAGACAGCCCCACAACATCCAGAGACTTGAGATACTCAGGGCGGATCTCATCCACCCCCAATGCCTTGCCACCGAGGAGCTTGCTAACCACCTCAGTGACTTCAGCTTGGGTAATGGACGAGTCCACCCCTGAGTCATCAGCCTCTGCTTCCTCAATGGAAGACGTGACGGTGGGATTGAGGAGATCCTCAAAGTATTCCTTCCACCGCCCGACAATGTCCCCAGTCAAGGTCAACAGTTCCCCACCTGCACTGTAAACAGTGTTGGCAGAGTACTGTTTCCCCCTCCTGAGGCGCCAGATGGTTTGCCAGAATTTCTTCGAGGCCGACCGATAGTCCTCCTCCATGGCCTCACCGAACTCCTCCCAGTTCCGAGTTTTTGCCTCCTCAACTGCCAGAGCTGTGGCACGCCTGGCCTGCTGATACCCGTCAGCTGCCTCAGGAGTCCCGGAGGCCAACATGGCCCGATAGGACTCCTTCTTCAGCTTGACGGCATCCCTTACTTCCGGTGTCCACCACCAGGTTTGGGGATTGCCGCCACGACAGGCACCGGAGACCTTGCGGCCACAGCTCCGAACAGCCGCATCGACAATGGAGGCAGAGAACATGGTCCACTCGGACTCGATGTCCCCCGCCTCCCTCGGAAGCTGGGAGAAGCTCTCCTGGAGGTGGGAGTTAAAGACCTCCCCAACAGAGTGCTCGGCCAGACGTTCCCAGCAGACCCTCACCATACGTTTGGGCCTGCCAGGTCTGTCCAGCTTCCTCCTCTGCCAGCGGAGCCAACTCAACTCTAACAATATTCATTCATATAAATATTAATCTATGAATGAATATTGTTAGAGCAAAGCAACTCAATTTTGCCTAGTCAAGTCAGTTTATTTGCATAGTGCTTTTAACAGACATTGTTGCAAAGTAGCTTTACAGAAAATTAAAGACTTTAAATATGAGAGTTAATTTTATCCTTAATTTATTTATCCCTGATGAGCAAGCCTGTGGTGACAGTGGCAAGGAAAAACTCCCTTAGATGACACAAGGAAGAAACCTTGAGAGGAACCAGACTCAAGAGTACCCATCCTCATTTAGGTGACAACAGATAGCATGATTATAAATAACTTGCTTCTATAACGGTGTCCTATATAGTCACAAAGTACAACTGGATAACCAGGAAATTCATTATAGTTTTAGCATGAAGTCTATTTTGTTGAAGTAATCAACTGTTCACTGATGGAGACTTGAGTGCAAAACTGTTCATAACAACCGCAGTCCTAAAGTTATCATGGCAATTGTAGTCCTCAGCCATCATAGAAAAACTAAGTCTCCAGAGCTATCTTCTATGGATAGTGTCTTTCAGCTGTCCATATGGGGCCATCCTCCACAGGAGCAATGTGATGAGACTCCAGCCAGACATAAGGATGGATCAGGCAGGTCTGAAGAGCAGAAGAGGTCAGCATCACTAGTGTCTTAGGATCGACATATAACTCGACAGAGAGAGACGGAGGGACAGGGGAAGAAAAAACAGGTTGTTCGGTATACCCAGTGTCACCTAATAGTTAAGAACAGTACAGCTTGAGTGCTGAGTGACAGCTGGGACTCCAGCAAGACTAACTATTACAGCATAACTAAAAGGGAGAGCCAGAAGGTAAGAGACATGAGGGAGCCCTGGGACATAAAGCAGCCTGCCACTCTACCAACAACAAACCCGAGTGAACATGTGTGTGTGTGTGTGGGGGGGGGGGGGGGGGGGGGGGGGGGGGTTGACGAAAAAGATATTTTCAGCCAAGACTTAAACACTGAGACTGTGTCTGAGTCCCAAACACTACTTGGAAAGCCATTCCATAACTGTGGCGCTAAGCTGTGCTTAGCTTGTGGAGCTGTTTTGTAATAGTGTTTAAATTGAAAAACAGAACAGGTTGGAAAAATCTAGAATTCTAGCTCTTGGAATGAAAAAAAAAAAAGGTTTAAGACAGACAATTTTACTCCAAGTTCTATTAATATTGCACCTAATTGCTTGTAATTTTGTTTCAATAAAATACCAGAAATATTTGTTTTAATTATTGACATTATGACCTTTGAATAAAAAAAATGATGTAGCAAGTGGTAATGTAATACACATTCCTACAATATTCTAAAATAAACTGACAATATCTAATCGATTTGGAGAATACACAAAAGCATATATTTACAGGTTCAAACGTGTATAGTTTTTCTGCAACTGCATGTTTTACTGTCACAAATGTCTTGTCATAGGTAACTGAGATCTGAACTTTATACATAAATACCATGCGTATGACTGATGTCCCTGGTATGCGTGTTGAGCACGTCTACCAATGCCCCGTATCAAAGCGTGCATCACTATAAGAACCATGTGTCCAATACAGTTGGCGTGTTGATCACAAGATGGAGGTTATGTTGTACAACCCCGATTCCAAAAAAGTTGGGACAAAGTACAAATTGTAAATAAAAACGGAATGCAATGATGTGGAAGTTTCAAAATTCCATATTTTATTCAGAATAGAACATAGATGACATATCATATGTTTAAACTGAGAAAATGTATCATTTAAAGAGAAAAATTAGGCGATTTTAAATTTCATGATAACACATCTCAAAAAAGTTGGGACAAGGCCATGCTTACCACTGTGAGACATCCCCTTTTCTCTTTACAACAGTCTATAAACGTCTGGGGACTGAGGAGACAAGTTGCTCAAGTTTAGGGATAGGAATGTTAACCCATTCTTGTCTAATGTAGGATTCTAGTTGCTCAACTGTCTTAGGTCTTTTTTGTCGTATCTTCCGTTTTATGATGCGACAAATGTTTTCTATGTGGAAAAGATCTGGACTGCAGGCTGGCCAGTTCAGTACCCAGACCCTTCTTCTACGCAGCCATGATGCTGTAATTGATGCAGTATGTGGTTTGGCATTGTCTCATCTCATCTCATTATCTCTAGCCGCTTTATCCTGTTCAACAGGGTCGCAGGCAAGCTGGAGCCTATCCCAGCTGACTACGGGCGAAAGGCAGGGTACACCCTGGACAAGTCGCCAGGTCATCACAGGGCTGACACATAGACACAGACAACCATTCACACTCACATTCACACCTATGGTCAATTTAGAGTCACCAGTTAACCTAACCTGCATGTCTTTGGACTGTGGGGGAAACCAGAGCACCCGGAGGAAACCCACGCGGACATGGGGAGAACATGCAAACTCCGCACAGAAAGGCCCTCGCCGGCCACGGGGCTCGAACCCGGACCTTCTTGCTGTGAGGCGACAGCACTAACCACTACACCACCGTGGGTTTGGCATTGTCATGTTGGAAAATGCAAGGTCTTCCCTGAAAGAGACGTCGTCTGGATGGGAGCATATGTTGCTCTAGAACCTGGATTATACCTTTCAGCATTGATGGTGTCTTTCCAGATGTGTCAGCTGCCCATGCCACATGCACTAATGCAACCCCATACCATCAGAGATGCAGGCTTCTGAACTGAGCGCTGATAACTTGGGTCGTCCTTCTCCTCTTTAGTCCGAATGACACGGCATCCCTGATTTCCATAAAGAACTTCAAATTTTGATTCGTCTGACCACAGAACAGTTTTCCACTTTGCCACAGTCCATTTTAAATGAGCCTTGGCCCAGAGAAGACGTCTGCGCTTCTGGATCATGTTTAAATATGGCTACTTCTTTGAACTATAGAGTTTTAGCTGGCAACGGCGGATTGCACGGTGAATTGTGTTCACAGATAATGTTCTCTGGAAATATTTCTGAGCCCATTTTGTGATTTCCAATACAGAAGCATGCCTGTATGTGATGCAGTGTCATCTAAGGGCCCGAAGATCACGGGCACCCAGTATGGTTTTCCGGCCTTGACCTTTACGCACAGAGATTCTTCCAAATTCTCTGAATCTTTTGATGATATTATGCACTGTAGATGATATGTTCAAACTCTTTGCAATTTTACACTGTCAAACTCCTTTCTGATATTGCTCCACTATTTGTCGGCGCAGAATTAGGGGGATTGGTGATCCTCTTCCCATCTTTACTTCTGAGAACTGCTGCCACTCCAAGATGCTCTTTTTATACCCAGTCATGTTAATGACCTATTGCCAATTGACCTAATGAGTTGCAATTTGGTCCTCCAGCTGTTCCTTTTTGTACCTTTAACTTTTCCAGCCTCTTATTGCCCCTGTCCCAACTTTTTTGAGATGTGTTGCTGTCATGAAATTTCAAATGAGCCAATATTTGGCATGAAATTTCAAAATGTCTCACTTTTGACATTTGATATGTTCTATTGTGAATACAATCTCAGTTTTTGAGATTTGTAAATTATTGCATTCCGTTTTTATTTACAATTTGTACTTTGTCCCAACTTTTTTGGAATCGGGGTTGTAGTATGTAAAGCTTTAACTGACTTTGCACATTAGTACCAAGAGATTAGTGTGAGATTTGCCTTTGTTGTCTGCAGTTGTTTTGTTTTAAGAAATAGAACCTACCAGGAAAATAAGAAAAGTTATCCTACTTGGGAATATTTGGAAATTATATCGTCCAGTATGGTAAGGAAGAATGAGTTATTAAAAAACAAAACAAAAACACTAAAATTCCTGCACCAGTATGTGTATATGAACGTTTGTTTACACTCCAACATTCACAAGATCAGCACATTATTCACAAGTTTGGTTAAAAGCAAAACTCGTACAACCTTATTTCGGTGCTTTAATCAATAACCACATTTATTAGAATATGATAATGCATCACATTTCTTTTATCCATAATAGAAGTAATTGCATAATGCCGTTCTATAATCCACTAGATGACGCTGTTACATGACATTGATACGCCAACACTTTTCCCAACACAGGTAGCGGAAACTGTCGTGTTCTTCACAAGGCTCCATCTGCCCATCACTAACTATTACAATCCCGCTGTTTAATGTACAAGTAAGGACAAAAGATCATTAATAAAGGCAAAAGTTCAGCAGAAGCATGTTGCAGCTTTAATGTTACGTGTCCATGATCAAGCTCATTACATCATTTTGTATTCATTTCAGCTCTGCCAAGTCCATCCCCTGCATAACTTGAAAATCTGTCTTACAGTGTGGCAGTAAAAGTTCAGCAGACCCCAGCTTTACACAAATTAATGCATCTGGTGCATTCTGGAAAGCAAAAGAAACGTCATTGAAATGTCTACAAGCTGGAAGAAAAAAGTGCTTTAGTAACAAAATTTGCAAGTGGATACATGAAGTAACATATCATCTTTGGCCTCTAACACTACACTGCACTACACTAAATATTCTTCTGTAACAAACATCTGACACCAAAGAGCTGTTATAATACAATTTTACTGTACAAGACTTTGATGGGGATTTGGTCTGGACACATACAGCTAAGTGTAGGACAGAAAATTGCCGACATTTATAGATGGCTGTGATGTTGCAAAACAAAGGACAGGTCTCTCTAACCTGCAGTCCTGGTCTCAGTGTTTCTCTAGGGCTTTGGTCAGCAGATCATTTAAGCGAGAGATCATTGGGCGAGGGTCATCATTCAGACCAGCTGTGATCATAGCGTTGTCAAAAATCTGAAACATCAAACATTGAAGAGATGGGATGTATAAATTTACGGGGTGTTAGAATATTGGTTAATACACAGTGACAACTTGTTGAACTAATAGCCAAATTACTAGTTTGACTAAAGTTTGACAAACCTGCTCAAGCAGCAGCTGTGCAAGATCAGGATTAGAATCTTTCAGCACATGAAGTTTCTTGATGAGTTCATGCCTGCAAAAAAAAGCAAAGTTATTATACATACAAAACACTTTTTCCAAGGAATAAAAACATGCATTCTATTCCCTTATAGTGGGTTTCATTCATTTGGTTTGATCGCATGTAACGTTATCGCTTAACCTACATGTATTATGCCACTCTACCCAATGGAGAATGAATGTGCGTGCAATATTGTTGCAAATATCGCATGTTGTCAAGACATGACATCACACGTCATGCGAATATCCAATGACAAAACTTTTCTACTGCACATGTACAGAATCATTTCTTTGTTAGCTGGGAATGAGAAAAGACGAGGCTAATCTAGTGCTTCTGCTAGGATTAGGTACGCTATAATTAAGCACTAAATAAATAAACTGAAAACTGAAACTAAAAGATGTGCTGAACACCCGAAAAGCTACCAAAAATTCATTATATATTCTTCATGCATATTTACAAGAGAAAAACATACCAACAGACATTGAAAAACTGGAAAAGAGACATGTTGGAGATGTAAAACTTCCGCACTAACGAGCGACTGACAATTTGTAAACAAACATGGCCGCAAGGTTTGCTTCATTAAAAGAGAATGTCATTAAAAGAGATTTTGAGAGAATTTTGGCTGCCAGGTTGCACCGTTGTGTATAGTTGTTGATGTTGATTTTAAAAGCAACCAAGTACACAGAGAAATGAATACTTAAGTCTGAGTGAAAAATACTGTGGCGAGTGTGCATGTAAGAAGAGTCTGGAGACAGAAATCTTAGTTTCTCAGTCGTTAGCCTGTGCTACTGATGAACGCTACACCAGCTAGAAGGTGACTTCAGTTGCGCTGATGAATGCAACACCAGCTGTAGGTGACTGCACTGCCTCGCTGACAGTGCTAACTCGCAGGTAAGCAAGCTAGCGTTGGCCTTCAAGAATGCTGATATGAAGTGTGTGTGTATATGTATTATAATATTGACTGCCTTTTTTTCGTTGTATATCAGATACTCGACTTTGATTCGTTCAGCATCATGCTAGCTGAATGGAACATGTCTGATATACTACCAATATGCTAGCCAATATTATTTAAATATTCCACCTTCAAAATACAGTTCTATATGACAGTGAAATTTTTATTAAGAATGCTCTCGTATCAGAAAATTGGCAGGAATCATTTTGCTTATGCTAACTTAAACACACAATACCATATACACCCACACACCATCCATTTTATTAGAAGCACCTGCATATTCATGCAATTATCCAATCATGTGACATCAGCACAATGCACAAAATCATGTGCAAGATAGAGCTCAAGAGCTTAAGTTAATATCAGAAATTACAGATCAGAAAATGGGGAAAATTGATCTTGGTGACTTTGTCCCTGATGTAAAATGCTTGAGCCAGATGGGCTGGTTGGAGTATTTCAGAAACTGCTGATCTCCTGGGATTTTCACACACAACAGTCTTTATAGCTTTACACAAAATGGTGTGAAAGAGATAACATCCAATGAGCAGCAGTTTCAGCATTGGAAATGCCTTGTTGAGAGAGATCAGAAGGGACTGTCAAAACTGGTTAAAGCTCACAGCTGAAGACTGAAAATAACATGACATGTATATGCTTAAGATTAAGGGCTGGGGATTGACTTGCCCTACCACTTGTTATCCTGATGATGTTCTTTTTTTTATGCTGGCAGTGTTTTGGGTCATTGTCTTGCGACATGATGAAGTTTGTCCCAACGGGAGTGGATTCAATTCTCTGTAAACTGGCAGACATTTCTGTAGACTTCTGAATTCATTCTGCTGCTACCATCATGAGTTACATCATCAATAAAGATTAGTGAGCCCGTTCTAGAAGAAGCCATGCAAGCCCAAGCCATGACTATTTCCACCCTGCTTGACTGATGAGCTCATATGTAGAGGATCATGAGCAGATCCTTTCTATGCACACACTTTGGGAGAGGTTAATCTTGGTTCCAGAAGGTTTGTGGCTCATTTCTTTGCAAATTCCAATATGGCCTTCAGAGTCTTACTGCTGACCGAAGGTTTTGCATATTGTGTTCGTATACTACCTATATTTCTGCTCTCAAAGCCTTCTTTAAGTTGGGCATTGCAACACCATCACTCCTGCCCTATGGTGGTTCTTGGCCATGCCACTGACTGTTGCTTCTGGGTTTTTCTTCACAGCTCTCTCAATGTTTCTGTTATTAACTGCTGTTGTACACCAATGGTTTCTTTCTTTTGAACCAAAAGAAGCCAGTGGTTGGTTTCTTTCTTTTTTAGATCTTTTTGGCATTTTTCATTCCAAAAGATGCCATGTTCTAAGTTGTTTAACAAAGACATACAAGCTGAAATTCTGCTCCATCACCTCATATTCAGCTTTTAATCTCAAACCCAAATGCTATCAAAAATAAAAGAATTGGCCTTGTCATTCCAATACTTTCAAACAGGACTGTACATTGCGAGTAGGGATTTGTTAATGGAACAATAATGGCTGTCAAAACAAAAACAAAAATGCCTGTCTGCTTTGCTACAATGTCCATTGTTAAAAACACTATACAAATAAAACTAAACTGACAGCCTCTCAAAATTGGGCTTCCGTGGTCACGTGATGCATTTGGCATGAGAGGTTTGTTTCTGTCGCCCTCCTGTTCCGAAGGCCAAAAATGTTTAATTATAACTGATTAAACCACAGGCATTTATAGTAATTTACCAGAAAACATGTCTAGAACTGAAGGGAACACAAATCAGCAAGAAACTACTAGAAGGAAAACGCGTATTGACAAGAAAATACAGTCGGCTAATCCTGATTCTGGCGCTGATGATGGCGACGCTGAGGATAGCGTTGCTAACACCATTGCTCAAAATGTCACGGAGAAGATTAGTGCCTTGATGGAGCTGAAATTCACCGAGTTACAGTCTTCCTTGCACGGTTTGAATGGCCGCAAAAAAGAAAATACCAATAGGATAACAGATGCAGAGAGTCGTATCTCAGAGTGTGATGATCGTACAAGTTCTTTGGAGAGTAAAGTTGCCGAACTTGAGCAAAAAGTTAAGTCCCTAACCGACTGAGTCGAAGACACTGAAAACCGAAGTCGCAGGGACAATTTACATATCATCGGCCTCAAAGAAGGTACGGAAAGGACACAGGGAGTCAAATTTTTTGAATCGTGGCTACCTGACATACTGGGCTTGGAAACAAAGCATGGGTCTATAAAGATTGATAGAGCTCACAGAGCCCTTGGGCCATGAAAGAAAAACTATGTCAGACCTGTTATTCTAAAATTGCATAACTACAACGACAAGCAGAAGATCCTGTGGCAGTGGGGGCGTGGTCAAGCATCAGTCTGTGACAGGAGGGCGGAGTCAGGGAAGGTAAGTGGCAGAATCACTACACCTGTCGTTAATTAATGTGTTTGTGTGTCTTCCCAGTGACCGCGCCCTATTTAAGGAGAGAGAGCGAGAGAAGAGGGAGCACTCTCTCCTGAACCAGACGGCTGATGTGTGTGCATGTGAGAGAGTGTTTAGAAAAGCTGAATAAAAGAGAGTTTTGTGAACTCAGTTCTGGCCTGCCGTCCTTCTGTGCTCCACCCACCTACATGAACTGTCACAGTGGTGCCGAAACCCGGGAATGAGCACAGAAGAGAACAGCCCCATGGAGTCCTCCCCCTTCGCGGACCTGATCCACGCCCTCACCACGGCCCAACAGAGCCAGCACCAAGCGCTGCTCGCCCTCCGTAAGGAGCAAGAACAACGGTTCGAGGCCCTGGTGCAACAGGAAGATCGTCGGGCGTTCTGGCACCTCCTCGCATCGGCAGGGTCTACCAACGCTCCCACTGCGGACCCGTCCCCTCCCACCTTAACAAAGATAGGCCCGCAGGACGACCCCGAGGCATTCATCATGCTCTTTGAGCAAGTCGCGGAGACCTCAGGGTGGCCGATGGATCAGCGCGCGGCACGCCTCCTCCCCCTGCTAATGGGAGAGGCGCAGCTGGCCGCGCTACAGCTCCCCGCCGACCGCCGGCTGGCCTACGCGGACCTTCGCCGGGCCGTCCTCCAGCGTGTGGGGTGCACCCCCGAGCAGCAGTGTCAGCGCTTCCGCGCTTTGCGCTTGGAGGAAGTCGGCCAGCCGTTCGCGTTTGGCCAGCAACTCCGGGACGCCTGCTGGCAGTGGTTGAGGGCTGACAGCTGCGACGCCAAGGGACTCATCGACCAGGTGGGACTGGAACAGTACATCGCACGTTTACCAGCAGGAACCGCAGAGTGGGTCCAGTGCCACCGCCCGACATCGCTGGATCAGGCAATCGAGCTGGCGGAGGACCATTTGGCGGCTGTCCCGACGACAGGACAGCAGATGACCTCTTCTATTCTCTCTTCTCTCTCTCCCTCTTCCTCCTCCTGTGTCTCCTCCTTGCCCCATTCCCCCACCGCGGAGGCGGGGGCCGGCACCACCCCAGCCGGCCCGCCGCACCCGCGGTGCCCTTCCGTTTCTCCCTTCTGTGTCTGTCTCTCCCCCCCCCTCAGGTGAGTGAGCCCCAGAGCACTAGTGCAGAGAGGAAGCCCGGGCCGGTTTGCTGGTGCTGCGGGGAGCCGGGCCACCTCCAACAGCAGTGCTCGGTAATGGAGGTGGGCGCGGTGGTTCGGATCCCCGACGCACCAGGAGCCGCCCCCGATCGGGCCGGAGCGTATCACATACCGGTGAGTATCCAAGGGGATACATATCAGGCGTTGGTGGATTCTGGCTGTAATCAGACCTCAATCCACCAAAGCCTGGTGCAAGACGAGGCATTGGGGGGAGCACAATTGGTGAAGGTGTTGTGTGTGCATGGGGATGTTCACAACTACCCTTTAGTGTCGGTCCACATTCTTTTCCGAGGGGAAAAATTTATAGTGAAGGCGGCGGTTAATCCTCGCCTTACCCACTCTATAATTTTGGGGACTGATTGGCCGGGATTTCGGGATTTAATGACACACTTAGTGAAGAGTGGGTCCTGCCATTTAACAGGGGGAGGTCCCTGTGTCACTTTGGCGGGAGCAGCTGTCACAGAGCCGTCTACGTCATCACCGCGTCAGAGTGAGGAGCCGCCGGCCCCTCCTCTCTCTGTTGGGGAATCCCTCGCGGATTTCCCATTAGAGCAATCGCGAGACGAGACTCTGCGGCATGTGTTTGACCAAGTGAGAGTAATCGATGGTCAAACGCTCCAGCCGAACGCCACCCCATCCTTCCCCTACTTTGCGATTATGAAGGATAGATTATACCGAGTGACGCAGGACACTCAAACTAAAGAGCGAGTCACGCAGCTTTTGATTCCGAAGAGCCACCGGGAATTGGTATTCCAGGCGGCTCACTTTAATCCCATGGCTGGACACTTAGGGCAGGATAAAACACTAGCCTGAATAATGGCCTGATTCTATTGGCCGGGGATCCGCGGCGATGTCCGTAGGTGCTGTACGGCGTGCTGCGAATGCCAGTTAGTAAATCCAGCGGCCATTCCAAAAGCACCTTTGCGCCCTCTACTGTTAATCGAGACCCCGTTCGAAAGAATTGGGATGGGTCTCGTCGGGCCATTAGATCGGTCAACACGAGGGTACCGCTTTATATTAGTTCTAGTGGACTATGCAACGCAATACCCGGAAGCAGTGCCTCTTCGCAATATCTCAGCACGCAGTATTGCGGAGGCACTCTTCCGCGTCATCTCCCGAGTTGGAATCCCGAAAGAGATTCTGACTGACTAAGGCACCTCGTTTATGTCACGTACACTGAACGAACTGTATAGGTTGTTGGGTATTAAGCCGATCCGCACCAGCATGTATCACCCACAAACAGACGGTTTAGTTGAACGGTTCAACCGCACCCTCAAGAACATAATTAAAAAATTCGTAAGTGAGGACGCACGTACAGTAATTGGGATAAATGGCTCGAACCCTTGCTCTTTGCAGTGCGAGAGGTCCCCCAAGCCTCCACGGGGTTCTCCCCATTTGAATTGTTATACGGGCGTAAAGCCGCGCGGCATTCTAGATGTGCTGCGGGAAAATTGGGAGGAGGGACCTTCACCAAGTAAAAACGAAATCCAATACGTTATTGACCTGCGCGCAAAACTCCACACACTCACGCACCTAACTCAGGAGAATTTGCAGCAGGCCCAAGAACGACAGACCCGCCTGTACGACAAGGGTATGCGCCTTAGGGAGTTCGCACCGGGAGATAAAGTGCTCGTACTGTTGCCCACATCGAGCTCCAAACTGGTCGCCAAGTGGCAAGGACCCTTTGAGGTCACACGGCGAGTCAGGGATGTTGACTATGAAGTGAGGCGAGTGGATAGGGGTGGGGCGCTACAGATTTACCACCTCAATCTGCTCAAACTCTGGAACGAGGAGGTCCCCGTGGCGTTGGTGTCGGTGGTTCCGGAGAAGGCGGAGCTGGGGCCGGAGGTTCAAAAGGGAACATTGGCATTGCGTACCTCTCCGGTCCCCTGTGGAGACCACCTCTCCCTGACCCAACTCACGGAGGTTGCCCAGTTGCAGACCGAGTTTTCGGACGTGTTCTCGCCCCTGCCCGGCCGCACCACCCTCATAGAGCACCACATTGAGACGCCCCCGGGGGTGGTAGTGCGTAGCCGCCCTTACAGGTTACCCAAGCACAAGAAAAAGGTGGTTCGGGAAGAACTCAAGGCCATGCTCGAAATGGGCATCGTCGAAGAGTCCCACAGTGACTGGAGCAGCCCAGCGGTCTTGGTACCCAAGGCCGACGGGTCGGTCCGGTTCTGTGTAGACTATAGAAAAGTCAACGTGGTGTCTAAATTCGATGCGTACCCAATGCCTTGTATTGATGAGTTGCTTGATCGGCTAGGCACGGCTCGTTTTTACTCGACACTGGATTTAACAAAGGGTTATTGGCAGATCCCCTTGACTCCATTATCCCGGGAAAAAAACGGCCTTTTCAACACCGTTCAGCTTACACCAATTCGTCACACTTCCTTTTGGGCTGTTTGGGGTGCCCACTACGTTTCAGCGGCTGATGGATAGGGATAGGGTCCTCCGCCCCCACGCCACCTATGCGGCCGCCTACCTCGATGACATTATCATCTATAGTAATGACTGGCTGAGGCACCTCGAACATCTGAGGGCCGTCCTTAGGTCGCTGAGGCGAGCGGGTCTCACAGCCAACCCGAAGAAGTGTGATTAGGCGGGTGGAAGTACGGTATCTGGGCTTCCACTTGGGCAATGGACAGGTGCGTCCCCAAATTAACAAGACAGCAGCAATTACGGCCTGTCCGAGGCCCAAGACCAAAAAGGGGGTTAGACAGTTCCTGGGGCTGGCTGGCTATTATCGTAGGTTTATACCTAATTATTCGGACGTCACCAGCCCACTGACTGATCTGACTAAAAAGGGGGCACCAGATCCGGTCCAGTGGATGGAGCAATGCCAGCGGGCTTTTTCTAAGGTCAAGGCTGCACTGTGTGGGGGGCCACTTTTACACTCCCCTGACTTTTCTCTCCCCATTATGTTGCAGACGGATGCGTCGGACAGAGGGCTGGGGGCCGTTTTGTCCCAAGAGGTGGAGGGGGAGGATCGCCCAGTCTTATACATCAGTCGCAAGCTGTCGGTGCGTGAGGGGCGCTACAGCCCCATTGAGAAAGAGTGCCTGGCGATCAAGTGGGCGGTCCTCGCCCTCCGTTACTACCTGCTGGGACACCCTTTCACCCTCTGTTCGGACCACGCGCCCCTCCAGTGGCTCCACCGCATGAAGGATGCCAATGCGCGGATCACCCGTTGGTATCTGGCACTCCAACCCTTTAACTTCAAGGTGATCCACAGGGCGGGGGCGCAGATGGTCGTGGAGGACTTCCTCTCCCGTCAAGGGGGGGGGGGGGAGTCGGCTGCAGGCCGGACTCGGGGTATGTGGCAGCGGGGGCGTGGTCAAGCATCGGACTGTGACAGGAGGGTGGAGTCAGGGAAGGTAAGTGGCAGAATCACTACACCTGTCGTTAATGTGTTTGTGTGTCTTCCCAGTGACCGCGCCCTATTTAAGGAGAGAGAGCGAGAGAAGAGGGAGCTCTCTCCCGAACCAGACGGCTGATGCGTGTGTCTGAGTGTGGGAGAGTGTTTATAAAAGCTGAAAAGCTGAATAAAAGAGAGTTTTGTGAACTCAGTTCTGGCCTGCCGTCCTTCTGTGCTTCACCCACCTACATGAACTGTCACAGATCCTTACAGCCGTCAGAGAAAAGAACGAAATCTCCTATCAGGGGAATAAGGTTTACATCCGACAGGACTTGTCACCTCGAGTGAGGGAGGCTAGGTGCCAGTTCAACGCCACATGCGAACAACTTATCCAGAGAGGAATACGGTTCCAAATACGCTATCCATCCACTCTATGCTTCACCCTCAATGGCGAGGCCCACTCCTTCGAGTCTCCTAAAGATGCGGATGAATTTCTGACCAGGTTTGGATCCGATTGACTACTAGGCTATTGATTGTAGAACCGACTTAGGCTACCCTTTTGTTTCATTCCTCATCTAGGCTAGCCCATAAGGAATGTCATTCTATATGGTGTTTGTGAATTTAATTTGCCTGTAAGACACCTGTTTCATTTTTTGGTAGGCTACTTGCTACCTTTTTTTTTTTGGTTTATTTGTTTGTTATTTTCATATTGGTCCGAGTCTAACCTATTTACTGGATATAAGGACTTGCTCAAAGACTGTGGAGATTCCTCATTTTTGTTTGCAAGTAATTGCAATTAGTCTACATTTGTGGATATAAGGAAATTCCTGATTAAGTCAGGAAATTGACTGATTTTTGTTATGGGGCTGCATACAGTATTTTTCTTCTTATAGCCTACATGCATCGCTTAATTACTTGGGTTTTTTTTATTTTATTTTTTTTATCCTGAAAGGGGTTTTCAATGCGCTAATTGGCCGATGGGGGGGGGGGGGGGGGGGGGAGAGATGTGGGGATTGTGCATTAGAGGAATGGAATTACCTTCTGCTCATGTTTTGTTCTCACTTATTGATGGAGGGACACCTCTTAGCTTCACTTGTCCCAAGTCACTGAATGCCATATTATGGCTGTTTTTTCTTTCTGTTCTGGGTGGGGTTTGCTTGGCTTTTCTGGGATGTGTTCCATCGTTTGGGGATGGACCTTTAGAGACAGCTTTATTTATTGTATTATTTTTCAGTAATTCTGTGAATTATGCTCCTGCCATTAAGCTATATCTGATTTCATCTTCAGCCTATCTACCTATGGTTTCTTCTTACTCAGATACCAATTCCACAGTACTCAACACACATTTAATTAATGACTGACATCAAAATTGTGAAGGGCATCAATCATGTTATCAAACGTCAGAAAATACTCTCCTTCCTGAAAAGGGAGAAATGTCAGCTTTTCTTCAGGAGACTCACTTGTCTGATTTAGAACATGCAGAACATGAGGAAGGGCAGGTGTTTTACTCTTCATATAACTCCAGAAGCAGAGGGGTTGCTGTTCTTTTACATTGTAGCTTGCCTTTTACCCTTGATAAAACGATAACTGACAAAGGCGGCCACTATGTGCTTCTGTCTGGGTATTTATTTGGCAAGCATGTTGGTTTTGGATGTATATACGCCCCTACTGCTTATGAAGCATCTTTTTTTTCCCGCAGCTTCTCTCAGACCTGGCTTCACTTTCCTCTTCATACATGGTCATGGGAGGTGACTTCAACTGTGTACTTAACCCTAACATTGATGTTTCACCTCCTCGTTCTGCTCTATCAAGGAAGAGCACCAAATTGCTTGAATTAATTAAGGATTTAGACTTGTATGATATCTGGAGAACATTGCACCCTTTGGATAAAGATTACACTTTTTTTTCTATCCCTCACCAAGTTTTTTCTAGATTAGACTACTTTTTCTCATCAAGGTCGGTCCTAAATAGGATAGTAGATTGCAAAATTGGTATTCAGTCTATTTCTGACCATTCTCCTATTGCTGTAACCATGCCCCCTCCTTATAGGGATCCAACCTGTACAGGTAGATGCTGGCGACTGAATCCTGTTCTGCTACGAAAACGGTGCTTCATTGAATATATTACTGGGGAAATTGGACATTTTTTTTTGCTGAAAATAGAACACCTGGCATTAGTCCCTCTACTCTATGGGAATCTGCCAAGGCATATATACGCGGGGCCATTATATCATACTCTTCAGCACAGAAGAAGGATGCCATTGAAAAACAATTGGAACTTGAGAGGGTTGTGCTTGACCTTGAGGCTCAGCTCAGGCTCTCATACAGTATCTCCTTGGCAAAACAGTTAGGAGCAGCCCGCTCTGCTCTAAATCAGCTGTTAACCCACAAAGCAAAAACACAAATATTCTTTGCGAAACACAGGTTATTTGAATCAGGCAATAAAACTGAGCCAAATCTGATTTCATCTCTAACAGATAAACATGGGTCTAGACACTTCAAATCAGCAGATCTAAATAAAGTTATGAGGTTATTCTATGAGGAACTTTATAGCTCAGACTGCACATCCTCTTCAGTAGTCAGATCCAACTTTCTGGATGGAATGGAATTGCCATCTCTGTCTGTTGAACAAAAAGCAGAATTAAGTAGACCGATTTGCAAAGAAGTTGTTCTAGAAACTATCAATGACCTCAAAGGGGGCAAGGCTCCCAGCCTAGATGGTTTTGGTCCTGATTTTTATAAGGCTTTTAGTAAGGTGTTAGTTAACCCCCTAACTGATATGTTTTTGGATTCTTTTGACAAGGGCTGTCTCCCCCCTACTTTAAATCTCACCCATATATCTGTTATTCTGAAGAAGGGCAAGCCAGCTGACCAATGTGGGTCCTATAGACCTATTAGTTTAATTTCAGTTGATAGTAAGATACTCTCCAGGCTTCTGGCGAGACGTTTGGAGGACTTGCTCCCAGTACTTATAAACCCTGATCAGACTGGTTTTATTCGTGGGTGCTATTCCCTCAGTAATGTAAGGAGGCTATTGAATATTGTACAGTTTACAACTCAGAAGAAGCAGAAAGCTCTGGCCATCTCCCTTGATGCTGAAAAGGCCTTATTTGATATAATGCAGAGATTTGGCTTGGGGGGTAACTTTCTTAAATGGACTAGAACTATATATCACTCTCCTAGAGCTGCGGTCATAACCAATGGCCTTTGGTCTGAGTGTTTCTCAGTGGCTAGAAGTGTTCGTCAGGGATGCCCACTTAGTCCTTTACTTTTTGCTTTGGCACCACTAGCAGAGCTTATACAGTTGCATGCTGATGTGAGAGGAATTGAGCTGGGTACCAGAGAGCATAAAATTGCCCTGTACGCTGATGACATCATCTTGTTTGTGACATCCCCTAAGTCGTCCATCCCAGCTATTATGAGCATATTAAATGAATTCAGCACCATATCTGGATATAAAATTAAATTTTGATAATCAGAAGCCATGCCTCTTGGGCCCTTGAATAACTCTGATGTTTTGGATGATTTCCCTTTTAGATGGTCAGTTTCTGGTTTTACATACTTGGGAGTTAAGATTTCTCCAGATTTGAGGGAGTTGTGGAAACTTAATTTTGCAGTGTGCGCAGCAGTCAAGAGAGATCTTGAGCGATGGCATAATCTACCATTGTCATCGTTTGGTCAAATTAGTCTAATCAAAATGAATGCCCTTCCCCATCTATTATACCCCTTGCAGATGCTTCCTATATATCTAACAAAGAAAGTCAATAGGGACTTGGAAAGGGCAGTCTCAAAGTTTATTTGGCAAGACAAGAAGCCCAGACAGAGGTTTAAACTGTTACAACTGCCTACAGATACGGGCGGCCTTTCTGTACCTAATTTGATTTTCTACAACTGGGCCTACCATGCTCGGCATCTTTGGTTATGGCTTCAAACATATATTAGGAACAAGGCATGTGTTGACTCTTGGGCGTGTTTCCCGCATTGTCCATGGAGCCTGGTTACCTGTGACATAGTTAACATTAAATCTGAGATAAAACTTAATCCTATCATTTACAATAGTGTCAGAGTGTGGCGCGATATAGTTACGTTTTTAGGGAGAAAGAATGTTAAATCTTTATTATCTCCCATTACTCATAACCCTGATTTCCCAGTAGACATTCGGTCCTCTATGTTCTCTGCTTGGCGAGAAAATGGGATTCATGTATTTGCAGACTTGTTCAAAGATAACACCCTAATGTCTTTCCAGCAGATACAAGAATTATATGACGTCCCCAAGACACATTTTTTTGGTTTTTACAAATTAGGCATTTTATAGCTTCCCTAACAAATTTTTCCCCTACTAGACTATCTCCTAACGATCCAGAAAGATTTATCTTGGAACGCAGAACTATAGAACACTTTGTGTCAGCCTTTTATTCTCAACTTACTGCGTCAGTTGTGTATGAGCTCCCCAATATTGCCCTTAAATGGGAGGGAGACTTGGGTAATGAATACATAGATGATGACTGGAAAGCAACTATAGTTAGTTCTGTATCTACATGTAACAGATTTAGAGAGACTCAATACAAAATACTTCATAGGCTCCACATCACCCCTGTTATTTTGCACAAAATGGACAGATCCATCTCTCCTCTTTGCATTAAGTGTCACTCACAAAGGACGACCTATTATCATTGCTTCTGGGAATGCAAGCTCATCTCCAGATTCTGGACTCGCATTGCTAAAATAAATCACTGAGATACTTGAGGTCAAGATCAAGAAAGACCCGTGTGTTTTCCTTGTAGGTCTCCCCTCTAGAGAACTTCAACTCTCAGCATCAAGATATGCTCTTCTTGAAAAGCTCCTTTTAATTGCCCGAAAGTGCATTTTGCACAATTGGATTAAAGAGTCGCCACCAACTATTACTCAGTGGTACAGAGAGATTTTTAACTTCCTCCCACGCGAATGATTACAGGCTATTATTAAGGAAAAGGATGAGCGGTTTCTAAAAATCTGTTCCCCCTTCCTAAACTATTTGCCACAGTATTTGGGGCATCTGCTTAGAAGAGGTGAACTTAGTACCTTTCTGAATAAAAAACCCACCTCCTAGGGTTAAGATTATACCTACATAGGTTAGATTGACAGAGTAACCTGACTGACTCACAGATGCATTTAGACTGCTGTATGTCTTTTTGTTTCTGTATCTTATGGTTTGGAGCCAATCTTCCCTTTTATTTTATTTTGTTAGTAGTATTTTTTGTTTATTTATGTTTTTATTCTATTACTCATTTTTTCCTGATTTCTTGTATGCCTATTACAACCCCGATTCCAAAAAAGTTGGGACAAAGTACAAATTGTAAATAAAAACAGAATGCAATCATGTGGAAGTTTCAAAATTCCATACTTTATTCAGAATAGAACATAGATGACATATCAAATGTTTAAACTGAGAAAATGTATCATTTAAAGAGAAAAATTGGGTGATTTTAAATTTCATGACAGCAACACATCTCAAAAAAGTTGGGACAAGGCCATGTTTACCACTGTGAGACATCCCCTTTTCTCTTTACAACAGTCTGTAAACGTCTGGGGACTGAGGAGACAAGTTGCTCAAGTTTAGGGATAGGAATGTTAACCCATTCTTGTCTAATGTAGGATTCTAGTTGCTCAACTGTCTTAGGTCTTTTTTTGTCGTATCTTCCATTTTATGATGCGCCAACTGTTTTCTGTGGGTGAAAGATCTGGACTGCAGGCTGGTCAGTTCAGTACCCGGACCCTTCTTCTACGCAGCCATGATGCTGTAATTGATGCAATATGTGGTTTGGCATTGTCATATTGGAAAATGCAAGGTCTTCCCTGAAAGAGACATCGTCTGGATAGGAGCATATGTCGCTCTAGAACCTGGATATACCTTTCAGCATTGATGGTGTCTTTCCAGATGTGTAAGCTGCCCATGCCACACGCACTAATGCAACCCCATACCATCAGAGATGCAGGCTTCTGAACTGAGCGCTGATAACAACTTGGGTCGTCCTTCTCCTCTTTAGTCTGAATGACACGGCGTCCCTGATTTCCATAAAAAACTTCAAATTTTGATTCATCTGACCACAGAACAGTTTTCCACTTTGCCACAGTCCATTTTAAATGAGCCTTGGCCCAGAGAAGACGTCTGTGCTTCTGGATCATGTTTAGATACGGCTTCTTCTTTGAACTATAGAGTTTTAGCTGGCAATGGTGGATGGCACGGTGAATTGTGTTCACAGATAATGTTCTCTGGAAATATTCCTGAGCCCATTTTGTGATTTCCAATACAGAAGCATGCCTGTATGTGATGCAGTGCCGTCTAAGGGCCCGAAGATCACGGGCGCTCAGTATGGTTTTCCGGCCTTGACCCTTACGCACAAAGATTCTTCCAGATTCTCTAAATCTTTTGATGATATTATGCACTGTAGATGATGATATGTTCAAACTCTTTGCAATTTTACACTGTCGAACTCCTTTCTGATATTGCTCCACTATTTGTCGGCACAGAATTTGGGGGATTGGTGATCCTCTTCCCATCTTTACTTCTGAGAGCCGCTGCCACTCCAAGATGCTCTTTTTATACCCAGTCATGTTAATAACCTATTGCCAATTGACCTAATGAGTTGCAATTTGGTCCTCCAGCTGTTCCTTTTTTGTACCTTTAACTTTTCCAGCCTCTTATTGCCCCTGTCCCAACTTTTTTGAGATGTGTTGCTGTCATGAAATTTCAAATGAGCCAATATTTGGCATGAAATTTCAAAATGTCTCACTTTCAACATTTGATATGTTGTCTATGTTCTATTGTGAATACAGTATCAGTTTTTGAGATTTGTAAATTATTGCATTCCGTTTTTATTTACAATTTGTACTTTGTCCCAACTTTTTTGGAATCAGGGTTGTACTATAATTACTATTATTGACATTACTACTACTTATTTTTTTGTTAATATCTGCGTTGTGTAGTTGTCTATGGGGGGTAAGGGGCGGCTGGGTGGGTGGGATGTGATGTATTTTGTTGTTATTGTCCTTTGTTTAAATTCAATAAAGAGAGTTTATAAAAAAAAAATTGGGCTTCCGTGGTTATCAAAATGCTTTCCCTTCATCCATTAATAAACTACTGCTGCTAATTGTTTTTTTTTCATAACTTGGTGCCAATAATGACAACTTTATAATTTTTTTTGTTGCAAGTGCTTTAAATAGTAATTTTGAGACGAAAATTGTGTGCGTCATTTGATGTCCATTCAACTATGACCTAAAGATTTGAGGCTATAACTTCAATACTCTCAAAACCATGCTTCACTGTAATTCATAGACCATGTACACGTGATGATGTGCACTTTTACTGGTACCGGTCAAGTGAAACAAAATTGTGTGTGAAGATCTTTGTTGGCATTAGTGTCGATAGGTAACAGCTACACCAACATAATGAATTAGTTATTTTTTAATCTAGATGGATAATTATTCTTATACTTGGAACTCAAGTTTATGCAAGATTCTTGTTTGTCAATGTTGAAATTAATGAAAGTGTTTCATTAATGGGTGTGTTTGATGAACGTGCCTTTAAAATTGCACTGCACTGCCTGGAACATGTGCCTCTAATGCGCAAAAAAAAAAAAAAAATCCACCGCACGCCCCCCCCCCCAACAGCCCACTGAACACATTTCATTGCCATTTTTAAAAGTGTAAAAAAGTGTGCTGCAGTCTTTCGAAATGATGTGATGCGGTTCAGTCCCGCATCGCATTGTCACAGTCATGATATTAAAAACTCAAAGCAGCCTTTCTTTATTGTGTTTGCACTATGAGGATACCAAACTTATATACACTATATTGCCAAAAGTATTTGCTCACCCATCCAAATTATCGGAATCAGGTGTTCCAATCACTTCTATGGCCACAGGTGTATAAAATCAAGCACCTAGGCATGCAGACTGTTTTTACAGTTTGGAGCTGGCCCCTTCCTCTTCCAACATGACTGTGCACCAGTGCACAAAGCAAGGTCCATAAAGACATGGATGAACTTGACTGGCCTGCACAGAGTCCTGACCTCAACCCGATAGAACACCTTTGGGATGAATTAGAGGGGAGACTGAGAGCCAGGCCTTCTCGTCCAACATCAGTGTGTGACCTCACAATTGCGCTTCTGGAAGAATGGTCAATAAACACACTCCTAAACCTTGTGGACAGCCTTCCCAGAAGAGTTGAAGCTGTTCTAGCTGCAAAGGGTGGACCGACATCATATTGAACCCTATGGATTAGGAATGGGATGTCACTTAAGCTCATATGTGAGTCAAGGCAGGTGAGCAAATACTTTTGGCAATATAGTGTATCTTGTTGAGGGATGGTCTTAGCCAACTAACAGCATCATTTATATCTTCCTACATGAAAATTCAAATCCTAGTGTCCCACTTTGTGGTTCCGTTAGCCAGGGCTCGAAATTCATTTTTTTTTTTTTTCACCAGCCAGCCGGGTTAGTTACCTTCCAAAGTAACTAGCCAAACAGAAAATCAACTAGCCAAAATTTGTTCATGTATGAATTTGACTTCTGTCAAAAATAACGCAAAAGAGAGTAGTTACCATTGTTCATGACTAATGTGCATTTATTTCAAGACCCGAGTATTTTGATACTGTTGTTAAATACATAAATGAGAACAACACAGAGCACCATAATATAATATCAACAAATAATAATATATTGGAAAACTTGGCAACTTGGTGTATGAGTATTGAAAGCAAATATACTTACTATCATGACTATAGCACCCAAAATATGTCCAACATGCTTTCTGTATTTAACAATTTATGAGAGAGAAAGCATTAGGAGCTTCATATTGACTAGGAATCAACTTGAAAAAAAATGAATTATTCCATAAAAATCGTATTGCAGCCAAGGCCTACCCTGCTCCCACATTTGCTTATAAGTCCTTTGTCATTTCTCCTCTTCAGACCAAGGTCGCTTTGTCCCCGTCTCTGGCGGTTTCTGTACACCTTTCAGAAAATTCCACATCGCAACGTAGCTTTGGCAGATGTAGATGTAAACAACAACAAAAAAAAAAACGTGTTTAAATGGACGATAATGTGGCCACATCTATTGAATTTGATAACGTGATGTGGCAGCGGGGGCATGGTCAAGCGTCGGTCTGTGAATGGAGGGCGGAGTCAGGGAAGGTAAGTGGTGGAATCATTGCACCTGATGGGGATTAACCTGTTTTTATGTATCTTCCCCAGTGACCGCACCCTTTAAAAGGAGAGGAGAGCAGAGAAAGGGAGCTCTCTCCAACCAGAACACATGTGCGTGCGCGTGCGTGCGTGCGCAGCTGGGAAGTGATAAAAGGCTGAAAAGCTAGCAATAAATAGTTCATTGAGAACTCAGTTCTGGCCTGCAGTGCTTCTGTGCTCCACCCACCTGGTCCAATACTACACGTGATTACCGCGATATTCAATGAGATGTGTTATACGGTATGCATGCGCAGTAGTGAAAAAAAACGACAGCCCGACTCATACGCGATATGATTCAGAATTCTTCGGTATTTTCCATCCTGCCGATAAACACATCGATTAACACAGACACGGCACGCGCTTAATATGTGGTGGCTTTAGTTGACAGTGTGTCTGAATCTTCGCTTCATATATATTTTTTATTTTCAACTAGCCAGCCGGGCTGGCTACTGACAGGAATTACCCGCCAAATGAAAAATTAAGTCGCCTCGGGTGACCAGACCACCGCGAATTTCGAGCCCTGCAAATCTTTACCACCCACCCACACACACACACACACGAGACACACATACACCCCTCCCCTTCCAGATAATACACCATAGAAATAATTTGTTTCTACTAACTTAATATTAACTGAAATTTGTAGCTGTAACAGAGTTGATAAGATAAAATCAACACACAGAATTTTGTAAACCTTTGTGACAATGTCCATTGTTAAAGGTGCTACACTGATAAAATTGGAGTTAACTGAATTAAAGCATACACAACACCGACTTAAGAAATGCTATTCTTTTTAACTCCATTGTTGCTTGTACATTAAAGGAACAGTCCACTGTATTTCCATAATGAAATATGCTCTTATCTGAATTGAGACGAGCTGCTCCGTACCTGTCCGAGCTTTGCGCGACCTCCCAGTCAGTCAGACGCAGTCAGACGCGCGGTCACTCCTGTTAGCAATGTAGCTAGGCTCAGTATGGCCAACGGTATTTTTTGGGGCTGTAGTTAGATGCGACCAAACTCTTCCGCGTTTTTCCTGTTTACATAGGTTTATATGACCAGTGATATGAAACAAGTTCAGTTACACAAATTGAAACGTAGCGATTTTCTATGCTATGGAAAGTCCGCACTATAATGACAGGAGTACTAACACCTTCTGCGCGCTTCGGCAGCGCATTGATATCTGAGCTCCGTATCAATGCGCTGCCGAAGCGCGCAGAAGGTGTTAGTACACCTGTCATTATGGTGCGGACTTTCCATAGCATAAAAAATCGCTACGTTTCAATTTGTGTAACTGAACTTGTTTCATATCACTGGTCATATAAACCTATGTAAACAGGAAAAACGCGGAAGAGTTTGGTCGCATCTAACTACAGCCCCAAAAAATGCCGTTGGCCATACTGAGCCTAGCTACATTGCTAACAGGAGTGACAGCGCGTCTGACTGCGTCTGACTGACTGGGAGGTCGCGCAAAGCTCGGACAGGTACGGAGCAGCTCGTCTCAATTCAGATAAGAGCATATTTCATTATGGAAATACAGTGGACTGTTCCTTTAAAGCAGATACGCAGAATCTTTATTTTAAAATACATTTCTGAGTGGATAGTATATCCATCCTTGAGTCTTGTATGCTGCATAAATGGGAATAAAAATAATACATATATATTTTTGAGAGTTAAAATTGACTGCAAAGTTGGCATTCGAGCTGCCCCGCTGAGCCAGCCATGCCGGAGTGCGTGATGTCACTGCAATAACCAGTTTTAAGGCCAAGGCCTTTTACAGCTATAGACCAAAGTCATATAAATAAAAATTTATGGTGAAAGTAAGAAATACCGTTACCGACTTGCTCAACTAAGACTGATTTGACTTCATTGATTGTGGGCTGACTCTCATTAAAACAGGATAGGTGTTATAACTTATGCAACATACATGTACATGCATGCATTTTCACTGATAAAACGTAAAAGGCTAATTAGATTAGATTAAATTAGATTCACTTTATTCATCCCACATCGGGGAAATTCACGTGCTACAGTAGCAAGAAAATGTCAAACAGATAACAAATAAAACTGAAATAAAAATTAGACAAACGAAGGATTAAATACAGAGGGCTATTTGCATTATCTACCGTGAAAAAGTATAGAAAAATTGCCTTATTGAGAGGCTTGGAAAAATTGCACATTACAGGTAGACTCTGTATATATACACACACACATATACATAAATAATATTTATATATAAATAATAAGTATGAATAAAAATAGTTTAGGGCCTATATTATTGCACATAATAATTGCATCGATGAGAGATGGCAGAGGTAGTAGTGGTGAAGTAGTGCAAATTAAACGACAAACAGGTTATTGGTGCTATGTTACAAGTTGTGGGTGTTATACAGTCTGACAGCAGCAGGTATGAATGACTTGTGGTACCTCTTCTTCTTACACCGTGGGTGTAGCAGTCTACTACTAAAAGAGCTGCTTAAAGCCCCCACAGCCTCATGTAGGGGGTGAGAGGGGTTATCCACAATTGAGGTCAGCTTGGCTAACATCCTCCTCTCACCCACCACCTCAATGGAGTCCAGAGGACAGTCCAAGACTGAGCCAGCCCTTCTGACCAGTTTATTAAGTTTCTTCTTGTCCCTCTCTGAACTTCCACAGCCCCAGTTATTAATTAAATAATCAGATGAACTGAGACAATCACATTCTAAACCAAATTAAATAATCTTATACTGGTAACTTAAATACACAATACAAGTTACAGGAATTAATCTAAATGCAGTTAAACAACGTGTTTGTTGGGGTTTTTTATCCAAATGAGTGTCAGAGCTTATCCATCTGTGTTCTCGCTTCTTGAAGGCCGACCTTGTGGCCGATTGTTTTGAAACAATCTGATTTTCAGTTGTTCGTTCAGTTCGCTGTTCATTCACTTCTTCTACATAAGGGCGAGATGGCAGCAATATCCAGTGTAGAAATAAAGACAGCCGGGTCCACTCCTTCTCTATTTTGTCCATACGGAGTACTCCGCCATTACTGCTCGGCTCAGGCAATTACTAAAACCTGGGACGGAACGGAACGTCACCGGTTTTAGCAACAACTGTGGGGAGGTCACTGCCCGAGTGATACGTCATGTCCCGTTCCATCCCGGGTTTTAGCAACAACCCTCGGCTCACTCTGGGAGGATTGGTACAACTGAACTTTGCTTTTAAAAAAAATTAAAAAATAAAAATACTTTCCTTTTCTTGTAGTTTTCTTTAATTGTTGATACTGCACCCTCTTTCAATACGGGCTTATAGCCAACACTCCTCAACAGATCAGAGGCTTCGTACGAGTCCTCAGTAAAACGTGCAGAGCAGAGGAAAGACCACTTCATAGGCGTCCAATGTGCACATGAACTTCTCGCAAAACGCATCCAAATTTTTGCAGTTTGAACATTCTTGGACCACGAATGCAACGTAAATCCACCTTCTGTCATGTTGCTGGCAGGTGCAGCAACACATCTACGTGGCATGGCGATAAATTAGCTCAAAATGGAGGATCGGAGTTGCAGTCAGCTCTGTGTTTTAGTATAGCGGAAATGGCGATGAGACTGACTTCCTGTTGTGATGTTACAGACGTCAAGGTCATTCACTCAGACCGCTACCTATATAAATCACTTTAATCATAAAAATTACTATATTAGATTTATTGTTAATGCTCAAAACTATTCCTGTGCCATTCTTGAGGTCTCAAGGCATTTATAAACAAAAGTGAGGCCATGGCTCTGTGTATATGATTTAAGCCAGTCTAAGCAGTGTCTAAAAAAAAAAAAATCACCAAATATTAGTTAAACTTTAAACAGGGCAGTGTTCAAATTCAAAATAGTCCTATTACTGCCAGTATGTTGTCCATGTCATCATCAGGACAGAGACTTTTTGTAAGAAACTGAAGGTGATATGGCATGGATGAAGTATCTGTTAGGATTCTCTTGCATCAATTCTCAGACATGCTGGTGTATCGCTCTTGCTGTACTAGTACATCTCAAACAATTAGAATATCATGAAAAACTTGAAAATTTTCCATCAGTTATTTAAGAAAGTGAAAATTTAATATATTCTAGAGACTCATTACACAAACTAAAATGTTTCAAGCATTTTTCTATTTTGATAGGCTCCAGCTTGCCTGCGACCCTGTAGAACAGGATAAAGCGGCTAGAGATAATCAGTGCGTTTACATGCACATAGAGAAAATCGAATTTCTGCCGTAGCTCGACTGAAATCGAAGTTCTAAATGCCATGGAAACACCTTAGCTCAGCTGAAATCGAACCGAACTGGATTTCTCGTATCAAGCTACGCGACCTAGATTATGCGATTGTAGCCGAGCTACTTAGTGCATGTAAACCCTATCGGGCTACGTAGTCGAGCTACTTACTTCATCACTGCCCCTTCCGGAAGTGACGAGACCACAAGCGGGAAACACAACAGCCTCAGTCGGCATGACAACAGTAGTAGAAACGTGCACTTCTGGAGCAATGAGGAGATAGAGTTCATGCTCATTCAGCTTAAGGAGTAGAATATATATATATATATCTCGATGTTGCTGTCCTCGTAGTCGTTCTTCTTGTGAACACGGAACTGATAACTTTGTTTATACTCTTGAATAGCTCTTCTTCATGACGACAACCGGAAGTGTACCAACACGATGGGGCGTGTAGCGCCACCTGTGGCTCGGGTGCACAATGTACCTCACACAATAGCTCGATTTCCTTGTGTGCATGTAGGATTGGATTTCTCTGGCACCCCTGCTGGGACCCTTAGCTCGATTACCGACAGTAGCTCGATTTGGATGTGCATGTAAACGCACTGACTGAGATGAGATGGCCTACAGTGCAAAAACTAAAAAAAAAAAATATATATATATATATTAGTGCTGTCAAAAATGTCGCGTTATTAATGCGTTAACTTGACTCAATTTTAATGGCGATAATTTTTTTATCGCGAGATTAACGCTCTGTGACATGATGTAGGTTTTTCATAAGCTTTTGAAACTGCCAGGAACTTGGAACAGAGACTTTGCTCAGAAAAACGATAGCAGCTAGACTGTAATGCCACGCCCCACACAGCCAGAGTCCTCTGCCCTCCCCCGAAGAGCCACGGTGCTCGGCTTAGGTTTCGTTTTCCCATCAGTGGCTCCAGCCCCACTTTGCAGTGGCTGTGACAAGACGTGTTATGCTCTGCAATAAAAAAAAAAAAAAACATTGGTACAACCAGTGTTCGAACTATGCCGATATTTTCGGGGGGTCCCTTTTTTTCCCTTGGGGGGGGGGTGCTTGCGCTTGTCTCAGAGCGCGGCTCTCCATCGCGCGTTCACTTCGGATATACAAATGCTTCCCGTTACACACGATTGCTGTGTCAATAAACATCATTTTGCCAATATTTTAGAGACCCCCCAACATTTCCCAAATCATGTTTTCAAGGGATCTCATGTCTGTTTCAGGGGATCTCGGATCCCCCGAGTACCCCTGTAGTTCAAACGGTGAGCAAGCCCATTCACTTTATGCTGATAAGAGAATTACAATGGTTTTTCATGTGACAAAAATGTGCGATTAATCGCAAGTTAACTATGACAGTCGCAACATTAATCGCGATTAAATATTTTAATCGCTTGACAGCACTAATATATATATATATATATATATATATATATATATATATATATATATATATATATATATGTGACCCCTCACCGAATCCAGGGACACATGTCGGCCGAAACGAATCCGAGATAATCGCAAAACAAGCATTTTTTTTCGAAATTTGTGATTTTTGTTTTTTTCCATCATGTGCAAGTTGAGATCTTGAAGAATGCAATCAGTATTTCAGATAATAGATTGTTTTGTTGGAAAAGCATACATTTTTTGTTGCAAATTGTCTCGTTTTTGTCAGGACTGTAGCCTGCTGGGGGGTGTGGGTAAATTACCATATGGGCCATTCACATGATTTAAGTCTTTTGTTTTTTTTTTCCGCGAATCAGCTGTATGATACGGGCTGAGCGCATGGCTACTTAAATGCATACAGGCGTGTGATTTCACTATGGAATGAGCAAGCTAAACAGAGTGCAGAGGAGCTGACACACCGCGAAGCAAACAGACACACGGTATTTACATCGGAGATGACCATTTCTAGCAAAAAAAACCCGCAACCTCGTTTTCCAGATTGAATGGAATACTTGAATGATCGGATGATACACGGACCATTCTAGGATTACATTCCATCGGAGCCATTGGTGTGTGCAAGGCGCTGTTTCTCTTTCTGATGGGGTAAGTTTATTAATCTAAGGCTGTGTGGTTATTTTTGCATGTAACGGAGAGTGTTGTGGTTTGGTTAAGCCTACTGTAGGTCACAACCGGACGTACGATTTTTTGGCCGTGTGATTTTTGGCGTTTCCCAAATCGCTGCTTTTTTTTTTCATGGAGAAAGACGCGCGTTGGCCATAAGTTTGTCTTGCAACCTGAAAAAAACGTAAGCGCCCGTAGAGTTTGTTTGACATGACAAAGAACCTCTGCGGCTGGTCTGCGGCTCGAAAATCAGCACATCACACGCGCGCTCTCGTGCTTTTCACACGCGCGCGCTCGTGCGTTTCATGCGCGCTCTCCGTGCGTTTCTTGCATGTAGACCGGCTGTAGGAGCACATACGGCCGGTTGTGACTGAGGCTTTACATGAAACTAGTGTTGTGTTAGTTGTGTCATCATCGTGCTATCTATCTTTCTTACGGTGTGAGTAATTTTTCAACCACAAAACGTTAAAGTATACTTTAGGACTTATTTTTGTACTTCATAATTGTGTTGGGCATACTTTGCATGGAAGGAAAATTGACGTGGTGATCTTTGTTTACATGAAAGTAGTATCGCGCTAGCTAGTAGGGGGTAGGGCTTTCCTTAATGTCATGCAAATAAGCACCATTATGTGCCCACCCTACACCCAGAGTAGCTGAGATGGAAAACTTTGAGGGCGATTTTCTCCCTTTTCTGTTTTAAGAAGTATACACTTTCAAAAGGCCACACATTCTTCAAATATTGTCAGATCTCCACATGGAAGGCATCATTGGAAAGGTTAGAAACTGTACTTTCTGAATCTGTCAATAACTCAAAATGCCCCCGGGCAGACATGTGTCCCTGGATTCTGTGATCTGCCACACACACACACACACACATATATATATATATATATACACATACATACACACACACACACACACACACACACACACACACACACACAGTGGTGCTTGAAAGTTTGTGAACCCTTTAGAATTTTGTAGATTTCTGCATAAATTTGACCTAAAACATCATCAGATTTTCACACAAGTCCTAAAAGTAGATAAAGAGAACCCAGTTAAACAAATGAGACAAAAATATTATACTTGGTCACTTATTTATTGAGGAAAATGATCCAAAATTACATATCTGTGAGTAGCAAAAGTATGTGAACCTCTAAGATTAGCAGTTAATTTGAAGGTGAAATTAGAGTCAGCTGTTTTCAATCAATGGGATGACAATCAGGTGTGAGTGGGCACCCTGTTTTATTTAAAGAACAGGGATCTATCAAAGCCTGAGCTTCACAACACACGTTTGTGGAAGTGTATCATGGCACGAACAAAGGAGATTTATGAGGACCTCAGAAAAAGCACTGCTGATGCTCATCAGGCTGGGAAAGGTTACGAAACCATCTCTAAAGAGTTTGGACTCCACCAATCCACAGTCAGACAGATTGTGTACAAATGGAGGAAATTCAAGACCGTTGTTGCCCTCCCCAGGAGTGGTTGACCAACAAAGATCACTCCAAGAGCAAGGCATGTAATAGTCAGCGAGGTCACAAAGGACCCCAGGGTAACTTCTAAGCAACTGAAGGCCTCTCTCACATTGGCTAATTTTAATGTTCATGAGTCCACCATCAGGAGAACACTAAACAACAAATGGTGTGCATGGCAGGGTTGCAAGGAGAAAGCCACTGCTCTCCAAAAAGAACATTGCTGCTCATCTGCAGTTTGCTAAAGATCATGTGGCCAAGCCAGAAGGCTATTGGAAAAATGTTTTGTGGACGGATGAGATCAAAATAGAACTTTTTGGTTTCAATGAGAAGTGTTACATTTGGAGAAAGGAAAACACTGCATTCCAGCATAAGAACCTTATCCCATCTTTGAAACATGGTGGTGGTAGTATCATGGTTTGGGCCTGTTTTGCTGCATCTGGGCCAGGACAGCTTGCCAGCATCGATGGAACAATGAATTCTGAAATATACCAGCGAATTCTAAAGGAAAATGTCAGGACATCTGTCCATGAACTGAATCACAAGAGAAGGTGGGTCATGTAGCAAGACAATGACCCTAAGCACACAAGTCGTTCTACCAAAGAATGGTTAAAGAAGAATAAAGTTAATGTTTTGGAATGGCCAAGTCAAAGTCATGACCTTAATCCAATCAAAATGTTGTGGAAGGACCTGAAGTGAGCAGTTCATGTGAGGAAACCCACCAACATCCCAGAGTTGAAGCTGTTCTGTCTGGAGGAATGGGCTAAAATTCCTCCAAGCCGGTGTGCAGGACTGATCAACAGTTACCGGAAACATTTAGTTGCAGTTATTGCTGCACAAGGGGGTCACACCAGATACTGAAAGCAAAGGTTCACATACTTTTCCCACTCACAGATATGTAATATTGGATCATTTTCCTCAATAAATAAATGACCAAGTATAATATTTTTGTCTCATTTGTTTAACTGGGTTCTCTTTATCTACTTTTAGGACTTGTGTGAAAATCTGATGATGTTTTAGGTCATATTTATGCAGAAATATAGAAAATTCTAAAGGGTTCACAAACTTTCAAGCACCACTGTGTGTGTGTGTATATATATATATATATATATATATATATATATATATATATTTTTTTTTTTTTTTTTGTGGCAGCGGGGGTGTGGCCAAGCATTGGCTGTGAATGGCAAGGAGTCAGGTGGAACCAGCAGGTAATGTGACGAGGTACACCTGTGTCTAATTACTGGCTGCCTATTAAATGTGTGTCTCTGTGTGTCTTTCAGACAGCCAGGAACGAGAGTGTGTGAGACACCCCATTGTGTGTATAATATGCCTACATATTAGTGAAAGTCACTGAACAGTGTCAGTAAAGTGAAAGTGTTCCTCGAATTGCAGCACCTGTTTCCAGTTCCTCATTGACCACTCACAAAGTTGCTACAATCTCAAATTTTGAGAATATTTCATTTTGAGTAAAACAGCATAAATACTGTGCATCTCTCAGTCTAGTACAGTACACGCAAACACAATGATGGGGAAAACTGCTGACTTGACAGTTGTCCAAAAGACAATCATCGACACCCTTCACAAGGAGGGTAAGCCACAGGAGGTCACTGCTGAAAAGGCTGGCTGTCAAAGGTGCACATGCAACAGGGATGACCACAGCCTTGAGAGGATTGTCAAGGAAAGTCGATTCAAGAACTCGGGAAAGCTTCACAAGGAGTGGACTGAGGCTGGTGTCAGTGCATCACAGACATCTTCAGGAAAGGGGCTACAACTGTCGTATTCCTAATATCAAGCCAAACCAGAGACATCATCAGAAGTGTCTTACCTGGGCTAAGGAAGGAACTAGACTGTTGCTCAGTGGTCCAAAGTCCTCTTTTCAGATGAAAGTAAATTTTGCATTTCATTTGGAAATCAAGGTCTTAAGTCTGGAGGAAGAGTGGAGAGGCACAGAATCCATGGTGCTTGAAGTCCACTGTGAAGTTTCTGCAGTCTGTGATGACTTGGGCTGCCATGTCATCTGCTGGTGTTCGTCCATTGTGTTTTATCAACTCCAAAGTCAAGTCAATGTAGTCGTCTGCCAGGAGATTTTAGTGCACTTCATGCTTCCATTTGCTGACGAGCTTTATGGAGATGTCAATTTCCTTTTCTAGCAGGACATCGTACCTGCCCAGAGTGCCAAAACTACGACCAAATGGTTTGCTAACCATGATATCACTGTGCTTGACTGGCCAGCTAACTTGCCTGACCCAAACCCCATAGAGAATTGTCAAGAGGAAGATGAGAAACATCCGACCCAAAAATACAGACGAGCTGAAGGCTGATATCGAAGCAACCTGGGCTTCAACACCACCTCAGCAGTGCCACAGGCTGACCACCTCCATGCCATGCCACATTGATGTGGTAAAGTATTGAGTGTATAAATGAACATACTTTTCAACAGTTGGACATGTTTGTATTGTAAATCCTTTTCTGATTGTTCTTAGGAAATATTCTTTTAATTTGAGATACTGGATTTCTGATTTTCATGATTTATAAGCCATAATCAAAATTTAAAAAGTACTGAAATATTTCACTGTGCGTGTTAATATAGAATATGCGAGTTTACCTTTCTGAATTAAATTATGAAAGAAAATGAACTTTTTCACGATATTCAAATTTTTTGAGATGCAGTAGTATATTTACACATATTGCCGTAGTCACTGACGCCCGAAGATAAAGGTTCTGCCTGGATCTACTTAATAGTTTTTGTGAAAAGAAATTAATGCCAACCTACTAGCCAAACAGACACGCATTTTTTGAAGATATGTTAATCCAGCACTAGATAAAGAGAATCTATTAAAAGGTGCATGAGCTGTTGAACAGGCCACAATAGCACAAAATTAGCTATGAATGACCCTTCCTCCTCCACAGCTCCATTTTCTCTTACCCAGGGTTGATCTCCAGTGTGGGCTGCAGGATTTGTGCCCTCTCCTCCACACTGCGTGCCAGCTGCTGAGTACGAAGAAAATGTCGCGCTGCTCCCATCTCCAGCACTGTGATCATGGCAGGGTGAGTGTTCAGACGAGGGGTCACCTGATAAAGCACAGAGACAAATGCTTTCAATATTCAAATGTTACATTTCAGTTCTAATGTTCACAACAATTTCTGAATAAACCGTTTGTCTTACCTTGATATTTGTGACTTTCTCACCAAGACAGTTCCTCATCCAGGCCATTAGATTCTCAGCTTGCTGCTCACTTAATTGTTCTGATGCTAACATTGGTGGTAAAAGTGAAAGAAAATAAGCATGAGAAGAAAAAAGAACAAAAGACTAAGGTGATTGCTACAGATAGTGTTTTAACTTTAAATTTTTTTTCTGTCTTGGCCATAAAGATGTGATTGAGAAACAACGGAGGTGTTAATAATAATAAACATGTCAAGATCTCTATTTTGATAGGGGTTTATACTGTCAACTGTAGTAGTGTATTAGTACTTAAAGCATATACGCAGAGCCATGGCCTCACTTTTGTTTATAAATGCCTTGAGACCTTAAAAATGGCATAGAAATAGTTTTAAGCATGAACAAGAAATCTAATATAGTAATTTTTACAATTAAAGTGATTTATATAGGTAGCGATTTGAGTGAAAGACCTTGACGTCCGTAACGTCACAGCAGGAAGTCTATCGGTCTCATCACCATTTCCGCTATACTAAAACACAGCTGACTGCAACTCTGATCCTCCATTTTGAGCTAATTTATAGCCATGCCATGTAGATGGCAGGTACAGCAACATGACAGAAGGTGGATTTACGTTGCATTCATGGTCTAAGAATGTTCAAACTTTAAAGATTTGGACGCGTTTTGCGAGAAGTTCACGGGCATATTGGGCGCCCACGAAGTGGTCTCTCCTCTGCTCTGCACATTTTACTGAAGACTCGTACAAAACCACTGATCTGTTAAGCAGTGTTGGCTATAAGCCCGTACTGAAAGAGGGTGCAGTATCAACAATTAAATAAAACTACAAAAAAAAGTATTTATTTATTTATTTATTTTTAAAAAGGAAAGTGAGTTTAGTTGCACGAGTCCTCCTGGAGCGTGAGCCGAGGGTTGTTGGTAAACCCCGGGATGGAACGGGATATGACATATCACCCAAACAGTGACCTCCCTGCGGTTGTTGCTAAAACCGGTGACATCCCGTTCCGTCCCAGGTTTTAGTAATTGCCTGAACTGAGCAGTAATGGCGGAGCAGTCAATATGGAGAATGAGTGGACCAGCCGTCTGATTTCCTCCACTGGATATTACTGCCATCTCGCCCTTACGTGGAAGAAGCGAATGAATGGAGAATTGAACAAACAACTGAAAGTCAGATTGTTTCAAAAACAATCGGCCACAAGATCGGCCTTCAAGAAGCGAGAACACAGACGGGTAAGCTCCGACTCTCATTTGGATAAAAAAAACCAACAAAAACAACACATGTTGTTTACCTGTATTTAGATTAATGCATGTAACTTGTATTGTGTGTTTAAGTTACCAGTATAAGATTATTTAATTTACTTCAGAATGTGATTGTCTCAGTTCATCTGATTATTTAATTAGCCTTTTACGTTTTATCAGTGAAAATGCATGCATGTACATGTATGTTGCACAAGTTATAACACCTATCCTGTTTTAATGAGAGTCAACCCACAATCAATGACGTCAAATCAGTCTTAGTTGAGCAAGTCAGTAACGGTATTTATTACTTTAACCATAAATTTTTAGTTATATGACTTTGGTCTATAGCTGTAAAAGGGCAATTCCATGTAAATGTTAACCTCACCATGCAAAAATAAAGCAACATGTAATACATCAAAACCATTCCCAGAGATATCACCTAGGCCTGTATTTTACAGATGTGAATAAGTTGAACCAATTTGTAACCAACCTAATATGTCACTGTCAGTCTGTCTTTCTTATAATGTAAAACCCAAGCTAAAATCAACTTTGATCATGTACAATTCTATATTATTGCCACAAGCCACAGAAATGTATGCTAAAATCCACAAAACAGCAAAACAATAGCCATCCTAAATATTATTTAAGAACTTTGATAGTTTTAGCTGATATTTAGAGAGTTTTTCAAAGGGTTATGGTGGTTAAATTGCTGATTTTCTAAACATATGCCATGTCTATTTCAGACACGTCACATCCATAACGGAATTTCGTCACATCCATAACGCTGACTTTTCCTTCCGAAACTCTGCATGAAATACAAAATATTTTAAACAAAGATTTTTTTAATATTCACCTTGGACCCCTCTATCAAATGGATATCTCCATTTCGACATTAGGTTTACAATTTCACAGAGTTTGATAAAAATGTACAGTCACCCAAGAAAAGTGATACTTTTTCTGTCACATCCATAACGCATCTTTTATTGGCATTTTCTGGCATGCCCTAGATGTACTATGGGAATTGTTCTTGTTCTATCACTTCTCCAGTATGGTACAGCCTTAAAATATGCAACACCTGTTTAAATACTGGGAGACAATAAAACATGCACTGGGTCATTTGTTGCCATTTTGAGTTCAAGTGTCACGTCCATAACGCTGGAATTGCTCAAAAGGCCTTGGCCTTAAAACTACTTAACGCTGTGATGTCACGCACTTGGATGGCTAGCTCAGCAGGGCAGCTCAAATGCCAACTTTGCGGTCGATTTTAACTCTTAAAAATATATATATTTTTAATTCCCATTTATGCAGCATACAAGAGTCAAGGATGGAGATAATATCCACTCACATTTATTTTAAAATAAAGGGTCTGCATATATCCTTTAATATTCTACTGAGCATTTGACAGTGTCCTCTTTCTCTTGTGTTTTTGTTTCGGAACGAAGAAAATTGTTTCTACGATTCAACACCTGAAAAGTTTACAATATGTAAGGCATCTAAACAGTATGAATCTATTTTAATGTTTTCCCCCCACTGGCATAAACAGTAGTTTATTTGTACAATACAGAAATAGCAGAAATCAGCTTTCTGTAGCTAAATATGCAATATTATAGTTGAGGGCAAAAGTTTACATAGATCTAGGGTACTTCAAACTCAATTTTTCACAACTCCACACACTGTTATATGTTGTGTGTGTTAAATCAATCAGGGTACCCAACTTTAATTTTCATGTGGTCAACTTCAAAATAATAGCAAACATCCAAACGAAATAAAAACTACTCCAAAACAACCCCCCACCCCCACAAAAAAGCAACAAAATGTGGAATAAAAGTATTTGATGGTAAGAATGTCCATCTGTCCACTTTCTTCCACTTATCCGAAATTGGGTCATGGTGGCAGCAGGCTAAGCAGGGTATTCCAGACATCCCTCTCCCAGCAACACTTTCCAGTTCCTCCTGGGGGATCCCAAGGTGCTCCCAGCATACTTGCCAACTTTTCAAAATTCTCATGGGGGAGAAAAGTGCATGAATGACATTTTCAGTTGGACGAGGGTATGATGCACGGTTGAAACGATAAAAAGTGGATCCCAATTAATTGCAAACCATTTGAAATTTATACAATTAAAGGGTTTTTGAATTGTTGATATTGCTCTATCAATTACTATAGGTTATGGGATTCATGTATCAGGCATGAGATAGCTCAGAGTGAAAAATCTGAAATAATACTCGTCTTGAATTTTAATATAATAACAATGAAAGGGAAGTCTTAAATCAGATTTTTAGCTGAAAAATCTCATGCCTGAATATTGTATACATACAGAGACCCACAGAAAATAACACAAGTGATGCTTTAGAAGAATGTTTATAATTTCTTAAAATAGTCACAGTGAATGAAAGTATTATTGGATTGCATCAAATGTGTTTTCCTTCTGTAAGCTCGTAAAAATACAGAGAACTATGTCATATAAATTAAATTTTAATAAGATTTAACCAAAATAGTAACAATTCAATTAAATAAATACTGCACTGTCTTAGTACTACTAAAATGCATCTCTCTCACTAAACACTTTCCAACAGAATTTTTAAAAAGCACTAGAAATACTATCCAAATCCTATCGGAATGCATCAAAGGAATTTGCTCATTTGCAAACTTTGACTGAAAGTTTTCAAACAAAATTCAAAAATGGCACTATAAATACTACCATACTATCAAAATATACTCCACAAAGAAATTCACTTGAATGCAAAATTTTAGTACTACCAAAATACACTCACTAGTAATCTTTCACTTAAAACCTCAAAACTCTATCAAAATCAATCACTTTCCAGATAATTCACTTGTAAACTTTCACTTAAAACTTTCAAACATAAATTCAAAATAGCACTAAGACACTACCACACTTATCAAAGAAATTCTCTGTTATGCAAAATTTCACTAAACACTTTAGAAGTTGTACAGTTTGTTTCTGAAATGGTATGGAAGACTAGTTTAATTTCACACTCAAATGTCCATTATATTCTGATTTAAAGTATCTTTACCTTAAAATGTGTAACTGGCTGGTTGAACATTTGCTTACCCATGGAAATTCATTCTCCCATGCAACCTGGTATTTGCATTCATATTTTTGCCGTTTGGTATTGGGTTTAGTGGCTATGATGAATGACTGCTTGTAAAAAAAATGTCGGAAAGCCTGGGTGAATCCTACATTACGGAAGTGACTGTCGTTCTGTTCGTTGATTTGTTAAAAATCAGTTGACATCAGCAGTGTTTCTCATACGATTCTGATTGGACATAATCGGGAGCGTTTTTAACTTGGCGGTAGGGATTTCCCAAAACTGGGAGATTATCCAGTTTTTAACAAATACGATCAGGAGGCGGGAGACAGAGGTTAAAATCGGGAGCCTCCCGACGAAATTGGGAGGGTTGGCAAGTATGTCCCAGGCCAGATGAGATATACAGTCCTGCTCACCATTATTGGCGCCCCTTCATTTTTTGCATAACCTGTACAATATCTTCAGAAATAAATGGAAACGTACCAAATTTATATCAGGATCTTTTAATTGGAGGTCCAAAGTAATTTAACAAAGAAAATTGTTTTTTCAACTTGCATATTATAATTTCAAAGAAGAAACAGAAAAAACACCATGTGCAGCAATAACGGCACCCCTCTTTAATATTTGGCTGCACACCCTTTGGCAGTGATGACAGCCTCCAAATGTTTCTTGTAGCCATCTATAAGCTTCTTGCACTTCTCAGCTGGTATTTTCTCCCACTCTTCCTTTGCAATTTGTTCAAGCTCTTGAACGTTTGCAGGGTTCTTTTCGCCAATGGCAGATTTCAGCTCACCCCAAAGATTTTTGATCGGATTGAGATCAGGACTCATTGTTGGCCATTTAAAAAAAAAAGTAAATTTTTTCCTTTTCAACCATTCCTGTGTGCTTTTGGATGTGTGCTTTGGGTCTTTGACTTGCTGGAGAACCCATGATCTTCGACTCAAACCAAATTTTCTTACACTGGGTAGGACATTTCGCTCTAAAATCTCTTGATAATTCTCCAATTTCATGATTCCTGTGATACAGTCAAGGCCTCCAGTACCAGATGCAGCAAAGCAGCCCCACAGCATTATGGATCCTCCACCAAGCTTAACTGTTGGTAGGGTGTTCTTTTCCTTGTAGGCTTCATTGCGCCGTCTCTAAACAAACTGTTGGTGTGCATTGCCAAAAAGCTCTATTTTTGTTTCATCTGTCCACAGAACATTTTCCCAGATGAATTGCGGTTTGTCCAGGTACTCTTTGGCAAAGATCAGTTGTTCTTTTTTATGTCTTTTCCTCAACAATGGTGTCTTCCTTGGCCTTCACCCATAAAGCCCTGTTTGGTTTAGTGTGCGGCGTATGGTACTTGTTGAAATCATGACCCCAGACTGTTCCAGGTTGGCCTTCAGGTCTTTGGATGTTTGACGTGGTGTTTTTTCCACCATTCGTACCAACCTTCGAAGACTTCTCTCATCAATTTTTCTCCCCCACATGTCCAGGGAGGTTCTTGACAGTTCCATGCTTGGCAAACTTAACATTATACACTGTTGAAACAGGGATACCAAGGTCTTTGGAGATGGCCTTATACCCTTTGGAGGTCTTGTGTATGCTAATAATAGCTCTTCTGATGTCCTCAGACAGCTCCTTTGTCTTCACCATTGTGACAAAGGAACAGGGAATAACAGGTGGCTTTTTAAAACACAGAAGTCATCATTCATTGGCTAATTCATGTCACATGGGCACATAATTGATCACAGGTGATTCTCATTTGTGATTTACCACAGGTGAGTCATAATGTGTTTCCATACTGATTTACAGCAAAGGGTGCCAAGATCAGTGACACAGCAAGCTTTAAGTTTTTTTTATTTTTCCTCCTCATTGTTTGTTTTAAATTGTTGTTTATCATTTGCTCTTTTGTATCAAACATGAGTTCTCTATAGAAAAAATCTGTTTCACTTGATTAATTTTTTTCAGGAGATATTCCACATTATGTACTTAAACTTTATGGGTGCCACTAATGGTGAGCAGGACTGTATAATCTCTCCAACATGTTCTAGGTCTACCCCAAGGTCTCCTCCCAGTTGGACGTGCCAGGAAAACCTCCAAAGGAAGGTGCCCAAGAGGCATCCTAATCAGATGCCCAAACCACTTCAGCTGACTCCTTTCAACATGAAGGAGCAAGCGACTCTACTCCGAGATCCCTCTGAATGTCTGAGCTCCTCACCCTATCTCTGAGGGTGAGCCCAGCCACCCTCCAGAGAAAGCTCCTTTCAGCCGCCTGTATCCGCAATCTCATCCTTTCGGTCACCACCCAAAGCTCATGACCATTGGTGAGGGTTGGAATGTAGACTGATTGGTAAATCGAAAGCTTTGCCTTCCGGCTCAGCTCCCTCTTCACCACGACAGACCAGTACAATGCCCGCATTACTGCTGATGCCACCCCAATCTGCCTGTCCATCTCACGCTCCATTTTACCATCACTCATGAACAAGATCCCGAGATACTTGAACTCCTTCACTTGGGGCAGCAACTGACTCCCAACCTGGAGGGAGTACTTCATTTTCTGGCAGAGAACCATGGCTTCAGACTTGGAGGTGCTGACTCTCATCCTAGCTGCTTCACTCTCAGCTGCGAACCGTCCCAGTGCTTGCTGAAGGTCATGCTCTGAAGAAGCCAACAGAACCACATCATCAGCAAAGAGCAGAGATGCAATTCTGAGGTTCCCAAACTGGACACCCTCCTCACCCTGGCTGCACCTTGAGATCCCATCCATGAATGTCACAAACAGGATTGGCAACAGGGGGCAGCTTTGGCAGAGTCCAACACCCACCAGAAACGTGTTTGACTTTCTGAAAAGAGGAACCACCACCACCACCCTGGTCTGCCACTCCACAGGCACTATACCTGACCTCCATGCAACATTGAAGAGGTGTGTCAGCCAAGATAGCCCAACAATGTCCAGAGCCTTCAGCATCTCAGGGTGAATCTCATCCACTTCTGGCACCTTGCTACCAAGGAGCTTCTTGACTGCCTCAGTGACCTTTGCCAGAGATGTGGGTGAAGCTCCCCCCAAGTCCTCAGACTCCATCTTCTTCATGGAGGACATATATAACAGGTTCAGGAGTTCCTCAAAGTGCTGCTTCCACCACCCAACAATATCCCTAGTTCAGGTCAGTAGTTCTTCACCCTGGCTGCGCACAGCCTGAGGCAAGCCCTGCTTCCCTTTCCTGAGTCACCGAATGGTTTGCCAGGACTTCCTTAAGGCCAAACAAAAGTCCTTCTCCATGGTCTCCCCGAACTCCTCCCATACCTGGGCTTTTGCTTCAGTAACTGCTAAAGCTGCAGCCCTTCTGGCCTCCCGGTACCTGCCTGCTGCCTCAAAAGACCCCTGGGCCAACCTCTGAAAGGCCTCTTTCTTCAGCTTGATGGCTTCCTTCACTGCTGGTGTCCACCAGTGGGTTCTTAGGTTACCACTTAGCTTCCCCTGCCATCTGATCCAACTCACCTCCAGGTGAGTTCACCTGGGTGTCCCAGACATACAGCCACAGATCTGATGATACGACCACAAAGTTGATCATCTATCTGATGATCTGGTTCTGGTACCAGGTACACTTATGAACCACCTTATGCTCAGATATGGTGAACATGTTATGGCCAATCCATGATGAGAACATCCAACAACAAAACACCGCTCGGGTTTAGATTGGGCAGGCCATTCCTCCCAAATCATCCCCTTCTAGGTTTCTCCATCATTGCCCACGTGAACGCCGAACTCCCCTAGGAGAACTATGGAGTCCCCAGGCAGCACCCCTTCCAGGACACCACCCAGTGACTCCAAGAAGACTGAATACTCTGCACTGCTGTTTGGTGCACAAGCACAAATAGTCAGTTTTCCTCTCAGCAACTTCCTCTCAGCATAGAGGTGACCCTCTCATTCTCCAGGGAGAACTCCAACACAGCGGTGCTCAGTCAGGGGCTCATGAGTATCCCCACACCTGCCCAGTACCTCTCACCCTGGGCAACACTGGAAAAGGAGAGGGAGTCCACCCCCTCTTCAGCAGTTTGATTTGATCTCCTGGTAAGAACACATCTTTTTTTTTATTTTTCAAAAATTATTATTATAGAATTTTCCACAAATTGCAACTGTCATCGCGCCGGTTTGTGGAAATGATTTTGTCGGACGTTTTGTATAAAATTTTTATTTATTGAATTTGCAAAAAATAAAAATGCTCCGTTTCTCAAAACCCAGTGAATGTGCAATAAAAGTTATTCCACTCAATCTCGTTGTACATGGCTTATAGCCAACTCGGCCTCAGCTCATGTATGACTCAATTTTGTGGAATAACATAATTAAAGATTAATATACATTACATATACATTAATACATTATATATTAATGCATATATAATTTTCCCCTTTCCTCCTGACAGGATTGGTGCAACTCAATCAGGGTTGTGGGACCCCTCACTCAGATATACTTTTTCAGTTCAGTTCACAGAACACTCTGCCACAGGATGCTACCACCCCTATTCTTCACAGTTGGAATGGTGTCCTTTGGATTAAAACCTCACCTTTTCTCTCCATACATAACATTGATTGCTGCGGCCAAAATTTTCAACTTTTGTTACATCTGACCAGAGAACTCTCATTCAAAAAGATGGTGATCTTGCAAACCTTTCATTCTGGCATTTTTGCAGTGCTTAAAGTAGGGGCTTCTTCCTTGCACTGCAGTCTTTCAGCTCATAATGATGTTGGATGTACATAATTTGGTACCTGATGCCTAACTCCTTCATGAGTTCCTTTATTTGTTGTCTTGGGGTTCATATAAAAATCTTGGGACCACACAGACACTGCACTGTTCAGGAAGAACAAATTACCACAAACTTTGGTCTGAAAGGTTTAAACCTTTCAGACCAAAAAAATGCATTGGCTCTAAACACAGCCACATATGTCCCAATTAACTCCTGATGATGACAACTGTCCAGCCAGAAACTTTGAAAAAAAGTTAAGTCAAATGCATCAATTTCTGGAATCTTCTAAACTGTTTAAACAGATGGTCAACTTGGTGTCAATTTTTGATGCACTTCAATTCTGACAGTAAATTAAAGCTGAAATAAATTGATTGCTTTAAAATTTATATAAATGAAGAATGAGGTTGAACATATTTAGCCTAGGTGTATGCAAACATTTGGGCCGAACAGTACCCATCCAGTACAGCCATAAACACATTGTGGCGGTGGGGGTTTGGTCGAGCGTCAGCTGTGCACAGAGAGGAGACGGTTTGAACTGGCAGGTAAAAAGTGATGATTTTCATATATGTGGTTTATTTCAGTGCATAGATTTACGTGTCTGTATACTTTCAGTGAGAGAGCTGAGCAGCACAGACCTTTGTGTGCACACATGTGTTGTGTGCAATAAAACCAATGAAAAGTGAGAGTGAAGAAATAAAGCACAGCTTTGTGTTGTCCAAACAACAGCGACCACGGTCTGCTGAGCAGGTGATTTTTTTTTTTTTTTTAAATCAAGCAAGAATGGACAAAAATTCCAAGTGCAAAACTGCAACTCAGTTCCCATATGATTAAAGTGTTATTAAAAGGAAAGGTGACATAATACAATGGTAACAGTGCCTGTGTCCCAACTATTTTTTTTTTGGTGTGTTTTTTGCTGGCCTCAAATTCTAAGTTCATTTATATTTACAAAATATAATTAAGTTGGTCAGTAAAACTATTGAAAATATTTTCTTTGTACTTTTTTCCAATTAAATAAAGGCTCACATGAATTAATAAATCATATATTTTTGTTTTTATTACAAAAGTTGGGAAACTATCCCAACTTTTCTAGAAATAGGGTTAGTATGTGGAGGAAATAGAACATCTTTGTACAATATGAACTGTTGCATATTAACCTACAGTCATACTACAGCTCACGATGCTTTGCGATGGGTTATCGATAAAAATGAGGCGTTTTGGTGGCGATGCATGGCAATATACAGGTGAATTAAAAGTTGTGGTCACACAGTAGGTGAACCCTTGACTGTCATGCCTCTGTGCACTTGAGTCTGGTGCAGCTCAAGCGGCCGTGCTCTTGGGACCCAGTTGACATGGCAGATAAGAACGCCATTTTTGCAGAGATTTTGCAAAGTATCACTGTCACATTTGTTTCTAGCCATGTTTATGATTCTGGTTAAATTAATGAGGGAACCCTCCCAAAGGGATCAATAAAGTTTTATCTAATCTAAATACTCTACTTAAGGATTCTGCTTTCAGTTTTGCTACTCTGACCTTGCCTCACTTTTTTTTTTTTAAATCACGCCTGCTAACAAACACTCTTCCTGCATTTACATCCGTCTACCGCCACATACCTGACAGAATACTTCAAAGTCTCTGTGAAAACAGCATCCTTATACATGTGCGCTGATTGCACTCAAATCAGCATCAGGTGTTTCCCATAACGACTGGATCCCAAGAGCGTGCACAACATGCTCCAAACGATCCCCGAACGTAATGAACTTTTTAAGCCTTGGTGAAGGTTAGGCTATGCCAAGCCACTGTATTGATAAGGCTCCTGCGAGCATTAAGGACGTGGATTCAAAACAAATACATCTCAAGAGGCCCAATGAAGGTTCCCCAAGCTTCAGAATGTATTCCCAAACCCATCTTGGAGTATTCACTGCTTAGTTTGTTGACAAAAACATCGCCACCAAATTTCAATGCATGCACTGAAATTTTTCGTGACCTTTTTGGCCATTCACGAGATAGAGACACCAAAAAGCAACTTGCGTAGCTCTGCATCATTCGCTATGCATCACACGATTGGCGGCGATGCTACCAATTTTTCCATCACCAAGTATTCGCAAACCTATCGCAAACTGTAGTGTGATCAGGGCCTTACATATGATGCATATTGCAAATATAGGAGCAAAAGGATCCAGGATAAAAAAAAACGAACAGTGCCTCATACAGCTTTATCTTCAAGTCATCCCACAGAACTCATCTTACCTGGCTTGCTGGCTTCAAACTTTTCTTCCTTGTAGTGATCAACTACAATGTCGGTTTCAACAGAGATGAGCTGCTTCTTGTCGAACTCCCGGAGGTGGAGCAGTGTTAGCTCATCAAATGGCTCATAACAGAAGAGCACCTGCAAAGTGAGCAAGAAAAGACAGGATGAAATCAGGGCATCACTGGACAATTTAGAATCACCTAATGTCTGTGATCACAATAGTGGTGTTGTGAAAACTATGAGACTGGGATGCACAAGTTGTTACTTTTCCCCGTATTTCCAAATATTACTTTATTTAATCTTGCAGCATCTTCTGACCTGGTGGATTTTGGGCTCACCTCCATGTCCTTCATTTTCATGGCCTCGTAGTATGGAGAGTGTTCAGCCAGTTGACGGCTGGGAGCACACAAGTAGTAGATATTCCTGGTGCCTGCCTTCATACGTGAGGTATAGCCCATGAGGCTGGTTTGCTGCCCAGCAGGCAATGCTGAGGACTCAAAACGGAGCAGCTTGGCTATGTTCTCCTGTTAAATGGCACATTAAAATAATAAAAAATATGATACAAATGATATTCACTTTATATGCTCATTTTGGTTATTACAAAGGTGACAGAGGATTGGTTAAAAGGGTTCTACGTGAGTGGTGAGATACAGAGTTGTGGTTCCGGTTCGAGAACCACAGGACACAGATATACGTTTCACCCTCCATTATTCTTCAGACATACGTACACTACCGTTCGAAAGTTTGGGGTCACTTTGAAATTTCCTTATTTTTGAAAGAAAAGCACTGTTCTTTTCAATGAAGATCACTTTAAACTAATCAGAAATACACTCTATACATTGCTAATGTGGCAAATGTCTGGTTTTTGGTGCAATATCTACATAGGTGTATAGAGGCCCATTTCCAGCAACTATCACTCCAGTGTTCTAATGGTACAATGTGTTTGCTCATTGCCTCAGAAGGCTAATGGATGATTAGAAAACCCTTGTACAATCATGTTAGCACAGCTGAAAACAGTTTAGCTCTTTAGAGAAGCTATAAAACTGACCTTCCTTTGAGCAGATTGAGTTTCTGGAGCATCACATTTGTGGGGTCGATTAAATGCTCAAAATGGCCAGAAAAATGTCTTGACTATATTTTCTATTCATTTTACAACTTATGATGGTAAATAAAAGTGTGACTTTTCATGGAAAACACAAAATTGTCTGGGTGACCCCAAACTTTTGAACGGTAGTGTAGGTTGGGTTGGTTTGGAGTAAGCAGAATTCTTGCACCATTTCAAAAAGTTAAATTTAATGCCTTTTTTTAAACCGTCACAAATATTTAGACTATTTCATTGATAGAAAACAATTTGAGTCCTACTACATAAATAAGATTAATAACATCAAGGAGCTTAACAATTTAAGACCTCAAAACAGCTTGTCCCAAGCCAAAAAGTTGAAAAAATGTTGCATATGACTCGGAAAAATAACACAAAAGTTATGAGTGGATCACATGCCAAGAGACAGACGTAAGATAAACCAAGTAAACAAAAGCCATTCAACTACCACCCATTGTTTCATAACATCACCCCAAACTCCAAGATATCTCTGCTGCTGTCTTTTCAATTTCACAGTCTAGGTTTGACCAACTCTCCACTCTTTTCCTTGCAGGTTTTTCTCATGGAGTTGGATTTAGTGAGGACTCTGGCCAGCTTGGTCCCAGCTGCATTCTCAGACTTCTCTGCAAGGCTTTCTGCATCCTTTTCTAGTGTTTCACAAACATCTACAGTACATTACAGACATTTAGCAAACACTCTTATCCCAAGCAACATACAAGCACAGTTCAGTCTTTGAGCCTTCAGCGGTGAGACAAAACTGCTCAAAGTCGACCGTTGAGAAGTTGCTTGAGAGTATGAACTTATAGGAGTGTTATGTTCAGACACAACAGACATTAGCATAGCTCCACTACCACTAACATTAACTGCCACTGCATTCCACTGGTGCCTTTGAGATCTCATGTGGGATTCAATGGTCTTCACCTCCATGATCCCCAAGGAGAAGGTCTGTTGGCATAGACTGCACCTTGCCTCATAGGCTCCTGCCAGCTCCAACCAACTCCAAAATTTATCTTCCTCTAATAATTTCTCGTTAAATTTGCAACGTCCCATCTTGCCGCATTTAGCAACTAGCAATGACTTACTGTTTACAGAAGACACGCAACGGAACTTCAATGCTAGCGGATGTATACGTAATGTGAAACTTACATTAAAGACGGAGTATCTCTGTGTCTAATACTAATCAAACAAATATACACAATAACGTTTTATGGTGGGCCACTGTACATGACAATTTTTCCCCCATTGGCCTTAAATGCATCTGCAAATTTAATACCTTACAACAAATTTACTATGAATATGATGATTTATGATCTTAATTTTGCTGATTTTATTTTGACTTTTTAAGGAGCCACAGGAACCCCAATAAGATGGTTAGGGTAAGAAGTTAGGGTTTCTTTATTTAATTTTACTTCAGATCAGCACTCATGGATGGTAAGTCTGTGTGCTGACATGTAATGTGCACATGTGATGGTGGATATTCAGTAGGGAGGTGTGCTGCCTCACTGCATGCGCATTTTTGACATGAAACCTTTTGAGACTTTCTCTGCACTTAGCTCACCACTTGCTCGTATTTGTGTGTACATGCAAAACAGTGTGAGCTGGCGCTCGCACACACTTTAACTTCATAAACAGGCAGTGCAATTCAACAAATGGAGCACAGTGCAAGGCCCAGTGCATGGAGAGTAAAACAGTACTTATAATAGTGTGGCACAGCTGCAAGCAGTGATGAGGGGACCAAGTACACTAGCAGGGAACACTTGAGAGGTTTGTGGTCACTGGGCTTTGATTAAATCCAATATGGCAGCCACATAAATTTGGTTGACATGATAGGTTATGTCCCATCCTTGGCATCTCTTAAGATATCACCAGACATAATATAAAGGCCAACAAACAGTTTTGAAAAATCAAAAATCCATCAAATAACCTTGGTGAGGCTTTGATTGAAGATCATCTCTGGTAACTTTAGTGAGGACTGGATAACATCTGTGGCCTCTGAAAATTTGTTAAACCTTTTGGTAAAGTCTAATATGGCAGTCAAATCAATTAGCATGACAAATTGTCATGTATCGGCCTTGGGACCTCCCACGGTATTACCAGACTCAATAATTTTTTTTGAAGGCAAATATATCAACAGTAATTAACCAAAACTGCTATCAGTGCTAGCTGCCAGACTAGTTACAGGTGTGAGCCATGGAGCTTGCTAACAGGTCCACGCTGTCATGTGTGACAGAAAATAATGCAGCTATTGAATGGCTTCTGAGATTATTTATCCATTTTTCCATGTTAGCATAGCATGTTAACATAGATTTTAGCCATCCCATGATGAGTCTGTCATCTAATCAGAGGCTGTGCTCCTGACTTGGCTACTCCGAGGAGGTGTTTCTGACTGGGCATGTGTGTTGTGGCAGCTCTGAACCGAAACACATTCACCATTTCCCAAGGAGACCAGGCGGAGAAAAAAAAAAATAGGAAAAAGTGACTTCAGAGGGTAAGGCGAAAGAGACTGCATTTTGTTTCCTTGGTTAAATGTGGTGTTAATTTAGTGAGTGTCAGGGATGGAGGTCAAACAGAGGTGTGTAGTAACGCATTAAGTTTACTCCCTTACACGCACTTCTGTAACTTTTTCCAAGAAATTGTACTTACAGAAGTAGTTTTAATGCATAATACCTTTCACTTTTACTCAGGTACAATTTTAAAAAAATGTACTTCGTTACGGGGCGACACGGTGGTGTAGTGGTTAGCGCTGTTGCCTCACAGCAAGAAGGTCCGGGTTCGAGCCCTGTGGCCGGCAAGGGCCTTTCTGTGCGGAGTTTGCATGTTCTCCCCGTGTCCGCGTGGGTTTTGTCCGGGTGCTCTGGTTTCCCCACACAGTCCAAAGACATGCAGGTTAGGTTAACTGGTGACTCTAAATTGACCGTAGGTGTGAATGTGAATGGTTGTCTGTGTGTCAGCCCTGTGATGACCTGGCGACTTGTCCAGGGTGTACCCCGCCTTTCGCCCGTAGTCAGCTGGGATAGGCTCCAGCTTGCCTGCGACCCTGTAGAACAGGATAAAGCGGCTAGAGATAATGAGATGAGATGTACTTCGTTACATTACAATACACACTTCTGGCTACTTTTACTTAATTTAATTATTTTTATTCACATTTACACACAGCTTCTATGTCGTCAACTGCTTTGATACACAAAGTTTGAACACACAAACGGACAAAGACCCAAACTGTGTTTTGTTTTAAGAGATTACACAGTGTTGTGACTTTGAAAATAAAGCACACTTATTTTTTTCACTTTTGCTTTTCAGAGATTTTATTCAGCATGCGCGGGTGCACACACACACCTCTGTGTTGCTCATCTTTCTCTCTCTCCTTCTCTGTCCTGGAAGATTTATGAAACTAACTTGAGGCAAAATTGCCTTAATTTGTGACAGGCCTCTTAGATATGAACCAATTTTTGTCCATGTTAAATATGCTTTGTAAACATCTCAATCTTTCTAGTTTTCTTCGGAGCTGTATGCTTCTCAAAACCTTGGGTCGGACTCAATAATCAGTACTGCTGTGCTGGATAGTGTTGTCCAGGGTGGGGCACCACAAAAGAAGCGATAATGGCGAGAGAAGTAAAGCAGTCTACAATGTGTGACAGCTGAAGTAGTCCATGCCCCATTCCCCAACTTCCCTGCATGTTCCACACACGTTTTTAACAAGCATTCCCAGCAGTAGAGCCTCGTGCTGATCTGAGCCTGTAAGCCAAGTGCATCATTCCCAGTTCCTAGCTTGAAAATGGTGAACATAGCCTGCTTTTGCAGGTTGTTTGAACTGGAGATGTTGGGGGGGGGGGGGGGGGGGGCTTTTTTTTTTTAACCAATGGCCATCTTTTCTTTGAATGGTCATCTTGAAAAGGGGACTGATAACTCCACAACAATATCACCTCCACCTGTTGCCATTTTCGATGTCAGCTAGTCAAGTCAACTTTGTTGTCAAATATGCTATACATGATGTGGACTTCCCCTGTCAGCCATGGCTTCTGATTGGCCCGAATGGAGATGGTTCTGGTGACTGTAACGTCACTGTTGATGAGACCCACCACAGTTGTGTCATCCGGAATAAAATTGGTTTTATTGTCTAAAATGGCAGCGTGTACACACGCAGTGGCTCCTCTCCATCCCAACAGAACGGTGTTTTCGTGTTTTTTGTGTCAGGAGCTAGCAATTACTAGTTAGCACTAGGGTTATGTTTGAGTGAGTGAGCAAGCAAGCCTTCCAGAATACCTGGACCCGTGATAAAATCTGAAAGAATATGCCAGTTGGCTACAAATTCAAATACGAGTGGTTGATCAAATTTTCAATGCAAACGAATGCTCTCATTCAGTTTAATGGTTAAAACATTCTATCAAGTAAATAGAATACCATGGATGGAGGATATTCTCCCCAGAGTGTTCATATCTAATTGGTTGCATTTCTTACCCCAGCACAAAACCATACAAATGTGCAGTGCATAGACAGAAAACAACAGAAACACGTCAGAATAACAATGTAATATTATAGACATACAACACAAAGATTTAAAAAAATTTATTCATTTTATTTATGGAATTACTCATACTTTTTTTTTCCCCATCTGAAGATTCCAAGACCACCTCTGAATACCTTGAAGGTCCTGACGGTTCACCACTGCACAAACCACATTCTTAATTTATTTTGCCAATTTCTGCTGAAATGTACAAAATACATCATACAATGGTGCTTGAAAGTTTGTGAACCCGTTAGAATTTTCTATATTTATGCATAAATATGACCTAAAACAACATCAGATTTTCACACAAGTCCTAAAAGTAGATAAAGAGAACCCAGTTAAACAAATGAGACAAAAATATTATACTTGGTCATTTATTTATTGAGGAAAATGATCCAAGATTACATATCTGTGAGAGGCAAAAGTATGTAAACCTCTAGGATTAGCAGTTAATTTGAAGGTGAAATTAGAGTCAAGTGTTTTCAATCAATAGGATGATAAAATCAGGTGTGATTAGGCACCCTGTTTTTTTTTTTTTTAAAGAACAGAGATCTATCAAAGTCTGATCTTCACAACACATGTTTGTGGAAGTGCATCATTGCACGAACAAAGGAGACTTCTGAGGACCTCAGAAAAAGTGTTGTTGATGCTCATCAGGCTGGAAAAAGTTACAAAACCATCTCTAAAGAGTTTGGACTCCACCAATCCACAGTCAGACAGATTGTATACAAATGGAGGAAATTCAAGACCATTGTTACCCTCCCCAGGAGTGGTCGACCAGCAAAGATCACTCCAAGAGCAAGGCATGTAATAGTCAGCGAGGTCACAAAGGACCCCAGGGTAACTTCTAAGCAACTGAAGGCCTCTCTCACATTGGCTGTTAATGTTAATGTTCAGGAGTCCACCATCAGAACACTGAACAACAATGATGTGCATGGCAGGGTTGCAAGGAGAAAGCCACTGCTCTCCAAAAAGAATATTGCTGCTCATCTGCAGTTTGCTAAACATCACGTGGACAAGCCAAAAAGCTATTGGAAAAATGTTTTGTGGATGGATGAGACCAAAATAGAACTTTTTGGTTTAAATGAGAAGCGTGATGTTTGGAGAAAGGAAAACACGGCATTCCAGCATAAGAACCTTATCCCATCTGTGAAACATGGTGATGGTAGTATCATGGTTTGGACCTGTTTTGCTGCAGCTGGGCCAGGACGGCTTGCCATCACTGATGGAACAATGAACTCTGAATTATACCAGCAAATTCTAAAGGAAAATGTCAGGACGTCTGTCCATGAACTGAATCTCAAGAGAAGGTGTGTCATGCAGCAAGATAACGACCCTAAGCACACAAGTCGTTCTACCAAAGAATGGTTAAGGGCAATTCCATGTAAATGTCAACCTCACCATGCAAAAATAAAGCAACATGTAACACATCAAAACCACTCCCAGAGATCTCACCTAGGCCTGTATTTTACAGATGTGAATAAGTTGAACCAATTTGTCACAATAATTGTTCCCTTCGCCTTAATATGTCAGTCTTTCTTTCTTATAATGTAAACCCCAAGCTAAAATCAACTTTGATCATGTACAATTCTATATTATTGCCACAAGCCACAGAAATGTATGCTAAAATCCACAAGACAGCAAAACAATAGCCATCCTAAATATTATTTAAGAACTTTGATAGTTTTAGCTGATATTTAGAGAGTTTTTCAAAGGGTTATGGTGGTTAAATTGCTGATTTTCTAAACATATGCCATGTCTATTTCAGACGCGTCACATCCATAACGGAATTTCGTCACATCCATAACGCTGACTTTTCCTTCCGAAACTCTGCATGAAATACAAAATATTTTAAACGAAGATTTTTTAATATTCACCTTGGACCCCTCTATCAAATGGATATCTCCATTTCGATATTAGGTTTACAATTTCACAGAGTTCGATAAAAATGTACAGTCACCCAAGAAAAGTGATACTTTTTCTGTCACATCCATAACGCATCTTTTATTGGCATTTTCTGGCATGCCCTAGATGTACTATGGGAATTGTTCTTGTTCTATCACTTCTCCAGTATGGTACAGCCTTAAAATATGCAACACCTGTTTAAATACTGGGAGACAATAAAACATTCACTGGGTCATTTGTTGCCATTTTGAGTTCAAGTGTCACGTCCATAACGCTGGAATTGCTCTTAAAGAAGAATAAAGTTAATGTTTTGGAATGGCCAAGTCAAAGTCCTGACCTTAATCAAATCGAAATGTTATGGAAGGACCGGAAGCAAGAAGTTCATGTGAGGAAACCCACCAACATTCCAGAGTTGAAGCTGTTCTGTACAGAGGAATGGGCCAAAATTCCTCCAAGCCAGTGTGCAGGACTAATGAACAGTTACCAGAAAACATTTAGCTGCAGTTATTGCTGCACAAGGGGGTCACACCAGATACTGAAAGCAAAGGTTCACATACTTTTGCCACTCACAGATATGTAATATTGGATCATTTTCCTCAACAAATAAATGAACAAGTACAATCCCAATTCCAAAAAAGTTGGGACAAAGTACAAATTGTAAATAAAAACAGAATGCAATAATTTACAAATCTCAAAAACTGATATTGTATTCACAATAGAACATAGACAACATATCAAATGTCGAAAGTGAGACATTTTGAAATTTCATGCCAAATATTGGCTCATTTGAAATTTCATGACAGCAACACATCTCAAAAAAGTTGGGACAGGGGCAATAAGAGGCTGGAAAAGTTAAAAGGTACGAAAAAAGAACAGCTGGAGGACCAAATTGCAACTCATTAGGTCAACTGGCAATAGGTCATTAACATGACTGGGTATAAAAAGAGCATCTTGGAGTGGCAGCAGCTCTCAGAAGTAAAGATGGGAAGAGGATCACCAATCCCCCTAATTCTGCGCTGACAAATAGTGGAGCAACATCAGAAAGGAGTTTGACAGTGTAAAATTGCAAATAGTTTGAACATATCATCATCTACAGTGCATAATATCATCAAAAGATTCAGAGAATCTGGAAGAATCTCTGTGCGTAAGGGTCAAGGCCGGAAAACCATACTGGGTACCCGTGATCTTCGGGCCCTTAGACGGCACTGCATCACATACAGGCATGCTTCTGTATTGGAAATCACAAAATGGGCTCAGGAATATGTCCAGAGAACATTATCTGTGAACACAATTCACCGTGCCATCCACCGTTGCCAGCTAAAACTCTATAGTTCAAAGAAGAAGCCGTATCTAAACATGATCCGGAAGTGCAGACGTCTTCTCTGGGTCAAGGCTCATTTAAAATGGACTGTGGCAAAATGGAAAACTGTTCTGTGGTCAGACGAATCAAAATTTGAAGTTCTTTATGGAAATCAGGGACACCATGTCATTCGGACTAAAGAGGAGAAGGATGACCCAAGTTGTTATCAGCGCTCAGTTCAGAAGCCTGCATCTCTGATGGTATGGGGTTCCATTAGTGCGTGTGGCATGGGCAGCTTACACATCTGGAAAGACACCATCAATGCTGAAAGGTATATCCAGGTTATAGAGCAGTACATGCTCCCATCCAGACGACATCTCTTTCAGGGAAGACTTTGCATTTTCCAACATGACAATGCCAAACCATATACTGCATCAATTACAGCATCATGGCTGCGTAGAAGAAGGGTCCGGGTACTGAACTGGCCAGCCTGCAGTCCAGATCTTTCACCCATAGAAAACATTTGGCGCATCATAAAACGGAAGATACGACAAAAAAGACCGAAGACAGTTGAGCAACTACCATACATTAGACAAGAATGGGTTAACATTCCTATCCCTAAACTTGAGCAACTTGTCTCCTCAGTCCCCAGACGTTTACAGACTGTTGTAAAGAGAAAAGGGGATGTCTCACAGTGATGAACATGGCCTTGTCCCAACTTTTTTGAGATGTGTTGTTGTCATGAAATTTAAAAATCACCTAATTTTTCTTTTTAAATGATACATTTTCTCAGTTTAAACATTTGATGTCATCTATGTTCTATTCTGAATAAAATATGGAATTTTGAAACTTCCACATCATTGCATTCTGTTTTTATTTACAATTTGTACTTTGTCCCAACTTTTTTGGAATCGGGGTTGTATAATATTTTTGTCTCATTTGTTTAACTGGGTTCTCTTTATCTACTTTTAGGACTTGTGTGAAAATCTGATCTTGTTTTAGGTCATTATTTATGCAGAAATATAGAAAATTCTAAAGGGTTCACAAACTTTCAAGCGCCACTGTAAATAAAGTACTACATTCACTTATAAAAACTAAAATGTGGAAGCACGTCTGTGTCATTCCTATGTGGTTTGTACATTGAGTTTTGTACATTGCTGAGGAGACACTGCGGTCAGTATGTGAACTGACATGCCTAATAATCACATCAAATTATATAATGATTACAGAAATATATCCCATTAAAAGTAGTAAGTGCTGGATTAACAAAAAACAAACACAAACATCTACTTATGTACATAAAGACACAAATTTTGTTGTCCAGTGGCCAAGTGTTTGAGATACGTTGTGTTGCACTTATTATTGGGTTCCCTGTGGTGATACACGTTCATCATTCGTAAATACATCATATGATTAAAGCCATTAAAAATCAGGTTAATGCATTTCTATTAAGTATGGGGCTCCGCTCCGTTATTATTAGTACATACTAAACACTGGCTTTGAGGTGAGCCTGCAGGATGTATGATCTGCTTCAACTATGTGTTTGATTTGCTAAATCTTCTAATTAGAGGAGCTCCGCTAATACTGTATAGATGAAATGCTCAAATTATGGTCTCTCTAACCTTAATGTCCTGCTCAGTGCTGGTGACGATGCCTTCTCTCATAAAAAGCCCATAGTCCTCGAAGAAGCGAACATATTTCTCTGGCTCTTTCTTGCTCTGGTCCAACAGGAAACGAATGATTCGCTGCTGCAACACATCCCGCAATTTCCTGAGGAAGAAAGAAAATAGCAAATAATGAACTAATACTTTTTGAAAACTTTGTTTACTCAACTTTTTACAAAACAGCAACATTTGAAAGGTCAGGAATATTTAATGACCGCACAGCTTCTTGCACTGACTGAACTTTAGGTGCTTGTTATTAAATACAATAAATTAGATGATGTTTTACCGAATAAGAGCACTTTCCTGTAGTAACTCTCTGCTGAGATTCAAGGGGATATCCTCACTGTCCACCACACCTACAAAATACACACATGGATACATAAACATATTAAAGATTGTAATATTTAAGAGTTTGACAGTGTAAAGATAGGTCATTTGTTTCGTTAATATTTGAACAATTATTATTCAATATAGAATTTATTCTGGCGGCACGGTGGTGTAGTGGTTAGTGCTGTCGCCTCACAGCAAGAAGGTCTGGGTTCGAGCCCCGCGGTCGGCGAGAGCCTTTCTGTGCGGAGTTTGCATGTTCTCCCTGTGTCCGCGTGGGTTTCCTCCGGGTGCTCCGGTTTCCGCCACAGTCCAAAGACATGCAGGTTAGGTTAACTGGTGACTCTAAATTGACTGTAGGTGTGAATGTGAGTGTGAATGGTTGTCTGTGTCTATGTGTCAGCCCTGTGATGACCTGGCGACTTATCCAGGGTGTACACCGCCTTTCGCCTGTAGTCAGCTAGGATAGGCTCCAGCTTGCCTGCGACCCTGTAGAACAGGATAAAGCGGCTAGAGATAATGAATTGAGAATTTATTCTCTATAGATTCTTACGCCATTTTCACCAATTTTCTCATTTGGCAAATTTTCACCCATTAACTAGGCTAACAAACTTCCTCCATACAACTTGAGTCCAGCCACCACATTTGTATTTATTTATTTGTTCAAGTCATTTTTTATATAGGACATATAAAAACAGGGGTTGAGCCAAAGTGCTTCACAAAAAAGTTAGCCAAGAAGTCTTAACATGAGCAATAAGACCATACATCTACACAAGATTATATGTGGTTATTGGTAGCACAACAACAACAACAAAAATAAGTAAATAAAATAAAACCAGATGTCAGTCTGAATTGTAAGCAAAAAATAGATCTTAAGATTGGACTTAAAAGCGATAATTGTAGGAGAGGATTTGATGTGTGGAGGGAGGGTATTCCAAAGCTTTGGAGCAGCTACCGTACAGAGAAAGCTCGGTCACCATGGGTTTTGAGGCGTGAATGTGGGACAGTAAGGAGGGATTGATTTTGTGACCTGAGTGCAGAGTGTGGGAGCAGAAGTTCAGAAATGTATGGTGGGGCTAAACCATTAAGGGCTTTAAAAACAAAAAGTAAAATTTTAAACTCAATTCTGAATTTAACTGGAAGCCAGTGGAGCGGAGCTAAAATCGGCATAATGTGTTCCCTTTTTGTGTTGGTAAGGAGCCTGGCAGCAGCATTCTGTACAAGCTGGAGTTTGTTGAGATTTGATTGTGACATACACCTATGTACAGGGAATTACAGTTGTCTAAACGGAAGGAAATGAATGCATGGATGACCGTTTCAAGGTCTGTTGGGGATAGAATGGGTTTCAGCTTGGCTATGGTACTTAATTGATAGGAGCTGCCTTTAACCACGCTACTGACTTGCTTGTTGAAATTTAAGGAGCTGTCTAGTAGAACACCCAGATTTCTGACTACACTATGTAGGTTTGACGAATGAGGACCAAGTGCATTACTAAGGCTAGCGACAGAGGAGGAGGAGCCAAATAGAATGATTTCAGTTTTGCTTTCATTAAGTTGTAAAAAGTTGCGTGCCATCCAAGATTTAATATCCTTAAGACAGCAAAACAGTTTGTTGAGGGTGGAAGTGCAATTTGGAGTGAAGGGCAGGTAGAGCTGTGCATCATCGGCATAGCAGTGATATTGAATGTTATGCTTCTCGAGGATAGAGCCCAGGGGGCAGCATGTAAAGGGAGAAAAGCAGGGGGCCTAGAATGGATCCTTGGGGGACACCATATTTACTTGCAGCAGTGGAGGAAGACTGGCTGCCTACTTTAACACAAAAGGTTCCATCCTCCAAATAGGACCTAAACCAGTTCAGGACTGGGCCTTGCAGTCCTACTTTGTCATGTAGGCGTGCCAACAGAATATTGTGGTCTATAGTGTCAAATGCAGCACTGAGGTCAAGCAGGAGAAGGACGGCACATGAACCAGAGTCTACGGCGAGCAAGATGTCATTATGCACTTTAAGTAAGGCAGTCTCTGTGCTGTGAAGGGCTCTAAAACCTGACTGAAATTTATCCTAAATGTTTTTCTCTCTGTGCTCTCACGGAAGGCGGTCGCATTTCTCTGCTCTTCTCTCCTTTTTTTCCTGCTTGTGCTCTTTGTTTTGTCTCGTCTGCCTATCCTTTTTTTTTTGAGAGACTCTCTCTGCATTGAATTTCTAAACTAAAAAAGCATGGATTTGATAAACTGGTCTCCTAACGAAATTGACACAGTTTTCTCGATGGGTTCGGGGGAACCTGCCTGTCCTGCTGGAATGTTTGTGGAGGACATTGAAGATATCTACCTATTCAGAACCATGATTACCGGACTTTTGCTGATTGGATTAGGCATTGCCCTGGTATATCGAGGAAATCAGACAACGGTGACAGCTGTTCAAAGCCCCACAAAGCTGCCTGATATGATTGAAGCGGTGGGCAAAGCCGTCGGCACTCAGACTGTGGCTATTAGAACTTGAACCACAACATGGCTGTCATCTTGGAGACGCTTTCGGCTTTGCAAGGAATAAGTATTTCGGAGACCAAATTGAACTGGACAGAATGGACGAAATGGACAGATATGGACGAGTGGTGTGGACGTGTAAAGTCTGCGTCTGTTCGAAAGACCAAACAATTTCTATCTTATCGACATTCGGCTCCCTGAACAGCACCGGCCTCGATCAAGGCCGTTGCTGGGGAAACATTTCCCCCAGAACGTCACTGCTGGGAGACACTCTCGCATTCTTCACATTCCTTCCCCAATTTTCTGTGGTCGCCGTTTTTCACCCCCAGTGTGACAAGCAGGTGCGTGACCAGCGCCCTCATGGCTGCAGGAGCGGACGGCTGCTTGCTTGCGCTGGGTTACCTCTACCTCCTCCCCTCCCCTCTTACCCCCTTACCCCCCACCCGATTGCCCCCTCCTTTCCCCCCCTCAAGTCCTGTGTTTTAAAGTGTACTTGTGTTATTGTGTGCTTATGTGCAGAGGTTTTTTTTAAATGCTCCCACACTGTACTCCTGATAGGTGCATAGTGGGGGGTCCTTTTTTCCTCATCTTTCCTCATGTTACTACCGTGTTTCTTTTTCTTTTATCCCTGTCTTCCTGTCCTGTTCCCCCTCTGTAAGGACAGGCTGACGGTCAATTTCACTGGTACAGTGGTAATAAAGGGTTCATTCATTCATTAAAGTTGTTTAGGTGGGAGGAAAGCTGCTGGAATGTTCAATGTTCAAGTGCTGCTCATGTTGTGCCACAAAGTACCTGAACATTTGGAGGAAAGCGCAAACTGCCTTCTTGCCACACACAGGAATCGACAATTGATTAGCGTCACTCTGACTGACAGGGATTACAATAATGTCTCACTCTCTCAAGCCCCAAATGTTGCTCATGAGATATCAGTGATCCTGTTTCCTCCTGCTCTCCAGACCTGCCTCATCCATCTTGAGGCCCCACTTCTGGTTGAAGCCTGAACCAGTGTGCATAGCAGTGCAGGTTTTGAGATGTGGGAATTAAAAGTTTCCAGCGAACGACTGGAGTTTTACTTGCTAATATGCTCATCAATGCAACTTCTGCATGCAGGCTTTATGAGGTCAGTACAAGGTCCCTCTGGTCATGTGTGCACTAGCCTGGGTGAAGCTCCCTCATGAAGAAAAGACACTGACAATCAGGAATACTGTTAAGCATTTAAAATCTAAAATAGTTTGAGTTTAACAGTTTTCCTGGTTACTTAATTACTTGTTAAATTCCAAATGTGTTATTTCATAGTGTTAATGTCTTCATTATGATAATAAAAATAGTATAAATGAAAAGGAAAAACCTATGCGTGGTATGGCCAAACATCACTGGTAGTGTACTAAAACATTCCTTATTATAATGATTAAACTGTTTGAGTAAATTGCTTAAGTGGCTAAATTCAAAATTTTACAAAGCTGTTGAAATGAACACTAGGCCAACCTTGCAAGAAGCGCAGCCACTTGGGCAAAATGTCTGTAGCCTTGGTCTGGATCAGGACTTTCCGGCTGTACAGTGCCACTCTGGAGCCCATTTCCCTGCTCACGTCAAACATGGTGGGCTTCTAAGTTCAGACACAAAAAAACAAACAAAAAAAATGTCAGGCAACTGAGAAATCAAAACACATGACACATGGTACGGTATGTTGCTGCCAATTCTACACATGTTCAACCCACCATTTCAGGAACGTAGAAAATGCTACGTATGTTGAGGGGAGCATCAGCACGGTAGTGCAGTGTGTAACGAGGTTTATCATATGCCTTTGCTATATAGCGATAAAACTCCTCATGCTGCCACTCACTGATCTCTTTGGGGTCCATCATCCAGAGAGCCTATAGAGGAAATACATAGGCTTCTAAGGAAGCAACCTATAAAGCTCACATTACACTGCAATTTTGTTCATCACCTGATCAGGTGTGTGTGTGTGTGTGTGTGTGTGTGTGTGTGTGTGTTAACAATGCTTGGATTTGACTGGTCATAAGGTGTGCATTTTCATATAAACAGGACAGATAGTTCCAGGTGTAACATGAACATTAATTCACATTCGTTAATATGTTATTGTTTTATAGTATCAGCTTATACACAGGGAATTTGTACAGCAGACGTACCGCATAATCTAAGACTAATAAAAATGGATTTTAAAAAACAGGTTGTTTAACAAAATCATTCTTATAACCATTGATGTCTTGAAGTTGTTGTTTTTTTTTTTTCAGAGGTGTTTAACATTTATGGAATGTGCACTACACCGCACACATCAGCAAAAATAATGTACTCTACATCTCTCTCAAAACCACAGTGTAATCCAGCCAAAATAAAATGGTCACTAAATCATTTAATAAATAAGTGATGTAAACAATGTCCTATCTGGTAAAACAGAGTTTTACTCACCTGCAGTGTGTTAAGTCGTCTGCCATTCAGGTAAATGGGGAAACTGACAAAGTTGCTGTACTTTTTCACAACCTCTACAGGACAGAAATTTAAAAATACAGACAAATACAAACCATGATTGAATGATCTGCTGATAAAAAGGCAACATATATAACCACTCCTGTTTTATTAATAAAGACTACCTTTAACACGGTCCTCAGAAGAAAACTCCTTGCATTCGTCCTTCAGGTGTAAGACAATCTTAGTGCCCTGTCTCACCCCACTGGCCTCAGCAATCTGGAACACTCCTGAGCTGCAGAAAAGTTTTTCTTCAAAAACTTTCAACTCTACTTTCCTCCCCCCCATTTCTCCTCACTTTGGTCACCTGCCAATTCCCAGGCAACAGCCATCGCTCCCCTACCAAACAAGTACAAACTTGACAAATCAGAATGGATGGAGAGCCTCCTGAACTATTAAAAAAAAAAAAAAAGCTCTTCGTGCAGGTAGTGGTGCTTGAAAGTTTGTGAACCCTTTAGAATTTTCTATATTTCTGCATAAATATGACCTAAAACAACATCAGATTTTCACACAAGTCCTAAAAGTAGATAAAGAGAACCCAGTTAAACAAATGAGACAAAAAATATTATACTTGGTCATTTATTTATTGAGGAAAATGATCCAATATTACATATCTGTGAGTGGCAAAAGTATGTGAACAAAAGTATGCTTTCAGTATCTGGTGTGACCCCCTTGTGCAGCAATAACTGCAACTAAATGTTTTCGGTAACTGTTGATCAGTCCTGTATACTGGCTTGGAGGAATTTTAGCCCATTCCTCCATACAGAACAGCTTCAACTCTGGGATGTTGATGGGTTTCCTCAAATGAACTACTCGCTTCAGGTCCTTCCACAACATTTCGATTGGATTAAGGTCAGGACTTTGACTTGGCCATTGCAAAACATTAACTTTATTCTTTTTTAACCATTCTTTGGTAGAGCAACTTGTGTGCTTAGGGTCATTGTCTTGCTGCATGACCCACCTCCTCTTGAGATTCAGTTCATGGACAGACGTCCTGACATTTTCCTTTAGAATTCGCTGGTATAATTCAGAATTCATTGTTCCATCAATGATGGCAAGCCGTCCTGGCCCAGATGCAGCAAAACAGGCCCAAACCATGATACTACCAACACCATGTTTCACAGATGGGATAAGGTTCTTATGCTGGAATGCAGTGTTTTCCTTTCTCCAAACATAACGCTTCTCATTTAAACTAAAAAGTTCTATTTTGGTCTCATCCATCCACAAAATATTTTTCTAGTAGCTTTCTGGTTTGTCCATGTGATGTTTAGCAAACTGCAGACAAGCAGCAATGTTCTTTTTGGAGAGCAGTGGCTTTCTCCTTGCAACCCTGCCATGCACACCATTGTTGTTCAGTGTTCTCCTAATAGTGGACTCATGAACATTAGTCAACGTGAGAGGCCTTCAGCTGCTTAAAAGTTACCCTGGGGTCCTTTGTGACTTCGCTGACTATTTACACTCCTTGCTCCTGGAGTGATCTTTGTTGGTCGACCACTCCTGAGAAGGGTAACAATGGCCTTGAATTTCCTCCATTTATACACAATCTGTCTGACTGTGGATTGGTGGAGTCCAAACTCTTTAGAGATGGTTTTGTAACTTTTTCCAGCCTGATAAGCATCAACAACGCTTTTTCTGAGGTCCTCAGAAATCTCTTTAGTTCTTGCCATGATACACTTCCACAAGCATGTGTTGTGAAGATCAGACTTTGACAGATCCCTGTTCTTTAAATAAAACCGGGTGCCCACTCACACCCGATTGTCATCCCACTGACTGAAAACACCTGACTAATTTCACCTTCAAATTAAGTGCTAATCCTAGAGGTTCACATACTTTTGCCACTCACAGATATGTAATATTGGATCATTTTCCTCAATAATGAAATGACCAAGTATAATATTTTTTGTCTCATTTGTTTAACTGGGTTCTCCTTATCTACTTTTAGGACTTGTGTGAAAATCTGATACTGATACTAAAAAACTACATACTTTTGCCACTCACAGATATGTAATATTGGATCATTTTCCTCAATAAATAAACGACCAAGTAAAATATTTTTGTCTCATTTGTTTAACTTGGTTCTCTTTATCTACTTTTAGGACTTGTGTGAAAATCTGATGTTTTAGGTCATATTTATGCAGAAATATAGAAAATTCTTAAGGGTTCACAAACTTTCAAGCACCACTTTAGATCAAACTCTCTCTCCACCCTAACAAAAAATAAGTCTCGATTCTTATTTTATACTGTAGCAAAATTAACTAGGAAAATAAGACCACCACAGAAACATCAATATGTATTAGCAACGACTTGAATTTTTTCAATGGCAAAATTGAAAAAAACCAAAAAAAAAAAAAATCATCTGGCTTTAAATCAACCCTGTAGATAACAATATATCAGATCAGTGATTAGAATGTTTTACTCTCCTTTGAGAGACCAAACTTATTTCACCAATTTCCTCAATAATATCAACTTGTATACTAGGGATATACAAGTTGAACTACAACGTATTATAGATTATTATAATATCCCATATTATGGAACATTGTTATAGTGAAAAAGCAACTTTCCCCCCCTACACAGAGTTCATTCTTGCTAAGCTTTCACACTGTGAATAAAGGCATCAACCATTCACATTGTACAAAATAGACGTCACGTGGTAACGCAAAATCAGCCTCGAATTTAACAGCAAGCCTCTGCTATGCATCGGTGTCACTCACACCTGGGAGCTGCGTGGCTATATTTCTATGGAATTTTATTCCTATCATTTATCAAGTGTGTGGTCTTTCAATTTGAGAGCAGTATTTATTCAATTTGCACTCAAATTTTACATCTTTGAACAGAAGATTTGTGAGCCCACAAACCAGTCTGAGGATGAGTAGGGGCTTTTTGAGAGAGTGGGAGAAACTCTGCAAAATCTGAATGTGAAATAAATGAATAATGCTCTCAAATTGAAAGATCACACTCTTGATTAAAGATAGGTTTAAATTAAAGATGGGTCCGTGAACACAACACTGTGAGCATTGCTTGATTTCTTGTTGTCCAACATCCCAGCTTCAACTCTTTAATGGGATTATGAAACACTTCCTGTTGTTGTTTGTACCCAAATCTTTTTCTTTCTTGAGTCTCTCTCTATAATTGTCTTCATCACTGCTAGACAATTCCCGAATTCACTCAGGACTCTGACAGTTGCAGTGCGAAACCAACATGAAACGAACACAAAGTATTAAAAAAAAACTGCATTGGGTGCGGTGTGCATATTTTTTTGCATACATTCTATTTTTGCATCACAATTTCATGTCATATCTGGTGTCTAAAGGCCCTCAGACTAACACTTAAATGTCTGGGTTTATTAGGACTATGTTGGTCTTACTTCTCTTCATTTTCTGAAAGCTTTTAAGATCAATCACTTAAATTTAAAATGTCCCAGAACACCCCAGAAAGTACAAGGTTTGGTTGATAAAAATATTTAACTGCACATACTTTGCTGCAGTGTCCAGCTTTGCGGCTCCAAAGGAAGTAGGTTATTCTAAGGGACAACAATTAACTTCTTGTGTAATCTAAAACCTGACTGGTTGAAATGAATTTATGGGAATACAAACTTTCCCAAGTCTCTCCCCTGTACCCACCGCCACCAAATGTACATTGTAATGTACACAATGTACATTGTGTGCAGAGTGCAAGCAGGGATTCTGGCAAGACTATTCAATGATCTTTACAATAATATAACCTGGAGGTAACACAGGCATGAACTAGTTTTTCCTGCATTGTGTCATGACCTTATATTTCTTATCTTACCCTTCTTTCATCTCAGAAATACTGCTATCCTCATAATAGTATCAACATAAGTTTCAAATAAAGAGGCTGGAGTCACTGATCACCCCAAGGTCTTTTATAACTGCAGTCTGCTGCAGTTTCTATATAATCAGTAAGCTTACTTCTGGGTGCATGTTTTCCTAAAACAAGCACTTCTATCTATTCAGAATTAAGTAGAAGGGAGTTAACAAGCATCTAGTGTATGTCCTTTACACATTCCTCAGTTTTATTAAGCTGGTGTCTCTCATCAGGCTTTGCTGAAACAGTGTGTCATCAGTATAACAGCGGGTGTTAACACCATGCTTACGAATGTTATTACCCAGAGGTAACGCATATAAAGGAAAAAGCAGTGGATGTAAGACAGAACCCTGTGGAACACTAAATTTTACCTTAGTTGTTACGTTCCCCGCGGCGAAATAGGGGATAGGGGAAGCAACAGAGATAAACCAAAACGACCTGGGAGGAAAAAGAGGACAAGGAGGCGGACTCAGGGCCGAAATGGAAACCGTTTTTATTCACAAAATAGAAAAAAAAAATTAAAGTTACTGGTCTCCAAACAAAGGAAAAACAAACAAGAGTCAAGTTCTCTCACCAAAACTACAACAAACAAACCACAACCAAACAGATCCGGGATTACGCACGCTCCTTTCCCCTTAAAGGAACAGCCCACTCTCGCTAGATGCAGCTCACAACTCTCTCTCTCCTAACTGTCACCGCCACAGCCCGCCGGCTCACACACTCCCTCGAAAGGCGTCTCCCTCTCACTTTTAACACGGCCCCTCAACGACGTGAGTGGGAACAGCTGCGTACAAGAGGAAAGGGCATCCACCTGAGAGAGAGGGAGGGAAAAAAAAAAAACCACACGCACCCACACACACGACCCCTAGCACCAGGGTCGTAACACCCCCACCCATAAAAACAAACCCCAGTTTGTTTAGGAAAGTGGTAGGGAATACCGGTTTACAATTTTCAATTCCTTACCTCACCCACGGTAGAGAGCGTCAGCTACCACATTATCAACCCCTTTTTTGTGTTTGATCTCAATGTTGTACCCCTGCACCAACAAAGACCAACGCATCAGCCATTGGTTATGGTTGTACATCTGGGCCAGAAACACGAGGGGATTATGGTCAGTGTACACGGTCACTGGGAGTGTACTTGAGCCTACATAGACCTCGAAGTGCTGTAAAGCAAGTAACATGGCTAGGGTTTCCTTCTCAATGGTAGAGTAGTTCAGTTGATAGGGTTTGAATTTTGCAGAGAAGAAACACACTGGGTGAGGAACCCCGCTACCATCACTCTGGAGCAATACCGCGTCAGCTCCGGACACACTAGAGTCGACTTCTAGCTGGAAGGGAAGACAGAAGTTAGGTGCAACAAGTACAGGGGCACTACACAAGAGAGATTTAGCCGCGTCGAAAGCATGCTGACACTCGGTGGTCCACACAAAAGGGACGTTCGGGCTACACAGAGTAGTAAGAGGGGCGACTACAACAGAGAAATTTTTACAGAAGCACCGATAATAGCCTGTCATGCCCAAAAAACGGCACAGCTCACGCCTGGTGGTGGGAACTGGGTAGGCTACCACAGCCGTGATTTTAGCCTCCACCGGTCGGACCTGCCCCTGCCCCACCTGTTTACCCAGATAGGTGACGGTAGCCTTGCAAAATTCACACTTGGCAAGATTAAGAGTTAGATTCGCATCCGCCAGCCGCTGAAATACTGTCCTCAAGGTGGACAGGTGGCTCGACCACTTACTAGAGTACACTATCACATCATCGAGATACACATTACACTGTGGAACATCACCCAACACTTGGTGCATTAAGCGCTGGAAAGTAGCGGGCGCATTCTTTAACCAAAATGCCATGCTCGGGGTGTTAACGGGACCTGCCAGTATCCTTTTAAGAGATCTAACTTTGTGATGTAAGTGGCTGGACCTATACTGTCCACGCAGTCATCAATACGGGGCAAAGGGAAACTATCTGACACCGTGACCACATTTACCCTCCTAAAATCAATACAAAAACGGGGCATTCCATCAGCTTTTGGCACTAACAAACACGGGGAACTCCAGGGGCTGCGACTAGACTTAGCTAAACCATTTTCCACCAGGTACTCCACCTCAGCCTTCATTAGCTGATGCTTATCTACTGAGCATCGATAGGCATGTTGCTTAATAGGAGCAGCACCCCCCACGTCAATATCATGCTGCAATACCTTGGTACGAGACGGCACATCCCCAAGCAAGGTGGGAAAGGACTGAAACAAGCTCAGAATTTCAGATCGATGTTCGGCAGGGAGGTAAGAAAGACGGGAGTCAGCATCTGACAGAAACTCAGAATTTGTTAATCTACCACTCTGTTGGCCACCAGAGGGCACATTGAGTCCATCATCCGCTAGTACCTCAGCACACACCAGGGAAGCCGGCTGCCCAGTGCTGCCCCGCACCTGAGATGGGTCTCTGGGAAAATAAGGTTTTAACATGTTTACATGACACAGTCGTGTTTTACGTCTACGTTCAGGGGTGCGGATGATATAATCCGTGTCCGATGCCCTTTTGTCTATCACATACGGACCTAGAAACCGGGCGGTGAGAGCAGAACCAGGCACCGGTAGCAACACAAGCACTTGATCACCAGGGTGGAATTGGCGCACCACCGCCTTACGGTCATACCGCTTCTTCATATCCTCCTGGGAAGCGGAGAGGGCTTCCCTTGCCAGTGAAGTAGCGCTATGTAATCGGGCTCTACACTGTGACAAAATCTAAAACATTGGTTTTAGGAGGGGAACTGGTCATGAACTGGTCCTGCAACACTTTTAAGGGGCCACATATATCATGGCCAAACACCAGCTCCGACGGACTAAACCCAAGTGACTCCTGCTTAGCATCACGGATAGCAAAGAGCATAAACGGCAGCCCCTCATCCCAATCTTTCCCGGACTTGTAACAATATTTCTGCAACATCGATTTTAGAGTTTGGTGCCATCGCTCCAACGCACCCTGTGAGTCTGGGTGGTAAGTGCTACCTACGGAATGGGAAATTCCCAAGGACTGCAGGGCTTGTCGGAATGCTTTTGACATAAAATTCATGCCTTGATCCGTCTACACGATACGTGGAAGGCCAAAAGTGGTGAAGAACTTTAGGAGGGCTTTACTCACCACCAATGCAGTCATTTTCCGGAGGGGAATGGCTTCAGGAAAACGAGTCGCGACACACATCACCGTCAATAGGAACTGGTTACCGGATTTAGTTTTTGGTAGGGGACCCACACAGTCTATGATAACATGCTCGAACGGCGCGCCGACAGCGGGAATGGGACACAGCGGGGCTGGAGGAACCTTTTGATTTGGTTTACCAGTTATCTGGCATGTGTGACACGTTCGGCAAAAATGGGCTACGTCCGCTTTCATTCCGGGCCAAAAGAAATGTTTTAGGACCCAATCATACGTTTTAGTCACCCCCAGGTGACCAGACCACAGATGTTCATGGGCCAACGACAACACATGCTGCCTACAACCCTCCGGAATCACTATTTGATGGACCGACCCCCAGTCCTCATCCACCCCTCCCGGTCGAGGAACCCACCTCCGCACCAACAAGCCATCATCCAGTAAGTACAATGATTTTCTTTTATTTCCGTGATTACCATCACCAACAGCAGCAAAACACTTTTTCAGAGAGGGGTCAGCCTTCTGAGCTTTTATAAGGGCGTCCCGATTTAGTGGCAGGGTGACATCAGGAGTGGTAACCGTCTCTACTAACCCTGGCAACTTAACAGAAGGGGGCAGCTTGTCCTCAAACAGGGTGGTACCGAACAGAGAGTCAGACAGATTCACTTCCTTACCTTGCTTACGGGCCTGAGCTCTGGTCAAAACACTGATGCCGAACACATCTGGGTGTTTTTCAGCTAAGACATCAGGCTCATGAACAGAGATAGGGACACTCACGACTTCTGGAGAAGGGTAAACTTTCCCACCCGCCAAGTCATTTCCCATAATGAATTCAACACCTTCTATAGGGAAAGAGGCACGAGCAGCCACCGAAAAGAAACCAGTCACTAACTGTGATTGCACATGGACGCAGTGGAGGGGCGCAGGCACAAAACTCATCCCAATCCCCCTAACCACAGCACTCACATCACAGGCAGACTCTTTATTCAAAGGTAAAACGCTAGATAGTATAAATGACTGGGAACCACCAGTGTCACGGAGGATGGTAACTGGACACTGATCCTCCACTCTACCCATGAGTGACATAAACCCACGAGAAATGAATGGTTTAAAACATTCATCTGACTCAGGTATGGCAGGACACTGACTGATCAGTGACGAGGCCATCGTTTTAATCAGACCCACTCCTTTTGATGGTTTCGGTGCAGCCCCCCGCTGCCTCCGCTTCAGCGCCTCACAGTCAGCGACCAGGTGGCCCGGCTTGAGGCAATAAAAGCAGGGCTTTCCCCCTCTTGAGCCCTGAGCAGGTGGACTGGCACGGGGAGCTGGACCCACCAGCGAGTCAACAGCCTTGCGGGAAAAGGTGCGGGTGGAAAAGGGGTCATGCCGGTCGAAGTTGGTTTTGTGCGTCAACGAAAACTCATCTGCCAGCACCGCAGCCTGCTGCAGTGTTGACACCTTTCACTCATTTAAGTATGTAACAATATGGTCAGAAACACAGTTCTTAAACTCTTCCACCAGCACCAGTTCCCGCAAGGAGGCTACATCCCCAACCTTACATGCGGCACACCACCTGTCAAACAACACGCCCTTTTCCCGGGCAAAGTCGGCATAAGTTTGGCTATGGTTTTTCCTGAGCCCCCTGAAGCGTTGGCGGTAAGCCTCTGGCACCAGCTCATATGCCCGCAGGACAGCTCCTTTAAGTTTATCATATTCTAGGCTATCAGTAACCGAGAGCGACGCGCAAGCTTCTTGGGCTTTACCACTTAGCTTGCACTGTAGCAAAACTGCCCACACCTCCTGTGGCCAGCTTAATGCTACAGCGATTCGCTCGAATGCACTAAAATAGGTCTCAACCTCTGCCTCGCGGAACAGGGACCAGGGGAATGTTTTTACTCACATCGAAGCCCCCTCCGGTCAGAGACGGCGGCGACTTAGTCACCACCCCCGACCCTGTCTGCAGTTCCAACTGCCTCATTTTAATCGCCATATCTGCCTCCAGTTTCCTCAATTCCAACTCCCTCCGAAGTTGGAATTCCCTCTCACGCTCCTCCTTCTCCAGCTGGAGGCGAGCGAGGTGAATCTTCAGCCGAGCGTCAATCTTCGAACCAGGGGAGGACTCGACTGAAAAGGGGTCAAATTGCGGCAGAGTGACCGGCTTCTTTTCCCCCAGCACACTGGAGCGAGGAGTCAACCCAGTTGGCTGGGCCTCAGCCGGCTCCTCCAAAGGAGAAGAGGGGTGGCTCACCGCAACATTTGTCTCCCCGATACCACTTGGGAAATGCCCGGGCGCCAGGGTAAGCACCCCTTTAGCCACTAGAGACTCCGCAACCGCAGCCTTCAGGTCACACTTATGGAGAGAAAACGGGATGGAGACACCATAGTGCCTGGCGATTTCAAATAAGTCCCGTTTCCTACACTCCTCCGACTGACCCCACGTAGGACCGGCTGCAAACGTCGCTACATCAAATGTCGCCATGGCTAACCAGTTCCTCCCCCAGCCAACCTAGCCCACGGCTAATAGTAACGCTACAACCACAAAACAAAAAAGCACAACTAACCCACTACACAAAACAGACCCACCCGCTAACAGTTCACCCCTGGTTCCTACCTAACCAAAACTTCACCTACCTCAATCTTCTCGGAGCGTACCGGGCTCGAGGCAACTTTAAAGGCTATCCCTCGGCGGCCAGAGCCCCGAACGCCTACCCCCGCCAGGGAAGTATATCCCCACCCAGGATTACTCCAAAAACAAAAAAGGCAAAATAATAAACGAGTGCCTGATGGAAAGACTGAAATCAGCCTAGCTGGACACTCACCTATCTCAACCAGGGAGACTGTCAAAAACCACACACGCCGGTGATCCACAACCAAAACCCTCTCCTTCGATGGAGATATTCTGGATGAGCCCCCACTTGTTACGTTCCCCGCAGCAAAATAGGGGATAGGGGAAGCAACAGAGATAAACCAAACCCGGGAGGAAAAAGAGGACAAGGAGGCGGACTCAGGGCCGAAACGGAAACTGTTTTTATTCACAAAATAGAAAAAAAAAAACAATTAAAGTTACTGGTCTCCAAACAAAGGAAAAACAAACACAAGAGTCAAGTTTTCTCACCAAAACTACAACAAACAAACCACAACCAAACAGATCCGGGATTACGCATGCTCCTTTCCCCTTAAAGGAGCAGCCCACTCTCGCTAGATGCAGCTCACAACTCTCTCTCTCTCCTAACTGTCACCGCCACAGACCGCCGGCTCACACACTCCCTCGAAAGGCGTCTCCCTCTCACTTTTAACACGGCCCCTCAACGAGGTGAGTGGGAACAGCTGCGTACAAGAGGAAAGGGCGTCCACCTGAGAGAGAGAGAGGAAAAAAAAAACCCACACGCACCCACACGACCCCTAGCACCAGGGTCGTAACATTAGTATACATAGATTCCTCATTTACATCAACAAACTGATAATCAGTTAAATAAGACCTGAGCCAAGAGTGGGCTGTTCCCTTAACGCTGACAATTTTCAGTCTATCAAGGAAAATGGTATGATCAATGGTGTTAAAAGCTGCACGAAGGTCAAGCAACAGAAGCATTGAGAAACAATCCTGTTCAGAGGCCAATAGTAGGTCATTTACTACTTTAACCAGTACTGTCTCTGAGCTGTGATGAGGTTTAAATCCTGTCTGATACATTCCACGGATGTTATTCCTATGTACATATGAGCATCTTTGAGATAAAGGGGAGGTTTCATATTGGTCTATAATTGGACAGCTGACAGAGGTTGAGGTCAGTTTTTTTTTTTTTTTTTTTAAATCAGAGGTTTGATTACTGCTAGTTTAAATGATTTTGGTACAAAGCCAGTGCTAAGGGAAGAATTGATTATTTTTAGAAGAGGTTTGATTGCTTCCAGCATTGTCTGTTTGAAGAGTCATATCAGTAAGGAATCTAGTACACAAGTTGAAGATACTGATGAGGAAATTAGTGAAGTTAGTCGCTCTAAGGGAAAACATTCTAAATTGCTGATTTGATATAGTGATATTGTTAACTACAGGGTTACCTAAATTGTCTGGCCTTACATTAGTTTGAATTTTGTCAGATACTTTCAATTTTACAATTGAAAAAAAAAGTACGAAGTCATTGCTATTACATATTGATGTTTCTGTGGTGGTCTTATTCTTCATTAATATTGCGACAATATTAAATAAGAATCTATTATTCTTTTTATCTTCTATTAAGGTGGAGAGATGCATTGATCTAGCAGCACTCCGAGCTTTTCTATAGTTGAGATGGCTCTCCTTCCATGCTAACTGGAATACTACCATTTTTGTTTGATGCCATTTACGTTCCAATTTTCAAGTGGTTAATTTTAAGGTGTGTGAGATTTACCAGGGTGCTAGTTTCTTCTCTCTAATTATTTTTCTTTTCAGTGGTGCCAAGTTATTTAATAGTATAGTAGAACACTGACTCTCAGCATTCAGTTGCCTGATCAAGTTCTGTGGAATCTGATGGTGAGCCAATCAAAGTTGATAACTCTGGGAGACTATTTATAAAACTTTGTGCAGTAGTTGATGTGAATGTAAGTTTGACACAGTAGTGTGGCAAGGTGCATATATTGTTGCTCAGACATATTATGAATAAGACGAGATAATGATCTGAGGTACGGTAGCTTCAGTCTGTGGAAGTGTGACTATATGTTCAATATTTAATCTGAATGTTCATATTAGACCAAGTGTGTGACCACCATTATGACTGGGTTCTATGACGTTCTGTTTAACCCATACTGAATCTAGAACGGACACGAACACTGCTTTCAGAGGGTTTTCCGGGTTATCAAAGTGAATATTAAAGTCTCCAACAACTAAGGCTTTGTTTCTTGAGACAACCAGGTTCAAGATGAAATCCCCAAACTCAGAATGAAATTCAGAATATGACCTCAGGGGTCTGTAAATAATAATTGATGGACTCAAATGGGTAGACTTATTTTTTGTGGCACACCTAGATTATCAAAACAAAGCAGTAATTGTTCAATATTTATTTGGATCCACAAGAGACTTTGAGAACTGCGTGCCCATCCTAGATTCAACAGGGGTTAATCAGAACATGATAGGACCCACTCATTATGGAGGACACACTTAATACTGATATTTACATTAAATATCGAAAACAGACTACCCTAGTCAAAAACTTTCAACTCGGTACCTCATCTCATTTATACGACAGCATTTTAGGGAATCTATTGAAAAAAAATAAAAATACAAGCTCTCAAGAACAAAATCACAATATTTAGAGATAATTCACAATACACTGCCTGGCCAAAAAGTTTTTTTTTTTAAAGTAACGCATGCTAATATTTGTATGGGCCACCTTTAGCTTTGATTATGGCGCACAATCACCTGTGCCATTGTTTCTACAATTGTATGCAACATCAAAACATTTATTTCTGTCCAGAGTTGCATCATTTTTATTTATTTAAAAAAAAAGAAGCTTTGATGCAGGCCAATAATTTCACTTTTCTGAAATACAGTAACATCTTTTCCATGACCACAGAGTACATCTTCTGACATGGTCGTTAAAGAAATGAGAAGCAACTCACTGCATCAGTTTGGGTTAAAAGAACCATTGCCAGCCAAAACATTAACCACTGCAGTAATTATCCAATCAAAGGTCCTTCAGTACCTGCTTATTTAAATCCAAATGGCAAAAATGTTTTGGTCAGGCAGTGTATATGATACTGCAAGAAAAAGCTGTACAACCCTGTTATAAATAAAAACAGTATGTGATGATTTACAAAATCATTTAAACCCTATGTTTGCTGTGAGACTGCTGTAGATAAGACCACAGAGATACCTTAAAGATAGGTATGGATGTCCTAAAGACTGCACTTGCTAAAAATAGTTTACATTGAAGTCCCAATCATTAAACAGTGAATAACTTTAATGCTTAAAAATGTACTGAAATCAAAAATTACCCTGATGCTCCTACTCATGATCATTTCAACACACATAGCACTGTGCGACTCTATAGTATACAGTTATGGACGAGTAATGACTCATCACACTATCTTGTGTCACTCAGAAGAGGATTTCCTCTCAATGTTTCTTCCTTGGAGGTTTCTCTTGCCACCATTGCCTCTGGCTTGCTCATTAAGGACTAATTTAAATGTAAAACTGTTTTCTGACAATATCAATTGTTAAAAAGAGCTATATAAATAAAATTGAAGTGAACTGGATTAACATGTTCTCATTAACTAAAATTCAGAAACTGGATAACAAAATTAAAGAGATATTCAAATGTTTCATTCATGTACCATATTTATGGGACCTTCTGCTTTCTCTCTGTTACCCTACACCATAGATCTGTGCTCTGTATTGTACCCGTCTGAGGACCACTTGTATCCGGGAACACCAGGTTCTGCACTCCGAGAGTAAACGTCTAGTTTGTCCGCCACCATAAAAGCAGAGTAAAAGCCAACACCAAACTGCCCGATCACAGAGCTTTTGGCCTCAGCTTGGTTTTGAAGAGCCTCCAAAAAGGCCTACAGAACACACAGTACATGAGCAATACAATACAATATCATCATCATATGGTAAAGAGGGTTTTGAGAGAAATCCACTGATGAGAGAGACAACAGTGTGAAATAGGCCTGTCGCGATATTCGATATACCGACTTATCGTAAGGTAAATGAAAATTAACTAATTTTTTTTTTTTACCGCGATTTTGGCATTTACATCGGGAAGTTGCCAGAATATTAGCTTGACCCATTAACTGAATAAAACACCGCGCTGTTTGTCATCTCACGCGGCTCTCTGTCAGAGGCAGGGCCTCCCAGCATGCAACAGTTATCCAGCCAGGGAATCCACTGAATGGGGAAGAGACAACACATTGCTCTGTTGTACAGACCATAGGCGTAGAACTGGGTACGGTCGTGTCCCAACCAATATTTCTGATTTTGGGGGGGGGGGGGGGGGGAATCACACCCCGTGCGTGGTACACAAATGGTTACTGTAGGTTTCCACTGGGTGAAACACCATGCAAAATTTGCTCATGAATATTCGCTTTGGGGGCATGGTCGTGAAAACAGCAAGCAAGTTCAGCTACCATGTCAATTAGCAAGTGTGGTTGCAGTGCAGTGACCAGCTGCTAGCTAGCAAACGGTCCTTGAGGAATGTAACGTTAGATTAGCTTGTAAAATGAATCAGTTAACAACAGTTCATATTCAGTGTGTAAAAACGACAACATATGAATATGACTGTTTTCTAAGTTTGTGTGGCATGTAAATAACAATCCGACTTGATACTGACAACAACTGGTGTTCATTAAGGTCACAAAGACATTATTAAATCATATCAAATTGTGCTAATGTTGGCTAATATTGCACCTAGTCTTGCTTGTGAAGTGCCTGCAAACTTTAGCAGCCCGCTAACCCTTAATTTGAAGTGCTTCAGTTAAGACCTGCAGAGTGCCCTGACCAAGTTCGTGTAACATGACACATGTAAACAACCACCCACTGGTGATGTGGACATTAAAAGGTTTCTGGGCCATGAACAATCATATCAAACTTTTTCACGTAATAAGCAAAACAGCCTCCGCCTTCTTGATCAGAAATTTTTGTTTACTCCCGCCTCTCTTTTGAAAACGTCACATACCAAGTACACACATACGCTGAACTAATTGGTTTTCGAGGGGGTTCATTTGAAAACGGTAGGCTAAAAACTTCTCAGTAGAACCCCATCACTCCCTCCTCTCCCTCCCCTCTGGGCTCAAGAAGACAACAGAAGGGCAATAATATAACAACCACCAATCAGAATTCAGGGGAGGAAGACGACACCTTCACGAGGTCCCCCCCCATTAGTACCAACGCAGCTGGGAAGCTAACGTCGTCAAGGATTGCGAGCTGACAACTGCATAAGGAGGACTATATAATGTCTACCTTTTTTCATCCAAGAAGCTGTGTCTGGCATCCTCGGGCACCGTCACTCCCCACGGAATTTGCTTTTGCTACATGGAATGTGCGAGGTCTGACATCTCCCACGAAGACAGACAGACACTAGGAACAGACTGTGAATATTACAACATCGATATTGCATGCATCCAAAAGACAAAAGTAACCAGTCAGTCAATCTGAACAACAACTTCAAACAGGTCACAAACTGATCCTTATGGAACAGAAAAAGACCATCCACCACGGGTTGGGCTTTGTAACAGGACCAAGGCTACAAAACCACATCCTCAACTACGGGCGCATTAGTGACCGCATTGCCACAATGGACCTGTCCCTTCCACTAAGAAATGGCAAGACTGCCAAATGCCGCATTGTAAACGTTTATGGCCCAACAACAAAAGGAGCCCAAGAAAATCCATTTCTTGTGGAATCACTGTATGATGAACTAAGTAATGCTATCAAAATCCCTTCAAGATGGCTGTTGTTTGTATGTGGCGATTTCAACGCCAAACTTGGGAAACTAAGCAAGACAGATCACGATGCAGGATTAAATCTGTGCATAGGCTCATATGGAATGGGTAAAAGAAATGACAATGGCAAAGCACTAGCATCTTTTATCAGTGCCCATGATCTATTCGCCACCAACACAGCATTTAAACATCCTGCCCGCCACCGTACATCTTGGGTTGGACATATTGCTACTCCCAAGAGAACAGCAGACTCAAAATCCACAACTGCAGTCTTCAACCAGACAGATTTTGTGCTATGCAAACTGAACTGCAAACCACTCCTGAAAGACTCCCGCACTTATGGAGGCACGGACCTCAATTCAGACCACAAGCCAGTAGTAACACGTATCCGAATGGAAAACGCCTACCTGGTCCATAAACAGAAGAGAGAGAAAGGCCAGGTCAGATATGACCTCGCAAGGCTCACAACTGACCCCACCACCCAAGTACAATATAGGGAAGACCTACAAAATCAAGTGGCCAACGCACACTATTACAACAACCCAAATAAAGCATTGGATACCTTATTGAAGTGCATGCATATATCTGCTGCCAACACCCTAGGAGTGCTTAAGAGCAACAATCACAGACAACATACTGAAGACCCCCAAGTTGCAGAGCTGTCAGAGAAACAAAAAGCCCTAAGACTATGCATATACCAAACAGGGAAGAGCAAAGACCAAAGTGTCCTGAGAAAGGAATGTAACACCATCCTTTGGCAGATAAACAAACAACTGAAAGAACTTGAGATAAAAAGAGCAGATGGCTTAGTAGACGACATTTCTTCCACAAATGACTGCAGCAAAATGTTCAGGGCAATCCGTACCCTCAGAGTTGGAACTTCTCCATCACTCTCAGTTCACAATGCTTAAGGTCACTTTATTGCCACGGACAAGGGCAAGGCAGATGCAATAAGAGACTGGTTCCTACAGCAATTCACTGACCCAAACGGAGAAAAACTAGAACCTTTCCAAGGTAACCCTAGGCCTCTTGTAGCCCCAATTACAGAGGATAAAGTCAAGAAGCCCATAAAATCCTTGAGAAATGGGCTTTCACCAGGACCTGACGGAGTCAGCAATGAATTATTCAAATATGAGAGCAACATTATATCCCCAAGTCTCACATCCTTCTTGAACTATGCCTTTGTACACCACCATCCAGTAGAAGCCATCGGTGAAGGAACACTCATTGCTCTGCCTAAACCCCAAAAACCACCTGGTCCACCTGCAAACCTGCGTCCTATTGCCCTCTTGAACAGTATCCGGAAGATTTTGTCCACTGTCGCACTCCACCGCATCAGAGACAAAATTGACAACTTCACCGGGCCATATCAGAGTGGATTCAAAAGGGGACATAGTTGTGCAGACATTGTGTGGGCCCAACGCATGCTCATCTCTGTTGTCATGTCCAAACACTGGGACTTCCACAAAATGGGCATAGACATGTCACGTGCCTTTGACACTATAAAACGTTCGAAAATCCTAGAAGTGTTAAACCAGGCTGGGTGCAGCGACGATGAAGTGCGACTGGTAAGGCTACTGCTGTCAGGTACTAAGCTGAAGGTACAAGTCAGATCAACACACTCGGCAGACTTTGAAACAACCATCGGTTCGCCACAAGGAGACAGCCTGTCCCCAGTGCTGTTCACCTGCTACCTTGCAGCTGCACTAGAAACTGTACGGAGATCTTCCACGAGACCTAATCCACCCTTCTCTAAACTGGGCATGCCCCTAGAAATGGAGTATGCAGACGATGTGGATTTCCTAGACGAAGAAAAAGATCCACTAGAAAGACTTCTACCTGTTGCTGCCAAAAACCTAAAGGACTCAAACCTGTTCATGAACGAAGGTAAAACAGAGTTCACTCATGTCTACCTGGCTGATGCATCAGACAAGGATGAGAACGACAAATCACTACGAGGAGAAGAGGAATGGAGGAAAAGTAAAATCCTGGGTTCCCTCCTCTGTAGCTCTGCTGATGTAGAGGCACGTTGCATCATGGGTAACATTGTATTTCAATCATTCTGGAAGATTTGGATCTGAAGATCTAGGATTCCTTTGGCAAAGAAGCTACAGCTATACAATGCTTGTTGTGTCTCCATCATGCTATATAACTGCAACAGCTGGGCAACACCAAAGGCAGTTATAGAGAAGCTTGACATCTGCCACCGTAAACTCCTGCGTGCTATCACAGGTCATCAGTGGCCTAAGAGTATGGTAACAAACGACACCTTATACAGAATCTGCAACACAACACCTCTCTCCATAAAAGTCGATCAACTCAGGTGGTCTATGTTTGGACAGATCCTTAGAATGCCACAAGACATACCTGTGCAAAAAGCTTTGGAATTTGCAGTATTAGGCTCCAGCAGATACAAGGCCCGTAAAGGAAGGCATTGTGTAAATGTGCTCAGCACGCTGAAGGCAGACCTCAAGCACAGAGGACGAGGTCCCCCTACAACAGAAAAGAAACTCCGAAAGCTAAGGGAGCTTGCAGGATGTGAGACGCAGTGGAAGAAGATGAAGAAAGACTGAATGCAGCTGCAGGACGCTTCCATGACTGTAGATGCAGAAAACCAGTGAATGATGAATCAGAATTTAGATACATTCTGTTGCCAAGTAAAATTGTAACCTTTCAATGTGTCAGAAAAGTTCTAGAGACCTCGTCCTGTTTTACCGTTAGATCAATCACATATCAGCTGAAACTAGCATTCTAAAACTAGTTAAAGATCATGCAGAAGAGAGCCTACTCCCCCTGCCAGCCTAATGGAGCGCAGGTGTTTAAGGCTCCATGTGTTTTACTTCCATTTATGAGGGAAAGGAACATACTCCCTCCCAACAGTCAATGCGTTATTCACTTGTGAAACACATTTGCAAATTGGTAGAATAAGTTAAACATCACATGCAAGATTTGCAATTAATCAAATGAATTGCATATTATTATTCATGAATTACTACAATTCTGAACTTCAAATTTTAAAAGTCTGGACTTTGGAGAGATGATGGATACTCTTTTGGTGGAACACAACGGAGCAAAATATTGCGACCCTCTAATGTTGACCTGAAGTTGGCATTGGGTTTTTGTCCCCACCAAAGTTAATACCAAACCTACGCCCTTGCCTACATGTTCTCATTCTAATTGTTGTTACTTTTATCCAAATGGCAGCTGACAATACATTGTTACTTTGCACTTTTTGTTTATCTGGGTACTAATCTTTGAGAAACTGGATTGGCAGAACGTTGCCTGTGAAGAAAAGAATATTGTTTTATTACCCCGTGCCAAGTTAATATTTACTTAAGTGCAATTTTTAAGAGCCACAGATCGTATTTTATTTATTGTTTTTGTTGTGAGTGGTTTTGTTTGACTGTTGTTTTATTTCTGTAGGTTATTTATATTTATATATTTTTTACGTTCCACTGTTGAACTGAATAAGTTGATTTAATTAAAAGTTTACTGTTCTTTGAAAGGGTGTATTTGCATGATCATTATTATTTTACTAGTGGCATAAAATTGTCTTGAAAAGACGTCAACAATAATATCGTTTATCGCAATAATTTTTGAGACAATATATCGTCCAACAAAATTTATCATCGTGACAGGCCTAGTGTGAAATGCAACAAACCTTAGAGCCAGAGCAAGCAATCGTGCCCAGATTGGTAATCAGCTCCTGTTGATTCATCCCAATGCCAGTGTCCTAAATGAAAATTTTTCAACATTCAGTTTATCATATCTGTATATAATGTAGCAAACACTCCAATAATACTTCCTGTAGGAAAACATCTTCACAGTTGAACACACCTGAATAGTTAAAATGCCTCTAGCTGCATCAGTCTGTAGGTGAATTTCCAGAGGTTCAGAATCTCCACCTCCTGTAATAAGCTTATGTCGCAACTTCTCTAGTGCATCACTACCATTTGAGATGAGCTCCCTTATGAACACCTGAAACCAAGCAGTCATTAAGTTCGGACATGTTATAAATCTGATGTCTTATGAAATTAAGGCAAAAGAACATTGACCTGAAAATATCACATTTCAAAACTCTCACATTTTTTAAATTTCACTCTGGAGCAATTCCAAAGTGACTAATGAAAGAAATCACCAGCCACTGTCCCATCTCCAAAATCTCAAAATTCAAACTGAGCGAGTGTTGGAAGTCGTGAACATGTAAGGACAGTCAAGCAAGCGCTCATCAACGCCCTGTGCTCATGAGTCCACATGCACCCTCATGAGGTTTGTTTTCTGCTCATACTGTACTGTGTATGCGGCTTAGGCTATGTTCAGATTGTCAGTCCAAATCCGTTTTTTGCACATCTGATCTGAATCCAATCTTCCTGATTGACTGTCTACACAATACCAGTCAAAAGTTTGGACACACCTAATTCAGTGTTTTTTTTTTCTTTATTTTAATTAATTGAAAGGACACTTAATTTCTTAAAGTAATGATGGACTGTCATTTCTCTTTACTTAAAGGTATCAAACACATTAAGAAGGCAAGAAATTCAACTGATTAACATCTGACATGACACACCTATTAGTTGAACTGCATTCCAGGTAACTACTTCATGAAGCTGGTTAAGATGATGTCAGTGTGTAAAGCTGTCATCAAGACAAGCAGTGGCTACTTTGAAAAACCTACAATATTAACCATTTTCTTTGATTAACACTTTTGTATTTAACACACAATTCCATATATTTTCCATACTGTGGTGCTTGAAAGTTTGTAAACCCTTTAGAAATTTCAATATTTCTGCATAAACATGACCTCAAACATCATCAGATATTCACACAAGTCCGAAAAGTAGATAAAGAGAACCCAGTTAAACAATGAGACAAAATTATTATACTTGGTCATTTATTTATTGAGGAAAATGATCCAATATTACATATCTGTGAGTGGCAAAAGTATGTAAACCTCTAGGATTAGCAGTTTATTTGAAGGTGAAATTAGAGTCAGGTGTTTTCAATCAATGGGATGACAAATCAGGTGTGAGTGGGCACCCGGTTTTATTTAAAGAACAGGGATCTATCAAAGTCTGATCTTCACAACACGTTTGTGGAAGTGCATCATGACACGAACAAAAGAGATTTCTGAGGACCTCAGAAAGCGCGTTGTTGATGCTCATCAGGCTGGAAAAGGTTACAAAACCATCTCTAAAGAGTTTGGACTCCACCAATCAACAGTCAGACAGATTGTGTACAAATGGAGAAAATTCAAGACCATTATTACCCTTCCCAGGAGTGGCTGACCAACAAAGATCACTCCAAGAGCAAGGCATGTACTAGTCAGCAAGGTCACATAGGACCCCAGGGTAACTTCTAAGCAACTGAAGGCCTCTCTCACATTGGCTAATGTTAATGAGTCCACCATCAGGAGAACTCTGAACAACAGTGATGTGCATGGCAGGGTTGCAAGGAAAAAGCCACTGCTCTCCAAAAAGAACATTGCTGCTCGTCTGCAGTTTGCTAAAGATCACGTGGACAAGCCAGAAGGCTATTGGAAAAATGTTTTGTGGATGGATGAGACCAAAATAGAACTTTTTGGTTTAAATGAGAAGCACTATGTTTGGAGAAAGGAAAACACTGCATTCAAGCATAAGAATCTTATCCCATCTGTGAAACATGGTGTTGGTAGTATCATGGTTTGGGCCCATTTTGTTGCACCTGGGCCAGGCCGGCTTGCCATCATTGATGGAACAATGAATTCTGAATTATACCAGCGGATTCTAAAGGAAAACGTCAGGACATCTATTCATGAACTGAATCTCAAGAGAAGGTGGGTCATGCAGCAAGACAAAAACTCTAAGCACACAAGTCATTCTACCAAAGAATGGTTAAAGAAGAATAAAATTAATGTTTTGGAATGGCCAAGTCAAAGTCCTGACCTTAATTGAATCGAAATGTTGTGGAAGGACCTGAAGCAAGCAGTTCATGTGAGGAAACCCATCAACATCCTAGAGTTGAAGCTGTTCTATATGGAGGAATGGGCTAAAATTCCTCTAAGCCGGTGTGCAGGACTGATCAACAGTTACCGGAAACGTTTAATTGCAGTTATTGCTACACAAGGGGGTCACACCCAGGGCTCTACAATGCGCACATTTCACTCGCATTTGCGAGCGAATTTTTCAGCATGCGAACGACGAAAAAAACAAAACAAATGCGCATTCGTGCGAGGGCTTCTTGCAGCTGACAATTCAGGAAAGCACTGAGCACAGACACGACGAGTTTAACATTCTAAAATGTATCAAACATTAAACTGCAAAGTATGTAGATCCAGCGCTGGATAGCCTACCTAATATTTTTTACACTAGACAAGAAAATTACATCGATGTGTTCATCAGAGCCTTGTAGTGCTCAATGTGAAAGAATTTTGTGAATATCTCCTTCCATTTTCGTGTAAATCCCCGTTGTTTGGAGGGAGCACTCTGAGAAAATCCTTCACTTTCTGTGTGACACTCTGTGTCTCTGCGCTCAGCGCACGGGTGGGGGAGGGGCTGCTCGCTCTCTCTCACACACACACACACACACACACAGGAGGGAGGGTCTGCTCCCTCTCAGAGAGACACAGGCTTGTAGCCTCATGGCAGTGTAATGAGTAACGGCCTGTATTGTTGTAAGTGTGTGTGTTCAGTGTTGTGTACATGTGTTCTGCCTGCGCCTGGCTCCCTGTCTGTAGTTGCGTGCATTGCCTCTGTCTTGCACTGCGGTGGTTCCCACGGTAGCCGGGGGGGGGGGGGGGGGGGGGGGGGGGGGGGGGGCAGCATTTTTATTCTTCTCGGTCTGTAGCTTGAATAAGTTTAGGCTACTGAATAACACTTTCAGTTAAAGTTGAGTCTGGTGCTTTTGTGCTGACGCTACAATAGCCTACTATCACAATAAATATCCCCCGTAACATTTCCCGTTTTCTACTCATCTTTCTGTGATTGCCCCTCTTTCCCACGGTTGTATGTTGTGAGTGTGGCATTAGGTGGGAAAAGTGCTTTTTAGGGATTCATCAGATCATTCAACTGAGAGATAACTGAGAGCTGGTTCGGACTGAGCTGAGAAATATATTCGCTATGCAGAGAATAACGGCGTTTTTTAAAGCAATGATGGTGGAAGCAAGAATAAAAGAACGGACGAGGAAGAAAGTGTAGTGAAGAAAGCTAGAACGACGGGAGAAGGTGCGGGAAAATTATATAATGAGATGGAAGGCACACACCCTAGTGCAAACATTTAGATGGGAACATATAACAGCAGAAAAACAAATATACAGTATATACAAATGGTGCATTTCACAACACAGCAGAAAAACAAAGAATATATATACACAACTGGGCGTGTTGAGTTGCAGATGTTAATTGCACATTAGTTATAGAAACTCAGTTCAGCTACAAAACTCAGGATATTGCACTGTATTTGGTACTGCACTGTATTGGGTATGGATGTAAAAGTATATAAATATAAAATATACAAAAGTTATAAAAACAAAAAAAAGTTAAAAAGTATATATAAAAAGTTGCTCTGTGAGGTTGCACTGTAATAAGTATTGCACTCTATCAGGTAAGTGTGAGAATATTGTCCTTTTAGGTCCTTGTTGGTGCATTGTTGCACCTGCCAGAAGTGGCATCAGTCAGTGCATGTAATTAGCCTTTTTCACATTACGTCACTTGCAGAAGAACCTCACATCCGTTTTCAGCCTTTTGAATGGAAGAAGAGGCGGCATGCTAATCTGCTGGCTAACAAGTAGCAACCATAGAAAGTCAGTAAACTTCCTTTCCAAAACAAGGCAGATAGGTGACTGGAATGGTCGCTAACAATATGTAATGATAAACAATGCGCAATATTATTATCAATCTTATCTGTGAATGAGACAGTTTTGTTAACATATATTGCTGCCGTATACCTCTTCTTCCATTCAAAAGGCTGAAAATGGACACAAGTTCCCCTGCAAGTGACGTAATGTGAAAAAGGCTAATTGTTCAAGGTGGTTATGGCCTGTGGGAAAAAAACTGTTTTTGAGTCTGTTGGTCCTTGCTTTGATGCACCTGTAACGCCTGCTTGCGGGCAGCAAGTCAAAGAACTCAGAGCCAGGGTGGGAGCTGTCCTTGATGATGTTGTTAGCTCTGCTGAGCTCTGCTCTCTGTTTAGCTACTGTTTGTTCATTCATTCAGTTGTTCGTTATTCATTTGTTTGTTCATTCATTCATTCGTTCATTCATTCATTCTCAATTGAATTTTGCGTTTTATGTGTTGGTGTGTCTAAGGTTTACACTGCAATAAACCTTTAAAATGAAAACCTACTTGTGCTTGTGCCCCCATTTTTTCCCCTGTGCTCCTAAAATTTTTAACTTAGGAGCACGTGTGCTCCTGAAAAAAAAAGTTAGTGTAGAGCCCTGGTCACACCTGATACTGAAAGCAAAGGTTCACATACTTTTGCCACTCACAGATGTGTAATATTGGATAATTTTCCTCAATAAATAAATGACCAAGTAAAATATTTTTGTCTCATTTGTTTAACTTGGTTCTCTTTATCTGCTTTTAGGACTTGTGTGAAAATCTGATGTTTTAGGTCATATTTATGCAGAAATACAGAAAATTCTAAAGGGTTCACAAACTTTCAAGTACCACTGTATGTTATTTCATAGTTTCGATATCTTCAGGATTGTTCTACAATGGAGGAAATAGTCAAAATGCATAAAAACCTGTGAATGAGTAGGCGTTTCCAAACTTTTGACTGATACTGTGTGTACAGCAAGTGTGATCAGATCCGATCATCAGATTGGGTCTGTGGCAATCCTTATTTTCAGTCTTATTCACATCGGTTGCTATAGTAATGACTACCATATGAAACTAGGTTTCCTGTTCAAATCAAGTAGTGACAAGTATAATGAAATGGGCTTGCTTATTTACTACGTGGCAATGTGGAGCTGTGGCACAGGTTTCGTGAATACATGACTTCCGGGTCACTGCTTGTGTGGCTGACCGGTCAGCTCACAGAGAAGTTTTTTTTTTTTAAATGCTTTTTAATGCTTTTGTGGGTGGTAGAAATGGGCAACTGGACTTGCTTGAAGATTCTTGAATATTCAAGAATCTTCAAGCAAGTCCAGTTGCCCATTTCTACCACCCACAGTTTACTATGACCTGGATGACTGAGAATCTTCACAGACATGTTTTTAATGCTTTTCTTACTTTGTATTCTTTTCAGTCCTTATTAAAGGACATAAGTGGGTTTTTATGCGACTTGTGTTTGGTGCTCATGCCGCAACACCGGGACTTAGCTGCTCAACGTATTCCTTTTAAAGTCGAGCTCTGTTTGCACCTTTGCCCTTGCTTCCGCGACTTTTATCTCTGGATTTATCAAAACACATCTTTTGGGAATATTGACCACAACATGGACAGCTGTGGACTCATGTGGGGACTAATGCTCTTGCAGTTTTTTTCACATTTTGGTGCTCATTTCTGCAATAGAACATAACACTCCCATCAGCTGGCAACTCACATACTCCAAAGACTTTCTGCTGCAGTTTAGACTTCACCCACCTCCTGCTATCACAACAGACACGTTCCCAGTGGATATTCTCCAGACAAACTCAACTATAAGGATTCATCTTACAGCAATAAGAAGGTAACAAGAAGGGGAAAGAGAAGGGGTGGAATTAGAGCGAGACTGAAACAGGAGAAATGTAAACAGCAGCCGCTCCCGTCAGTCATCTTGGCCAATGCGCGCTCCCTCCGCAATAAAACAGACGAGCTTCAAGCCAACATTCAAGTGCATATCACGGGTAAATTTAGGAGCAAGATCAATGTAATTCTCCTATTTTATATTAAACTTTGGTCAAATATCTGTCACATTTTGTGCAAATTTTTTTTTACCTTGTGCAATACCAGAAAAATTCAGTTGAAAATCAAGCCATTTGAAGCGAATTTGTCCACCTCTGAAAAAAACTTGCCATTTGGATTTCCCGGGAAACATTGATTTTCGTGACATCACGTGCGGGATGCCTCCTTCTGAATCCTATGAATCCTAAGACGCCACGCCTACTTAGATCAAAAGGTGCAGGCTATCTGCTGGTACCTCGTATAGTGAAGGCTACATCAGGGGGCAGAGCCTTTTCTTACAAAGCCCCACTGTTATGGAACAGCCTTCCAAGTAATGTTCGGGAATCAGACACAGTCTCAGCATTTAAGTCTAGGCTGAAAACATATCTGTTTAGTCAAGCCTTTTGTTAATGGTGTTTATGAGGTAAAGGAGTAGATCTGGAGGGTCCTCAGACATAGAGTGTTTTGGTAAACTGGGATGTATGGATGCTGTCAGTCCCCACTCGCTTGCTCACTCGAGTTTGTTGACGGTGTAGTGGCTGGCTGCTTTATGTCCCGGGGCTCCCTCATGCCTGTGTTACCTTCTGGCTCTCTCCTTTTAGTTATGCTGTCATAGTTAGTTGCCGGAGTCCCTGCTTGTACTCGGTGCAATATGTATACTGTTCCTACTTATTCAGGTGACATTGGGCATACCTAACCACCTGTGTTTTCTTTCTCTCCCCCCCACCCCAAATCTGTCCCTCTGAGTTACATGGAGTCAACAGGAAATCTTTTGGTGGAGACGGTGGGGACCTCGACTGGCTATCGTAGCCTGCAGGGAATCTGCCATCAGACATTCTGTCGCATGTCCCAGACCCGGTGAAATGTAACTGAATTGTCTTGGCCAGGCCTAAGGGTCCCATCTGCATCTCATCATTGCTGAGGAGTGTGCTCCCATCACCCAATCAAGCATCCAGCCAGAGCAGGTCATGATATATTTTTTACCATATTAACATGCCATTGTGTGTTATGCCTGATGTAAAGACTCTCGTCTCTGCGAGCAACATGCCATTGTGTGTTATGCCTGATGTAAAGACTCTCGTCTCTGCGAGCCTACCACACAGATTTAATACTTGTCATTTTTAGGGCATACCTAACAACGTGTTTTCTTTCTCTCTCTCTCCCCCCCCGCCCCCCCCATCTGTCCCTCTGAGTTACATGTTGATCCTGGGATTGAGATGCTGGCCTCTTCTGCCCCTCGGACCTGCTTGATCCATCCTGGTGCCCTGTGTCTGGTCGGAGTTTTATCGCCCCACTCCTGTGAAGGACGGCCCCATGAGGACAGTTGAGGGTTATACCTGTTAAAACTGTTAATATTATAGTCAGGCTGTCTGTTGTTGCCCAAATGAGGATGGGTTTCCTTTTGAGTCTGGTTCCTCTCGAGGTTTCTTCCTCATGTCGTCTGAGGGAGTTTTTCCTTGCCACCGTCGCCACAGGCTTGCTCATTGGGGATAGATTAGGGATAAAATTAGCTCATGTTTTAAGTCGTTCAAATTCTGTAAAGCTGCTTTGCGACAATGTTTACTGTTAAAAGCGCTGTACAAATAAACTTGATTTGATTTGATGTCAGCGCTGGTTTGTTTATGAGAAAACGACCTGGTGGTTTTCTGCAAATTTCAACATCACGTAATTATTAAAATGGTTAATAGATGTATTGTAGGAGGGTGTAGCAACACCAATCTTGATGGGATTAGTACTCATCGTTTTCCAAAAGACCGGACAATGAGGGAGAAATAGGAGCGCTTCGTGGGAGGCACCCGGAAAAATTGGCTACATGCTACAGACTACAGCATTATTTGCGGTGCTCACTTCACAAGGCCCAACGACTTTGAGAACTATTTGCAGCGGGAAATGGGCTTCGCAAGGCAACTTGATCTGAAAAAAAGATGCAGTTCCATCTGTCAGAATGCCCAAAGCAACACTGTCTCCATCTGTTTCAGCATCACCAAAGGAGCCAGCCATGTTTTTCTCCCCTGACAGAAGGCGAAGTGCCACATCCACTGAGGCCCTTGAAGCCGAGGACCAAGCAGAGCCGAGAAAAAGATCAAGACAATCGGCAATTCACAAGTTAACTGTTGCCAGGGTAAGAAATAATTCTAACATCTCATTATATTCTTCATCCAAAGGTGAAGTAACATTGCGCTCAGGTGACAATTCCATATTTCAATGCAAAATCGCTAGCTGCTAAACTTGGTCTACACAGGCTGTGCACTGAAACCGTGCAAGTTCTTGCAGCCTGCTGGCGGTTCCGCATGTGACGTCACGAATCTGGCTCCAGACTCCCTTGGGATTTTTCCAGATGCGTGTTATTTTATTTTTTTCTGCTGTAGACAGATGGCCTTGTGCAAAATTACCCTTCTGGATGAGTATGTAAAGGGACATACTTTCAAAAAAAAAAAAAAAAATGAAATTGGTCCAGGATATGCACTTTAACCACTTATGTGAATACAGAACAGCATCTATTCTCACCTTCACTGAAACATGGCTGAATGATCATGACAACAATGACACTTTTCAAATAGATGGATTTGGCTCCCCCCTGAGACTTGACTGAGACAACAAGCTCACAGGGAAACATGGCGGTGGCGTGTGTCTCTATGTAAACTCACACTGGTGATCCACTGTCATTGTTAGGAAAAAACTGTGCAATACTGGCATAGAACTTCTAGCTGTCTCCCTGTGCCCTTTCTACCTCCCCAGGGAATTTCCTCAGCTTTTTTTCATTTTGGTTTATATCCACCCCAGAGCAAATCCAGCCACAGCTTTAGAGCACATTAAAAGCACTTTAAATAGACTGGAACAAATTTCCTCTGACTCTACCAAATTCATTCTGGGTGATTTTAATCACTGTTCAGTGGACAAAACACTTAAAGGTTTTTTATCAATGTGTCACATGTGCCACCCCCGTATGGGAAAGATTCTGGTCAAATGCTATGGCTCAGTCCCTGATGCATATAGATCTGTTGCACCCCCCCTTGGCTCTGCTGATCACCACACCATCCAGCTTGCACCAGCCTACATACCGGTCATAAGGAGATCAGAAAAGGTCATCAAAATTGTGAAGTGGACTAATGAAAGCATAGCTATGCTGCAGGGATGCTCTGAACTCACTGACTGGAATAACCTCTGTGGCAGCGGGGGCGTGGTCAAGCGCCGGTCTGTGACAGGAGGGCGGAGCCAGGGAAGGTGAGTGGCAGAATCGCTACACCTGATGGTAGTTAACCTGTGTTTTGTGTGTTTTCCCAGTAACCGCTCCCTATTTAAGGAGGCAGAGAGAGAGCAGAGGGAGCGCAACCCAGGACCAGAGCAGAGTGTGCGTGTGTGTGTGTATGTGGGCTTACACGGCATTAAACTGAAAAGTTGTTTAATAAATAGCCTTCTCTGCCTCTAAGCGTTGTCCTGCCATCCTCTGTGCTCCACCCACACTTTGCAAGCGCTACAACCTCATAGCCCCATCCAGTGACCTCAATGAGCAAGTGGACATGGTCTCATCTTACATCTCCTTCTGCATGGACAATATCACTCCCTCCAAAAAAAGTCACCATCTTCCCCAACAATAAACCCTGGGTAACAAAAGAACTCAAAGAAATACTCAGCAGGAAGAGAGTATATTTTACTGGCTCCAAGTCTGAGAAAAAGGAGATTAACAGAGAGGTGAAGCGGGCCATCAAAATGACCAAACTGAAAGATAAAAATAAAGTGGAGGAAAAATGTACAAGAAGGAACCTTCGCTCAGCTTGGCAGGGTCTCAAGAGCATGGCGGCTGTGAATACTATTTCCACCACACACCGGACTGTCCAGGTTCCAGGCTGCAGCCCAGCATCACTCCCTAACAACCTCAACTCCAACTACACCAGATTTGAGACAGACAACATTACCCAGCTAGAGGCTACTATGTCATCACTTAAACCTGGAGACTCAGCACTCATCTTTAACAGAGGGGGTGGTGAGAGCCCTCAAAGACAAAAGAAAAAACAGCGCCTGGCCCAGATAACATTGGCGGTTGTGTTCTTTGGCACTGTGCTGAGCAGCTGGGGGACATGTTCCAGTTTCTGTTCCAGAGCTCCATGGACAGCAGCACAGTCCCCCAGATGTGGAAACACTTCACAGTCATTCCCGTCCCCAAGAAAGGAACCTTCAAGGTGTTGAATGACCTCAGGCCTGTGGCTCTCACCTCTCTTTTGATGAAAGCAATGGAAAGGGTGGTCAAAAATCACATAAAGGTGACAGACACCCAGATGGGCTCCCTCCAGTTTTCATATCGTGTTGCGGTGATGATACAAAAGTCTTCATCACAAATACCATACATAAACACCTGGAATTCCCAAACACTTCAGTGAGACTTCTGTTTGCTGACTTCTCCTCTGCATTTAACACCCTGCAGCCTCACATTCTCGCAGAGAAACTCACCGCTTGTTTTGGACTAAATGACCAGCTAATCCTATGGATAATAGACTCTCACCAACAGGTCGCAGAGAGTGCTAGTCAATAACACCTTCTCAGACTTCTTTCACACTTCCACCAGCTCCCCACAGGGATGTGTCCTTTCACCTTTGCTCTTCATCCTGTACACTGACGACTGCAGGTCCACTCAGCCAAACTGTCACCTGGTTAAATATGCAGAAGACACCGTGCTCTTGTCTCTGCTCTCTGGCCCCTCACAGCTCCACAGGACTTTGTGGGGTGGTTTGACAACTCCTGCCTGGACCTGAACTCCAGCAAGACTAAAGACTGGAGATCGTTGAGGAGTACAAGTACTTGGGCACAATCTTTAATGATAAACTCAGATTTGCCTCCAACACAGAGGAGATCCTCAGAAAGTGCCAACAGCGACAGTACCTCCTGAGGAAGCTTAAGTCCTTTGGGGTCAGCAAGGACATTCTTACTACTTTCTACTACTCCTTCATTGAAAGTATAATGTCGTTTTCCATAACCTGCTGGTTCCACTCCCTTAGCCTTCAGAACAAAAACTGCCTGCAGAGCACAGTCAAGGTGTGCTCTAAAATTATTGGACTCCCCCTCAGGTCACTCTCAACTCTCTGTGAGCAGCAGACAGTAAACTCAGCAGGCAGGATTCTTCAGGACAGAGGTCTGTGCGGGTCGGATTTTTCAGTCCCGCTCCCGCCCGCGCCCGCATTGTGCAGTCCCACTCCCGCCCGCAAAGAATTATGATTTTCAGTCCCGCTCCCACCCGCACCCACAAAAAAAATTATGATTTTCAGTCCCGCTCCCGCCCGCCATATTTTGTCCCGCTCCCGCCCACAAATCCCACATGATGCAGACGTTCGCGTTATTTCTCAGGAAAGTTCTTGTCTTGACACAGCGTGATGGTGCCTCGCCCTCTACTTCGAGTGGATTTCAGCATAAATATCTCCAGCTCATGTTATTATTTACCTTGTTTTGGAATTCAGCATGTACTCTCTCTAATAACAATAATAATAATTAGTGCTGTCAAACAATTAAAATATTTAATCGCGAATCACACATTTTTATCATATGAGAAACCATTGTAATTCTCTGATCAGCATAAAAAAGTGAATGGGCTTGCTTTGTAGCAATGGTGTTTTTTTTTTTTATTGCAAAGCAGAGCTAGTAAGAGAAGTGAATTGATTTACTGCTTGAGTTAGTCTACAACTTTAGTCAGAGAGACATGTTACACAGTGACGGTAGGCTTGACTCAATGCTATCCCAGAAATCCTTCCTGTAATATGCAAATGTGGCCGCCTCTGATTGGACAGCCAAATTTGCATATTACAGGAAGGATTTCTGGGATAGCATTGAGTCAAGACTACCGTCACTGTGTAACATGTCTCTCTGACTAAAGTTGTAGACTAACGCAAGCCGTAAATCACTTCACTCATGGTTCTCTTGCTAGCTGGGTGTGAACTGCGAGTCATTAGAGTGATCAAAGGATTTCCCGTTAGGGTGATCAATGGCAAACTTAAGATGCTATTCCACTGGCAATCTGACTCTCCCTGCAAATTTAGGCATCTTGAAATGTTTTTATTAATGCAAAATAAAATATCCGGCACAAATTATATATGACAGGCATAAATTAATAATTTATACATTTTATTTCAAACACATTTTTAGTTAGCGGGACTGCAGCTTATCACCGCTCCCGCCCGCGCCACATATGTGCACTCCCGCGCGCATATGTGCACTTCCGGTCCCGCCCGCGCCCGCAATGAGCTTTCAAAATTTGTCCCGCGCCACACTGCTTTGTGGCGGGTCCCACAGGACTCCCGCGGGAGTGCAGGGCTCTACTTCAGGACCCTTCACATGTCCTGTTCTCTGCATTTGAGTGGCTCCCCTCAGGATGCCAACTCTGTTGTCCGAGCTGCCGAACACAGAGAAGAGCGACCTTTGTCCCCAGAGCAGTTCAGCTCCTCAACACTCTGCCATAGAGATGCACCGATTGCAAAATTCTTGGCCGATACCGATTTCCGGTTTTTGAGGGGGTCTGACCTGCCAAAACCGGTTTTACCGATACCGATTTTCCATCTAAGAAATCATTATAATCATACAATAGACACCATGTTTACTTGGCTTGAGAATAAAACATCAAAAATAAGATATAGTGAGTTTCAACAGTGCCCCCTGAGCAGATTTATTTAGAACACTGACCATAACATTCAGTCCAGTTTACAGGTCAATATAGGAAAAAAACTAAAATATTAAGACAAACAAAAGATAAAGTGCACCATGCACACTTGAAAACTGGTTCTCTAAGTAAATCACATTTTAGGCCTTTTATTTCTTTTCACATAATAAGTGCAGGATTTAATATAGGCCTAGGATAAAAAAAATAAAGTGCACCACATGCTCTTGTGACTCAACATTGACATTAAGCTCACGTTAGAAGTCCAAATGTCCGTCGTGAAACTGATCGGAGATTTGGTGGCGTTGAGTAGCTTGCGTATATGGCTTGAAACCTTCTCAAACAACTCTGGCAGCGCTGTATCAGAAAAGTATCGCCTACTTGGTAATTTGTACCGTGGACTCAGGTGTTTAATCAGGTTGACGAAGCCTTTATCCTGCACTACGCTGAACGGCTGGTCGTCCAGTGCCATGTACTCCATTATTTTTCGAGTGGTGGCATTAGACTTCTCAACACTCGTGTCGAACATAGGGGCGACGGTGGGGTGTTGTTGCTGTGACTCAGGTACATCCCTCTTAGTCTTAGCACTAGCAGCCGTGTCTTCTTTATACTTGCTAAACAAGCATGGGTGTTTCTTTTCCAAGTGGCGTCTTAAGTTGGTTGTTCCATAAGTCTTAGGCGTTGATCCTCCACGGCTTACTTTAGACTTACAAGCATTACACATAGCCTGTTTCGGTTCGTCCTGGCACACGGTAAAATATGTCCAGATCAACGACATCTTTGTTTTGCTTTGGTTCAGTTTTGAGCCGTCCGCGTTGAGCTGCTGCGCATGCGTGTCAGCGTGACCGGCCAAAAACCGGAAATGACGACAGTGACCGGCCGGTCACCGATTGGGCCGATTGGATAGAAAACCGGCCTTTTTGATCGGCGGCCGATTGACCGGTGCATCTCTACTCTGCCATCCTTGTTCCTCTACTCACCCCACCAGCCCCTTCCCTCTTCTTCAGATGCACTCTGGTGCACTAACCACCCCCTCTGTACACATACCACTTGAAACAGACTCTGCTGCTATTGATCCTTCTACCTCATAAGCAAATTACACCACACTATTTTTATATATACTGTTTTGTTTTTTGTTTTTTTAATTATCATATTTATACATATTGTACCACTGGACAGTTATTTATCCACATACTATCACCTTGCACACCGTCATAATTTTTATGTTTAATGTTTGCTTTGTTTTTATTATGTGTTTAACTGTACTTCTCTGCATGTCTTTAAATTGCCCCTAGGGGACAAATAAAGTGTTTTGAATTGAACTGAATTTGAATTGAATACATGAATAAACAGATTAATGACTTCTGATGCAACCGTTTAATTAATCAATGGTTACTTTACATTGTATTATTCCACCAGTTTTCTAAAACATCTTAAAGGAGTGACATATTAAACCAGCTGTTAAAATTCCACAGGCTCCATCATCTTTCAAATGTTTTCCCTCTTTTGGTACAGTAATTTCATTTTATATAAGAATACCTGAGCTTATAAGATCTGCTTTATTGTGATACTGTAATACACATTTACATTTTAAATGTAAACATTGTAATAAATATCACTATGACCTGTGACTACTGTACTGCAAGTCATCATTTTTGTGTGCGTTTTGTTTTTAATGAACATGTATATTTGGTGATATACAAGTTTATTCTAGTTTTATATTGGCTGTTACCATATATCTCAGCCATTTCACATCTCATAAAACTAATTTTGCTAATTCAAGCCAAAACAATTTTAAAAATGTTTTCACCTCTTCCTGAAGTGACATTGTTACAGTGCAACTGTTAAATTCAAAAATATTAACCCAATATTTTAAGTTAAAATATCCAAAGATTGTCAATATGTCATACGACACATTTTGTGAAATAGATTTCATAATTCATTACCTCTTTCTCAGAGTACAAAGATTTGGCCACAATGTCCAGCAACTTTTTTGTTTCTGCTTGGAACTCATGCTTGGAGTAGGACCCTTTAAAAAAAAAAAAAAATCAGGTTACTAAATATTTTGTTTTATGGAACCATTCAGAGCTACACACTTAGAAAGGATATGTTATAATTGACACAAACTGTTAATTCTAACAGATCAATGGGTGAGTTTTGGAACAACGCTCCTTGTGTTAATTTGACACATTCACTGTGTAAATGATTTTAATTTGGTGTATGTGTCAGGAAGGTTAACACAATTGTGTAAATGTGTAATATGTGCTGATCTTGGCTATACAATGTGTTTTAAAAAAATATATAAATAAATAAATAAATAGAATTTTATTTGACAAAAGTAAATGACCATAATACACTATGACTTCAATACATTTATCATCATGAAGTATTAATAATAAGATTCACAAAATAACCCACTATAAGAAATCACAGAAATCAAACTGCAGAACAATACAAATTCATAGAACAGAATCTCAGCAGTAATAAAGGAAATGTCTGACATAGGACAAAACAGTTCCCATATCCAATTTCATTAGGCAACATGACACATAACCACACCTTGTACATTTCACAACTTTATATCTTGGACTGATGTAGATCTAAGCACCCAGGAATCACTGGCCAAGGATCATCTTCAGATTGGTCAATCTGCTGCATAATCAATTAATAAAATGTTAACATCCATCCATCCATCTTCTACCGCTTATCCGGATCGCGGGGGTAGCAACCTAAGCAGCACAACCCAGACTTCCCTCTCCCCGGCCACCTCCACCAACTCTTCCAGGGGAATACCGAGGCGTTCCCAGGCCAGCCAAGAGGTGTAATCTCTCCAATGTGTCCTGGGTCTGCCTGGGGTCTCCTCGTGGTGGGGCATGCCCCAAAAACCTCCCTTGGGAGGCGTCCAGGGGCATCCTAACAAGGTGCCTGTACTACCTCAACTGACTCCTTTCAATGTGGAGGAGCAGCGGTTCTACTTTGAGTCTCTCCCGAATGACCAAGCTTCTCACCCTGTCTCGAAGGGAGAGCCCAGCCACCCTGCAGAGAAAACTCATTTCTACCGCTTGTATCCGCAATCTTATTCTTTCGGTCACTACCCATAGCTCGTGACCACAGGTGAGAGAGTGGGAACGTAGATGGACCAGTAAATTGAGAGCTTTGCCTTTTGGCTCAGGTCTTTCTTTACCACAACAGACCGGTTTAACATCCACATCACTGCTGACACTGCCCTGATCCGTCTGTCCAACTCCCGCTCCCCCTTACCCTCACTCGTGAACAAAACCCTGAGATGCTTAAACCCCTCCACTTTAGGTAGCAACTCCCCACTGACCCGGAGTAGGCACTCCACCCGTTTCCGGCTAAGCACCATGGCCACAGACTTGGAGGCGCTGGTCCTCATCCCAGCCGCTTCACACTTGGCTGCAAACTGTCCCAATGCATGTCACAGATTGATGAAGCCAACAGGACTACATCATCCGCAAAAAGCAGAAACTCGATCCTGCTGCCACCAAACCGGACACCCTCTGCCCCTTGGCGGTGCCTAGAAATTCTGTCTGTAAAAGTTATGAACAGAACCGGTGACAAAGGGCAGCCGTGGCGGAGTCCCACATGCACCGGGAAGGAGTCCGACTTACTGCTGGCAATGTGAACCAAAACTCCTGCTCCGGTCATATAGGGTCCGAATGGCCTGTAGTAGTGGGCCCTGAACCCCATACTCCCGAAGCACCCCCCACAGAGCACCACAAGGGACACAGTTGTAAGCCTTCTTCAGGTCCACAAAACACATGTAGACTGGTTGGGTAAACTCCCATGCACCCTCCAGTACCCTTGCAAGGGTAAAGAGCTGGTCCAGTGTTCCACAACCAGGACAAAAACTGCATTGTTCCTCCTGAATCCGAGGTTCAACTATCGACCGGACTCTCCTCTCCAGCACCCCAGCATAGGCTTTCCCAGGGAGGCTGAGAAGTGTGATCCCCCTATACACAGCCAAGGGGCAGTTGGAACACACACTCCAGTCCCCCTTTTTAAAAAGGGGGACCACCACCCCAGTCTGCCAGTCCAGAGGCACTGTCCCTGACCTCCATGCAATGTTGAAGAGGCGTGTCAGCCAAGCCAGCCCAACAACATCCAGGGCCTTCAGGAACTCAGGACAAATCTCATCCACCCCTGGAGCCCATCAACCGAGGAGCTTTTTAACCACCTCAGCAACCTCAGCCCCTGTGATGAGTGAGTCCTCCCAAGCACCCTCAGACTCTGCGTCCTCCTCAGACAACATGAAGGTGGGATTGAGGAGATCCTCAAGGTATTCCTTCCACCGTTGGACGATGTCCCCAGTTGAGGTCAACAGCACTCCATCCTTGCTGTAAACAGTAGGGACAGAGCACTACTTCCCCTTCCTGAGCCGCCGGACGGTTTGCCAGAATCTCTTCGAGGCTGACCGAAAGTCACTTTCCATGACCTCACCGAACTCCTCCCACACCCGAGTTTTTGCTTCAGTGACCGCCAGAGCCGCGTTCCACTTGGCCCGTCAGTATCCGTCAGCTGCCTCTGGAGACCCACAGGCTAGCCAAGCCCAATAGAACTCCTTCAGCTTGACGGTTCCCCTCACCACAGGTGTCCACCACCGGCTTCGGGGATTACCACCATGACAGGCACCAACAACCTTGCAGCCGCAGCTCTGAATGGCCGCCTCAGCAATGGAAGTGCGGAACATGGTCCACTCAGACTCAATGTCCCCATCCTCCCCCGATATGCAGTTGAAGCTCTGCTGGATGTGGCAGTTGAAGATCTGACGGATGGGATCCTCTGCTAGACGTTCCCAGCATACCTTCACTACATGTTTGGGCCTACCAGGTCTGTCCGGCCTCCTCCCCTGCCATCTGATCCAGCTCGCCACCAGGTAGTGATCAGTTGACAGCTCTGCTCCTCTCTTCACCCAAGTGTCCAAGACATACGGTCGTGGTGTAGTGGTTAGCACTGTCGCCTCACGGTAAGAAGGTTCTGGGTTCGAGTCCAGCGGCTGGTGGGGGCCTTTCTGTGTGGAGTTTGCATGTTCTCCGTGGGTTTCCTCCAGATGCTCCGGAGGAAACTTCGTTTGTGGGGGGTATAATGACAGTAGATGTCATTTTTTTTGCATTTAAATATACATTAAGAAACAACTTACCTCAAGAATTTTGCTAGCTGTCACCAGCAAGAATCCTCTCCATTAAAATGGCGGTTTCGATGTTATGCAAGTACAATGATGCTTATCATACACACTGGCCAAAATCACTGGAAGTTAACATAATCCACTGACACTATGCATGAAACACTTGCCAACCAAAACCAATTAACTATTACCTTAACTACAACATAAACCAACCTTTATCCGGTTCAAGAGGACATCAAATGTTATTCAAGCTGAAGATAGAGAGAGCGAGTGTTAATGTAACACTACTTGAGTGTTAGATTTAAAGCCATGATTTAAGTTAGTTTTATAGCTACACGTGATTTAGGATTGTTAGACTTTATGATTTTAATATTTTAGAGCTTTTAAGATCCTTTATTATTTTAGACTAACCTGACCTTCCTCTTTGCTAGACATGGTGTCTTGTTTAAAATTGTTGTGAAAATATCTCGCACGCTTTGACGTGCATAAATGCTGAAATTGCTGAATCGCTGATATGAATATTATTTTGCTTATGATCGAAGGTTTCATTCACACACACATATTGTAAGGTTTTATTCCTTTGTAAGGATAAATAATTGTAAGTATTTATTCTTGACCAAGAAGGCAGTAATTTATTTTGTGACAAAATTGTAAAGATTTATTCTTAATATTGTTCTGTTCTATTTTATTATTTCAGTTAGAAGGCATTGAATTCTGTGTGTAGGTATCATGCCGCCATCTTGTGTCTAAGAACTACAACTCCCAGCCCACTTCCGCGTTGACTACGTCATGCCTGGGCGGGATCACTTACATCACCTCCATGAGATTCAAAAGTGCTTGGAATACACCATTTTGTGTCTCTGGTGTCTGAACTCAGCGGAAGACAGACCATAGAGAGACGCTCACCATCGGACCGTCCGAAACCACGACTCTTTCGTGCAAGAAACACGTCTTAGAACGTTCTCCTCCTTCTATCCACCCTTGATCACGATGGACTCCGGAAACGCGCGCGCTCTAACTCAAGTGAGTTATAAACCGGTTCTTTCAGTCATTCTTTTAGTGCGTACTAGACTGCAACCAAATAGGCAGTTTATTGGTGTTGGGAGCGGCTGGACCGTCCTAACCCTGTCTGATCAGAACTTTCTTCTCACGAGCTACGAAGATCTTCAAAGAAAACTTCAGAGCAACCGCTCTCTCTCACTTCTCCTCTCTCACCGAAGCGCAAACTCCAGCCTGCCTGCCATTTCCACGGAAGAGACTCTGCTTTCAGACAGAAGACGAGACTTTTGCAGTAAGGCTGGCACTGGGCAAAATAATATTAGTCTAGTCAGTAATTAATTCACTAAGTGTGAAGTTATATTCAGGAATAAGTGTGCACACTGTATTATTGTTGATTATTATTTGGTACTATTGATTTAAATTGGTTAATCAATGAGCTCTTGCACGTTCTCTCCCTCTTCCTTAAGATTCTAATTCATTACTCACATGTATCTGGGTTTCACACATGTTTTAGCTAGCAAGACAGCTAAATTCCTTTGTTCTACAAAAGGAAACACGTGTCGACCCCTCCTCCTCTCCTTTGTTCTCATCAGGAGGCCGGTATTTCAGCTTTAGATAATATCCTAAGTCCTAAGTTTAATTCAACCTTGATAGTAATTCTCCTGTTTACATTTAAAGCCATATAAACTACAGATGACTGTTTGAATGTATTTTAATCATTAATTTCTGGTTTTTGGACACACATAGTTCACTAGGCCTAGCTTTTCTTTGTCTAGTTAGCATACAAAGCTAATCACCACTAGGCCTAGCCTCTTTGTCTGTTAGCCACAAAGCTAAACACGTGGCCTTAGGCCACAACCACATGGTGTCTAGTGTAGCCATATAGCTAATCACTCGGCTACACCCACACACACATACACAGAGACCTACTCTGTTATAAAGATTTCATTCTGTTGCCATTCAATTATTAAATTCTTATTTTTCCCTTTTTTTTATTAATTTCCTTTTTTTATCTTTTTATAATAAACTCCATTATTACTGAAATTGTGTGGTGTCTATCTGCTGTTCTAAATACTTTTGAAGTCGCCCACATCACAAAAGAACTCTTAAGGTGTATGAATAATTAGATGCAGTTTGGTAAGTGATACATTTGAATTATCAAATTTTAAACGATTCTTCAATTGATACTTTAAATGATTCACTAAATGATTCACTTGATTCACTAAATGATTCACTTGATTCACTGAATGATTCACTTCAAACGATTCAAATGAGACTGATTCTATGGTATGATTCAATTCAAATGAGTCAAATTAAACGATTCAATAGGATTGATTCATTTTAATCATTAACCTTCAAATTTAATGAGACTGATTTCATGTAATTATTAAAGATTGATCACTTATCCAATCCTAAATACACAAAATCATTAATTACACCTACATGTGTAACTTGTAAGTTACTGTGTGACCTTCTGTCTAAGCTAGACACATTGCTCGAGACGTGTTTTGGAACATTCCATCAGAACATAAGGTTGTGCGTAAATGTTGATACCTGTTAGAACATCTGAAATGTATACAGGATATATTTTCACTTACACACATACATATTAATGGAATTAAGGAATTCCGTTGGAATTAAGATGTGATTTGCTGACTTAGCACAAGATATCCACACACTCACATACGCGCACACAACACACACATCCTACACCCACCCCTCTCCGAGGTCACACCCACAATCCACACACACATTCACCCCTCTCACACACACACACACACACACACACACATTACACATAAACACAGAAGATAAACAGCTTTTGGATATTATAAAAGACTGTGTGAAATACTTTATTTTTGGTGAAAAGGGCTGTGAATAAACAGTGGTGAAGCCAATCTCTGGTTTTCTGGTCTGTTTTTCCCGGTGTTTTTTCGCCCCAGAATTCTGCAGGTGGCACGAGGGCATTGGTCTCGAGAAGTTGACCGTTCCAGCTGGGGGAACCCTTTCATTGAGTAACCCCATTAGTTAAAAATTCCCCCACTGAAATCCTTCACCTGAATACTATCATCCCACTGATTTCCAGGGGGTTGTAAGCAGGGGTCTTCAATCTTGTCCACAAAATTATACTATGAACAGCAAGTACAGCTACCACTACAATACCTTTACCTTAATGTGGTGTGGTAGCTTGTGTACCACAAAAACCCCTGAAGCTATGACAACAGAGGCATCATGCCTCCAGCAGGTCCAACCATGCTAGACAAGTTCAGATCACGTGGTCAGACAGAAATGGGCATCCTGGTCCTCCAAGTTGAGAGCTGGGCATACAGTTAACTACCCTAACCCGAAAAAACCTATGCAGTTACAGAAACCAGAAACTTTTGCAACACATCTGATCATGATGGTGCAAGTGCGACCATGAGTCCTGATGCCACATGTATGATGCCAACAGATGAAAGAGAGGACATCTGCAAACCGACGAAATCACTGCTCTAGCCAAAAAGATACGAACCATTTCGAGAACTCGGCTCACTCTCCAGGAGAACTGGTGCAACTGAACTTACTTTCCTTTTCTTATAGTTTTATTTTCCTTTAATTGTTGGTACTGCACCCTCTTTCAATACGGGCTTATAGCCAATGCTCCTCAACAGATCAGAGGTCTCGTATGAGTCTTCAGTAAAATGTGCAGAGCAGAGGAGAGACCACTTCGTAGACGCCCAATGTGCCCATGAACTTCTCGCAAAACACGTCCAAATCTTTGCAGTTTGAACATTCTTGGGCCATGAATGCAACGTAAATCCACCTTCTGTCGTGTTCCTACGTGGCATGGTGATAAATTAGCTCAAAACAGAGGATCTGAGTTGCAGTCAGCTCTGTGTTTTAGTATAGCGGAAAAGGTGATGAGACCGATAGACTTCCTGCTGTGATGTCACGGACATCAAGGTCATTTACTCAGACCGCTACCTAGGGCTGCACAATTAATCGAATTTAATCGAAAATCGCGATTTTGGCTGCCACGATTAAATTAAATGAAAATCACGATTTATTTCCATTTAAAATGCGAGCTCTGCTGTACATCTGATCAAGCACTTTTTGACCAGTTAGGGGGCGAACCGACGCATGTAAGGTTTCATTATTCCGCCTAAATAAGCAAGCAAGCCAAGTGCAGTGTTGCCAGATTGGGTGGTTTTAAGTGCATTTTGGCGGGTTTTGAACATATTTTGGGCTGGAAAACGTCAGCAGCATCTGGCAACACTGGCCAAGTGCGCAGAGCTTCAGTGCAGCGGTATCTTCTTCAAGGGGTGATAGCGTGAGAGCAGAAAGAGAGTAGTGTGAGAGTAGCAGATTGAGGTGAGAGAGAAAAGCTAACTATGTCGGAACAACAGACTATTTAGCGCTGGAGGCAATGTTGTGACCTGCCTTCGCTCATGTTTAAAGCCAGAGCATGTTGATAGGCTGGTCTTTCTAGCTAAAAACTTGTAGGCCTCAGTATAATGCTATGTAATTGTTGCAATTGAGTTTTCAGTTCCTTCATCCTTTGGTAATTTCTTGGATAAATTTCATTTATTTGTCATTTGGAAATCAGAATTTCTCTTTTAAATTTCATTCTGCACTGAAAGCTGTTCATATTGTTTGATGGAATATAGTGAAATAAAATTTAAGTGATTTCCCTAACATCAAGAATAATCGTGATTAATAATCGCGATTACAATTTTGATCAAGATAATCGTGATTATCATTTTTTCCATAATCGTGCAGCCCTACCGCTACCTATATGAATCACTTTAATTGTAAAAATTACATTAGATTTATTGTTAACACTTAAAACCATTCCTGTGCCATTGTTGAGGTCTCAAGGCATTTATAAACAAAAAGTGAGCCACCCAACCACCGAGGCCTAAAGACCTTTCGAAGAGGCAACACAGGAAATTTATGCTGCAAAATACATTTATTTCAAAAGTGATTCCCTTGTGTCACTTCTTAGATTAACTGCAGCCACTGAGCATCAAAGTAGCTCTCCTACCAGAGAACCAGCACAGCAATGTCAACGCAGATTCCATGGGATTAAAACCTTTCAAAGTCTCACTGCCAGGACATTCATAAATATGCGGTTTAAAAACCATGCATTTAATGACAGACACAATGTGGAAGCTATTTAAAAAAAAAAAATTTGTCCTTACTGAAATACCGGAAGTCCAGCTCACTTTAGAGTCACCAACACCAAGCTCTGCCTCCGTACCTGTGCCAAACTCTGCCTCACTAGTAACTACTGGAACTAACCAAAGCTCCAGCACAGCTAAATCAAAAGGAGGGTTTAGGGCAGAATTTGACGTACACATTCTGTCAGCCCAACAGCACAGCTCAGTGGACACTAATGCACTCACCAAAATGCACTGGTATTTAGAGGAACCCCAGGATTCATTACTTATGTGGAAAGACCATGCATAAACATTTCCATCCCTAAGAATCCTTGCAGCAAAATACCGGTACCTGGGAATTGTTGCTTCATCTGTCCCCTCAGAAAGATTTTTTTTCCAAAACCAGGAGAATTAGTGAGCCAAAGGAGAAACAGACTGAAGGGGAAAAATGTTAACATGCTGTTGTTTCTAAATAAAAACCTACAAATGGGGAATTAATTAGATATTTTACTTAACCGTTGAGGAGGGTTTTCTATTCTAGAGATGATTTTGTTCACATTGTTGAGTTCTCTTCAGGGTAGTTGATTACCCAAAGTTTCAATTTATGTGAAGGAAATGGATACTGAAAAGGATGGAAAGGATCCCAATGTAAATGTGTTGTGAAAAAAATTAAAACAAAAGTCTGATCTTTTATAGTTTTTTTTAATACTAGTGCCAAATCTTTCCAGTACAACTTTCAATGTCTGTATTTACTAATTTTCACAATTAAAAAAACAAACCCACAACAACAAAATCCCCACAAATATTCTGTTTTTGAGTACACAAGAAATATTGGTATCGGGATACTAGCCTTAGTATTACTTGGTTTCAGATCGAAAAGAAAAATCAGTGGTATCGCCCATCCATAAAGACTACTGAGCTGTGTGGGGTTTTTTTGTTTGGTTGGGTTTTTTTTAAAGCAATTTTTAATATATTTAAGATATACTCAGTATACTCAGCGGATCGTGATAAAGTGATAAATATATATAAAATATTTTATTCCCTATCCACATTCACTGGATATGAGCAATCTAATTGGCTACTACTAGACTATCTACTACTAGACTATCAGCTCATATACCGTGAGTAGAGAAAAATCAAAATGGCGGATCATGTTGCTGAACCAACTGAGGACAAAATAAAAACTCTACTTGAAAACCCCAAAACAATACAAAAAAAAAATGTAATAAAAGTATTTGATGGTAAGAATGCATCTCCCCCCCCCATTAATTATAGCAGCATTTTTCACAAATTGCTACTGCCTATTCGCCGGTTTGTTAATCGGAAAGGATATTGCCTGATGTTTTGTATAAAGTTTTTATTTATTTAATTTTCAAAAAAAAAAATGTTTCTCAAAATCTAGTGAGTATGGATATAATAAAATTATTCCACTCAAACTTATCATACATGGCTTATAGCCTACACGTCGCTACGTGCCTTGTCGGCTATCAACTTGTGTATGACTCGATTTTGTGGAATTGTTAAATGTATGACAGCATAGAACAAAATGAAATGGCAAGTCAATGTCATCAGACTACAGGCTGGCTGCAACCACGAGTACGTGTAAAGCAGATGAGTCTACACAGTATTGTGAATAAATTCACAGATTGTATTATTTTTAAAACTACACACAACTGTGTATAAAAGCTGAATTATTCCAACACAAGTTGATTTAATATTGACACAAAAAGGGTAAGCTAGATTAATTAAATCTTTTGTCTTCAAAAGATTTAATTAATTTAAAAAAATAGTGTAAACTTGTACATAAATTGTTGATGTTTCTTGTCATTCTTAAATTATCATTGTCCATCATTTTCCATTTTCTGGAAAAAAAAAAAAAAAGTGTCACTATTCCAAATAAATTGTGTGCAGTATTTCAGGTTGGTATGTTTCTGAGATATAGAGACTTTCCAAAGGGAGTGTAGCCCTAATTTGTCTGTAAAAATGAGTGCTACAGAAAGAGTTACAAAATTTCATGTCTATTACTTTTGAATTTTTCATACTAGAACTAAGACTAAATCTAGCACTGAAAAAATGAACTGAAAAACAACAGTTCAAAAATGAAAACTATAAAACTACAGTGAACAACACAACACAAACTAAATCAAAACAATTAAAATCAGCTTTGTTTCGGTTTCATTTTTACCCTCAAAACAGTAATGGACTAGTTCCAGAAGGTGGCAGTAATGTAATGCTAGCTGCCATAAAACTCCAAAGATGATTATGCTTGGTCTACACAAGAAATCATATAATACACTAAAAACAGATACGCTGCATTGAAAGCAGCATATTGGTGAGCAGTGGTCTCACCAATATGCTGCTTTCGTATTGGTGAGCAGTGAGCTCGTCACAATGCCATCTTAGAAAGCTGATTTTTCAGCACCCTTTAGTGGTCGAAATACGTTTTTTCCAGTGTTCTGCAATATTGCAGAATGTCAAAATTTTGTTCTGCAATTTGGAAATATTTTCTGCAAATACACAAGCCTCCATACTACACCCTTCTCAACCTAATAATGCCTATATTTACATCATATCTAGCTTTACAACTCGTAGCATTAGTGTAATTCTTTATTCTCTCACTATTTTTAATTTCAGTCTTCACAGATCCTTCTCTGCAGCAAAGTTATCATTCCATGATACCTCCACAGGTCTTTCATCCCCCTCACCCTGACACTACGGGCTACTACAACTTGAAGTATAGCAACTAATTCATACTGTAAATGTACTAGTTATCACACCCACACATTATCCTTCCACCCAACATACTAATAAAGGTATCACCACAATAAAAAATAGAACACAGCTGTTCTTCAAGAAACAAAACATTCATTTTCATGTTGCACGTCATGTTACATTTTGTCAAGATTAAGTTTCTAGCTTGAACAATAGATCGTTACCCAGAATGTACTTCATTCACAGTGTTTGCATCTGCAACCTGTAGTTTTAAATTGAAAGCAAGGTTTCAATTCTACACTCTGTTACATCTTACGATGATGCAAAGAATTGATGCCATTAAGGAATAAAACCCAACTGGCAAATGGAAAGACGTTTGGGTTCATTGTGTTTGCCTCGCTTCTAAAGTGCAAGGTCATGAACTGAACTGAGAACTACTGCAGGGGCTTCACTGCTCTAAACTAACAACAGAGAACAGGGTACAAACTAATCATGGCAGAACTGAGAGCTACAGAACTGAACCTATGAGCTTTGTCTTACAGGGCAACTGTTTTACTTTGTGCTAGTCTGCACCACAGGCAAGACAGCACTAGTAAAAAAAAAAAATAGAACATGTACGTACACGAAACATGTATTAGTGTAGCTTGGTATGAGAAAACAAAATATTCAAAAGTATCTATGAATAAAGGTAAAATACTGTTGCTGTCTTCAAAAGGGATATAATGTCAGTATAATTTTGCATGATTCAACAATACAATATATACAAACCTATACAATTTACCAATATATATATGCAAAATAAGAACTAGTCAGAGTCTTCGCTTTCTGAACCAGATCCCGTCTTCATTTTTGTCACCCTCGCGGACGCGCGATCTGTCACTGTTGTTGTTGTTGGAGTCACGCTGGCTGCTGGTTTTGCCGAGATACGATAAAATCGTCCTTGTTTTCTTGGCGATTTTGTCGGACTCTTGCCCCGAAGAAACAATCCTCTTCTTGGGAGCCATGTTTGTTGTGCCGCATTGAATTCTGGGAGATGCATGGCGGAAACCGCCGAACACTGCCGAGGTAGCTGTCGGGTCCTCCCGGCGGGTATTAAAAGTGACGAAATCTTATATCGGAAAATGGCAACTGCCCTTATTTGGTTGTCGTCGCCATTACATAATATTGCTCAACTTTGACCTGGAAAACGCCGTCAGGTTCGCGCGGCGCAGGTTTCAGTTTACAACCCCGATTCCAAAAAAGATGGGACAAAGTACAAATTGTAAATAAAAACGGAATGCAATAATTTACAAATCTCAAAAACTGATATTGTATTCACAATAGAACATAGACAACATATCAAATGTCGAAAGTGAGACATTTTGAAATTTCATGCCAAATATTGGCTCATTTGAAATTTCATGACAGTAACACATCTCAAAAAAGTTGGGACAGGGGCAATAAGAGGCTGGAAAAGTTAAAGGTACAAAAAAGGAACAGCTGGAGGACCAAATTGCAACTCATTAGTCAACTGGCAATAGGTCATTAACATGACTGGGTATAAAAAGAGCATCTTGGAGTGGCAGCGGCTCTCAGAAGTAAAGATGGGAAGAGGATCACCAATCCCTCTAATTCTGCGCCGACAAATAGTGGAGTAATATCAGAAAGGAGTTCAACAGTGTAAAATTGCAAAGAGTTTGAACATATCATCATCTACAGTGCATAATATCAAAAGGTTCAGAGAATCTGGAAGAATCTCTGTGCGTAAGGGTCAAGACCGGAAAACCATACTGGGTGCCCGTGATCTTCGGGCCCTTAGACGGAACTACATCACATACAGGCATGCTTCTGTATTGGAAAATCACAAAATGGGCTCAGGAATATTTCCAGAGAACATTATCTGTGAACACAATTCACCGTGTCATCCGCCATTGCCAGCTAAAACTCTATAGTTCAAAGAAGAAGCCGTATCTAAACATGATCCAGAAGCGCAGACGTCTTCTCTGGGCCAAGGCTCATTTAAAATGGACTGTGGCAAAGTGGAAAACTGTTCTGTGGTCAGACGAATCAAAATTTGAAGTTCTTTATGGAAATCAGGGACACCGTGTCATTCAGACTAAAGAGGAGAAGGACGACCCAAGTTGTTATCAGCACTCAGTTCAGAAGCCTGCATCTCTGATGGTATGGGGTTGCATTAATGCGTGTGGCATGGGCAGCTTACACATCTGGAAAGACACCAATGCTGAAAGGTATATCCAGGTTCTAGAGCAACATATGCTCCCATCCAGACGACGTCTCCCTTGCATTTTCCAACATGACAATGCCAAACCTCATACCGCATCAATTACAGCATCATGGCTGCATAGAAGAAGGATCTGGGTACTGAACTGACCAGCCTGCAGTCCAGATCTTTCACCCATAGAAAACATTTGGCGCATCATAAAACGGAAGATATGACAAAAAAGACCTAAGACAGTTGAGCAACTAGAATCCTACATTAGACAAGAATGGGTTAACATTCCTATCCCTAAACTTGAGCAACTTGTCTCCTCAGTCCCCAGACGTTTACAGACTGTTGTAAAAAGAAAAGGGGCTGTCTCACAGTGGTAAACATGGCCTTGTCCCAACTTTTTTGAGATGTGTTGTTGTCATGAAATTTAAAATCACCTAATTTTTATCTTTAAATGATACATTTTCTCAGTTTAAACATTTGATATGTCATCTATGTTCTATTCTGAATAAAATATGGAATTTTGAAACTTCCACATCATTGCATTCCGTTTTTATTTACAATTTGTACTTGGTCCCAACTTTTTTGGAATCGGGGTTGTATTTACAGCGCCGCTAGTTTGTTAAATTGAGAACCACTGTATCCCGAGCCTGATTTTTTCATTCTGCAAAATTGCAGGTTGTTTAATTTTTCTTCTGCAATCTTGAAAATCATTCTGCAAAATGCAGACGGGTATTTCGAACACTGCCAGCACACAGTAAAATGGGAAAGTCCAAGGAGCTCAGTGCAGATCTGAGAAAGAGGATCGCAGGAAGAGGATCGCAGATATACACAACTCTGGAATGTCTCTTGGAACCATTTCTAAACAACTGCAAGTTCCAAGATCAGTTCAAACAACTGTATCCAAGTTTTTGTGAGGTGCTTCAAGAAAACCCAAACGGTCACCCTCAGCTAAAAGGAAATTGGTTTGGATGGCCAGGAACAACCTGGGAACCACCATGGCACAGCCCTGCCATGAACTGGAAGCTGATGGATCACTGTCTGCAGTTCAGATCACCATGGATGAAGAGGCTGCTATCCAGGAAATAACCCCCTGCTCCGAAATTGACACCTTCAAGCTTAACTAAAGTTTGAAGCTGACCATACAGACAAAGAAAAAGCCTTCTGGAGGATAGCTGTATGGTCAGATGAGACAAAGATTGAGTTGTTTGGCCACAATGACCACCATGTACAGAAGGACGCTGTACCAACTGGTGGTGGTGGTAGGACCATCATGCTCTGGGACTGTTTTGCTGTCAGTGGAACTGGTTCATTGCACAAAGTGGATGGAATAATGAAGGAGGATGACCTCAGAATTCTTCAGCATAAACCATCAGAAACTTGAACACGACTTGGGACTTACAACAGGACAGTGAACCCAAACACGCATCAGAGCTGGTTATAGAGGATAAAGTAGGCTAACATTAAGCTTAAAACAAGTCCTGACTTCAACCCTATTGAAAATATACTCAGCAAAAATAAAAACTTGACACTCATTATTTTTCAAATAGTGTTTAGAAACTTTTCTTGAAAGAGTTCTTGTTGTGATTATGGTTAAATGCATTGTCAAGGGCATTACGTCACACATTCATTCTACTGGTGGGGCCTACGTAGCACGTGCGAGAGCACTGCACGCTAAAATCACGTTTCCACGTGACACAAGTGACGTGATCTACTGATACACGTGCAATTGATCTCACAGTAGCAGAGTAGAGTGTCATCTCAGAAAAACAAGGTTTTATGGTTAATTATTCGTTAATTTGCAATGCCACGACTGTCAAGCATTCAGCGTGAACGTGCCATTAGCATGCTGAATACAGGAACATCCGTCACTGACGTTGCGAGGGTTATGGGATGCAGTTGACAGACCATCCATAATCTCCAGACACGTCTCCATCAAACTGGCACCACAGCCGACCGCCCCCGTCCTGGTCGACCACGTGTGATGTCACACGCAGAAGACAGACAGATTGTCTTACGTCATTTGCGTAATCGGTTTGTCACTGCCACATCCACTGGGAATGAATTGTTTGGAGGTCGAGTGACTGCCCAAACCATTCGAAATCGCCTGCGCTCTGCTCTGCATTAAGTTGTGACTCACAGTTTTTGATCATGGACATTGTCGTCGCATTTCCGGTGGAACCGATTCCATGACAAACATGATCTGTATGCTATAGCATCTTTAATGACAAGATAATTGAATACAATCGTTATTTCAAACCTATTTTCCAAAATGTTCAAATTATTGACTTTGAAACGAGTGTAAAGTTTTTATTTTTGTTGAGTATATATGGATCATGCTCATAAGTTGAGTCCATGCCAAGAAAAAAAAAAAAAAAAAAAAAAAAAATATATATATATATATATATATATATATATATATATATATATATATATATATATATTTTTTTTTTTTTTTTTTTTTTATTGAACTCTACCAATTCTACCATGAAAAGTCGTGAAATATCCAACCAGAATTCTGCCACAAGCTTGTTCATGGTAAACAAAAATGTTTGGTCAAGGTGAATCTTGTGAAGAGATATTTTACCCAAATATTAGGTGTATGTATATTTTTGACCCTGTATGTATAATTTTGACCCTGTGTTGATTTCAGAAAACCCAAAGAAAAGTAAAACTTGTGCACCAAATTCGAGTGTTTTTTTTAAACTCAAGATGTATGCTGTCCATTCTGCCACAGAAAAAGAACAGTTCAAAGAAATTACTGAAAGCCCAATATTGCCATGACATTCATATCCAAGAAGACTTTGTCACTGTATGTGAACTTCTGACTACAACTGTAGTTATCATTATGCTTAATTTTTTTCAATAAAAAAACCTAACAATTAACAAAAACTATCCAATTCCTCATTCTGGTGCATGTGTTAACCCATTACCTGACATGCAATTTTAAGAGTTAGACTCACTCAAATCCAAAGCTTCTGGAAGAAAAGTTAAATCTTGATTAAGCCAGTAAAACTTGAAAGTATAAATTTAAAGAAATGGACCGAAATGCAAATCAGCAAGAAAGAGCTTAGTTTTTGAAATCTGTAACCACTTAAATTTTTGCACAAATGCAGATAAAAATATAGTAAATAAGCACATAAAATCATCAAGTTTAAAAATTGCACATTAATTAGTCATCTTACATTTTATTTTATGAAGTGCCCTCTTGTGCCTGATATTGGAAATACGTAATTTTCTATACATTTCTTATGCTTTGTAGACACTATATACGAGGACTGTGTGTGCATCATACACACATTTTAAAAAAAAAAAATTATATATATATATATATATATATATATATATATATATATATATATATATATATATATATATACCCCAATTACAAAAAAGTTGGGACACTGTGAAACAAATAAAAACAGAACGTTAAGATTTGCAAATCATGGAACCCCTATATTTCATTGAAAATAGTACAATAGTACAAAGAGAACATACCAAATGTTTAAACTGATAAATTTTATTAATTTTAAATATACAGGTAGTTGTCGACTTACGACTGCGTTTGGTTACAACCGACCGGTCATAAACCTATCTGGTCGTAAGTCGGCCTATGTTAAATTAACGCAAGTATATTGTGATGTGTAATGAGCTCATCTTAAAGTCTTATTTCATCAACATTTTCTTATTTCATTACCTTGGCTCATTATTTGGTTTAAATCAAACACTGCATACTACCCTGCGTACAGTACAATTCGTTTAATATGTGCAAAACAAAAAATACGAAATACAGGTGTGAAAAATAGAAAACATTTTAGTTTGAAACATACCAAAATACAAATGTAAAACATAGTAAAATACAAAATTTAGTGACCGCTGGCATCACTGGTGCTTGGCTGTGGGTCGTCTACATCATCATCAGCTGTTGCAGCGCTCGGGCTGGCAGGAGCATTTGCTCGTTTCATAAACCAGGAGCTGGGGCGGAAACTGTATGACGGAGTGCGCGAGGGAGCGCGAGAGAGACTGCGCATGTGCCTGGAGCTGGGGAGGAAACTGTTGTACGCGGCGAGAGGCGCTGCCGGGAGCTGGGGCAGAAACTGTCGTATGCTCAGCTAGCTCAGCTGGGAAACAGTTGCCAGGCATAACCAGACGGTCGTAAAGTCAATCGGTCGTAAGTTGCATAGGTGGTAAGTCGACAACTACCTGTATGCCCATTTTGAATTTGATGTCAGCAACACATTTCAGAAAAGTTGGGACAAGGGCAACAAAAGACTGAAAAAATTGTGCAATGCTAAAAAACAAAAAACAAAAAAAACCTCTAATTTGGTTAATTGGCAACAGGTCAGTAACATAATTGGGTATAAAAAGAGCATCCCAGAGAGACTCTCAAAAGTAAAGATGGGGAGGGGTTCACTGCTCTGTGAAAGACAAACAATGCAACAATTTAAAAATAATGCTCCTCAATGTAAAATAGCAAAGAATTTGGGGATCACATCATCTATGGTACATATCATCATTAAAACATTCAGAGAATCTGGAGAGATCTCTGTATGCAAGAGACAAGGCTGAAAACTGACACTGGATGCCTGTGATCTTCAGACCCTCAGGCGACACTGCATTACAAGCAGACGTATCTACTGTGGAAAATCATTGTACGGGCTCAGGAACACTTCAGAAAACAATTATCTGTGAAAACAGTTCATTACTGCATTGACAAATGCAAGATAAAACCATATATAAACAACATCCAGAAATACTGCCACCTTCTCTGAGTCAGAGCTCTTTCACAATGGACTGAGGCAAAGCAGAAAATTGTCCCAAGGTCTGACAAATCAATAGTAGAAATTCTTTTTAGAAATCATGGACACCACATCCTCCAGGCTAAAGAGGAGAGGGACCACCCAGCTTGTCATCAGTGCACAGTTCAATAGACAGCATCTGTGATGGTATGAGAGTGCATTAGTGCACATGACATGGGTAGCTTGTACATCTGGGAAGGCATCATTAAGGCTGAATGATACACACACACACTTACTTCAGAGCAATATGCTGCCATTCAAACAAAATATTTTTCAGAAAAGGCCTTCCTTTTTTCAGAAAGACAATGCCAAACTGCTTTCTGCACATATCAAAACTGCATGCTTCTGTAGTAAGAGTGTCTGGGTGATAAACTGGCCTGCCTGCAGTCCAGACCTATCTCCCATTTAAAACATTTGGTGCATTTGAAACACAAAATATGACAAAGGAGACCCTGAACTGTTGAGCAAATGAAACTGTATATCAGGCAAGAATGGAACAATATTTCTCTTTCGAAATTGGTCTCCTCAGTTCCCAAATATTTACAGTGTTGTTAAAAGTAGAGGTGATGCAATACAACAGCAAAGATGCCCCTGTCCCAGCTTTGACATGTGTTGCTGACATCAAATTCAAAATGAGTATATATTTTTAAAAAAAACAAGAAAATTTCTCAGGTGTCAACATTTGATATGTTGTCTTTATGCCATTTTCAATGAAATACAGAGTTTCCATGAGTTGCAAATTATCACATTCTGTTTTTATTCCGACAGGACAAGTAGAATTATTCCCAACTCTCCCGGAAGTTTTCCACATATTACTGGGTTTCATGTGACATCACATCCGCCTCATTAGTTATTCAAAACTTTAGCTGGTGGTCTACCAAAGCTCAGTTGACAAAGCGTTTGGACGAAGAAGGTGCATTGCTCGCATGAAAAATGCCTTACACTTGTGTTTTAGGTTGTTTGAATCGATCAAACTGTGAAACTGATAAAAGGTTTCTTCACGGTTCTCCATGAGCTAATTAAAAAAAAAAGGGTGAACAAACAGAAAATTTCACAAAAAGGCATCGAGAAAGGTGGCTTTGAACCTCTCACTGAAATCGAAGGGAGCCGAGTTGAAGCATACTCGAGTTTGCAGTGATCACTTCGTGGAAGGTTTGAATATCCCCCTCAGTTATGTCGTTAGTGTTTTCCAAGTACTTTTCTTGCCGTATGTCATTATTTTATGGTACTTTTTTTTTTTAGTCATGAAGCGCTCAAGCCCCCAGTTGTGTCTTTGTTTCCTCCTCACCACATATGCATGAAGGCCGTGACAAAATTCCTACCCAGCCATACAGTTACAATGCGCCGTGATCACTTCTCTGTCTTGTTTAACTAAGATCCAGGTCTTTAAAGGGGTTTCTGGTACTCTTTGTGAATGATTTACCTGAGAGGTAAGAGCGAGCACAAGTGAGAATCAAGCGAACTGTTGTTTGTTTACACTTCAACTTGCAATGTTTTGTTGTAAAGACGCAAACGAAAAGCTTTTAAAAAAAAAAAAAAAACACATGCATACACGGGCAAAAACAAGACAGGATTCATTCGGCAGCGACTTGATACCGAGGTCCTTGACCCAGCTACATACAAAAAAGTTGTAAGCCTCCATACTCTTCCACGCTTTCATCTGTTATCCAGTGTAGAAAGATGTCTGCAACACCAGATAGTTTGATGTTGGGGAACTCGACTGAAGGGTAGTTTTCGAGATTGGATGACAAATCCTTCTTTCCCAGATTGTAGGGATCTACTCCATTGCACATAGCAATCTTCTGAATACATCTAAAGCAAGCAGTAGCTTCTAGATTATGAGCATACTCTGATAAGTTACTGCTAGTTGTTTGCACTATGGCAGCCGTTTAAACCACTAGCTATTTCATTGGCAGGTGCAAAAATGTGTCTCGTTTAGGACACTAAATTAGTGATTATCACTCGCCCAATGGCGTTAAATTCGATTAAAATGTGGCGATATCAATGTGACATTACGATATCCATATGTGATTCCATAACATATTGAAATATATTCATAATGTTTTTCGTAGGGCGACACGGTGGTATAGTGGTTAGCACTGTCGCCTCACAGCAAGAAGGTCCGGGTTCAAGCCCCGTGGCCGGCGAGGGCCTTTCTGTGCAGAGTTTGCATGTTCTCCCCGTGTCCGTGTGGGTTTCCTCCGGGTGCTCCGGTTTCCCCCACAGTCCAAAGACATGCAGGTTAGGTTAACTGGTGACTCTAAATTGACCGTAGGTGTGAATGTGAGTGTGAATGGTTGTCTGTCTCTGTGTGTCAGCCCTGTGATGACCTGGCGACTTGTCCAGGGTGTACCCCGCCTTTTGCCCGCAGTCAGCTGGGATAGGCTCCAGCTTGCCTGCGACCCTGTAGAACAGGATAAAGCGGCTGGAGACGATGAGATATTTATGCGAGTTGAAGCCAATTGTTTACATTAGTTCATATTGTCTGTAAATTTAAACACACCAATGAATACCAAATTTCTCATGTAAATGATGATGCCCTTTATTGTCATTAGTCACATGTACCAGCGAAATTAGCAGTCAACCTGTCTGTACATATACAACATACAATTGACATAGGGTAGACAGGACAGGAAGACAGGGATGAAGATAAAAAGGAAACGCAACATGAGGAGAGATAAGGAAAAAAAGAACACCCCCCCCCCCACTATGCTCCTGTCAGGAGTACAGTGTGGGAACATTTAAAAAACCTTTGCACATAAGCACACAACAACACAAGTACACTTTAAACACGGGACTTGAGGGGGGAATCAGGGGTAGGGGGTAAGGGGGGGAGGGGAGGAGGTAATCCAGCGCAAGCAAGCAGCCGTCCGCTCCTGCAGCCATGAAGGCGCTGGTCACGCACCCGCTTGTCACACTGGGGGTAAAAATGGCGACCGCGGAAAGTTAGAGAAGGAATGCGAGGAATGCGAGAGTGTCTCTCGGCAGTGACCTTCAGGGGGAAATGTTGCCTCAGCAACGACCTGAACCGAGGCCGGTGCTGTGTCAGGGAGCCGAATGTCGATAAGATACAAATTGTTTGGTCTTTCCAGACGCAGTCTTTGCACGTCCACACCACTCGTTCATATCTGTCCATTCCGTCCATTCTATTCAAATTGATCTCCGAAAAACATATTCATTGCAAAGCTGAAAGCTGCTCCGAGATAACCATTTTGTGGTTAAAGTTCTAAATGTCCACAGTCCGAGGTAAATCCGGAAGACTTCCAGTCATACTTAAGTAAATATTAACTTGGCGAGGGGGAATAAAAAGACATTCTTTTCTTCACAGGCAACATTTTGCCAATCCAGTTTCTCAAAGATTAGTACCCAGATAAACAAAAAGTGCAAAGTAACAATGTATTGCCAGCTGCCATTTGGATAAAAGTAACAACAATTAGAATGAGAACATGTAGGCAAGGGTGTAGGTTTGGTATTAACATTGGTGGGGACAAAAACCCAATGCCAACTTCAGGTCAACATTAGAGGGTCACAATATTTTGCTCCGTTGTGTTCCACCAAAAGAGTATCCAAAGTCCAGACTTTTAAAATTTGAAGTTCAGAACTGTAGTAATTCATGAATAATAATATGCAATTCATTTGATTAATTGCAAATCTTGCATGTGATGATTAACTCATTCTACCAATTTGCAAATGTGTTTTACAAGTGAATAACGCATTGACTGTTGGGAGGGAGTATGTTCCTTTCCCTCATAAATGGAAGTAAAACACATACGGAGCCTTAAACACTGCGCTCCATCAGGCTGGCAGGGGGAGTAGACTAGCTTCTGTGTGATCTTTAACTAGTTTTAGAATGCTAGTTTAAACTGATATGTGATTGATTAATGGTAAAACAGGACGAGGTCTCTAGAACTTTGACACACTGAAAAGTTACAATTTTACTTGGCAACAGAATGTATCTGAATTCTGATTGGTTGTTGTTATATTATTACCCTTCTGTTGTCTTCTTGAGCCCAGAGCAGAGAGGGGAGGGAGTGACAGGGTTCGACAGAGAAAAGTTTTTAGCCTATCGCTTTCAAATGAACCCCCTCGAAAACCAATCAGTTCAGCGTATGTGTGTACTCGGTATGTGACGTTTTCAAAAGAGAGGCGGGAGTAACCAAAATTTCTGATCAAGAAGGCGGAGGCTGTTATGCTTATTACGTGAAAATGTTTGATTTGATTAAAAGGTGTCTGGGTCATGAACAATGTCCACATCACCACTGGGTTGTTGTTTACATGTGTCGTGTTACACGAACTTGGTCAGGGCACTCTGCAGGTCTTAACTGAAGCACTTCAAATTAAGGGTTAGCAGGCTGCTAAAGTTTGCAGGCACTTCTTGACTTCACTTCACTTCACAAGCAAGACTAGGTGCAATATTAGTCAACATTAGCACAATTTGATATGATTTAATAATGTCTTTGTGACCTTAATGAACACCAGTTGTTGTCAGCATCAAGTCGGATTGTTATTTACATGCCACACAAACTTAGAAAACGGTCATATTCGTATGTTGTCGTTTTTACACACTGACCATGAACTGTTGTTAACTGATTCATTTTACAAGCTAATCTAACGTTACATTCCTCAAGGACAGTTTGCTAGCTAGCAGCTGATCACTGCACTGCAACCGCACTTGCTAATTGACATGGTAGCTGAACTTGCTTGCTGTTTTCATGACCACGCCCCCAAAACGAATATTCATGAGCGAATTTTGCGTGGTGTTTCGCCCAGTGGAAACCTACAGTAACCATTTGTCTACCACGCACAGAGCGTGATTTTTTTTCCCCTTGATTCAGAAATATTGGTAGGGACACGACCATACCCAATTCTTCGCCTATGGTCTGTACAACGGAGCAACGTGGTGTTGTCTCTTCCCCATTCAGTGGATACCCTGGCTGGATAACTGTTGCATACTGGGAGGCCCCGCCTCTGACAGAGAGCCGCATGAGACGGCAGAAAACAGAGCGGTGTTTTATTCAGTCAATGGGTCAACCTAATACTCTGGCGACTTCCCTATGTAGATGTACAGTGCGTAAATGCCAAAATCAAGGTTAAAAAAAAAAAATTACCGAGTTCATTTTCATTTACCGTACGATAAGTCGGTATATTGAATATCGAGACAGGCCTAATCATTCAATTATTTTGCTAGTGGAGAACAGTATGTGACATATTTCCATCCAAGTAACCTCCTCAGGGATGCAAACACAACCATGATCAAAAAAGAGTGAGGTAGCACAGCGACGCGGACCCCCCACCACCACCACACACACACAAAATATCAGTCAGACTTCATTACGGTCCATCCCAACACAAATGAATTTCGCTTCGCTCTCATTGACTTTGAAAGGAGGTGAAATTCGCCAATGTTTTTGCTTAATTTAGACAGCCTAAGTGACTGTAATGTTGTGACTACCATAGGGCTGCACGATTATGGAAAAAATGATAATCACGATTATCTTGATCAAAATCGTAATCACGATTATTAATCACAATTATTCTTGATGTTAGGGAAATCACTTAAATTTTATTTCACTATATTCAAACAAACAATATGAACAGCTTTCAGTGCAGAATGAAATTTAAAAGAAAAATTCTGATTTCCAAATGACAAATAAATGAAATTTATCCAAGAAATTACCAAAGGATGAAGGAACTGAAAACTCAATTGCAACAATTACATAGCATTATACTGAGGCCTACAAGTTTTTAGCTAGAAAGACCAGCCTATCAACATGCTCTGGCTTTAAACATGAGCGAAGGCAGGTCACAGCATTGCCTCCAGTGCTAAATAGTCTGTTGTTCCGACATAGTTAGCTTTTCTCTCTCACCTCAATCTGTTACCTACTCTCACGCCATTAGGGGGCGAACCGACGCATGTAAGGTTTCATTACTGTGACTTGGCTTGCTTGCTTATTTAGGCGGAGTAATGAAACCTTACATGCGTCGGTTCGCCCCCTAATGGTTTGGCGGAGTACTGGTCAAAAAGTGCTTGATCAGATGCAGCAGAGCTCGCATTTTAAATGGAAATAAATCGCGATTTTCATTTAATCGTGGCAGCCAAAATCGCAATTTTCGATTAAATTCGATTAATTGTGCAGCCCTAGGCTACCACGGATGGATGTATGCACCACGAACTCATAACACACACATGGGTTACACATTACCATTTGATCACTCGATGTTCTAAAATAGCAGCTAGTCGGGTGCTAACGGTTAGCATTTAACTAAGCCAGACAGCCACAAGCTTTAATAAGACCAATTCTTGCACGTATAGAACGGTATTACGGCACTTAAATATTATCTAGGAACAAAAAACAAAAAAGTCATTAACCCATGTAGACACTGCGTTGAGAACATATACAGTCATCATGCAACTCCTCAAATAACATTACGTTTTTCAGGCGTTTTTTACCCCAAGGATAGGTCATGGCTAATATGGTTAGATGAAGGAGGCTAGGTTACGAGAGACAAAGTTAATATATGCACAATTATTTTAACACTTACGCTTTGACTGTAGACGAGTAAATGACTTCCACTTCAACGCTGATCATTTACTCCCAGTCACCGAGGCTCCAAAGAAATACACACTAGTAGATGAAATTCAGCAAGTTGATAAATGAACACACCGATCTGAGGAAAAGCCCGGGAGTCACGTTCCTTAGCAACCAGATTGCCCAGCCATCGGTTCCATCCACTGACAGTGTAGCAGCTCGCAGTTTGTAACGGAACGCTGTTGAATTATAATAGCAGCCAGCAGCTACACTGTCAATCTTACTGTCAATGGTTCCATATATCCACCGGGGGAACCAAACGTTGTATGGTCTGCACAGTACTCGGGTCTATCATTACTACCAGAGTGGATTTCCGGAGAGCAACCCCCCCCCCAAAAAAAAACCTCTTCGGATCTGCACGAATTACACAAGTCGCCCAAAATGCCGGGGAAAAAGCGGAATGCGCCAAAAAGAGCGCCGTTTGCACGCCTGCTCCTACATGCAAATATGGTATTTGGGTCCGTCTCAGAAACTAGTCTCTCATTTGGGACATTCTGGTCAAAAAATACATTTTCTAATTTTACAATTTTTTTGCATTTACTTAACACTCAATATTTCTTTTGTCATGTTTAATAAGAATAAAGATAGCATTTTGCTTTATCTAGCCTCCACTGTGGAAAATTTTAATGATGTTCTGAAGTTCACTTGTATAACATGGAAACATGTATGCATTTAAAACCCCTTTTTAATAACCAAGGAATATCTTTTTCTGTACATATATTTGTTTCTTTGAATGCAATTATTGGACAGAAAAACAAACATTTATCATTATTTTTAAATTTTACTCCTTAGTTTCGAATGTTCATCAGTTATCATACATTTTATTAAACTTTACTTTGTTGCCCCTGCAGGATGTCATGTAGATACACCCCTTATTTTGTACTAAACTATCAATTAGCATAATAGTAATACACAGACAAAAGTTTGAAACTGTCACACAATATCCTATTGATTTATTCAATTATTTGCTTTTTTCATCACTAACGTAACATGGAAACACTTTTTTTTACTAGTTTCTTTTTACAGTGACGATATCATTACTTATATCATATCTGAACAAGTTGCAGATTTACACACTGCATTAAAATGTAATCATTCTCACAACTTAAAGTTAAATTATATTTTGATTACAATTCAAATGTTTTTGTAAAATTGATTTACATATAACGACATCATGAAGAATTAAAGACCCTCCTTCACAGATGAGTGAAAATATTAAATAAATTTCCTCTTTTTGATTGCTTGGGTTAAAAATGCCAAGTTATGATGACTGAATTGATTATTCACTTAAATATGAATAATATGATACATTTTGGGTATTTGATATGGTGAAATAGGACAATAGGACACAATGGAAAAATTAAGAAAACACCGGAAAGATGAGAATAACGGCGCTGGTAAAAGAACAGCGACTGTACCGGCTGAAAGTCGCGCAGGTCTCTGCTGCGGCACGCGAGCAACGGGACATCACTACCGCACCAGATGGAGCGCAAGGTGGGGGAAGGGCAAAATGACTGGCTGTAGATTCTGTCAAAAGTTCAATCTAAATTGACCATGGTTGCAAAATATTGGCCAAAAATACGCAAACACTACAAAATATGAAAGATGAAAAAGAAACATTCTATTGCCTTATACTGCAAGACTAAAACAAAAAACTGTCAAAACTCACCTTTTCAGTGATAATGTCCGAACAGATCACCCGCGTAACAAAGACCGCAAATGGAAGCACAATCAACTTCCAACTGTTGGAGTGGAAAATTCCATTCTACACATGCAAATTGTTAATGTGTGTCCTTCCTCACACACAAATAACACGCTATATTAAAAAATAGACCAGAACTCATTTTATAGCTCAGAAATTCATACAAGACCAGCTACCATTGTAACATATTCTGAAAGAAACATATATTCTATACCTACTTTCAGCTTTCGTTTAAAAAAAAAAAATTGCAGATTTATAACTAGAGATGAAAGTGGAGCAAAGAAAAAAAAAATCCTGAACTTTTGAAAGTCAAACTAAGATGGGGGGGGGGGGGGGGGGGGCAACGTCCCCCGAAAAAATGTTAATAACAACACGCAAAACTCTGCATTCTAGTGCATTTTAGTACTTATTTTCACTAAAACAAGCTATAACTTTTAAGCCTTTTTCTTTCATGTACATTAATGATTACCATGTCAAAAAATATCGAATTTAATTCCCCTAGTTAATGAGTAATTTTCAGGAGTGCATTTAGAAAACGCGGTGATTTTCCTGGCTACACAGTTCATTACTTTGAAAAAAAAAATCAGACAGTTGAAGGTAAACTCAGCAAAATCCCAAAACAGCACTGTTAAAAAGTAAAGGTCGGTTAGAGTTTCTAAAGCTTTCAGGTTTCAATGTTGGGGACATTGAGCCTCGTTTATCAATCTTTTAGTAGAGTTGTCCATTTGCATAAGCTAAAGTGAACTAAAAATTTCCAATTCATATTTATGCAAGTTGAAGCCAATTGCATTAATTACATTAGTTCATATTGTCTATAAATTTAAACACACCAATGAATACCAAATTTCTCATGTAAATCAGGGGCGTAGCTAGGATTTTTCAGGTGTGTGTGTGTGTGTGTGTGTGTCACACACTGACTGACAGCCTGAGTGCATTACGTAACAAAAAATAAATTACCATTGCTAGTTTTAGGTAGTTTAGAAACCGGCTCTTCCATTATTGCTGTTTCTTCCATGTTTTCTTGATGTTGTGTTCTAGAAACGTCACACTAAAACTTAGCTTCAAAGCCACAAAATGCAACTTTGATGGAAAAAAATATATAATAAATTGCTTACCTCTCTTCATGTCAAAAGGAGGAGGAAAGTTTTGCTTATTTTGACATGGCGAATTATTAACACAAGAGGAAATACTTGTAATTCACAATTAAAAAGACTGCAGCTACATTGGCAGCTTGAACATGCTTTCTAGTGCGATTGTGTTGCGCTTGCGCAGAACGGTGTCAGTCTTGTTCTGTTATACAATAAATGATTATAACTTAGAATGACGTTAGATGCTATTTTTAATAAAATGTGTATTCATTATAGAAATTATTAATGTTTGAAAAGAATGGGTTTACCTATAACAATTATCAGTTTTAGTGGGTGTGAAGGTATTAAATATTACCTCTCTTGATTTCTCCTATTCTGTTTAGATTGTGAACGAGGCTTCTCCTGCCTAAAAAGAATAAAGACTCCAGCGAGGAATAAGCTAGGAGAAGACTCGCTGGATAATTTGATCCACATCAGCATGGATGACAGCAAGATGGACTATGAGAGGGTTGCCCAACATTGGGCCAAGCAAAAGCCAAGGGGAATTAATCTGCTTTAAAAGGAGTAGAAAACTTAATTCATTAGTTTGGGTTTGCAGAAAGATTATGTACATAAACAAAGTGAAGTTGTCCAAATGTGTCAAATACAGCATAATTTCAAATAATAAATCATAAGCATTTTTGGCAGTGTGATGTCACTGGGATCCATTTAACAAAATAAGGCTCCAGATTATTCTTTTGTTCAAGGGTCACAGTGACATCAAACTGCCAAATATGCTTATCATTATTATTTGAAATTATGCTACATTTGACACTTAACAAATTCTCTTCATGAATGTGTTTATAAGTACATCATCTTTCTGCAAACTTAATTCATACATTTAAGTTCTCTTTTCCTTTAAATATATGTTTTAACCTTAATCTAGTCCATTTAATAAAGTGCCAAAATTTAAACTTTATAAGATGCAGTTGCCTTACTTTTGTTTTCAGTGTATCTTAGTTATACATATTATGGTAATTGCATCAGAAACATTCTAAATCATTTCAGTTATAGAAATACAGCAACTTATTTTAAGGTGGCAGTTCTTAGGTTCAGATACCTTTGTGATCAACAGGTCATGATGATCGATTCTCTTCATTGGATTGCATAAGATGGCGCAAACCACTGTTCATATTTTCGTGCACATTTTTGTTACAACACTACTTGATCATAGATAATTAAGGTATCCCTGTAGATTTTCAATCTATCACATACTAAGTAATCTATAACAAAACAGTTTAACTTGCATGTTGAACTCTAAGGTGAAATTTCAAATGTGTGTACATTAATACTATTTAGGTCAGAAATCATTGAAACACTGGTAAAATCTATCCTATAATCATGTATATAAAACCCCTCAGAGACCCTGAAAATGCACCTGAGAGCATCTATTTTCAAAAAATTTTCCAGGGGGGCATGCCCCTGGACCCCCCTATTTTCACTTCGTGCCGTTGGTGCTCAATTGTCTGTGTATTATCATGCCAGAATTTAGGGCTTTAATTTTTTTCTGGGGAAAACACTATATTAGTTTCCACTGTTATGCTGATGACACACAGTTGTATGTTTCTGCAAAACCTGATGAGAGACACCAGCTTAAAAGAATTGAGGAATGTGTGAAGGACATTAGACACTGGATGCTTATTAATTTCCTTCTGCTAAACTCTGACAAGACTGAAATACTTCTACTAGGACCACATGCAGCTAGAAGTAAGTTTTCTGATTACACAGTAACACTGGATGGCCTTTCTGTTTCTTCACGTGCAGCAGTAAAAGACCTCGAAGTGATTATTGACCCCAGTCTTTCATTCGAAACTCACATTGATAACATTACCTGGATAGCTTTCTTTCATCTCAGAAATATTGCAAAGATAAGAAATTTAATGTCACTACATGACGCAGAAAAACTAGTTCATGCTTTCGTTACCTCCAGGTTGGATAATTGTAATGCCTTACTGTCTGGATATTCCAATAACTGCATAAACAAGCTCCAGTTAGTTCAAAATGCAGCAGCAAGAGTCCTTACTAGAACTAGAAAATATGACCACATCACCCCTGTCTTATCCACACTGCATTGGCTCCCAATTAAATTTCAAATTTCGTACTACTATTGCCCTTTAAAGCACTGAATAGTCTCGCACCACAGTACCAGAGTGAACTTCTGCTCCTCTATGACCCGCCACATCTACTTAGATCAAAAGGTGCAGGCTATCTGCTGGTACCTCGTATAGTGAAGGCTACATCAGGGGGCAGAGCCTTTTCTTACAAAGCCCCACAGTTATGGAACAGTCTTCCAAGTAATGTTTGGGAATCAGACACAGTCTCAGCGTTTAAGTCTAGGCTGAGAACATATCTGTTTAGTCAAGCCTTTTGTTAATGGTGTTTATGAGGTAAAGGAGTAGATCTGAAGGGTCCTCAGACATAGAGTGTTTTGGTAAACTGGGATGCTGTCAGTACCCCACCCACTTGCTCACTCGAGTTTGCTGACAGTGTAGTGGCTGACTGCTTTATGTCCCGGGGCTCCCTCATGCCCGTTACACCTTCTGGCTCTCCCCTTTTAGTTATGCTGTCATAGTTAGATTTGCCGGGGTCCCTGCTTGTACTCAGTGCAATATGTATACTGTTCAGGTGACATTGGGCATACCTAACAACCTGTGTTTTCTCCCCCCCCCCAATCTGTCCCTCTGATTTCCATGTCGGTCCTGGGATCGAGATGCTGACCTCTTCTGCTCCTCGGATGTGCCTGATCCATCCTGGTGCCCTGTGTCTGGTTGGAGTCTCATCGCATCGCTCCTGTGCAGGATGGCCCCATATGGACAGTTGAAAGTCACACTTGGAGGACGCTCTGGACACTTACAGTAATGCTTTAATGGCTGAGGCTGACTTGCTAACTTTAGGACTGCAGTTGTCATTAACAGTTTTGCACTCAAGTTTCCATCAATGAAGAGTTCATAACATCAACAAAACTGACTTCATGTTAATGTTATAGTCATGTTGTCTGTTGTTGCCCAAATGAGGATGGGTTCCCTTTTGAGTCTGGTTCCTCTCAAGGTTTCTTCCTCATGTTGTCTGAGGGAGTTTTTCCTTGCCACCGTCACCACAGGCTTGCTCATTGGGGATCGATTAGGGCGGGGTGGGCAATTATTTTTTCCATGGGGCCACATGAGAAACAGAAAATTTTGTGGAGGGCCGGACCAAAAGGCTGAACTAAATTCTGCATAATATTAATTGTATTTCGTTATATAAAGCAGTAAATAACATTGTTTTTACAAGCTGCTAAGACTGGTAAGAGTATGGAAAAAACGAGGTTGCCTTACAAAAAAAATGTCATTTATTCAATCAAATTTCCCAAAACGATGGTTAACAAAATGTGAACGTCTGTACCTTTTTTTTCCAGTCACATTCACCCCAAAACACAATAAAGACATCACAATATTGTCTTTCTACTCCAAATATCAAGCAAGATACATCATATTATAATAATGATGCCCACATTTGTAGTCTAATCACCTCATTTGGTGTTTGAACACGGCGATCCGCTCTCCGCAAACTAAACACACGGCTTCATCTCTGACTTCAGTAAATAAATACTTAGTAGTCCATGTTCTGTTGAAAGCCCTGCATTCGGCATCTACCTTTCTTCTTTTTGCGGACGTTTTGGGGGCTAAAGTCTTCTTGTGACCTGCTGGCAACAACGCCGATTCGGTGTAGGTATCAGATCTACAGATCGGCTCGGGCTCTGGCGCCTGCTGGTGACGTCACACTATATGTGATTGGCTGGACCATTTGAAGGATGACGTACAAGTTTGTGGTCGGTCTGGACAAATTACGGAAGTAGTTATCGCGGGATTAGGTTTCGTGGGATTTCATGTCATGTTCATGTCGCGCGCACTGCGTTTTTGTTGAACACAACTTCAAAATAAAAGCAATGCACATTCAGTCCATGCATGAGGTAAAATTAGAAAATACGTTTATTTTGTAAATTTCTAATTAACCTTACGCGGGCCGGTCAGAATGAACCAAAGGGCCAGATGCAGCCCGTGGGCGGTAAAATGCCCAGGTCTGGATTAGGGATAAAATTAGCTCATGTTTTAAGTCGTTCACATTCTGTAAAGCTGCTTTGCGACAATGTTTATTGTTAAAAGCGCTATACAAATAAACTTGACTTGACAGTATGAAGAAAACAGTGAATGAGTGGACCAGCTGTCTTATTTCTAAACTGGATATTGCCGCCATCTCGCCCTTATGTGGAAGAAGTGAATGAACAGAGAACTGAACAAACAACTGAAAGTCAGATTGTTTCAAAACAATCGGCCACAAGATTGGCCTTCAAAAAGCGAGAACACAGACGGGTAAGAAGCGACTCTCAATTGGATAAAAACACAACACGGTGTTTACCTGCATTTAGATTAATACATGTAATTTGTATTGTGTGTTTAAGTTACCGGTATAAGATTATTTAATTTGCTTCAGAATGTGATCGTCTCAGTTCATCTGATTATTTAATTAGCCTTTTACGTTTTATCAGTGAAAATGCATGCATGTACGTGTACCGTATGTTGCACAAGTTATAACACCTATCCTGTTTTAATGAGAGTCAACCCACAATCAAATTAATCTTAGTTGAGCAAGTCGGTAATGGTGTTTCTTACTTTCACCATAAATTTTTATGACTTTGGTCTATAGCTGTAAATGGCCTTGACCTTAAAACCAGTTACTGCAATGATGTCACGCACTCAGGCATAACTATCTCAGCAGGGCAGCTCAAATGCCAACTTTGTGGTTGATTTTAAAAGGTCATAGGCAACGGTTTTAATTGTATGCACATTTGAAACTTTATATGTTAAAAAAACCCTCTGTAATTTTCTTTTGGCCCCAAGAAGTATTGTTAATAAGTAATAATTAAAATAAGTTAGCGCAGATCGTGGCGAATTGCTGTTCAGCTATTTTCGTGACCACTCGGCGCATGACGTCATTTAAGACAAACAAACCGCTTGAGTTGAGTCCACTTACATGTATTTTCATTGCCGTTTGACTTGATTGCAGACATGCATTCGGGAATAAAAAAAAAAACATGCCTTATTGTTGTGCATTGAACTGTAACATCGGGACCAGTTCAGGAAGAAGTTTTTACCTTTTTCCGAGAGAGGAGAAGAGGAGGAGCGAGAGGATTGGCTTTTTCCCGAAAAAGGAGAAGAGGCGGAGCGAGTGGGTTGGCTTTTTCCGAAAAAGGAGAGGAGGCGGAGCGAGTGGGTTGGCTTTTTCCGAAAGAGGAGACGAGACAGAGAGAGTGGATTGTGCGCGTGAAGCCAGATGGTTGTTTTTTTCCAGAAGAGGAGAAGAGGCGGAGAGAGTGGATTGTGCGAGTGAAACAAAATCAAGCGGTCAAAGAAGAAATGGACCAGCAACGCTCAAGCAAAAAGGAGAAGATTGGAGGTAAACATTTTTACTTTTCCTTGCAACTGACAAGTCAAGAATCCTGAGGGATCCTGTACAATCATTGTGGAAATGAGACAAAGGGATATTTCCTCGCTTAGACTAGGCTATAAATCAGGGGTCGGCAATCTTTTTGCCATGTGGTGCCAATTAGAAATTTTCTTGTTATTGTTCCATTCAAATAGGTGTTGTTAACTATGTGTAATTAGACACCACACATTTTAGACGGATATGGATATTTAATGCATTGAGCAAATGTAAAACACCATTGCACTTGTTTTATGCCATTAACCTCACACACAAGGTTTAAGAACACCCCCCCCATTGGATAACAAAATTGCAAGCAGCTTATACAAATTCACAAAATAACATCCAAAATCTTTCAGTAGGTAGCAGGCCCAAGTTATTCACAATAAAGACGTAGCAGCCTAACAGAAATGGAACTGATGAATAATAAAACTGCAGAAAGAAAATTAAATAATGAGTGTCAGAGAACATTGACAAGTAGCCTACATAAAGTGGCTTAACAATAAACTGCAAATTTGAAGTAGCCTTGTTACAAAATAAATGTTTTGCCTATCAGTCAATGTGATCCCTGGCCCTGCTTCCCCTTACTTAGCTCCGAAATGTGGGGATGGTAATTGGTCACCTTGAGTTGGACGCATGCTTCCGAATGGCCCGTTGTCAGACGACTTCGGGAGGGGCAAAGTACATTCTTCATGTGCGAAAATATTTGTTCACACAGATATGTTGATCCAAACACTGACAGTAAAGCCAGTGCGATATTGCGATGACAGTTGAACTTTTCGGGTAAAGATGCCCAGCAGGCGTAAATGATGTCTCCTTGACCCTGCGCTGTGCTTTGTAATTGTATACGTAGCTCTGCAAACTCGCTCACCCACAACGTTGAACTCTTCAACTCAATCAGCTGCATTTCCATTTCCTGTGTGTCCAACCATTCTATCAGAGCCAAATCCAGTTCATGTCCGTCAAAGCTGTCAGGCTTGATCAAGAAAGAGAACATTGAGCTATACTTCTGAAAGTCCCCAAAATGCTCTGCGAACTCTGACTGCAGCTGGCGCATGTATTTGCAGATATCAACGGTGTCAATTGTGTGGTTGGAGGCAAACTCCCTTACGTGTCTGAAATAACGAAAAGTGGTGGTATCAACATCCCTTTGAAATACGGCTAGCTTGCTGACAAAGGCCACCCAAGCATCGTACATCTCCAACACCGTTTGTCCTGCACCTTGCAGAAGATTTAGGTCGTTGAGATGTCTTGTAATGCCAGTGAGGAACATAAGCTTCATGATCCACTTCTCGTCTTCCAATTCAGGGTAGTCTTGAGCCCTCTCAAGCAGGAAGGCCTTGATGGCATCCAGACAGCTAACAAATCGCTCCAAAACTTTTCCGCCACTCAGCCACCTCACGGCAGAGTGGAGATGGATATCTTTATACACGCAGTCCATTTTGTCTAACAGAGACTGAAACTGTTGGTGTGTTAGAGAGGAACGTTTGATGATAAAGTTTATGATCTTCACCACTGTATCCATGACGCTGTTGAGATCAGAATTAGACATTTTGGCACATTGATTTTCTTGATGCATTATGCAGTGGAGTTTCATGATGGGGTGACCGACTTTATCTTCAATTAATCTGACTGCTCCCTTCCGTTTCCCGACCATAGTGGGGGCACCATCAGTTGTCACTGCAAAAATCCTGCCCAAGTCAATACCTCACTCTTCAAAATGCTCCACCAACACCTTGGCTATGTCCTCTCCTTTAGTTGTGTCGGTCATTGGCTTTAAACAGCAGAGCTCCTCTCTCACAGTCATCACAATATCTTGCCATCACTGCCAAACGTGCCACATCATTCACATCTACGCTTTCATCAAGTGCAATGCTAAATACCACTGCATCTTTTATGCCAGTTGTTTGCTGCACCCTTATGTTTTCTGCCATTTCACTAATTCATCGCTCAACAGTTCTGGCTGATACGGGCATGTCTTTTATTCTTGATTTTATTGTCTCTTTATTTGGCAGCCCCTCAAAAAGACTATCCGAGCTGGAGAGAAAGGCCTCCCTTAATGTATTCACCGTCTGTGAATGGCTTTCCATGTTTAGCTATGCAGTGAGAAATTATATAGCTAGCTTCAGTGGCATTATTTTTAGCTGAGGCAAAGACTTTTAAAGTGTGGGCTTGCTTCCCATATCTGCACCCTGCGCATGAGATTGATTCATTCCCATCTGCCTGATCTTTGAAAGTCTTTTCGTGCTTTGCCTTGAAATGACGTTTAACACTGGATGTTCGACACACAACACTTTCAAAACACAACGTGCACACAGCACAGTCCCGCTGAGAAACTAACCCATATTCTTTGGTCCACGAGGAGATGAAAGCCCGAACTGTCGGCTTCTTTGCCATCTTAGCGCAACTGCTGCATCAAGTGGGCCCATCTCGTGAGAAATATGGGGGGGGGGCTATATTGTTGTGTAGTCGTGCTAAAAGAGCAGGCTCGCCATGCAACAGCCAATGACAGTTCAAGATGACGTTTGAACATTTTTAATGTGTTGAATAGGCCACACCAATTTAATTAGTTGGTTCTTGGATTTTTTCAGGAAAAACATGAAGCGAGCGGGCAAAATAAAAAAAAAAAATGCTCTAATGGTAAAATTAGCGGTGGAAATAGACCAAACAATACAGGCAAACCAGTAAAAAGAATTTCAACACACCTTTCAAAGATTTTACGTTTCTGTTCGCTGAATATCCTAACAATCACAATCACAGGCTTTGCAGGACTCCCCTCCACAGGAATGTTTCTTCCACAAGTCTTTATCGAAAGTGAAAGGGGCGATTTGATTGGTTTTCGATGTCACATGACCTCACGTCACGTGACCTTTTCTGTTGGCGGGAGTTTGATTTCGATTTTTTTTTTCCATTTTGCATTTTCTTTAAGCGGCGATTCCGAGAACCAACTAATCGAATTGGTGTGGCCATAATTAGGTTTGTGTATCATCGTCAGTGTGCCACTAGAAATTCCTTGGCGTGCCAGTTGTGGCACGCGTGCCTAGGGTTGCTGACCCCTGCTATAAATAGTATAATGCCACGGATGGCAGGCTAATGTGGCCTACCGGCGCACTGTCAAGTAATCGTTACCTATATCCACTAGGGATGGCGGTTTAATTATTCTTCAAAAGGGCTCTTTAGTACAGTGGTTTTCAAAGTGGGGGCCACCAGGGGGGCCTCAGAAAGTTGGAGGGACGATGATAAAAAAATTGCGAAAAATATATACTTTAAAATAATTATTAAATATATTGTAATTAGTTTTTTAATAATTATTATAAAATATAATTATTAATAATAATACATCATATCGAAACGTTGTTTGCCATGCTCATCTCTCCGATTGCCTGTGACGTTGCGGTTTGTGCCATTTATCAAGCTGCTTTGCTCCTCAAGCTAGCGTATTGCTAGCGCAAAATGGACAGGTTTTTGAAGAAGAGACCGAAGGAACAAACCAACAGCCCTGCTGTGGAGGACACTGCTGCGAAAAAAAACTAAGTAGTCCTGGCCAACTAAAATCCGAAAATATGAGGCAGCATACATTAAGTATGGCTTTACAGCCATACAGAAAAATGGCCATGATTGCCCGAAATGCGTCCTCTGTCTGGAGACCCTGTCAAACGAGTGCTTAAAATCTTCGAAACTTCAGCGTCACTTGGTGCAAAACATCCGACAGATGCCGAAAAAACAGTAGATTTCTTCAGACGCAACGAAGAGCATTTGGTCAGGCAATCTGCTGCATTCACCCAGCAAGCTACTGTCCCCGAGTGGGCCCTGAAGGCATCATTTTTAGCCTCATACCACATTGCTCGTGCTAAAAAAACTCACTCAATTGGAGAAGATCCGGGAAGATCAGTGGACTGACCGCTCTCGTTAAGCAGAAGGCCCTGCATGTAGTGACCACACACCGCATGCTCCATCGCGAGGCACTGGTCGCAAAAAGGATGGATAACGAGTTGAATCAGGTACTACAGGTTGTTATACAGTTTATTGTTCAGTGCGAAAATATTTGTGTTGAAAACGTTAGTTAATAATATTCTTATGCTAAACAAATGTAACAATTATTGAATATTGAATAAAAGTAAGAGAAAACATTCTAAAAGTTGATGTTTCTTTATATATTTTGTAGCATTGTCTGTGGGTTTGCAAAGGGGGTCCCCGGCCAGAAGCTAATGCTGTTTGGGGGGCCTTGGCATGGAAAAGTTTGGGAACCCCTGCTTTAGTATTATGACGAAAGTAAGAATTTATCATAATTACCAGGATAAATCGTTTGGGCACGAGTCTTGTTGAGGTCCGGGGTCACCGCAATCAGAGTCGGCCAAGTCGCTGTCCAATTCCGAGACTGCATGGTCAAACCAGGGAGCCACATTCACCGATTGCTTCGCAACAGCCATAGGTTCATACACATATGGTTTCACCTCTCGATATTCAATTTGGAGAATTCCTACTTCAAAATCGCTATCGCTTTTAAGACATTTTACACAACCTCTCACAACCAAAAAGTCTGTACACGTGTGCTCGGTTCACAAGTAAACACAGAACTGCTCCCAGTCTGTTTGGCTTAAATGACATCACAACGACTATCCCCTGGCGGTGAAAGTGCGCATAAGTGAGATGTAAACAAACCTTCAGAAATTGGGCAAAACAGTTTAACCGTTTTATTCAATTTTATGGTGAAAATTAGACACTAGGAAGATTGAATTCGCTTTTTGGGTCGTTTAAGTCGTCTCACATTTGGGTCGTCTAGACAATAAAGTTGATATTCTACGTTTCACCTCTGAACGTTGCCTATGACCTTTAACTCTCAAAAATATATTTTTTTTAAATTCACATTTATGCAGCATACAAGACTCCTGTGGGTTCACCACCCACAGAGGTAGCAGTAGGGGTTTGGTGCAGTGTGGATTGGGTGGCAGTCGAAGGCAGGGGCCTCGACGACCTGATCCCCGGACACAGCGGCTGGCTGTTGGGACATGGAATGTCACTTCGCTGGGGGGGAAAGAGCCTGAGCTTGTGCAGGAGGTTGAGAGGTACCGGCTAGAGATAGTCGGGCTCACCTCCACGCACAGCTTGGGCTCTAGAACCCAGCTCCTCGAGAGGGGCTGGACTTTCCACTTCTCTGGAGTCGCCCGTGGTGAGCGGCGGCGGGCTGGTGTGGGCTTGCTTATAGCTCCCCAGCTCAGCCGCCATGTGTTGGAGTTTACCCCAGTGAACGAGAGGGTCGCCTCTCTGCGCCTTCGGATTGGGGAGAGAGCTCTTGCTGTTGTTTGTGCCTACGGGCCAAATAGCAGTAGAGTATCCGGCCTTCTTGGAGTCCCTGGGAGAGGTACTGAGGGGTGCTCAGACTGGGGACTCCATTGTGCTACTGGGGGACTTCAATGCTCACGTGGGCGATGACAGTGACACCTGGAGGGGCGTGGTTGGGAGGAACGGCCTCCCCGATCTGAACCCGAGTGGTGTTTTGTTATTGGACTTCTGTGCTAGTCACGGTTTGTCCATAACGAACACCATGTTCAAGCATAGGGGTGTCCATAAGTGCACGTGGCACCAGGACACCTTAGGTCGGAGGTCGATAATCGACTTTGTAGTCATTTCATCTGATCTCCGGCCCTATGTCTTGGACACTCGGGTGAAGAGAGGGGCTGAGCTGTCAACTGATCACCACCTGGTGGTGAGTTGGATCCGCTGGCAGAGGAGGAAGCTGAACAGACCTGGCAGGCCCAAACGTATGGTGAGGGTCTGCTGGGAACGTCTGGCCGAGCACTCTGCTGGGGAGGTCTTTAACTCCCACCTCCGGGAGAGCTTTTCCCAGCTTCCGAGGGAGGCGGGGGACATTGAGTCTGAGTGGACCATGTTCTCTACCTCCATTGTGGACGCAGCTGTTCGAAGCTGTGGCCGCAAGGTCTCCGGTGTCTGTCGTGGCGGCAATCCCCGAGCCCGGTGGTGGACACCGGAAGTAAGGGATGCCGTCAAGCTGAAGAAGGAGTCCTATCGGGCCATGTTGACCTCCGGGACTCCTGAGGCAGCTGACGGGTATCGGCAGGCCAGGCGTGCTGCAGCTCGGGCAGTTGCGGAGGCAAAAACTCGGAACTGGGAGGAGTTCGGGGAGGCCATGGAGAAGGACTATCGGTCGGCCTCGAAGAAATTCTGGCAAACCGTCCGGCGCCTCAGGAGGGGGAAGCAGTACTCTGCCAACACTGTTTACAGTGCGGGTGGGGAGCTGTTGACCTCGACTGGGGACATTGTCGGGCAGTGGAAGGAATACTTTGAGAATCTCCTCAATCCCACCGTCATGTCTTCCACTGAGGAGACTGAGGCTGATGACTCAGAGGTGGACTCGTCCATTACCCAAGCTGAAGTCACTGAGGTGGTTTGCAAGCGCCTCGGTGGCAAGGCACCGGGGGTGGATGAGATCCGCCCTGAGTATCTCAAGTCTCTGGATGTTGTGGGGCTGTCTTGGTTGACACGCCTCTGCAACATCGCGTGGCGGTCGGGGACAGTGCCTCTGGAGTGGCAGACTGGGGTAGTGGTCCCTCTTTTTAAGAAAGGGGACCGGAGAGTGTGCTCCAATTATAGGGGAATCACACTTCTCAGCCTCCCGGGGAAAGTTTACTCCAGGGTACTGGAGAGGAGAATTCGACCAATAGTCGAACCTCAGATCCAGGAGGAACAATGCGGTTTTCGTCCTGGTCGTGGAACACTGGACCAGCTCTATACCCTTCATAGGGTGCTCGAGGGTTCATGGGAGTTTGCCCAACCAGTCCACATGTGCTTTGTGGATCTGGAGAAGGCATTCGACCGTGTCCCCCGTGGTATTCTGTGGGGGGTGCTTCGGGAGTATGGGGTTCGGGGCTCTTTGCTAAGGGCTGTCCGGTCCCTGTACGAACGGAGCAGGAGTCTGGTTCGCATTGCCGGCAGTAAGTCAGACCTGTTCCCAGTGCATGTTGGACTCCGGCAGGGCTGCCCTTTGTCACCGGTTCTATTCATAATTTTTATGGACAGAATTTCTAGGCGCAGCCAGGGGCCGGAAGGAATCCTGTTTGGGAACCACAGGATTTCATCTCTGCTTTTTGCGGATGATGTCGTCCTGTTGGCTTCTTCAAACCAGGACCTTCAGCATGCACTGGGGCGGTTTGCAGTCGAGTGTGAAGCGTCTGGGATGAGAATCAGCACCTCCAAGTCCGAGGCCATGGTTCTCGACCGGAAAAGGGTGGCTTGCCCTCTCCAGGTTGGTGGAGAAGTCCTGCCTCAAGTGGAGGAGTTTAAGTATCTCGGGATCTTGTTCACGAGTGAGGGAAGGATGGAGCGTGAGATCGACAGGCGGATCGGTGCAGCCTCCGCAGTGATGCGGTCGCTTTACCGGTCCGTCGTGGTGAAGAAGGAGCTGAGCCAAAAGGCGAAGCTCTCAATTTACCGGTCGATCTACGTTCCGACTCTCACCTATGGTCATGAGCTTTGGGTAATGACAGAAAGAACAAGATCGCGGATACAAGCGGCCGAAATGAGTTTCCTTCGCAGGGTGGCTGGGCGCTCCCTTAGAGATAGGGTGAGAAGCACAGTCACTCGGGAGGAGCTCGGAGTAGAGCCGCTGCTCCTCCACATCGAGAGGAATCAGCTGAGGTGGCTCGGGCATCTTTTTCGGATGCCTCCTGGACGCCTCCCTGGGGAGGTGTTCCAGGCATGTCCCCCCGGGAGGAGGCCCCGGGGAAGACCCAGGACACGCTGGAGGGACTATGTCTCTCGGCTGGCCTGGGAACGCCTCGGTGTTCTTCCCGAGGAGCTGGCCGAGGTGTCTGGGGAAAGGGAAGTTTGGGCTTCCATGCTTAGACTGCTGCCTCTGCGACCCGGTCCCGGATAAGCGGAAGACGACGAGACGAGACGAGCAGCATACAAGAGTCAAGGATGGATATACTATCCACTCAAATTTATTTAAAAAATAAAGGTTCTGCTTTAAAGACCTAAATCTCATATTCAATATCAGACTCTTCTCCAAAAAGACATATCGATCACATTCTGCAGAAGCTAAATTTCTTCAATCCCCTGCCTTGCAAGGGGTGGCATGATGGTGTATTAGCACTGTTGCCTCACAGCAAGAAGGTTCTGGGTTCGAGCCCAGCAGCCAACAGGGGCCTTTCTGTGTGGAGTTTTCATGTTCTCCCTGTGTCTGCATGGGTGCTCCGGTTTCCCCCACAGTTTGTTCAAAGACATGCAGTTAGGTTAACATGGGGCAGCCTTGGGCTGAAGTGCCCTTGAGCAAGGCATCTAACCCCCAACTGTTCCCTGGACACTATAGCATAGCTGCCCACTGCTCCGAGTATGTGTGTGTGCATGCTTGTGTTCACTGCTTCAGATGGGTTAAATGCAGAGGACAGATTTCACTGTGCTTGAGTGTGCATGTGACAAAGGCTTCTTCTTGCCCAGCTTCCGCATTTCATCTTATACACGCAGAATTCAAAGTCTAATAATATCTAACCAGTGCGTCAGCAATGCAGTAGTTCATACGGCCGCACCATGAGAAACCAGACTCGTTTATAATTAGCTCAGTTGCTCTTCATGAGAACAATTAGAGCAATCAGAATCAAAATCCACTGAAAACAGAGAGGAGTAATGATTTTCCTGAAAGTTTGTTAATCGGCCTAATTAGCAACTTGTTAAAGAGAAATCACAAAATCGGGGAGTAAATTTTGGGGACATGGATTAGATCTTCCAAACAAAACAATCAGACTCAAAATCCATTGAAAACTCAGGGAGGAGTAGCAATTTTTGTGAATTGTGGACTGACAGATGGATGGACGGACACTGCGTGATGGCAATAGCTCATGGCCTATGGCCACGTGAGCTAATAATTATAGATTACAGTGTGGTTATTTTTACAAACGCACCTGCTGAACTCGGCTTCCCCGGAATTTCTTAAACAATAACAGGGTCAGATTAAGGAAATTGAACTAGTTTTGTTGAAACCTTATTGATGTACTGCTTGAATAACTCCTACATATTTCATGTTTTGCCTGGTCAACTTAATTCCATTTGTTAATATACATCCATTCCTGCATTTTAGGCCTGCAACCCATTCCAAAAAAAGTTGGGACTGGAGCAATTTAGGAATAGTAATGAGGTAGATCAATTTAAAAAAAGATGTCATTTGAAACAGGTGATAGCAACAGGTGACTGTAATCTTGATTTGGTACAAAATCAGTATCCTGGAAAGGCCTAGTCTTTGAGGAGCAAAGCTGGATCTCCAGTTTGTTAGCAAACGCATGAAAAAAATTATTGAAATGCTTAAAGGGATCCTCCAGTGGATTCATTCTCAAACTTATTCAGTAAAAGTAGTTGCAGATTTCAAAAATCAAATTTTCATTTTTGGAGACCAAATAGTGTTCGAGAAAAATGAATTTTCTTTAAAATGCCAGATGGGCTTCCTGCGGTGGTGATCTATGCAATGATGTTAGGTAGTGGTCACTTAGAGCAACTCAGCTGTTTATATTCTCTGTTTACATCATAGTTTTGCTAGTTTTCCAAGTATTTTACTGAATTTATCAGTTTTTAAATAAGTATGCCTCATATAAAATGCCTATAAAATATGCCTAGCATATAAAATGCCACAATAATATGCCTAGCATATAAAATGCCACAATGATGCTAAAAAGAAAGCACAAGCTGGAACTAGACTGCATTTCCGCAGAGAAAATGCAAGGTGTGCTTGCTTAGTTGTAGCAGTTTCACTGACAAAAACTGGATCAGACAAGAGACTTCATGCTGCAAAATCTTTCCCCCCACATGATCTACAAAAACTGTGTGTGGCAAAGTGTGTGTGTGTGTGTGTGTGTGTGTGTGTGTGTGTGTGCGCGCGTGCGTGCGTGTGTGGCATGTGGCTGCGCACTTTAAAATCTCGGTTTAAAATGGCTCAACTTGCAGTGCAACATAACACTTTACTGTCTAAAATCTTTTTTACATGATCGGCATGGTGCTAAGTAGATTAACCAAGAGTGTGTGACATGGTTTAAAACAGATTTGAGCACTCAGCTGCGCAATGAGCCACTTAAAACCAAGATTTTAGAGCGCACAGCCACACAAACTTCCTGTAGACCATGGGGGGGAAAGAAAAAAAAAAGAAAGGATTTGCAGTAGAGCCCTGCACTCCTGCGGGACCCGCCACAAAGCAGTGCGGCGCGGGACAAATTTTGAAAGCTCATTGCGGGCACGAGCGGGACCGGGAGTGCACATATGCGGGCGCGGGCGGGAGCGGGAGTGCACATATGCGGCGCGGGCGGGAGCAGTGATAAGCTGCAGTCCCGCTAACTAAAAACATGTTTGAAATAAAATTTATAAATTATTAATTTATGTCTATCATATATAATTTGTGCTGGATATTTTATTTGGCATTTGATGCCTAAATTTGCAGAGAGAGTCAGATTGCCAGATTGAGTGAGGAATGGCATCTTAAATTTGCCATTGATCACCCTAACGGGAAATCCTTTGATCACTCTAATGACTCGCCATTCACACCCAGCCTCCAGTGACCCACACTAACATGATGCCTCAATGACACCTTAGATGAGCTGGTCATCAGAATTCTGATTCTGATCCAGGAGAGGATAAATAACTCTCGTTCGTTTCTCGATTCCTTTCCTCTTCCGTGTTTGAGATCTCCGATCATGGCAGAAGAGCAGAGCTCCTTTACTGAATCTCACAGTGCTTCAAAAGTAAGTGCTGCTTTAAAAAGAGGTACATTTACCGTTAAAAAGTCAATAGTCCTGAAATCTTAGGATGATCAATGCAAATGAAAGACAATACGTGACGGAAGCTGTGAAAGAGGTGACCGAGGAGTTGGGGTTTGATGTCCAAACTGATGAAAGCGCGGAGCCACCTTCACCTAAAAAGGTCACTTTTCATGAGTTTGAGGAATGGGAGGATGTCGGTGCTACGGGTGCTGAATCGAAGTCTTTAAACTCCGAGATTGATGATTATCTGAAAGTGAAACTCATTGGATCCGAATCACACCAATCTAAAGATATCCTGCTGTGGTGGAAAAATCACTGCTATGACTTTCCCACACTTGCCAAACTGGCACGGCATGTACTGGCCATTCCAGGTTCCAGTGCACCATCCGAGCACGCGTTCAGCATATGTGGTCGCATACTGGAGGAAAGGCGCAGTATGTTGAAGCCCTCAACAGTGAACAATTTGCTGTTTCTCCATAGCTGTTCAAAGAACCCGATAGCCTAAGCAATAGGCTTAGTTGTTTCGTTTACCTGCGTTTGATTTTCTCGTTTTTCTTATTCATATTCAGACAAGGTCAGCTATGTTATATTGAGTTTAACACTTGCACGGAGGCTCAAGCCCAAATAGTTTTAGAAACGTGCAACCATAGTCCACTCACGAGTAGGCTAGGATGAGGGGGGAAAAAAAAAAAAATCACGAAAAGTCCCATGTCGAAAATGCAAGTGGTTGGACTACTATAACAAATAAAATCAACCACACAGTTTCATTTCAAATTGACCAATACAGGGGGTAGTATTTTGAGCCTGTGACGCAATGTCACGTAACTGCTAGGCTAGCCTACTATATAAGCGTCTGCACACGCGTTGAGCTTCATTCACTCTAGTCTAGTCTCTTGCCAAGTTCACTTGTGCCAGCTCTCGCTAGTCTGTTATCAGTGTTGATATCGATCTACTTTAGGCCTTTACTTCAAACCCAAACAGTCTTTTTAAAGACGAATACCACAAAAAGTCTTTTTAAAGACTATCCCAATTTCAGCCCTAGCTATTTTTTAACTGCTAAGCGTGCACTTAACTAATAGAGTAAGCCTCTGCCTTTTTCACCATGTTGCAACACATACAACACACGCGACTAAGACAATCACACACTCACTCACTCAGGACTACAATCTTAAGTCTTCAAATAAAATTGGTATTGCCTGCAAAATTGTTAAACACTTGCATTAAAGAATGTGCATAAGTCCCGTCTGATTAGTCCCCGATACTTGTCTCTTAACATAGCCACACATCCAAATTATAATTAACAAAAATGGAGAGATTTCTAGTGAGGACAAAACAAGGCAACCAACGCACCACCAGCTGCAAAAAAGCTTCGAAGGTACGATGAAGCATACCTGCAGTTTGGATTTACAATCATGGCTGACCTGAGATCTCAGTGTGTCGTGTGTGCCGAGGCGCTAGCAAACGACAGCATGAAGCCCTGCAAACTTAAAAGGCACCTTGAAACAAAACATGCTGCTATTAAAGATAAACCGGCAGAATATTTTAAAAGAAAGCTTGATGGCCTCCATCAGCAACAGGCAGCCATTTCGGTGCACAGCACTGTGTCTAAACAGTGTTTGGAGGCATCGTATGTAGTGGCCAAAAGAATAGCTAAACTGGGTAAACCGCATACAATTGCGGTATATACCGCAATTGTAGATAGTGAGATAGTGCAGCAGCCAAACTCGGTGCAGTACCACTGTCCAATGACACAGTCACTAGGAGGATTTCAGACATGTCTAATGACATCAGAGAACAACTCATAGAGTTCATAAAACAGAGTCCTTACTACGCGCTGCAGCTGGACGAATCCACTGATATTGCTGGGCAGGCACAGCTCCTCGCCTATGTCAGGTATCTGCGTGACAAGGCGATTGAGGAGGATGTCCTGTTTTGCCGGCCTCTTCAGTCGCACACTACAGGAGAAGCCATCTTCAATGTCCTTGATATTTTTATCTGTGAAAATGGTTTGGCTTGGGACCAATGCGTTGGCCTATGCACGGATGGTGCACGGGCAATGACGGGCTGCGAGCGTGGCCTAGTTGCTCGTGTTCAGCAAGTAGCTCCACTTGTGAAATGGACACATTGTATGGTCCATCGCGAAGCATTAGCTGCTAAAAAAATGCCGGTTCTCTTTGACTCCGTGCTGAACCAATCCGTGAAAATGACAAATCTAATCAAATCATGGCTGCTAAACTCTCGCTTGTTTGGGGTCCTCTGCCAGGAGATGGGGTCAGGGCACGAACAGCTGCTTCTGCACACTGAAGTTCACTGGCTCTCCAGGGGGCGGGTGTTGCAGCGGTTGCATGAGCTGCAAGAGGAGGTGAAGTGTTTTTTGACAGAAATCAAATCAGATCTGGCGAAGCACCTGGATGACACTATGGCATGCGTCTCTGTCCTATTTGGTCGATATATTTGACCGTTTGAATGGCCTCAACCTGTCTCTGCAAGGCCGCGAAACTCATAGTTTGCTCCTCGCAGACAGAGTGGACGCCTTCACACAAAAAATTTACCTCTGTCATGGCCGCATCAGTCAAGGGAACTGCGACATGTTCCCCAGCCTTGCAGACTTTATCACTGATGCAGGCACGTCACACGATTTTTCCTCTCTATTTCAATCAGCGTCTGAGCTCCTGTCTGCAATGAGAAAAGAATTTGTGACGTACTTTAAAGAGGATTATCGCTCTTTTGCGTGGGTTCGAGATCCATTTGTGTGCACAGCAAACGAGCTGTCAATTGATATGCAGGAACAGCTTATTGAGCTGAAGAGTGACAGTAGGCTGAAGGAACTTTTTACCTCCTGCCCTCTTTCGTCATTCTGGGCAGCACTGATGCAGGAATACCCTCAACTCTGATGTCGCCTTGAAGATTCTCCTCTCTTTCACGTCCACATATTTGTGTGAGGCAGGATTCTCAAAAATGACTGCACTCAAAACGAAATACCACAATCGTGCACAAATCGAGGATGATTTGAGGCTATGTTTATCAGACATTGCACCAAGAATTGAGGATCTTTGCAAGGCAAAGCAGGCTCAGGTCTCACATGCCCCTTTTCCACCAAAGCAGTTCCAGGGCTGGTTCGGGGCCAGTGCTTAGTTTGGAACCGGGTTTTCTGTTTCCACTGACAAAGAACTGGCTCTGGGGCCAGAAAAACCGGTTCCAGGCTAGCACCAACTCTCTGCTGGGCCAGAGCAAAGAACCGCTTACGTCAGCCGGGGGGCGGAGTTGTTAAGACCAACAACAATAACAAGACCGCGAAAGATCGCCATTTTTAAGCGACGAGAAGCAGCAGCTGTACAAACGCGAAGTCATCCATTATTATTATTATTGTTGTTGTTGCTGCTGCTTCTTCCGTGTTGTTTTTGCTTCGATATTCGCGCCAAGGTTTATGCAAACGTAGCAACGTAACTGACGTATACAGAGACGTAATGACATATACAGCGACATAACTGACGAATACAGCAACGTAATGACGTGTCTTCCCTTAGCACCGCGAGCTATGGAAAAGCAAACTGGTTCTCAGCTGGCTCGCGAGTTGAACGAGTTGTGAACCAGCACCAGCACTGGCCCCGAACCAGCCCTGGAACTGATTTGGTGGAAAAGAGGCAACATTAACATCGCCTACCTGCAAGCTTCTGTAAAACATGCAGATAATATGCCTATTATTAGGCCTAGTAATAATAACAATAATAAAGCATAAATTCATATCAGAGGTCTAGTGCCAATTCCCAGTTATAGCAATAGCCTAGTAATGATAATAGGCCTACTGATAATACAACCCCGATTCCAAAAAAATTGGGACAAAGTACAAATTGTAAATAAAAACGGAATGCAATAATTTACAAATCTCAAAAACTGATATTGTATTCACAATAGAACATAGACAACATATCAAATGTCGAAAGTGAGACATTTTGAAATTTCATGCCAAATATTGGCTCATTTGAAATTTCATGACAGCAACACATCTCAAAAAAGTTGGGACAGGGGCAATAAGAGGCTGGAAAAGTTAAAAGGTACAAAAAAGGAACAGCTGGAGGACCAAATTGCAACTCATTAGGTCAATTGGCAATAGGTCATTAACATGACTGGGTATAAAAAGAGCATCTTGGAGTGGCAGCGGCTCTCGGAAGTAAAGATGGGAAGAGGATCACCAATCCCCCTAATTCTGCGCCGACAAATAGTGGAGCAATATCAGAAAGGAGTTTGACAGTGTAAAATTGCAAAGAGTTTGAACATATCTACAGTGCATAATATCATCAAAAGATTCAGAGAATCTGGAAGAATCTCTGTGCGTAAGGGTCAAGGCCGAAAAACCATACTGGGTGCCCGTGATCTTCGGGCCCTTAGACGGCACTGCATCACATACAGGCAAGCTTCTGTATCGGAAATCACAAAATGGGCTCAGGAATATTTCCAGAGAACATTATCTGTGAACACAATTCACCGTGCCATCCGCCGTTGCCAGCTAAAACTCTATAGTTCAAAGAAGAAGCCGTATCTAAAAATGATCCAGAAGCACAGACGTCTTCTCTGGGCCAAGGCTCATTTAAAATGACTGTGGCAAAGTGGAAAACTGTTCTGTGGTCAGACAAATCAAAATTTGAAGTTCTTTATGAAAATCAGGGACGCCATGTCATTCGGACTAAAGAGGAGAAGGACGACCCAAGTTGTTATCAGCGCTCAGTTCAGAAGCCTGCATCTCTGATGGTATGGGGTTGCATTAGTGCGCGTGGCATGGGCAGCTTACACATCTGGAAAGACACCATCAATGCTGAAAGGTATCCAGGTTCTAGAGCAACATATGCTCCCATCCAGAAGACGTCTCTTTCAGGGAAGACCTTGCATTTTCCAACATGACAATGCCAAACCACATACTGCATCAATTACAGCATCATGACTGTGTAGAAGAAGGGTCCGGGTACTGAACTGGCCAGCCTGCAGTCCAGATCTTTCACCCATAGAAAACATTTGGCGCATCATAAAACGGAAGATATGACAAAAAAGACCTAAGACAGTTGAGCAACTAGAATCCTACATTAGACAAGAATGGGTTAACATTCCTATCCCTAAACTTGAGCAACTTGTCTCCTCAGTCCCCAGACGTTTACAGACTGTTGTAAAGAGAAAAGGGGATGTCTCACAGTGGTAAACATGGCCTTGTCCCAACTTTTTTGAGATGTGGTGGTGTCATGAAATTTAAAATCACCTAATTTTCCTCTTTAAATGATACATTTTCTCAGTTTAAACATTTGATGTGTCATCTATGTTCTATTCTGAATAAAATATGGAATTTTGAAACTTCCACATCATTGCATTCCGTTTTTATTTACAATTTGTACTTTGTCCAAACTTTTTTGGAATCAGGGTTGTAATAATAATAATAATAATAATAATAATAATAATCGCAAAACATGTAACCTCAATTATATAGTTATAGCCTAGGAAAGATAATAGGCCTACCACAACTCATAATAATAATAATAATAATAATAATAATAAGTCATAATGATAATGCCTGCAAGCTCACATTAGAAGTCTGATGCTACTTCCAGTTATAACAGTAGCCTAGTAATGATGATAGGCCTACCTACCGCTAATAATAATAATAATAATAATAATAATGTGGGCCTAAAAATAATAGTCTGTCTATCTATCTATGCAAGGTGGTGTAGTGGGGGGGGGGGGGGGGGGGGGCTCCAACTGCAATGAACCAGCTTTTGGGGGGGGGCAGCTTGAAAAAGGTTGAGAATCCCTGTGTTAGAGGATCCCTTTAAAAACAATGTTCCTCAAAGAAAGATAGGAAGGGATTTGGATATTTCACCTTCTACAGTGCATATCATTAAAGGAATACTCCGGAGTGAAATGCTTTCTAGGTCTATTTTCGCATTACTGGGAGTGCATACGTTGAGTTGCTACCACAATCACGTCAATCGGGTGTGTTTTGAGAAAATTAGTTTTTTGCGATTTCAACCGGAAAGCGCCAACACGACAGTGCGCGGGGCATGTCTTTTTGCCGATACAAAAAGGTCGACTTTTACGGACTGTCCCATGAAGATGGCGTCTGGAGAAGACCAACTTCAGGTAAGGCTTTGTATTTACTCTTCTACACACTCTATCCGTACACTTGCAGAGCCACGGACACTTCGTTTTGTTTGTAGGAACCCTCTACTCACTTCCACAGAACTGTCATGTTGTTTTGAGCTTTGCAATCGTTTTAAAACTAGCGTTTTGTATCGGCAAAAAGACATGCCCCGCGCACTGCCGTGTTAGCGCTTTCCGGTTGAAATCGCAAAAAAACTAATTTTCTCAAAACACACCCGATTGACGTGATTGTGGTAGCAACTCAACGTATGCACTCCCAATAATGCGAAAATAGACCTAGAAAGCATTTCACTCTGGAGTATTCCTTTAAACGGTTCATAAAGGGCAAGGGCACAAGTCTAAGCTGAACATGACCTCTGATCCCTCAGATGGCACTGCATCAAGAACCATCATTCATGCATCACTGATATAACCACATGGGCTCAGGGCCCCTCCTAGAACTGCCACCTTATTGTGGTGGAGGGGTTTGTGTGCTTGAATGATCCTAGGAGCTATGTTGTCGGGGCATTATGCCCCTGGTAGGGTTTCCCAAGGCAGACAGGTCCTAGGTGACAGGCCAGACCAAGAGCAGTTCACCAAAAACCCCCTATGGAGAAAAAATCCAGGACCGTGACGTCGCCCGGTAGGACGCAGCCGGGGCCCCACCCTGGAGCCAGGCCCAGGGTTGGGGCTCGTATGCGAGCGCTTGGTGGCCGGGCCTTTGCCCATGGGGCCCGGCCGGGCTCAGCCCGAAGAGGTGACGTGGGCCCGACCTCCTGTGGGTTCACCACCCACAGAGGTAGCAGTAGGGGTTTGGTGCAATGTGGATTGGGTGGCAGTCGAAGGCAGGGGCCTCGACGACCTGATCCCCGGACACAGCGGCTGGCTGTTGGGACATGGAATGTCACTTCGCTGGGGGGGAAGGAGCCTGAGCTTGTGCGGGAGGTTGAGAGGTACCGGCTAGAGATAGTCGGGCTCACCTCCACGCATAGCTTGGGCTCTGGAACCCAGCTCCTCGAGAGGGGCTGGACTTTCCACTTCTCTGGAGTCGCCCGTGGTGAGCGGCGGCGGGCTGGTGTGGGCTTGCTTATAGCTCCCCAGCTCAGCCGCCATGTGTTGGAGTTTACCCCAGTGAACGAGAGGGTCGCCTCTCTACGCCTTCGGATTGGGGAGAAGGCTCTTGCTGTTGTTTGTGCCTACGGGCCAAATAGCAGTATAGAGTATCCGGCCTTCTTGGAGTCCCTGGGAGAGGTACTGAGGGGTGCTCAGACTGGGGACTCCATTGTGCTACTGGGGGACTTCAATGCTCACGTGGGCGATGACAGTGACACCTGGAGGGGCGTGGTTGGGAGGAACGGCCTCCCCGATCTGAACCCGAGTGGTGTTTTGTTATTGGACTTCTGTGCTAGTCACGGTTTGTCCATAACGAACACCATGTTCGAGCATAGGGGTGTCCATAAGTGCACGTGGCACCAGGACACCTTAGGTCGGAGGTCAATGATTGACTTTGTAGTCGTTTCATCTGATCTCCGGCCCTATGTCTTGGACACTCGGGTGAAGAGAGGGGCTGAGCTGTCAACTGATCACCACCTGGTGGTGAGTTGGATCCGCTGGCGGAGGAGGAAGCTGGACAGACCTGGCAGGCCTAAACGTATGGTGAGGGTCTGCTGGGAACGTCTGGCCGAGCACTCTGTTGGGGAGGTCTTTAACTCCCACCTCCGGGAGAGCTTTTCCCAGCTTCCGAGGGAGGCGGGGGACATTGAGTCTGAGTGGACCATGTTCTCTACCTCCATTGTGGACGCAGCTGTTCGGAGCTGTGGCCGCAAGGTCTCCGGTGCCTGTCATGGCGGCAATCCCCGAACCCGGTGGTGGACACCGGAAGTAAGGGATGCCGTCAAGCTGAAGAAGGAGTCCTATCGGGCCATGTTGACCTCCGGGACTCCTGAGGCAGCCGACGGGTATCGGCAGGCCAGGCGTGCTGCAGCTCGGGCAGTTGCGGAGGCAAAAACTCGGAACTGGGAGGAGTTCGGGGAGGCCATGGAGAAGGACTATCGGTCGGCCTCGAAGAAATTCTGGCAAACCGTCCGGCGCCTCAGGAGGGGGAAGCAGTACTCTGCCAACACTGTTTACAGTGCGGGTGGGGAGCTGTTGACCTCGACTGGGGACATTGTCGGGCGGTGGAAGGAATACTTTGAGGATCTCCTCAATCCCACCGTCATGTCTTCCACTGAGGAGACTGAGGCTGATGACTCAGAGGTGGACTCGTCCATTACCCAAGCCGAAGTCACTAAGGTGGTTTGCAAGCTCCTCGGTGGCAAGGCACCGGGGGTGGATGAGATCCGCCCTGAGTATCTCAAGTCTTTGGATGTTGTGGGGCTGTCTTGGTTGACACGCCTCTGCAACATCGCGTGGCGGTCGGGGACAGTGCCTCTGGAGTGGCAGACTGGGGTGGTGGTCCCTCTTTTTAAGAAAGGGGACCGGAGAGTGTGCTCCAATTATAGGGGAATCACACTTCTCAGCCTCCCAGGGAAAGTTTCCTCCAGGGTACTGGAGAGGAGAATTCGACCAATAGTCGAACCTCGGATCCAGGAGGAACAATGCGGTTTTCGTCCTGGTCGCGGAACACTGGACCAGCTCTATACCCTTCATAGGGTGCTCGAGGGTTCATGGGAGTTTGCTCAACCAGTCCACATGTGCTTTGTGGATCTGGAGAAGGCATTCGACCGTGTCCCCCGTGGTATTCTGTGGGGGGTGCTTCGGGAGTATGGGGTTCGGGGCTCTTTGCTAAGGGCTGTCCGGTCCCTGTACGAACGGAGCAGGAGTCTGGTTCGCATTGCCGGCAGTAAGTCAGACCTGTTCCCAGTGCATGTTGGACTCCGGCAGGGCTGCCCTTTGTCACCGGTTCTGTTCATAATTTTTATGGACAGAATTTCTAGGCGCAGCCAGGGGCCGGAAGGAATCCTGTTTGGGAACCACAGGATTTCATCTCTGCTTTTTGCGGATGATGTTGTTCTGTTGGCTTCTTCAAACCAGGACCTTCAGCATGCACTGGGGCGGTTTGCAGTCGAGTGTGAAGCGTCTGGGATGAGAATCAGCACCTCCAAGTCCGAGGCCATGGTTCTCGACCGGAAAAGGGTGGCTTGCCCTCTCCAGGTTGGTGGAGAAGTCCTGCCTCAAGTGGAGGAGTTTAAGTATCTCGGGATCTTGTTCACGAGTGAGGGAAGGATGGAGCGTGAGATCGACAGGCAGATCGGTGCAGCCTCCGCAGTGATGCGGTCGCTTTACCGGTCCGTCGTGGTGAAGAAGGAGCTGAGCCAAAAGGCGAAGCTCTCAATTTACCGGTCGATCTACGTTCCGACTCTCACCTATGGTCATGAGCTTTGGGTAATGACAGAAAGAACAAGATCGCGGATACAAGCGGCTGAAATGAGTTTCCTTCGCAGGGTGGCTGGGCGCTCCCTTAGAGATAGGGTGAGAAGCACAGTCACTCGGGAGGAGCTCGGAGTAGAGCCGCTGCTCCTCCACATCGAGAGGAACCCGCTGAGGTGGCTCGGGCATCTTTTTCGGATGCTTCCTGGACGCCTCCCTGGGGAGGTGTTCCAGGCATGTCCCCCCGGGAGGAGGCCCCGGGGAAGACCCAGGACACGCTGGAGGGACTATGTCTCTCGGGTGGCCTGGGAACGCCTCGGTGTTCTTCCCGAGGAGCTGGCCGAGGTGTCTGGGGAAAGGGAAGTTTGGGCTTCCATGCTTAGACTGCTGCCTCCGCGACCCGGTCCCGGATAAGCGGAAGAAGACGAGATGAGACGAGGCTCAGGATTACTTTGTCAAGCACTTCAATACAGAGTTACATCCAGAAACACTAGTTAAAACTTTACTGTGCAAAAAGGAAGCCTTATATTAACTGTGTCCAGAAGCGTCATCAACTTCTCTGGGCTCAGAGGCATCTGGGATGGACCCTCACATAGTGGAAACATGTACCATGGTCAGATGAATCAGTATTCCAGGTCTTTTTTGAAAGAAATGGACACTGTGTGCTCTGGACCAAAGAGGAAAGGAACATCCAAACTGTTACCAACTGCAAGTCCAAAAGCCAGGGTCTATTATGGTATGGAGCTTTGTCAGTGCCCTTGGCGAAGGTAACTTAAACTTCTGTGATAGCAGCATTAAATGCAGAAAAGTATATTGAAATTTTAGAGCAACATATTCTACCTTTTCCAGGGATATTTCAACAAGACAGTGCAAAGCCACATTCTGCACACATTACAAAGGCACAGAAAAGGGTGCCTGTCCCCAACAGAGAATGTGGCGCAAATTTTGAATGGAAAAATATGAAAATGACCCCATACTGTTGCACACCTTAATACCTGTTTCCAGAAAGAATGAGACAAAATAATGTTGGATTATTTTATACCTCAAGATTACTGTTTAGAGCTTCAAAACTTCTTAGTTTTCTTTCTGCGACCAGTTATCTTTGTACCAAGCTCTCTGTGATATGTCAACAGGTCAAAATGTGGAATGTGTTTTTGTTAGCCATAAAAGTGCATTAACCTGCTACAAATATGTTTCTAAGATCATTGAAAAGTTTTACTTAGCCTGAATTTATGATAATTTACTTAGGGTTTTTTCTGTCACTAGGCCATTAGCTGAGCCTGGGAACAATTTATGAGATCAAATATTTAGAGGAGGGCGGCATGGTGGTGAGCGCTGTCGTCTCACAGCAAGAAGGTCTGGGTTCAAGCCCTGTGGCCGGCGAGGGCCTTTCTGTGTGGAGTTTGCATGTTCTCCCCATGTCCGCGTGGGTTTCCTCCGGGTGCTCCGGTTTCCCCCACAGTCCAAAAGACATGCAGGTTAACTGGTGACTCTAAATTGACCGTACTAGGTGTGAGTGTGAATGGTTGTCTGTGTCTATGTGTCAGCCCTGTGATGACCTGGCGACTTGTCCAGGGTGTACCCCGCCTTTCACCTGTAGTCAGCTGGGATAGACTCCAGCTTGCCTGCGACCCTGTAGAACCCTGTAGATAACACGGCTAGAGATAATGAGATGAGATTAAATATTTAGAGGATCTTGTGTGTAACCACAATGGTGCAGGGGGGGGGGGGGGGGGGTTGTGTACGTTTCTCACACACACCCCTTTATGATTGTCATCATTGTGGAAACATTTAACTACGAAACACAGACCTGTAATCATGTGGTAAAAAGCTTTGGATGTCATATGGTGGTAGTTACAAGTGGGCCTGTGTATTTTCAAACTTAGCCAGTATGTTCTTTAGCCAGTGAGAAGCTTGGACTGGATAGCCAATCAGAAGTCTGTGGTCAAACAAAGAAAAGTTCCTTTACAATGATTTTAATAAGAGCCACCATTTTGTTTTGGAGTGATTCAAGGGACGTGCTTTGTATTGGGTCACAGCGTTTAAAATTATTGCCATCTCCTGGAGGAGCTTCAGTGTATTCTAGAGAACACTCCGTGCTTGCATTGGTTTCTACACAATAAAAAAGCTTTAAAGATTAACAACCCCCACCAAAAAAAAAAACCAACTCTTTTCTACTGACAGACAACATCCATACAAGACATGCTGGAGTGTTCACTTGTTCATATTTGCATCTGTATACAGATTTTTTGAAAGAAAAACAATGTCCCTGGACCCTGCCATCTCACTCTCTCCAGGGTTCAAATATTGCGCTCCGAGTACAAATTACGGGAGAGAAGCCCAGATTGTGATGTCACACACTATATGACTTACCAAGGCTGAAAAAAATCAAGAGGATACAATCACTTCTAAACTGTTGTAAACAACTCTAAAGATGCCCGAGTGTCAAGAATTTGGGTGTAAAAATAAGCCCAAATCACTGAAGCAGTGAACACACACACACACAGTGAGCAGACCCATATACAGTCCTTGGGAGCCTTTTGCTGCCTTTAAACTCAATCACCAGCTACTAATTGGGGGGGGGGGGGGGGGGTTTCCCCAAAAATTAAATCTTTCCTTCTATTTTTGTGACATGCTTTTTTGTTATTCAGTGAGAAAAGCAACCTTTTTAGATGGTAAGAACCACCTTGCTAGGACAACGGGATTGTTTACTAGTACCTGTGTCAGTACTACCCTAAGTTTGCGTTATCTCACAGAGTGAAATTCAGACTTCATAAACGTGAAGTCTGTTGATTTGCGTATTTTGGTGCCAGTAAAAAACTCACATTACAGAACATTTCTGAATACATTTTTAGAATAAGAAGCCTTTATTTTTCACATATGGACCCTTTTCACGTGACGTCACGACAAACGCGGCCGCCATTTTGGACGTGTACTACCAGTAGTTTACCACAGCCAACATTGAGGAACGGCAGCAAAGAAAGTTTTTACTTTCAGCAAGACTTCCATCATGTCACTATATTGTTGTGCACCTGGATGTAGTAACCATCAACAAACAAGGCAAGGGTTATCATTTTATCGGATCCCGACGGAGAAGATGGATAGCGGCCATTAACAGGAAAGATTGACAGCCCTCGGCATACCAACGCTTGTGTAGTGACCACTTTGTTGGAGGTAAGACGAATAAAATTAGCCAGAAAAGGCATTACATTGCTGTTAATATTCTGTGGCGGCGAGTGTGTAACCAAATAGGCTAAAATAACCCATTGTAACCTCTTTGTTCTTCTGTAGTAGCTATTGTTGACTAGCTAATGTCAACAAGTAGCTGGTATGTTACTGTAGCAATGTTTACGTTCAGTCATTTGGATGACTGTTAAAACCTTTCAGTCTCAAGTTTTTCCTTTACTGTATTTACTAGTTTACTGTAATTATGATCCGGCAGCTATTTACACCGGATCCAGTATAAATAGCTGCCGGAGCCAACGTCCGAGGTTCCGGAGCGCGCTCCGGCTTGCTCTCCCTCAAATTAAGCAGCGCGCGCCGGCTTGCTCCCGGAGTGCTCCGGCCGAGGTTGCCCTCAAATTAAGCAGCGCGCTCCGGCTTGCTCCGGAGCAAGCCGGAGCGCGCTCCGTAACCTCGGCCGGAGCACTCCTGGAGCAAGCCGGGGCGCGCTCCGGAACCTCGGACGTTGGCGTGTATGGCGATGGGTTTTTAATGACATAGGTATACAGATCATGTGGGCCGAAGTCAGGTAAAGACGAGGGCTTCGTGTACTTCTGTACGTCAGTGAACAATCCTGGTGGAAGCAGGTAAACGTCGTTCTCTAAGCCTGCTAACCTCAATTTTTGCAAATATCTCTCTCTCTGCTCGCCCTGTAAATGCCCTACGTCGCTGGATAGTGAAGGTGTTTTCTGCATCTCGCTCCTTTTTCTTTTATGTTTTTCGTTTGTCGCCTTCCTCGCATTCAAACTGATTCGAGCCGAAGTCCACTACATGTCCAAAATGGCGGTCGCGTTTACGAAGGTCATGTGACTGAAAAGGGGCTATACATTACACCACAGTGAAATTTTTTCTTTTCCATCTGAGGCAGTGAACACACACACGAGAGAGAGAGAGAGAGAGAGAGAGAGAGAGAGAGAGAGAGAGAGAGAGAGAGAACACTGCACTCCAGGGCCCGGGGATTTTTTTTGTTTTAGAATTAGAAGCCTTTATTTGATGGCTCTGTATTAATGGTTGTGTCCAAGTAAGCCTATTATAGCAATATCATAACTTTTAAAATGAATAAACTGTTGTCATAAAGTTTGATTTTTAATTTAAACTGCGGATGGGGCACATTGCCAATCACTTGCCGTGACGGGGAAACGGTGTTTGTTTCTCGCAGGGTACCCCCAGGATTGTTAAACCAAAATTTAAGACTTTTTAAGACTTTTTTAATGCCATTTCAAGTGAAATTTAATACCTTTGTCGCACTCATTAGGGAAGAATAAATCATATTGAGCACCAGATTAAACCTCAAATAATTACTATTTACGAGTGTTTGAAATAACAAAATTACATTTATTAAAATAATCAATCAGAATTCATTCTACTCACACCCCCTGGACACCATGCAGAGGAGAGCACCCCCATGTAAGTCCAGACAATCACCCCTCATTCATACACACACACACACACACGCCAGAGAAGCATTCAAAAGACAAAGTTGAGGTCTCATTTTCGGCTGTGCTGCTAACGTTACTGGGTGTTGGATGCAAACGAAATATGTTTACCACTTTTCATGTGAGAATCCAGAGCTGTAAGCCCCATTGTCCCTAGTTGAAAGTTTTTTTTTTTACACAAAGTGCATAATCAGGGTTCCTACAGATATTTTATGTTGAATTTACTACCTTTTTACTACCTTTTTACTACCTTCACAATTTTTTTTACTACCACAGCGACAATTTGGATTTGGACATTTTCTCACAATTTAACAAGGTAATCTCTGAGTGTATGTGTTAGTCCAAGTGAATGTGCTACATAAGTTAGTGACAACTCTACCCAAAGAGTTGGATTGATGAGACAAAGATAGAAAGAAAATCTGAACGTACCGGTAGTGTAACTCTTTCCCTTTGGAAGCATAATAGAACCTCCCATTGCTAGGGCTACACATGGAGTAATGCATATTTGCATAAAAGAAAACAAACTTCCACATACAAGTTATAATTTTATTGAACTGTGAAACTGTGGCCCATAACCTCTTAACAGGTACACAGATTTGCACTAAACCTTGTGTGTCAACACTTCACATTAGGTACAAGATCTGATTACATTTTGTCGGCCAACACTTTCAAGATGGCCAACCTTTTGTTTGTGGAATAATCTTTTGAACAGGTGAACAGATTTGCACAAAAAATCTTATGTGCTTAGGTACATCAACTCATTACATTTAGATCAGGTCAAATGGCAAACACGAACCCACACACACACACACACACAAAAAGCGCACACACACATGACAAAGACAAGACACACACCCTAAAGATACAAAACACACATAACCCAAGCCCTATTTTGGCAGTCTCTCAACACATTGCCAAGTTTGCTTAAGATAGTCATTTGCGCCAGTCCTGTAGTCGTGAAGGCCCGTGGGCAGAGTCAACACCTTCCTCCCAGAGATCAGTGTTTTAGAGGGTTAATCTTAATCATTTGAACAGTTCAACAGATTTGCTCATCACATTTCGGATGCCTCAAATGGCGCGCGCGCACACGACGCACCAGGCGCGCGCGCACACAACGCATTACATGTGCCCCGATCAACTTTTCAATGAACGCCTCTCGCCGATTGCCATCTACCGCCTTTAGCCAGTCTTTAAAATCAGGTTCCTCCAGCCAGAGGTCTGAAAATTTGCATTTCCCCATTGTTTTATTCTCGTGCAGATGTCGCCAGTCGGGTCAACAGATAGATTCGACTAGAGCCGTACAAACAAAGTCAGTCTCGTACTAAACAATCTCTAGTATAAATTTATACTGGATTCAACCGTTACTGGAATTCAATGCGCATGCGCCACCAACTCCTCACTGCGGTCCTCCTCGATACATAAAAATAAATTCGCCCAAATGTAGTAATTTATGGACATTATGGCATGCAGGTTAATAAAACGAATTAGAAAACACATAGGCCCAGTTGGATGGGGGTCAAAAAAAATTTACTACCACGTCAGATTACGTTTACTACCTTTTACTACTTTTTACTGGCCATAATTTAGCCTATTTTAATTAACTACCTTTTAAAACCCCGCGGGAACCCTGATAATGCCTCACGGTCATTATTTGGAACCCCCTTAACCCAGGCGTATTTAGGGTCGAGCGGCCACTTCGGGTTGAATCTGCACTTCCCCATGCTCTCTCCCCCTCACCCTCTCTGCTCTATGCGCCTGCTGCTCTCGTTTCGTGTGAACCCTTTACGGCGCGACGTGAATTTCCCGCTGTTTGCGTGTGAACACCAGGGCAGCGCAAAAACATTTTAGATTTTGCTTCATTTTCATCACAGAGAATTTAATCTAGGTTACGCAACGATGTTAGACTTTCTTTGGAAAATTAAGACCTCCGTGGAAAAAATTAAGACTTTCAAGATGAAATTTAATACTTTTAAGGCCTTAATTCTGGAAAATGAAATTCAATACTTTTTTAATACTTTTAAGACTCCGCGGGTACCGTGTCTCGGTTTTGTTTTCCTGCATCTATATCTCAGACCCAGGCACACACAAGTCTGAAGTTTTGTTTACACCCCTTATCCATATGTTGAACATGTGCAAGCCAACCACTGTCAATGTGCGCAATAATTATATATATTTATATATATCACACACACACACACACACACACACAGTGCCGTTACCAGTTTTCGTGGAATTTCCGAAATTCCGTTTCACGTTTTTTTTCTCGCGCGTGCACGTTCAGTCAACCAACACCGGGGGTCATTTTGACAGCTGCGGTCTAGCAGACATCATTTTTGGAAAAATGTTCCGCATTGTGTCAAGTCAGGTATTGAAATACAATGCTATTTAGTATAATTTTGCCTATAGCTTCAATTTGTTATAACTTTTCACAAAAAAAGATGTAATCCTATTAATATTTAAATACTTCGAACAGAGCAGCTCAAATGTCATCTGCTTCCATTGAGAAAGTCCATAACAAAAGCACGTGGTCCACAGGAAGGGACCATGCATTTTTTTCTTTCTACGGATACCCAGATAGGACATGTCCATTATATCAGTTTTAATCACTTAAACACCATTTGTTGTCAACGTCCTTCTTTCATGTTGAATTTTTATTTTCAAAGAAGCCCTAACCCTTATCTACTTATCGTTGCAGGACTGTCCTGCCTTGAAAAGACAAGTACAGATCCTACTCTCCTACTGCACTGGCCAATGCATTCTGTGATGTGATGGATAACAGAGTGTCAGTTTGCAAAGCAGCCCCCAAGCACAATGTCCCTGAACAAACACTCGACCGTATCCTGGGACATTTTCCTTCTGAAGCAGTCAAGTCAGGTCCACCCCCCATGTTCACTGAGCTTCAAGAAGCTAGATTGGTAACTCATGTCAAAGACATGGCATCCATGGGTTATGGATATACCAGGTCCGACCTAGTGTCCCTGGCTACAGAGCTTGCAGTGCATTTGGGGCTGCGATCATATGACACACCTCTTTCCCTTAAGTGTGATTACAAGGGCTGTAATCACTGGACCCACCTCATATACCGCTGCAACGTCCGTGTAGTGAGGAGGCATTCTAAGTGTTAGTGTCCGTGTCATGGTTTGCCATGCAAGCCAAGTGATGAGGAATGAAACTTGCAGTCATTCAGTATCAACCTGTAAAGGCACTTGCCAGACAATATCCAGTTGTATTTTCACGTGATTTGCACGTGATTTTATTTTCTGAATACAGTTTTTGTTGTTCATTTGCTCGTGATTGTTTCTTCTGTTCCTAAAACATGTTTAACAGTGACATGGCCCACCAGATACACCGTAGGTGACTGAACTTTAAAGAATGACATGAATCTACGAAAACCAGTGACGACATGCCCAGGTGATCCCACAATTTACATATTTAGAAAATGGCTGCCCCCAGCTGCAGATATTTTCCAAGTGTTTTTGTTGTTTTATGCCCAAGTTGAGAACTAATTGGTGTTTCGCTTGGTGCAGGATTATCAACATCTCTACGCTTCTTTAAACTGTTACATTTATCTGAACCCTTATATCCACGGTAACGTGCACACACACACACACACACGCGCATCACAAAAAATGAGAATATTGTGAAAAAGTTCAATATTTTCCATCAGTTATTTAAGAAAGTGAAAATGTTATATATTATAGACTCATTACACAAACTAAAATGTTTCAAGCATTTTTCTATTTTAATTTTAATCAGTATGGCATACAGTACAAAAACAAACAAAAAAAATCTCAAAATATTAGAATATTTCATTTCGAGTTTGAGTAAAACAGTATGAACACAGTGTATCTCTCGGTCTAGTTCAGTACACACAACCACAATCATGGGGAAGACTGCTGACTTGACAGTTGTCCAGAAGATGATCACTGATGCCCTCCACAAGGAGGGTAAGCCACAAAAGGTCATTGCTGAAAAGGGTGGCTGGAAAAGGTGCACAAGCAACAGGGATGGCCGCAGTCTTGAGAAGATTGTCAAGAAAAGTTGATTCAAGAACTTGGGAGAGCTTCACAAGGAGTGGACTGAGGCTGGTGTCAGTGTATCAAGACCCATCACGAACAGACATCTTCAAGAAAGGGGATACAACTTACGCATTCCTAATATCAAGCTACTCCTGAGCCAGAGACAATGTCAGAAGTGTCTTATCTGGGCTAAGGAGAGAAAGAAATGGACTGTTGCTCAGTGGTCCAAAGTCCTCTTTTCAGATGAAAGTACATTTCGCATTTAATTTGGAAATCACGGTTCTAGAGTCTGGAAGAAGAGTGGAGAGGCACATAATCCAAGGTGTTTGAAGCCCAGTGTGAAGTTTCCACAGTCTGTGATGATTTGGGGTGCCATGTCATCTGCTGGTGTTGGTCCACCATATTTTATCAAGTCCAAAGTCAACACCGCCATCTACCAGGAGATTTTAGAGCACTTCATGCTTCCATCTGCTGATGAGCTTTTTAGAGATGCTGATTTCCTTTTCCAGCAGGACTTAGCACCTACCCATAGTGCCAAAACTACTACCAAATGGTTTGCTGACCATGATATTACTGTGTTTGATTGGCCAGCCAACTTGCCTGACCTGAACCCCATAGAGAATCTATGGGGTATTGTCAAGAGGAAGATGAGAAACACCCGACCCAAAAATACAGATACACTGAAGGCCACTATCAAAGCAACCTGGGCTTCAATAACACCTCAACAGTGCCACAGACTGATCACCTCCATGCCACACCGCATTGATACAGTAATTCATGGTAAAGGAGCCCCAACCAAGTATTGAGTGTATAAATGAATATACTTTTCAGAAGTTGGACATCTCTGTATTGTAAATCCTTTTTTGATTGATCTGAGGGAATATTCTAATAATTTGAGATACTGGATTTCTGATTTTGAGCTATAAGCCATAATCATCAAAATTAAAACCAAAAAGGCTTTAAACATTTCACTTTACATGTAATGAATATAGAATATATGAAAGTTTACCTTTTTGAATTAAATTATGAAAAAAGGAACTTTTTCATGGTATTCTAATTTTTTGAGATGCACTAGTATATATTTATACACACAAAATTCCAAAAAAGTTGGGACAAAGTACAAATTGTAAATAAAAACAGAATGCAATGATGTGGAAGTTTCAAAATTCCATATTTTATTCAGAATAGAACATAGATGACATATCAAATGTTTAAACTGAGAAAATGTATCATTTAAAGAGAAAAATTAGGTAATTTTAAATTTCATGACAACACCACATCTCAAAAAAGTTGGGACAAGGCCATGTTTACCACTGGGAGACATCCCCTTTTCTCTTTACAACAGTCTGTAAATGTTTGGGGACTGAGGAGACAAGTTGCTCAAGTTTAGGGATAGGAATGTTAACCCATTCTTGTCTAATGTAGGATTCTAGTTGCTCAACTGTCTTAGGTCTTTTTTGTCGTATCTTCCGTTTTATGATGCGCCAAATGTTTTCTATGGGTGAAAGATCTGGACTGCAGGCTGATCAGTTCAGTACCCGGACCCTTCTTCTACACAGCCATGATGCTGTAATTGATGCAGTATGTGGTTTGGCATTGTCATGTTGGAAAATGCAAGGTCTTCTCTGAAAGAGACGTCGTCTGGATGGGAGCATATGTTGCTCTAGAACCTGGATACCTTTCAGCATTGATGGTGTCTTTCCAGATGTGTAAGCTGCCCATGCCACACGCACTAATGCAACCCCATACCATCAGAGATGCAGGCTTCTGAACTGAGCGCTCATAACAACTTGGGTCGTCCTTCTCCTCTTTAGTCCGAATGACACGGCAGGGCTCGACATTAGCACTTGCCCGATGGCCCGGCAGTGTTTTTTACGTCTTTCGGGCCAGTTCGGGCCAATAAATTTGGCCAAACAGTGGCCCAGGCGGGCCAGTACGTTTTCTATACAAATTAACAAATTTTATTACTCATATTTTACCCAGAATTGTGAAGAAATTGTTCGTAAAATGCACCTTTTCGATATGAGGTCCGCCATCTTTGTTTTCGTCACGCTCCACTCCGCGGCAGGAGTGTGTCGTCTTTGTGCATCTTCAGAGATGTTCGGAAGCGTCATTTTGGCGGGAAAATAGCATCTTGTAGACGAAGACGGTTGCGGCAAGGAGACCATCAGAATGGTGAAATTCAAATAGAAATATGTTCAAACTCCATGCTCCCCAACCTGGCCAAAAGCTAGGTAAACAGTTTAAATACAATCATGCATAAATTAACTAATCGGGTGTTAACGAACGGCTTCATTTTGAACTCGGCAGCCAATCAGAGCGCGCGACGTCACGCTCGGTTTACAACTCGCCAAATATGGCGCCAAATCGTAAAACAGCATTGCAACACGCGCTTTAGCTTCAGATGGTGTAAAATCGTTCAGACTTTGCATATTAATATCAAAATTTCAGGATACACTGCCAAGAAATATGGCTACACGTGTATCAACTTTTAGTGATTAAAGAATGAAGTATAAATGTTGGTTGCTATGACTGAAATAGAAGAACAGATAAAATAATGTGGTAAATTAGATTTGATCCCATATATTATTCAAATATCCAAAGATGATGAAATCTATCAAAATAGCCAAACTAGGTCTACATTAGTTCATTACAACAAAAATAATAACTATTCTGACCCTCTCTGGTACAACCAGAGCATGCTAAACCCAGTATACCCCCAGTTGCTAGGGTATCTGCTGTTGCCATGGCAATGGTTTATGCAAATGAGCTGAATTTGCAAAAATTTACTACTAGTTCCCCCAAGGACATATCCTGAAAATTTGGTGTTTATATCTTGTCTTATTAAAAAAAACAACAACAACAACAACAACATTTCACCCCTTTTTGGCTCACCTGAGCATGCCTGTTAATTAGCTAATTAACAGGTAATTAGGGTTATAAATCACCCCCGAGCAGGTAAGGCTTTGCAAAAATCTCACCAGATTATTCCCCAAAGTCCACCCTTTCAGGAAATGTATGGTTTGTCAGTGATTCTCATGATATTTTATTAATTAAGAAATAAAACTTCTTCATGGGCAATAAAAATGCCCATTTAAATCCAGCATGATAAGGGTTAGTATGCCACCCTCACCTTTCATCCAGACTTGGGACTGGCCTGTGTGTGTCTTGTGGCTATTATATAAAGGTGTATATAAAAAGTTCATTGTACCTCTATTTCTATTAGAATATCGACAGTGGTGAGAATTCAATATCTACAATGTTGAGAATATATGAGCCAAAGTTGAAACCATGACAAAAAAGGAAAATATGTCTACATCACACAGGGTGGGTTACAGGCAAAGCTTATTCTATAAACAAGTTAGTTGCATGGTGAGGCAAAACTTAGCTTATTCTAAAACTTATACAAACAATTGTTAATGTAAAACAGTAATCAACAGCATGTCTTAAACGAACAGAGAACAAGAACAAAGGAAATTTTTAAATGTAACTAAGAAATTGATAGAACAAGAAATGCAAACAATAAAATATCAATGTGAACAAACAATAAAGATATAATAATGTTAGCAAAATATGAATACTTATTTTCATTAATTTCACCTTAAAACGCACCAGAATGCACGAATATGAATTGAAAAATCAAAATTTTCCAGGGGAGGGCCCCCGGACCCCCCTCTTTGTGCAAGCACCTATGGTGCTTGCAGCGGCTGCCTGCGGCAGCTGTGGTTCGGGTACCGGGCGCATTCGGGCCACCACATTTTCCATTTGGGCCAATAACTTTTCAATTCCACTGGCCCAATGGGCCACCAGTGGTAAATGCTTAATGTCTAGGCCTGCACGGCATCCCTGATTTCCATAAAGAACTTCAAATTTTGATTCGTCTGACCACAGAACAGTTTTTCACTTTGCCACAGTCCATTTTAAATGAGCCTTGGCCCAGAGAAGACGTCTGCGTTTCTGGATCATGTTTAGATACGGCTTCTTCTTTGAACTATAGAGTTTTAGCTGGCAACAGCGGATGACACGGTGAATTGTGTTCACAAATAATGTTCTCTGGAAATATTCCTGAGCCCATTTTGTGATTTCCAATACAGAAGCATGCCTGTATGTGATGCAGTGCCGTCTAAGGGCCCGAAGATCACGGGCACGGTTTTCCGGTCTTGACCCTTACGCACAGAGATTCTTCCAGATTCTCTGAATCTTTTGATGATATTATGCACTGTAGATGATGATATGTTCAAACTCTTTGCAATTTTACACTGTCGAACTCCTTTCTGATATTGCTCCACTATTTGTCGGCGCAGAATTAGGGGGACTGGTGATACTCTTCCCATCTTTACTTCTGAGAGCCACTGCCACTCCAAGATGCTCTTTTAATACCCAGTCATGTTAATGACCTATTGCTAATTGACCTAATGAGTTGCAATTTGGTCCTCCAGCTGTTCCTTTTTTGTACCTTTAACTTTTCCAGCCTCTTATTGCCCCTGTCCCAACTTTGAGATGTGTTGCTGTCATGAAATTTCAAATGAGCCAATATTTGGCATGAAATTTCAAAATGTCTCACTTCCGACATTTGATATGTTGTCTATGTTCTATTGTGAATACAATATCAGTTTTTGAGATTTGTAAATTATTGCATTCCATTTTTATTTACAATTTGTACTTTGTCCCAACTTTTTTGGAATCGGGGTTGTATAAAAAAAAAATCCCCCCAGACTACAGATTGCAACAAAACTAAGCCTGCTGTTGCACTCTCCTCCTCAGGGAATTCACACATTTCTGTAGCTGTAATTAACAACTTAATAAAGAGACTAATACAAGCAGTGAATCAGCTGTTACCTTTAACATTCTCTGTCTCACTAATAATGTTGTGGAGAATCTCCCCTTCAGCAGTTTCTGCTTGGCTGCTATAAGAACAGCAGGTTAACTTCACACCAAAATGGCTTGGGTTATACTGTTCCATCTGTGTTCTTGCGTTCACTAGAAAACAAAAAAAGTCAGCAAACTGTCACATTATGATGCACAGAATTCTTCATATTTATATTAAGCCTACATAGATAATATAGCGTGCCAACTACAATTATTGACAGTCCATAATTATTGACATCTTTTCAGATTTAGCAATTAAAAAAAACACTTTACAAAGGTGAGTTTCAGTTACAACAGTTATTATTGGTTAATTAATCAACCGGAAGACACCCCCCTGCCCTTTGATCTTGTCATCTGATGACACAGCTCGTTACCAGAGATGGAATTTTTTTAGCATGATCAGCAGTTTGAGGAAAACCCAGACATTATCATCACAGGTAAGCATGGTAGAAAGATCATGGACATGTTTTACTTATAAAATTAACAGATATTTCATGATATCTTTGTCGAAACCTACTTTGTTTTGTACGCTTTTATTTGACAGTCGCCATTTTCTAAATGTGCATTTGAGAAGTCATGTGAGGTGTCAATAATAGTGATCACTTTCACCGGTGTCCACCATTATTGACACCCTGTGGAATAAAGTGACATTTACAACTGTTATGTATCGATCTTTGTGTAACATTGCTGAAGTAGAAGTACTTTTTAAAAAATAAAAATACTGTTATTTATATTTTTTATTCATAACAGAATGGAATGCTTATATAGAGCATTTAGAATCCAATTGCAATAAATAAAATTAGACCAGAATTAAATTCCTAGCATATAAAAAAAATTACATGCTTAAAATATTCAGATTTTTCTATCCCATTCAGATTGTTTTTTTTTTGCAGTTTGTTATAAATATCTATCACATTACAAGATCAGTAGACATTTTATATTTTTAGATGAAAAAATATAAAGTTTTGGTTCGAGGAATGACATGCGACCTTTGACCTGGATTTTCATGTGATTATTGGCAACGTCAATTGCCTATTGACATTTATTGGTAAACTACAAAACTAGAAATTAATACAAACAATGAATGATTAACAAAATGTGATCTACGAAAATACTTAAAGTGGAACAAAAAGTTTTTCTGACAAGTTAATCAGTTCATTTGTTTACAAACAAATTACTTACAAATGAATTACTTCCTCATTTACGTAAGCACCGACATCGATATATTTATCTAAAATATATTTAGTAGGCTACAAAATATAAGTCTATGTAAAACAAATTTTAAATAAAAATTATACTTTAATACCACATACCGATTTTTTAAATAACCTGGATGACGATAACTGTGGACCGGTGTCACGTGGTCTGATGCGCTAAGTAATCGGGAAATCAACTTTTTTTTCCCCCTAGTGGAAAGTTGTCTCATTATTCATGCACAATTTACATACTGAAAGTCTTCTCTACTTTTGCAATGGCCAAAAGATCGTTAAGGTGTCGATAATTGTAGCCGCCATTCTATTACTTGTTACTTATGTTTAAAATTTTCCAGATTTTAAGTGTAGGTTATAACTATCAAAGTATGACTTATATAGCCTACACTTAAATTTAAAACTGACCCTACAATATACATGTTTTTTCCATTAAGCTATAATTTTATGTATAAAGGTGATGGACTGATATTTTAAAGGCCGGCCTGTTTATTTGAGCGGATCTTAGCATCTCTCATTACCAGCCTACAGTCAAATAATGAATGCGAATTCTCTAAGCTGCCAATTTCACCATTACCTCCACTCACTGCCGCTATGAGACACCGGCTTCGGCCACGCGAGAAAAGGCTAGCCTTTCCACAAGTCTGCAGACCAAACTTAAATAGTGTCAAACACCGAGACATTTTTCCTGTGTCAAGATTTGACCTATTACTCCAAGTAACAGCACGCGGGACAAGCACCGTGAAAGAAACACCAGAGAATTAGGACCTTCGTGGTGCTTACTGATGACGTTTTAGGGAGCTTTGACTGTGCCTGTACACAACTAGTCATATTTCAGATGCTCGAGTATAAATTTACTTAAATGTTTAACCATATCCTAGAAAAAGCTTGTGTCTCATCATAGGACATTGGCATTTTCAAAGGTGGTAAGGATACAGGTGCGACTGGACGTCTTTTCGATTTTTGTGACTCGAGGTCATAACTCGTAATTCCCGACCTCCGATCAGGAAAAACCAAAGAAAACGTCGGACACTCCTACAACTTAAGCTGTAACCATGTGATAATAATAAACTACATGAATCAAATCTCACTCGGCTAGATAACGTAGAAATGACACACATACTAGTAAACAATCCCGTTGCCACAGCAACACGATTCTTGCCATCGAAAAAGATCGCTTTTTTCATTGAATTAAAAAAAAAGCATGATCACATAAAATTATCAATGACTGGGTTTTTTTTCTTTTCTTTTCTTTAACAACCAAACGCTTCACACTCGGATATCTTCAGGGTTGTTTACAACAATCGAGAAGTGATGAGTCAACGAGCTCCAATCGCCTCTTTTTTTTTTCCTTGAAAAATTGTATTAAATTTTAGAGAACAGGGCAAAATATCAGAGACAAAAAGATAGTATATAACATATCACAATGCTCCAGGGTATAGGAGGGAAAGAAGAAAAACCAAACAAACAAAACTTCAACTGCATTCCTAAGGGGTCACAAAGGAAAATAACAAAATAGTTCTCACGGCTTTAGCGTTCATGGAGTGCTTAATACTATCAGTATATTCACTTAGTTCATTCTTGAAAACAGGGAGGAAAATTAGAAACACTGAATTTGCATTTGTGGATATGGTATTTTGCAAGTAGAAATAGAAGATATAAAATATTTACCTTCATCTGTCACTCCACAGTCAAATATGCCAAAGAAAACATCCTTGAAACGGAAGGTAAAGTCTGCAATTAAGGTACTGTAGTTTGTATAAGGTCCAACACGTCAAACTAGAATCTCATTGTATAACAGTTCCAAAACAAATGCCTGTACGTTTTCATCTGGGCTATGACAGAATGGGCACTCAGAATTAATATCTTGTTTGTATCTCCTAAGGAAGGATTTTACTGGGTAAAACCTGTGGATTAATTTGAAAGTAACTTCTCTCACTTAATTAGTAACCAAGTATTTGAAAGTTAAGGACCACACTTTCCTCTAGGGTGCATTCTCTACTATACCATTCCAAAATGGGATAATATAAGGAACAGTAATGTTGTCTTCCTGGAATAAAGCTCTAATTTCCTATTAATATGATGTTCTGCTGAGAAGCACAAACGATCCACAAGAGTATCCAATAAATTGGCAGTCTGAATAGGTAGCTGTGGGGTGGGGGATAACATTATAATTCAAAACAAAACATCAAAAACAACTGCATATTCCTTGGTTGTTATGGGAATTTGGTACTTACTCAAGAAATCTGAATATTTGTACAACTTTCATAATGATCAAAAAGTTGACTAACAAGTATAATATTTTTAAACCAACTTTCAAAAAATAAAGATTTGTTTTTATAGAGAATGTTCTTGTTATTCCAAATCTGTGAGGAGAGAAGTTATGTTTATGAGAACCCAAGCCAACAGCATCTGTTTATGAAAATTTGACAGTTTGATTGAGAGTTTACTGATATTATAATTGCACATCAGAAGAAGAAACTCCAGGCCACCGACTGGAAAAAATATACAGTGGTGCTTGAAAGTTTGTGAACCCTTTAGAATTTTCTATATTTCTGCATAAATAAGACCTAAAACATCATCAGATTTTCACACAAGTCCTAAAAGTAGATAAAGAGAACCCAGTTAAACAAATGAGACAAAAATATTATACTTGGTCATTTATTTATTGAGGAAAATGATCCAATATTACATATCTGTGAGTGGCAAAAGTATGTGAACCTCTAGGATTAGCAGTTAAAATTAGAAGGTGAAATTAGAGTCAGGTGTTTTCAATCAATGGGATGACAAATCAGGTGTGAGTGGGCACCCTGTTTTATTTAAAGAACAGGGATCTATTAAAGTCTGATCTTCACAACACATGTTTGTGGAAGTGTATCATGGCACGAACAAAGAAGATTTCTGAGGACCTCAGAAAAAGCGTTGTTGATGCTCATCAGGCTGGAAAAGGTCACAAAACCATCTCTAAAGAGTTTGGACTCCACCAATCCACAGTCAGACAGATTGCATACTGTGGCAGCGGGGGTGTGGTCAAGCACCGGTCTGTGACAGGAGGGCGGAGTCAGGGAAGGTAAGTGGCAGAATCACTACACCTGAGAGCAATTAACCTGTGTTTGTGTGTCTTCCCAGTGACTGTGTGTCTCGAACAGACACACACACGACTGGCATCTTGTTCAGGGATCCTTTCTGCTCTCGTTCTCCCTCCTTATATAGGGATATAAGGAGGGAGAACGAGAGCAGAAAGGATCCCTGAACAAGACGCCAGTCGTGTGTGTGTCTGTTCGAGTTCAGAATTGCGAAACTGAAAAGTGTAGCAATAAACGCTATTTTGAACCTGATCTCTGTCCTGCCGTCCTCTGTGCTCCACCCACTGATACTGAACCGCTACAGTGGTGCTGAAACCCAGGAGGAAGAATTGTGGATCACAGCAGCCAATCAGCCCCATGGAGTCCTCCTCGTTCGCTGACCTGGTCCACGCCCTCACCACGGCCCAGCAAAGCCAACACCAGGCACTAGTCACCCTCCGAAAGGAACAAGAACGGCGCTTCGAGGCCCTGGTGCTGGCCCAGCAAGAAGATCAGGAGGCGTTCCGGCACCTCCTCGCATCGGCGGGGTCCACCAGTGCTCCCACCGCAGGCCCATCCCCCCTCACCATAACCAAGATGGGTCCGCAGAACGACCCCGAGGCTTTTATCATGCTGTTCGAGCAAGTCGCAGAGGCCTCGGGGTGGCCGATGGAGCAGCCCGCGGCGCGCCTCCTTCCCCTGCTAACGGGAGAGGCGCAGCTGGCCGCGCTACAGCTCCCCGCCGACCACCGGCTGGCCTATGCGGACCTCCACCAGGCCGTCCTCCAGCGCGTGGGGTGCACCCCGGAACAGCAGCGCCAGCGCTTCTGCGCCTTGCACTTGGAGGAAGTCGGCCGGCCGTTCGCGTTTGGCCAGCAACTCCGGGACGCCTGCTGGCAGTGGCTGAGGGCCAACAACCGCGATGCCGAGGAGATCGTCGATCAGGTGGTGCTGGAGCAGTTCGTCGCGCGCTTGCCAGCAGGAACCGCAGAGTGGGTCCAGTGCCACCGCCCGGCGTCCCTAGATCAGGCCATCGAGCTGGCGGAGGACCATTTGGCGGCTGTTCCAGCGGCAGGACAGCAGACCTTCTCTTCTCTCCTCTTCTCTCTCTCTCTCCCTCCTCCTGGTCCCGTCCTCACCCCATTCCCCCACCGCGGAGGCGGGGGCCGGCAGCACCCCAGCCGGACCGCCGCACCCGCGGTGCCCTCCCGTTTCTCCCTTCTGTGTCTGTCTCTCCCCCCCCCTCAGGTGAGTGAGCCCCAGAACACCGGTGCAGAGAGGAAGCCCGGGCCGGTTTGCTGGCGCTGCGGGGAACCGGGCCACCTCCAACAGCAGTGTACGGCAATGGAGGTGGGCTCGGTGGTTCGGATCCCTGACGTGCCAGAAGCCGCTCTCGATCGGGCCGGAGCGTATCGCATACCGGTGAGTATCCAAGGGGATACATATCAGGCGTTGGTGGATTCCGGTTGTAATCAGACCTCAATTCACCAAAGCCTGGTGCAAAATGAGGCATTGGGGGGAGCACAGGGGGTGAAGGTGTTGTGTGTGCACGGGGACGTTCACAGCTACCCTTTGGTGTCGGTCCACATTTTTTTCCGAGGGGAAAAATTTATAGTGAAGGCGGCGGTTAATCCTCGCCTTACCCACTCTTTAATTTTGGGGACCGATTGGCCGGGATTCCGGGATTTAATGACCACACTTAGTAGAGAGTGGGTCCTGCCATTTAGCAGGGGGAGGTCCCGGTGTCGCTTTGGCGGGAGCAGCTGTCACAGAGCTGTCTACATCATCTCCGCGTCAGAGTGAGGAGCCGCCGGCCCCTCCTCTCTCTATTGGGGAAGCCCTCGCAGATTTCCCATTAGAGCAGTCGCAAGACGAGACTCTGCAACATGTGTTTGACCAAATGAGAGTAATCGATAGTCAAACGCTCCAGCTGATTATGAAGGATAGGTTATACCGAGTGACGCAGGACACTCAAACTAAAGAGCAAGTCACGCAACTTTTAATTCCAAAGAGCCGCCGGGAATTGGTATTCCAGGTGGCTCACTTTAATCCCATGGCTGGACACTTAGGGCAGGATAAGACACTAGCCCAAATAATGGCCCGATTCTATTGGCCGGGCATTCGTGGCGATGTTCGTAGGTGGTGTACGGCGTGCCGCGAATGCCAGTTAGTAAATCCAGTGGCCATTCCAAAAGTGCCTTTGCGCCCTCTACCTTTAATTGAGACCCCGTTTGAAAGAGTTGGGATGGATCTCGTCGGGCCATTAGATCGGTCAGCGCGAGGGTACCGCTTTATATTAGTTCTGGTGGACTATGCAACGCGATACCCGGAAGCAGTGCCTCTGCGCAATATCTCAGCACGCAGTATTGCGGAGGCGCTCTTCCGCGTTATCTCCCGAGTTGGAATCCTGAAAGAGATTCTGACTGACCAAGGCACCACGTTTATGTCACGGACACTGCGCGAACTGTATGGGTTATTGGGGATTAAGCCGATCCGCACCAGCGTGTATCACCCACAAACGGACAGCTTAGTTGAACGGTTCAACCGCACCCTCAAAAATCTAATTAAAAAATTCATAAGTGAGGACGCACGTAATTGGGATAAGTGGCTTGAGCTCTTGCTGTTTTCAGTGCGAGAGGTCCCCCAAGCCTCCACGGGGTTCTACACGTTCGAATTATTATATGGGCGTAAGCCGCGCGGCATTCTAGATGTGCTGCGGGAAGATTGGGAGGAGGGACCTTCACAAAGCAAAAACGAAATCCAATACGTTATGGACCTGCGCGCAAAACTCCACACCCTCACCCACTTAACCCAGGAGAATTTGTGGCAGGCCCAAGGATGGCAACCCGCCTGTACAACAAGGGTACGGGCCTTAGAGAGTTCGCACCGGGAGATAAAGTACTCGGACTGTTGCCCACATCGAGCTCCAAATTGGTCGCCAAGTGGCAAGGACCCTTTGAGGTCACACGGCGAGTTGGGGACGTCGACTATGAGGTGAGGCGAACGGACAGGGGTGGGGCACTACAGATTTACCACCTCAATCTGCTTAAACTCTGAAATGAGGAGGTCCCCTTGGCGTTGGTGTCGGTGGTTCCGGAGAAGGCGGAGCTGGGGCCGGAGGTTCAAAAAGGGGCATTGGCATCAGGTATCCCTCCGGTCCCCTGTGGAGACCACCTCTCCCCAACCCAACTCGCGGAGGTCGCCCAGTTGCAGACGGAGTTTTCGGATGTGTTCTCGCCCCTGCCCAGTCGCACTAACCTCATAGAGCACCACATAGAGACACCCCCGGGGGTGGTAGTGCGTAGCTGCCCTTACAGGCTACCCGAACACACAAAAAAAAGGTGGTTCGGGAAGAACTCGAGGCCATGCTCGAAATGGGCATCGTCGAGGAGTCCCACAGTGACTGGAGCAGCCCGGTGGTCTTGGTATCCAAGGCCGACGGGTCTATCCGGTTCTGTGTGGACTATAGAAAAGTCAACGCTGTGTCTAAATTTGATGCGTACCCAATGCCTCGGACTGATGAGTTGCTCGATCGACTAGGCATGGCTCGCTTTTATTCGGCACTGGATCTGACAAAGGGATACTGGCAGATCCCCTTGACTCCTCTATCCCGAGAAAAAACGTCCTTTTCCACACCGTTCGGATTACACCAATTCGTCACACTTCCTTTTGGGCTGTTTGGGGCGCCCGCTACGTTTCAGCGGCTGATGGACAGGGTCCTCTGCCCCCACACCACGTATGCGGCCGCTTACCTAGATTACATCATCATCTATAGTAATGACTGGCCGAGGCACCTCAAACATCTAAGGGCCGTCCTTAGGTCACTGAGGCGAGCGGGGCTTACAGCCAACCCAAAGAAGTGTGCGATTGGGCGGGTGGAAGTATGGTATCTGGGCTTCCACTTGGGCAACGGGCAGGTGCGTCCCCAAATTAATAAGACGGCAGCAATTGCGGCCTGCCCGAGGCCCAAGACCAAAAAGGGGGTGAGACAGTTCCTGGGGCTGGCTGGCTATTACCGTAGGTTTATACCTAATTATTCGGATGTCACCAGCCCGCTGACTGATCTGACTAAAAAGGGGGCAACAGATCCGGTCCAGTGGACGGAGCAATGCCAGCGGGCTTTTTCTGAGGTAAAGGCTGCACTGTGTGGGGGGCCACTTTTACACTCCCCTGACTTTTCTCTCCCCTTTATGTTGCAGACCGATGCGTCGGACAGAGGGCTGGGGACGGTTTTGTCCCAGGAGGTGGAGGGGGAGGACCGCCCCGTCCTGTATATCAGCAGGAAGCTGTCGGTGCGTGAGGGGCGCTACAGCACCATAGAGAAAGAGTGTCTGGCCATCAAGTGGGTGGTCCTCGCCCTCCGGTACTACCTGCTGGGGCGCCCTTTCACCCTCTGTTCGGACCACGCGCCCCTCCAGTGGCTCCACCGCATGAAAGATGCCAACACGCGGATCACCCGTTGGTATCTGGCACTCCAACCCTTTAATTTCAAGGTGGTCCACAGGCCGGGGGCGCAGATGGTCGTGGCGGACTTCCTCTCCCGTCAAGGGGGGGGGGAGTTGGCTGCAGGCCGGATGGCCGCCTGGCCTGAGTCAGGCGGTGGGGGTATGTGGCAGCGGGGGCGTGGTCAAGCGCCGGTCTGTGACAGGAGGGCGGAGTCAGGGAAGGTAAGTGGCAGAATCACTACACCTGAGAGCAATTAACCTGTGTTTGTGTGTCTTCCCAGTGACCGCGCCCTATATAAGGAGGGAGAACGAGAGCAGAAAGGATCCCTGAACAAGACGCCAGTCGTGTGTGTGTCTGTTCGAGTTCAGAATTGCGAAACTGAAAAGTGTAGCAATAAACGCTATTTTGAACCTGATCTCTGTCCTGCCGTCCTCTGTGCTCCACCCACCAATACTGAACCACTACATATACAAATCAGGGATGCAAACAGCGCGCCTTTTGGCGGATGCCGCCTTTTTCACGGCTGAATCACGCAGATCCAATTTTTTTTGGGGGGGGGGCGTTGGAGTGTCTGATTATAATTTCAAAGTAAATTCTGTACTAAAATTACTACTGTAATTAAGCAAATGCCATTACAGTCCATGAAACATAGGAAGTATAAGTATGAGAAGAAAACAGTAAATCAGAAAGCTGTGCAAATGTGCACAGCTTTCTGATTTACTGTTTTCTTCTCATACTTATACTTCCTGTATGAGCCATAATTCATTGAGTGTCATGAAATGTAACTCTTTGTCACGTCCTGTAATTTTGCTCCACGCCACCAGGGGGTTGTCTATTTATTTTGTGTATACCGGGTCACTGCAGTTCACGCTAGGCCTTTATAATGAAGGAAAAAATTGAATGCAGGTGTTGCTGACTGGGGAAGCAAACAGTTTTTCGACTGTGCCCATGTGTGCTTTACGTATGTTGTAAGTGAATGGTTCGTTTTGTTATTTTGTTACGTTTATTATGAGTTAATATTTGTCACTGCAACTGGGAAGAAAATAAATGTGCAAGAAGATCATTTTAACCGACGCTTCCGTTTGGTATCTTTGAGCGCACTGGGCGCACATCTTAACTAGGCTATCTTCCATCGGCAACCAGTGCTAGACTATGTAAAGGGGCTTAGTCTGCACATTCACGTCGAAAAACTGCTTCCATTGGATTGTACGGTTCAGCAAGAAGACGCCGATTTGTTCGTTTGTGGATTCGGATGTGAGGAGGGCAAATGTTTGGTGTTGCCGAAGATAGTTTCTAATTGGATCCGCACCGAAGCTCGCTACAGGAGAAGTGGCATTACCAGAGTCATCACACCGTGGCACTACTCATCAAAGCCGGCCAACGCACGATTGGGGCTATGTGTTGATCGGCGCTGATGTTTTGAATGGCCATGGTAATTTTGTGCGCACATATTCTTTCGTAAATCCAATGCATTGGTAATTGACTGTCTCGTAATCGTCTGAAAGGAACTCTGTGTGGGTGCAGAGGTAAATTTTGCTACTGAAAAACGTGTGGTTAAATTAACACCTAAAGCTTTATTAGACAAAATAAGCATGTTAGAAAAGCAAAGAAAATCTGAATTTGGGAAACTAACTAAAGTAAGAGAATTCATTGCTAAACTGATGTGTGACAAACATGTAAATGAGGTTGAGAATGAATTTTACAAGTTTCATGGTTTGTGTGAAAATGTACATTATGTGCAAACATCTTTATTGGGTTTACTGCCTGCTGATGAGGCAAGTAAACATGAAATATGGCATCAAGCAAAAATGTTGAGTGTCAATGAATTCACTGCTTGTGTAAATCAATGGTTGTTTGATGCAAAAACAAGTTCAGCTGTGAAAGTGAGCGGTGGTTATGATGATTTGCTGGGTCAAACTGGAACTCAAGCTGCGCAAATTCAAATTGCTGTTCTCAATGATGAAACTGGAAAGGAGGCTCATGTAAGCAATGGAACTGGAGCTGCTGGTGGAAAGGATGAGGAAGATGAGATCCGACCTGAAGACAGCATTTCAAATGTGCAGTCAAGGCACCATGGCTCAAGTAGTAGCTCAAGTAGCAGATCCTCAACTTCTTCAGCCAGACGTAAGGCAGAGGCGGAACAGGCCGCGCTCATGGCTCGAGCTGCTGCGTTATAGGATAAATACGCACTGGAGGATATGGAGCTCACTGTGAAGAGGAAAAAGGAGCAACTTGAGCTTGACACAGAGATGGCAGAAATTGCAGCTAAGCTAGGAGTGCTACAGGCCAATAGCAGCATCCACTCAAGGAAATCTAATGGGAAGGCTTCATACATCAGGAAGGGGATTAAACCTAAGCTCCAGCTCACCTCTCTCAATCCACAGGCCTCAACATATGTGCCTCCGTTATTACAGCAGCATGTATTTTTACCACAGCAAAATGTGACATCATTTGCAAGGCCACCAGGGGGGCCACCACCCACTCGTCTTGCAGCACAGCCAAAGCCAATTATCAATCAGGGCTCTCAACACCCCCAGTTACAGTCTAACCTCAACTTCAGTCAAGGTTTTCAACCTGCTCTGGGTCAGCAAGCATTTCAACCCCTGCAAGGCCAAAATCAAACAGCTGATCTCTATAATCTGCTGCAACAACAGAATGACATAACAGCTCTTCTGGTTCAAATGCAAACTTCGCAACAGCTGCCATGCAGAGAAATTCCAATTTATGATGGAGATCCTCTGCAGTTCAACACAATTATGAAGGCGTTCGAGTACTGTGTGGAAGCAAAGACAACCTCTAAAGGAGACTGTTTGTACTATCTTGAACAATTCACTAGAGGGCAGCCAAGGGAAATTGTACGCAGCTGCCTTCATATGACTGCCAACACTGGATTTGCTGTTGCCAAGACATTGCTGAAAGAGCACTTTGGGAATGAGTTTAAGATAACTGCTGCCTATATGGATAAAGTCATAGGATGGCCAAGTATCAAAGCTGAGGACACCAAAGCGCTTAATGGGCTTTTCCTCCGTGAGTGTTGCAATGCTATGGCTGATCTTCAGTACTTGGAGGAACTGAACATGCCAGCAAATATCAAGATTCTGAGTCAGAAGCTTCCATACAAACTTAGAGACAAGTGGAGAACAAAGGCATGTGAGATACTGGAGAAAACTAAACGAAGAGCACAGTTTTTAGACATTGTGAAGTTCATTGAGCAACAGGTCAGAATCACTTCAGATCCAGTCTTCGGTGACATACAAGACACCGCACCTGCTAGCAAAGGAGCTATCAAGACAACCAAGTCACACATGAAACCACACATGAGAGGAAACAGCTTAGCTACACAGGTGGCCATTGAGGATGGCTCTAGTACACAAGATGGTGATGAGAAGAAGGCACAGAACAAAGTGACATCTACCAAGAACAATTCAATCTCTTGCCAGTATTGCAATATTAGTGGTCATGCATTGCAACAGTGTTTTAAGCTGGGAAGAAAGACACATAGGGAGAAATTGGACTTTCTAAAGGAGAAAGGCCTGTGTTTCAGTTGCTTATGCACAGGACACTTGAGCAAGAACTGCAACAGGCGCATCACTTGCAAAAAGTGTAACCGAATGCATCCCAGCATATTGGAGAGAAGGAAAGAGTCACTCAAAAGGATCAGAAGGATGGTGAGCAGATGGATATAGAGCAGTCGAAGACCTCTGACAGCTGTTGAACATCTTCAGCTTTTGGCCTTACAGGGGCTGGCCACTGCAATGGAATTCTTCCCATATTGCCTGTTAAGGTGAAGTGTTTAAAAGGAAACAAGATTATTGAAACCCATGCTTTCCTAGACCCAGGAAGTACAGGAACTTTCTGCACCAGGAAGCTCATTGAAAAATTGAATGTGGAGGGATGCAAATTCAAACTTCACATCCGCACCTTGGGCTATGATAATGTGGTTGAAAGCTCTGTTGTCGACAGTTTGGAGATTTCAGGACTTTCTGAGGAGTGTTTCTATCCACTTCCCAAAGTGTGCACGCAGGAAGAAATGCCCATCTCCACAGCCAACATAATCAGCGAAAGGGAGCTGAGAAAATGGCCGTATTTAGAGAATGTGAAAATCCCCTACATAAATGCTGGTGTTGACTTGTTGATCAGCACAAACGCCTCCAGGTTGATGGAGCCATGGGAGGTGATTAACAGTCGTGAAGCTGGACCCTACGCCATCAGAACCCTACTGGGGTGGGTAATAAATGGTCCGTTACAGGGCAGTAGTGACTGTGAAAGTGACCACCCTTCAGTTAATGCCAACAGAATTGCCATTGACAGAATTGAAGAACTGTTAACAAGTCAGTACAACTATGACTTCAATGAGTGAGCTTCTGCAGAACAGGAAGAAATGTCAAGGGAAGATAAGAAGTTTGTGGAGATAATGGAAAACTCTGCCCAGCTTCAGAATGGACACTACTCCTTCCAACTGCCTTTCAGAGGGAAAGATGTTTTGATGCCGAACAACCTCAGTGTTGCTATGCAACGTGTTCATGGTCTGAAAAGGAGACTGCAGAAAGATGCAAGCTTTCATGAGGAGTACAAGAACTTTCTTTCTGATGTCATAAACAATGGCTATGCCGAAGAAGTGCCTCAGCATCAGTGTAAAACACCAACAGGGAAGGTGTGGTACATCCCGCACCATGGCGTGTACCATCCGCGCAAAGGAAAGCTGCGGGTGGTGTTTGACTGTGGTGCAGAATTCAAAGGAGCCTCGCTAAACAGTCAACTGTTGCAAGGACCGAACCTCACCAGCTCATTGGTCGGAGTTCTAATAAGGTTCAGACAGGAACAGGTAGCCATCATGGCAGACATAAAAGCTATGTTCCACACTGTGCTCTGCGAAGCTGAAGCCATGCTCAATGATTGCCCCATCACAAGGCTTTCAGAAGACCCCAGTGACCTTGAGGCATTGACGCCCAACCATCTGCTGCTCCTCAAAGGAAAACCAGTGCTCCCACCAGGGCTGTTCGATAAGACTGATGTTTATGCAAGGAGAAGGTGGAAACAAACCCAGTACATCTCAGATCTCTTTTGGAAGAGGTGGATCCGTGAATACTTACCTCTGCTACAGGAGCGTCAAAAATGGAACCAGGAGAAGAGAAGTTTTATTCCTGAAGACCTTGTCTTGGTTGACTCCACAGCACCACGTGGGTCATGGATGCTAGGAAGAGTTTTTTGCAAACCTTCCCTGATAAGAGGGGTCTGGTACGTGTGGTTCGTTTGAAAACCAAAACAAACGTCATTGAACGACCCATAACAAAAATATGTTTGCTTAATGAAGCTTAGGACTAGTTGAACACCTGTTTTCCCTATCTATATTTTCTTTTTTTTTCCTTTTGGTATTTGTCTCATTTCAATGTGGTGTAATTGCTCTGGGAGACGCAATTAGGGGTGGGTGTGTATGAGCCATAATTCATTGAGTGTCATGAAATGTAACTCTTTGTCATGTCCTGTAATTTTGCTCCATGCCACCAGGGGGTTGTCTATTTATTTTGTGTATACCAGGTCACTGCAGTTCACGCTAGGCCTTTATAATGAAGGGAAAAATTGAATGCAGGTGTTGCTGACTGGGGAAGCAAACAGTTTTTCGACTGTGCCCGTGTGCACTTTAAGTATGTTGTAAGTGAATGGTTCGTTTCGTTATTTTGTTACATTTATTATGAGTTAATGTTTGTCACTGCAACTGGGAAGAAAATAAATGTGCAAGAAGATCATTTTAACCGACACTTCCATTTGGTATCTTTGAGCGCACTGGGCTCACGTCTTAACTAGGCTATCTCCCATCGGCAACCAGTGCTAGACTATGTAAAGGGGCTTAGTCTGCACACTTCCTGTGTTTCATGGACTGTAACGGCATTTGCTTATATACAGAATTTACTTTGATGAAATTATAATCAGACACTCCAAAGCCCCCCCTAAAAAAAAAAAATCGGATCTGCGTGATTCAGCCGTGAAAAAGGCGGCATCCGCCAAAAGGCGCCCTGTTTGCATCCCTGCAAATGAAGGAAATTAAAGACCATTGTTACCCTCCCCAGGAGTGGTCAACCAAAAAAGATCACTCCAAGAGCAAGGCATGTAATAGTCGGCGAGGTCACGAAGGATCTCAGGGTAACTTCTAAGCAACTGAAGGCCTCTCTCACATTGGTTAAGGTTAATGTTCATGAGTCCACCATCAGGAGAACACTGAACAACAATGGTGTGCATGGCAGGGTTGCAAGGAGAAAGCCACTGCTCTCCAAAAAGAACATTGCTGCTCGTCTGCAGTTTGCTAAGAATCGTGGACAAGCCAGAAAACTATTGGAAAAATGTTTTGTGGATGGATGAGACCAAAATAGAACTTTTTGGTTTAAATGAGAAGCATTATGTTTGGAGAAAGGAAAACACTGCATTCCAGCATAAGAACCTTATCCCATCTGTGAAACATGATGGTGGTAGTATCATGGTTTGGATCTGTTTTGCTGCATCTGGGCCAGGATGGCTTGCTATCATTGATGGAACCATGAATTCTGAATTATACCAGCGAATTCTAAAGGAAAATGTCAGGACATCTGTCCATGAACTGAATCTCAAGAGAAGGTGGGTCATGCAGCAAGACAACGACCCTAAGCACACAAGTCGTTCTACCAAAGAATGGATAAATAAGAATAAAGTTAATGTTTTGGAATGGCCAAGTCAGAGTTCTGACCTTAATCCAATCTAAATGTTGTGAAATGACCTGAAGTGAGCAGTTCACGTGAGGAAACCCACCAATATCCCAGAGTTGAAGTTGTTCTTTACGGAGGAATGGGCTAAAATTCCTCCAAGCTGGTGTGCAGGACTGATCAACAGTTACTGGAAATGTTTAGTTGCAGTTATTGCTGCACAAGGGAGTCACACCAGATACTGAAAGCAAATGTTCACATACTTTTGCCACTCACAGATATGTACGGTAATATTAGATCATTTTCTTCAATAAATACATGACCAAGTATAATATTTTTGTCTCATTTGTTTAACTGGGTTCTCTTTGTCTACTTTTAGGACTTGTGTGAAAATCCGATGATGTTTTAGGTCATATTTATGCAGAAATATAGAAAATTCTAAAGGGTTCACAAACTTTCAAGCACCACTGTAATTATGGATAAAGTTCCACAAACATGAAGGGTTGTTTATAAATTGTCTAAACCAATTTACTTTAACTGTGTTGTTTAATGTAGTAAAGTCCAGGAAATTCAAACCCCCACATTGATTTGAATTCATTATAACAGCCTTTCTAATATAGTGAATTTTGTTTTTCCATATAAAATTGCACAACATATTGTCATTTTTTTTGTTGTTGTTTTGGATGAACTGATATCTACAGCTAAGGACAGAGCTCTATAAGTAATCCTGAATAAATGATCAGCTTTTGAAAGTAAGATTCTACCTCTCAGAGATAAATCTCTTTGTAACCATGAATTTAATTTCTTTTGTGTTTTAAGGATAATGGAGTTGAAATTTAATGAACACCTTGTATTTTTATCTTTGGAGATGATGACTCCCTAATAAGTAACCCGATCCTTCACAGGGATGTCATATATAGAGGGCACAGAACAATCTTTTATGGCCATGAGTTCACTTTTTTTTTTTTTAGTTCAAGTGGAGGCCAGAAGCATTAGAGAAACTTTTAATCAACTCTATTGTGAGAGAAATTTGAGAAGCATCCCTCAGGAAAATTGTGGTGTCATCAGCAAGTTGACCAATTTTAATCTGTCTATCAGCAACTGAAATTCCTTGTAAAGCATTATTATAGGGGTCTAATACTTTTACAAAAGAAATGTCAGAAGCCAAATTTGTTAAGAACTTTCAAAAATAAAGCCATGTTCAAGTGAATCAAAAGCTTTATAGAAATCAAAAAACAAAATGAAACTATTGTCTTTAATTATGTCATTATAATCCAATACCAATCTGATATTATTAGCAATGTGTCGCTTCCTCGTGAACCCAGATTCTGACTCACCTATGATCAAATCCAAAACGTCCTTCAGCCGATTAGTGAATATGGTAGCCAACACTTTGTAGTCATTGTTTGGGAGTGTGATTGGATACCAATTATCTAAATTTTCTTTATTTGGTCTTGGGATCAGAGTGATGGCACCTTGAGTCATAGTTGTTGGAAGAGCTTCATTGTCAATGCTTTCTGAGAAGACCTTCACTAAAAAGGGAGACAGTGCTTCATCAAACATTTTATAAACCTTTGAGGTTAAATCATCACATCCTGGACTTTTTTTTTAAGATTATGAATTGCTTTTATCACCTCAAGGGAGATGCTACAGTCACATGTATCCCTATCTTCTGAGGGAATAATTTTACACTGGCTGATTGAATCTATAAAAGAGTTGGTAGCTGCTTCAGAATATTTAGATATGTATAAGTTGCTATAAAAACTGTGGCAAATGGAAGCTATATCCTTAGGATCATCAAATATTTGCCTATCCCTTTTAAGTTTATCAACTGTGGCGAGTGCAGCCCAATTTCTTTCCAGTCTAAAAAAAATAGGCTGAGTTTTGTTCACCCTCCTCTAACCACTTGGTTCTAGATCAAATATATGTTCCTTTAGCTCTTTCTTATATAAATCCATCCATCCATCCATCCATCCATCCATCCATTATCTGTAGCCGCTTGTCCAGTCCTACAGGGACCGCCCCCCCTTATATAAATCATCTCGTTTATTTTTTAATATTATGTATTCATATCTTTCCCTATCAGTTAGGTCTTCCCTTTTGAGAAATAGAAGCTAGCTGCACAATAACATCATCTTCAAATGCTCTTTTTTGCTTGGCTAAATTAGCATTAAACCTCCTGAAAAACATCCCCAATTCATATTTTAGAAGTTCCCAATTCCTCCCATAAGATTTCTGTCTTTTCGCATTAGTCCAATGAATTTTGATTAAATCTTTGCCATGCTCTTTGACTTGTGTTAAGTTCAGGAGAGAACTATTCAATTTCCAAAATGAAGCTTTCGAACTTGCTGAGTGACCTCCCAACAATGATACTGATCAGTGGTCGAAATACTTTTTTCCAGTGTTCTGCAATATTGCAGAATGTCAATTTTGTTCTGCAATTTGGAAATATTTTCTGCAAATACACAAGCCTCCATACTACACCCTTCTCAACCTAATAATGCCTATATTTTCATCATATCTAGCTTTACAACTCGTAGCATTAGTGCAATTCTTTATTCTCTCACTATTTTTAATTTCAGTCTTCACAAATCCTTCTCTGCAGCAAAGTTATCATTCCATGATACCTCCACAGGTCTTTCATCCCCCTTGCCCTGACACTACGGGCTACTACAACTAGAAGTATAGCAACTAATTCATACTGTAAATGTACTAGTTATCACACCCACACATTATCCTTCCACACAACATACTAATAAAGGTATCACCACCATAAAAAATAGAACACAACTGTTCTTCAAGAAACAAAACATTAATTTTCATGTTGCACGTCATGTTACATTTTGTCAAGATTGAGTTTCTAGCTTGAACAATAGATTGTTACCCAGAATGTACTTCATTCACAGTGTTTGCATCTGCAACCTGTAGTTTTAAATTGAAAGCAAGGTTTCAATTCTACACTCTGTTACATCTTACAATGATGCAAAGAATTGATGCCATTAAGGAATAAAACCCAACTGGCAAATGGAAAGACGTTTGGGTTCATTGTGTTTGCCTGGCTTCTAAAGTGCAAGGTCATGAACTGAACTGAGAACTACTGCAGGGGCTTCACTTCTCTAAACTAACAACAGAGAACTGGGTACAAACTAATCATGGCAGAACTGAGAGCTACAGAACTGAACCTATGAGCTTTGTCTTACAGGGCAACTGTTTTACTTTGTGCTAGTCTGCACCACAGGCAAGACAGCACTAGTAAAAAAAAAAAAAAAATAGAACATGTACGTTCACAAAACGTGTATTAGTGTAGCTTGGTATGAGAAAACAAAATATTCAAAAGTATCTATGAATAAAGGTAAAATACTGTTGCTGTCTTCAAAAGGCATATAATATCAGTATAATTTTGCATGATTCAACAATACAATCACTGGCGGCTCGTTAATAGGGGCGATTTGGGCGACGCACTCCCAAACAGAGAGGGAGATTTTTTTTTATCTACTCCTACTACCACGGCAACAGTAATGTCATTGTCCAATCAGGCTAAGGTCGCGCCTGGTGTAGCCACGCCCTTTTGGGGCGATTTCTGTCAGGTTCAGATTTGCCCCAAAATCTCCCATTGACACTAATGGTACGTACATTTTTTTCGAAAATCATGCTCCCAATGCGGGCGGCACGGTGGTGTAGTGGTTAGCGCTGTCGCCTCACAGCAAGAAGGTCCTGGGTTCGAGCCCCGGGGCCGGCAAGGGCCTTTCTGTGTGGAGTTTGCATGTTCTCCCCGTGTCCGCGTGGGTTTCCTCCGGGTGCTCCGGTTTCCCCCACAGTCCAAAGACATGCAGGTTAGGTTAACTGGTGACCGTAGGTGTGAGTGTGAATGGTTGTCTGTGTCTATGTGTCAGCCCTGTGATGACCTGGCGACTTGTCCAGGGTGTACCCCGCCTTTCGCCCGTAGTCAGCTGGGATAGGCTCTAGCTTGCCTGCGACCCTGTAGAAGGATAAAGCGGCTTGAGATAATGAGATGAGATGCTCCCAATGCATTTTCTATTAGGTTTTATGTGCTCGCACAAGCAGCGTGCTTACGTCATACACCTGTTGCGCCGTGCTAGTGTTGCCAGATTGGGGGGTTTTAAGTGCATTTTAGCGGGCTTTGAACATAATTTTGGGCTGGAAAACGCAACTTGCGCAGCAAATGTGTGAACATTCTATGAAGAAGATGGCGAGTGTTGAGTGCAACAATACGATAGCATCTCTGAAAGAAGTTCCCTTTAGTCGTTGTACCAATGAGGAGAAAACGGCAATCAAACAGCTAGGACCTCCTAGACCGAATTTAAACATCAAGCAAGTGTCTATGAAGGGGGAGAAGACCTACTCAAGAGGTTTTAACAAGAACTGGTACCACCGGAAAACTTGGCTAGCTGGCTGTGATGTAGTCAATGCTCTTTTTTGCTACCCTTGCGTTCTCTTCCACTCTGGAAGTAGCACAGCAGATGGTACAGTGATATCTGATATTTGAATTTACTAGGCAAAAGTTGTTTTTGTGTGTGTGTGTTACCAATGGCAGTTTAACATTGCCATGCTTGGAATATTTAAGTAGCCTAAGTTCTCTCTGACTTGGTGTAAATTAAGCATATTTTCAGTTTTTATATATTGTACAGTATGTGTGTTCATTGGAGCCAGCAGCACCTTACCTTTTTTCCAACTTGTTAAGCCAAGTTGCACTGACTACAAAACCTTGTGTAACCTTGTGTGTATATAGCTAAATAACTAAAGCCTTTTGTGTTCATTGACATGCTTGTAATACTTTAAATTTCCTTTTAAGGCATGGCTTTCTGGAGGAATTCTTGGGAAAAAAAACCTCATCTCATCTCATTATCTCTAGCCGCTTTATCCTTCTACAGGGTCGCAGGCAAGCTGGAGCCTATCCCAGCTGACTACAGGCGAAAGGCAGGGTACACCCTGGACAAGTCGCCAGGTCATCACAGGGCTAACATAGAGACACAGACAACCATTCACACTCACATTCACACCTACAGTCAATTTAGAGTCACCAGTTAACCTAACCTGCATGTCTTTGGACTGTGGGGGAAACCGGAGCACCCGGAGGAAACCCACGCGGACACGGGGAGAACATGCAAACTCCACACAGAAAGGCCCTCGCCAGCCACGGGGCTCGAACCCGGACCTTCTTGCTGTGAGGCGACAGCGCTAACCACTACACCACCGTGCCACCCCGGAAAAAAAAAACTGCAGAATTTATTTAGAATTATTATTTGTTGTTAAAATGGTGCAATTCCATATAAAAAACACATAATTAAGCTGCACATGTTTGTTTGAGGGCGGCACGGTGGTGTAGTGGTTAGCGCTATCGCCTCACAGCAAGAAGGTCCTGGGTTCGAGCCCCAGGGCTGGTGAGGGCCTTTCTGTGTGGAGTTTGCATGTTCTCCCCGTGTCCGCGTGGGTTTCCTCTGGGTGCTCCGGTTTCCCCCACAGTCCAAAGACATGCAGGTTAGGTTAACTGGTGACTCTAAATTGACTGTAGGTATGAATGTGGGTGTGAATGGTTGTCTGTGTCTATGTGTCAGCCCTGTGATGACCTGGCGACTTGTCCAGGGTGTACCCCGCCTTTCGCCCGTAGTCAGCTGGGATAGGCTCCAGCTTGCCTGCGACCCTGTAGAAGGATAAAGCGGCTAGAGATAATGAGATGAGAATGAAGAAATTAGAATATGTTTATAATTAAGAATTTGTGTCTACTTATTATAGAATACTGGAAAAATATGAGAAAATAAATGAGTAATGTAATATTAATTGATTGTGATGCCAAATGTTTTGCTTTGAAGGCTTCACAATGAATCTTCCTTAGTTTTAGCCTGGCAAGCCAGACTAAATGTGAATATTTGCCACTCGTAGGCAAAAATATTTTTGGCCACTAGGCGGGTGGGTCTAGTTTACTAGGCTACCTTAGTTTGCCACCTTTAACTTGTTCAGTGTTGCCACCTAGTGGAGAGAAGAGATTGTCTATATCAGAGATTCTCAAACTGTGGTACGCGGGCTCCATTCTAGTGGTACGCCAAAGAATTACTTAATTAAATATAAATAAAAAAATAAATAAATAAAACATGAAATACTGTCCATAATATCCGAATGGATGAAAATATCTTATTTACCGATGACAAGAAAATGAAAGGAGATACAAATTAAGTTAATAATTTTAAAAAGTTTGCAAATGCTTCTGAGTAGCCATACGTAGCGTACGTACGGATTCCCGCCGGTTCTGCTGACAGACGGTTATCCGACATTGGTAGACCAGGCTGTGATGGGAAAAGGTGGAGGTGGCTTTGCTAATTATGACGGGTATGACAAAATTACTGTCGTGGCTTAAATCCGCGAATGGGAGCGTGGATCAGGAGAGAGGGAGAACTGAAGAGGACGTGTGTGAGCCGAGCGCAGATGCTAATGACAGTGGCAAAACCAGCCCCAGAACTGCTAGCAAACAGCAGAAACCAGTGAGGAGGAAGTATGACGAAAAATACATAAAACTGGGATTCATTTGGAGTGGGACAGAGGAGCTGCCCAGGCCGCAGTGTGTTGTATGCGAGGACGTTCTGAGCAATGAGTCCATGAAACCATCGCATCTCAAACGGCATCTTACAACCAAACACAGCACTAAAGGACAAACCAATGGATTTTTTTTTTTTTACAAAAACGTGATGAACTGAAGCAGTCCAAGTCCACCATTCTGTCCTATGGTACACCCGTAGCCAAAGCACAGGAAGCTTCATATCGTACCAGCCTCCTGATCGCCAGAGCCGGTAAGCCGCACACAATCGGGGAACTGCAGCTATGCATAGCCTGTTTTGATTTTTTTCAAGTACATCAAGTACAGTACTTTTTTTTTACTTAACATTTAAGAACAGTACAGTTATTTAACTTTTAAGTACATTTTCATTTAATATTTAAGAACTCTTAATATTTATTTTAGTACAATGTTTATTTCACTTTTATGTGCAATTAATTTTATTTGATTCATTATTTAAGTACAGTGTTTTATTTTCCTATATTTAAACACAGTGTTACTGTTCAAAGTACTGTGTGTAATGTTATAGTGGCCAACAATATTAAATATACTTGTTAAATAAAACCTCCGCCTTGTTTTTAATGAATACTTAGGCCTACTACGCTACTGTATTTTAATGTTGGTCATTATGGTGGTACTTGGAGAGCCAAGTATTTTCTGAGGTGGTACTTGGTGAAAAAAGTTTGAGAACCACTGGTCTATATTGATATCTGAATTTACCAGGCAAAAACAAGTTCGGCCAATTGATTTGCTACCTAGGTCAATTTACTTCAGTCCTGTGGACATTTACGGTCCGTGTAGACATAACGGGGGAAAATTACCCCCCCTGAAAAAAAATTCAGGAGCCGCCACTGAATACAATATATACAAACCTATACAATTTACCAATATATATGTATGTAAAATAAGAACTAGTCAGAGTCTTCGCTTTCTGAACCAGATCCCGTCTTCATTTTTGTCACCCTCGCGGACGTGCGATCTGTCACTGTTGTTGTTGGAGTCACGCTGGCTGCCGGTTTTGCCGAGATACGATAAAATCGTCCTTGTTTTCTTGGTGTTTTTGTCAGACTCTTGCCCCGAAGAAACAATCCTCTTCTTGGGAGCCATGTTTGTTGTGCCGCATTGAATTCTGGGAGATGCATGGCGGAAACTGCCAAATACTGCCGAGGTAGTTGTCGGGTCCTCCCAGCGGGTATTAAAAGTGACAATCTTATATCGGAAAATGCCAACTGCCCTGTTAGGTTTTATTATTATGTAGGTTTATAAATAATTGTAATTCTTGACCAAGAAGGCAGTAATTTATTTGTGACAAAATTAAGGATTAATTTCTGTTCAGTTAAAATGACCTTATGTCTCGGCTGGACATTGTTTGGGAACATTTTGTTTATTTTGATATGAAATGTGTATTTTTGATCAGAAATGTGTCTGAACGGCGCCACGGTCTGCAATGATGCCACACACACCCACAGCTGCATATCCAACGTGTATTTGGGATTAAAGTTAAATTTAAAGCCATGATTCATGTTAGTTTTATAGTTTATAGTTTTGTATTAGCCTTATTGCTGCACAAAGTGTTAAGACTGTATATGGGAGAGCTTTTTAAGATCCTTTATTATTTTGGACTATTGCATATACTATGGCAGTGATTTAGATTTAATTGTTAGATCTAAGATGCATTCAATGATTTAAGTTAGTTTTATAGTTTTAAGTTAGTTTTATAATTACAGAATATAATTTAGGATTGTTAAGACTTTATGATTCTAATGGTAAGACTTTATGAGTTTAATCCTGAATCCTGTTTGACCTTCCTGATGTAGCACTTCTTTGTTTATGTTTCGTATGACTGTCTTTGTTTAGGTTTGTTCTTATTTTTTGTTTACTTTCTTATAACATATCTGTGTTTAAAAATTCCATCACCATCTTAAGTACATATTGCCCTATGTTATATCTGACCTGAAGGGGTGTACGTGAGCAATGACCTTTAAAATCTGTCTGTACCTTGCTATCATGTCATATCATCAGAAATATGTCATTATGTTATGATTTACACACACACTGATGGAGATTATTTGACCTGCCCCAAGATCAAGCTGCTCACTGGCATGCAAGTCAAACACACACACATACATCTAAACATTCCATTAGAACAGTGATGTAATTAAGATGTGACACACACACACACACACAAATAGACACAGATATCAAAATGATGTCACTCACTCACAGCCCCCCATAGACACACACATACACACATTCATGCACACATACACATAGATATCAAACAGTGATGTCATTTACACACAGATAACACTCGTATATAATAACCCTCTGTATTCTTGTCCAATTGGGGGAACTTGCGAATAAAGATGTGAACTACATTGGGGTTCCTGTCTTTTTTTGCGACTAACCCCCCCCAGAGCTCTGGGTGGCACGAGGGCGGGGGTCCCGAGAAGTAAGTTGACCATTTCCGACTGGGTGAACCCTAACAATTTGGTGTCAGAAGTGGGATACTTCCAATCAGGTAAGGGGTCTCTTTTAATTGATTAGTTGGGGGGGACTTCCGCCTGGTTGGTAGAATCAGAAAAAAAAAACAGTTGTTTATTATTTTGGTTATGTTATTGATAATCCTCGTGTATAGGCACGGGACGATGTTTTTATTGGTAAACCTCGTGTATAGGCACGGGACGTTTTTATTTTGGGGATCCTCGTAGACTTTTGTTTGCGGGATGTTTTTTGGCGATCCTCGTGGAAGAGCCACGGGAAGATTGGTAAACCTCGTATAAAAGCACGGGAAGGCTATCCTCGTAATTTGTTTACGGGAAGGTGATCCTCGTGAAGTGAAGGAGCTGTCACGGGAAGAGCGCGCTTTTTATGTTAAACCCATAATAATTACCCTAATTAATCTCAGGACTGATTCCTTCGTGGGCGGCACGGTGGTGTAGTGGTTAGCGCTGTCGCCTCACAGCAAGAAGGTCCTGGGTTCGAGCCCCGGGGCCGGCGAGGGCCTTTCTGTGTGGAGTTTGCATGTTCTCCCCATGTCCGCGTGGGTTTCCTCCGGGTGCTCCGGTTTCCCCCACAGTCCAAAGACATGCAGGTTAGGTTAACTGGTGACTCTAAATTGACCGTAGGTGTGAATGTGAGTGTGAATGGTTGTCTGTGTCTATGTGTCAGCCCTGTGATGACCTGGCGACTTGTCCAGGGTGTACCCCGCCTTTCGCCCGTAGTCAGCTGGGATAGGCTCCAGCTTGCCTGCGACCCTGTAGAAGGACAAAGCGGCTAGAGATAATGTGATGTGTGTGATGTGATTCCTTCGTGCCACCATGGGGGGAAAATTGTATTGTATTAAGGTACCCGGACCCCGAGAAAAAACCCACGGGATTGGATGAATTGCTGTGGTTTAGCATTCTACACAAATTCTAGACAATTTGGCCGGCTCAGTTTTGATTTATCCTCGTTCAGGTATTTGCAATCTCTAGGAGCTGTGTAATGTATCTTTAATTGTTATAGCATTTATATAAGGCATTACTGGATATGCACAAAATAATGAAACAAATCAGTACTCTGGACATGAACAGTCAGAACTGTGTTCCTGGTGTGCATAAATGTCAAACCTTTGGTCAATCAAACCTGTAATAACCAACTTCCAAAATCCTTATTTCCCTTATAAAATCCTTATAAGATGCAAATTAAAATGATTTACCTAAAATTTGAATGATAATTAACAATGATATATCCCAGTTACTTTTTATTCAATATTAATAACAATAAACTGAATAAATACAAAGCTTCAATGTTTGACAAAAAAAACAACAACAACACAAAGTGTAAATGTTATGTGCTCTTTTATCATCGTGGGAATTGATTATAGCTCTAAATAAATATTGAAGGTTTTTTTGTTAAAAAGAATCCGTATAACTTTATTTGTACGCCCGTATACTATGTTTATTGAATCAAATCCGTATAAAATACGGACATTCTGTATATTCACTATGATCTCAACGAAAGCTTCACTGAATCGATTCTTTAGAACAAACTCGCATGCGTGTGAATCAATTTACTTGATTCTTGACTCAGAAACTACGGAAACCTTATTTGTATTCCTGTTTTCAAATTGTAAACAATAATCACACTTTCATGCTGCATGAAATTAAAGTATGAACTTTCCTCAAACCATTACGTGTGCATGAACTCAAACAAATGCAGTCCATGCGTCTGTATCGATTCGCTTGATCGAGTCATTTTTATGTTTCATCCCGAAAAAGATCCGAATCGTTTGTGAATCTCATCACTGTTACGGGAGGAGAGAAAAGATCCTCTTCCCTCAACACAGAATGGTTGCTTCTTAACTGGCCCGTAGCCAGGGGGGATCGGAGGGTTCGTTCGATCCCCCCCCCGGACACACACGCATCAAGATTTATTCATTTGTTCATCTCCGATGAATATACATTGATTCACATTTAAATTTACAATATCAAATCCAGACTAATCAAAAAAGAAAAGTAGACTAAGTGAGGACGAGTTAGAAAAACGGGTTCATTTCTTCTATGTTTATGTTTACACGTTTTGTTCAGACTGCTTTACACCCCAATCCAGTGGGTGGCGGTAATGCCCCCATTAGACCCCTTTCACTGACGTCACCCGAAACCGGAAGTAAACAAACCCTGTGCCATATTGGAAGACCAACAAACTCGTGATTAGGGGGAAATAACGGCAGCGCGCGGTATGTGAACCCACGAGGCACTTCGTTCATCAAAAACCTACGTGTTAGGGTTCTAACAAAACTGATGGGAAAGGTGAAAAGAAGTCTTTCTACAGAATACCAGCTGTGATTGAGACACAAGGGGAGCAAACTAAGGAGCTTTCTGCCAGGAGGCAGAGAGAGTATTTAGCTGCTTTATGCAGAGCGGATCTGAATACTTCAAGTCTATTTTGTTACTGGTAAGTCACTAGGCTAGAGTGTTGTAGAACATTTTTTTAAATGTTTACTGAATAAAAACATCCTTAATTTTATCAAATATACTCTACTCTATATTTCATTTCTTTCTTTTGTTTTAATTTTCCTCCCTCCATCCCTCTTTGGATTTTAAATATAGTTTTTCCCCATGTCCAAATAATTCAAATACATATAAATAAAAACAGATAAGTAGTAAATTAAAAATAAATTATGAAATAAAAAAATCCATTCTCCCTTGCCCCGAGTCTTATCATATGGGTCAAACCCATCAATCACAGCCAGTTTCTCCACATACAGTGCCCTTTCTGCAACTGGTAATGTACTCACATAACCAGAATTATCAGCCATCGTATCACTTTACTCTCGCTCGTACTTTGTTTTATATTGTGAGTGCATGTACTTGGTCTTCCAATATGGCGCCTAACAAAATCTCGCGGTACGGTGACATCACGCGGTAGCCCTGGATAGAAGAGAAAATGGGGAAAAAAGAAGATAAAGACAGAAAACACAAGAAATCTGCTGCTACTTTGTCTCAAAATATTGGCGCCATGTTCCAAAAAAGGGCCAAAATGGGTAAGGCGCTGAGTGCAGGACTTTGTTTTTCTTTTGTTTACAACAGTAGTGGTAGATCGATCTGTCAGAGTGATCAGTGGGGGTAGCATCAGCCCGTCCGTCAGTCTATGTGTGTCAGTGACACGCACACACAGAGATGAGTTAGGTGGCTCGATGGCTAGGTACTAGTAGCGTCGGACCTGGGGCTGCTTTTATTTTTTTTCAGCTTGGGAAATCGGAGCTGTGGTGTGGTGTGAAGACAGTAAAATGCGAGACTTTAAGAGCACATGTTTTTCAGTCGTCATGGTAACATGGCATCATGGTAACATGACGCCCTGTCATGGTAACATGACGCCCTGTCAGTGGTTTGGCATTTGGATGCATATGGATGAGTATTCTGCAGCCCTTATAATTAAGTTGTATAAAATTTGTACCAAGGTCAATAATACAATATTCTCAACACCACACACCCCTTCCAAGTGGGAGACAAGTGCTGGTGTGACTTTTTGAACGATTTGGACAATTGGGAGAACAATATAGTGGGCCTGCAGACATAGTCGCCATTACTTTTACTGCTGTTTTAACTGATCTTTTTCCACAGTGGATCCATGCCAAACGATTGAAGAAGGCTCCATAACAAAGTTGTGTTACAATGACAAGTTTGCTACTAACGTTTTCTCTGTGTCCCTTTCCAGTCTCTGTTCTCTCTCTCGGTCTCTCTATTTCTGAGCTCTACACAGATTCGACTGAGAATCCTCAAGACGTTGTGAACAAAGAGGGGAAGAGATCGTGCGCCCCGTTTGGAACCAATCATCCTCACTACAACCATGACAGTCCTCATCACGGGTTTCGTGACTTCATTGTTGCTCTGGGCAGGGCTACCCGCCCGAGCCTTCGTGACTGCTTCATCTTTGCTCGGGGCAGGGCTACCCGCCCGAGCCTTCTGGACCACTTCATTGCTCGGAGCAGGGTTACCCGCTCGAGCTGGACAACATCTTCTGGCAATTTGCTAACTGGACTGCACGAGCGCACACCACACGAATGTGTTATGTCTTTCATCTGATGCCGTTTTCTACTATTATTACACTTCTCTATGCTCTGAAACTCTGTATTCTTACAGGACTCTTTTTCACTATAGGTCGATATGCCTTCTAATTTCATTTTCCCTCACTGTTTTAGAACAAATTACTCTGAAGGAAGTAGCATGTATTTGGGACGAATTAAGAGGTTTTGAGTTTCTCTAAGCTCCGGTGAGGTGGGACGAGGGCTGATTGGGCATGCACCAATATACGTCACCAATATACGTCAAGAAGGGCAAAGATTAACTCAAGATTAATTCTCGATGTAATCACATATATGATCATGAGGTGATAATGATCATATATGATCCTAGGATTTGATAATAGTGATACTATTATCAAAGGGGGGGATTGTTAGGTTTTATTATTATGTAGGTTTATAAATAATTGTAATTCTTGACCAAGAAGGCAGTAATTTATTTGTGACAAAATTAAGGATTAATGTCTGTTCAGTTAAAATAACCTTAGGTCTCGGCTGGACATTGTTTGGGAACATTTTGTTTATTTTGATATGAAATGTGTATTTTTGATCAGAGATGTGTCTGAACGGCGCCAAGGTCTGCAATGACGCCACACACACCCACAGCTGCATATCCAACGTGTATTTGGGATTAAAGTTAAATTTAAAGTCATAATTCATGTTAGTTTTATAGTTTTGTATTAGCCTTATTGCTGCACAAAGTGTTAAGACTGTATATGGGAGAGCTTTTTAAGATCCTTTATTATTTTGGACTATTGCATATACTATGGCAGTGATTTAGATTTAATTGTTAGATCTAAGATGCATTCAGTGATTTAAGTTAGTTTTATAGTTTTAAGTTAGTTTTATAATTACAGAATATAATTTAGGATTGTTAAGACTTTATGATTCTAATGGTAAGACTTTGAGTTTAATCCTGAATCCTGTTTGACCTTCCTGATGTAGCACTTCTTTGTTTATGTTTCGTATGACTGTCTTTGTTTAGGTTTGTTCTTATTTTTTTGTTTACTTTCTTATAACATATCTGTGTTTAAAAATTCCATCACCATCTTAAGTACATATTGCCCTATGTTATATCTGACCTGAAGGGGTGTACATAAGCGATGACCTTTAAAATCTGTCTGTACCTTGCTATCATGTCATATCATCAGAAATATGTCATTATGTTATGATTTACACACACACACTGATGGAGATTATTTGACCTGCCCCAAGATCAAGCTGCTCACTGGCACGCAAGTCAAACACACACACACATACATCTAAACATTCCATTAGAACAGTGATGTAATTAAGATGTGACACACACACACACACAAATAGACACAGATATCAAAATGATGTCACTCACTCACAGCCCCCCATAGACACACACATTCATGCACACATACACATAGATATCAAACAGTGATGTCATTTACACACAGATAACACTCGTATATAATAACCCTCTGTATTCTTGTCCAATTGGGGGAACTTGCGAATAAAGATGTGAACTACATTGGGGTTCCTGTCTTTTTTTGCGACTAACCCCCCCCAGAGCTCTGGGTGGCACGAGGGCGGGGGTCCCGAGAAGTAAGTTGACCGTTTCCGACTGGGTGAACCCTAACATGCCCTTATTTGGTTGTTGTCGCCATTATGTAATATTGCTCAACTTTGACCTGGAAAACGCCATCAGGTTCGCGCAGCGCAGGTTTCAGTTTATTTACAGCGCCGCTAGTTTGCTAAATTGAGAACCACTGTATCCTGAGCCTGATTTTTTTCATTCTGCAAAATTGCAGGTTGTTTAATTTTTCTTCTGCAATCTTGGAAATCATTCTGCAAAATGCAGACTGCAGACGGGTATTTCGAACACTGCTGATAAACGGATTGCTGTGTGATCAGTCAGAGGAGTACTACAAATATCAACTGAAATGTTATAATTTAACAGACACTTAGAAAGTAACCAGTAGTCAATTCTAGACTGCCTTGAGTAGTCCTTATTGGACCAGGTATACAGCCTAACATTTGGAAATAATTCCCTCGAAATATCAGTTACATTGAATTTGTTCATAAAACATTTTAAGGTGGGGTTGAGAGATACTGATTTCCTAGGAGGCCATCTACCTAAGATATTGTTTAATGCTATGTTAAAATCCCCACCTAAGATTAAAGAGGCATTAGGATAGGCATTAGGTTAACCAGTAAGAAATTTTCTCTTCTAAGGTATCAAAGAGGGTAGTATTCTCCATAAGAGTGGTATCCATAGATATTAATTATAATAATGTTAATATTATTTATGGCTATTATCATAATAATAAAGTGACCTGAGGAATCGATATTGGTCTCAATAATATTCCCATTAAAGTTATATTTAAAAATTCCTATTCCAGCTGAATGCTCATATCCGTGAGCTAACCATATACCATTTCCCCACTGTGACCTCCAAAAGTTTAAATCATTGGGTGTTGAGTGACTGTGGCAGCGGGGGCGTGGCCGAGCGGTGGTCTGTGAATGGAGGGCGGAGTCAGGGAAGGTGAGTGGTCGTGTCACTACACCTGTTGTCAATTAACGTGTGTTTGTGTCTCCTTCAGTGACCGCGCCCGATAAAAGGAGAGCGAGAAGGGGAGGTCGGCGCGGAAGGCTCGTTGGCAGCCTGTATGTGTGCATGCGTGTGAGTGTTTTTTGGAGCCCTATGCTGAAAAGCTATCAAATAAAAAGCCCTCTTCAACGGAAACAGCCACCTGCCGTGCTTCTGTGCTCCACCCACACCTGAATCTCACGACAGTGGTGCAGAAGAGAACAGCCCCATGGAGTCCTCGCCGTTCAAGGACCTCATCCATGCCCTCGCCACAGCCCAGCAGAACCAGCACCAAGCGCTGGTCGCCCTCCAGAAGGAGCAGGAACAATGGTTTGAAGCCCTTGGTGCTGGCCCAACAGGAAGACCGCCAGGCGTTCTGGCACCTGCTCACGTCGGTGAGGCCCACAACCTCCACTGGAGCAGACCCTCCCCACCTCACCCTAACGAAGATGGGTCCGCATGATGACCCAGAAGCCTTCCTCGTGTTCTTCGAGCAGGCAGCAGAGGCGTGGGGTTGGCCGGTGGACCAGCGCATGGCACGCCTCCTCCCCTTGCTGACGGGCGAGGTGCAGCTGGCCGTGCAGCAGCTCCCCGCTGACAGCCGGCTCGTGTATGCCGACCTACAGAGAGCCATCCTCCAGCATATCGGGCGCTCCCCAGAGCAACAGCGGCAGCACTTCCACTCACTGCGCTTGGAGGAGGTTGGCCGGCTGTTCGCATACGGGCAGCAACTCTGGGACGCCTGCCGGCAGTGGCTGAGGGCAGACGACCGCGATGCCGAGGGAGTGAGCGACCTGGTGACATTGGAACAATTCGTCATGTGACTTCCGGAAGGAACAGCGGAGTGGGTCCAGTATCATCACCCAGCATCGCTGGACCAAGTGATTGAGCTGGCAGAGGACCACATGGCGGCAGTTCCGATGGCAGGAAGGTGTGCCTCCTCTTCTCCTCTCTCTTCTCTCTCCCACCCTCTCCCTCTGCTTCCCGTCCTCGCCCCATTCCCCCACCGCAGAGGCGGGGGCCGGCTCCCCCCCAGCCTGCCTGGTGCACCCGCGGTGTCCTCCCGTTTCCCCCTTCCTTGTCTGTGTCTCCTCCCCCTCAGGTGAGTGATGTCCATAACACTGGTGCAGAGGGAAAGCCTGGGCCAGTGTGCTGGCGCTGCGGGGAGCCAGGACATCTCCAACATCAGTGCTCCATGATGGAGGTGGGCGCGGTGGTCCGGGTCCCCAACGCACCAGAAACTGCCCTCGATCGGGCCGGAGTGTATCGAATACCGGTAAGTGTCCAAGGTGATACATATCAGGCTTTGGTGGATTCCGGCTGTAACCAGACCTCAATCCACCAAAGCCTGGTGCAAGGTGAGGCATTGGGGAGAGCACGAATGGTGAAGGTGTTGTGTGTGCACGGGGATGTTCACAACTACCCTTTGGTGTCCGTCCACATTCTATTTCAAGGGGAAAAACATAGTGTAAAGGTGGCAGTTAACCCTCGTCTCACCCAGTCGCTAATTTTGGGGACTGATTGGCCGGGGTTTAAGGAATTATTGACGTACATAGTGAAGAGTGGGTCCTGCTGTAATTCAGCTAGGGGAAGCCCCGGAGTAGCATTGGCGGGAGAAGCTGTCACAGAGCCGTCTATGTCAACACAGCTTCAGGGTGATTCGCGGAGTGAGGAGCGCCCCGCCCCTCCTCCCCCTCTTGGGGATTCCCTTGGGGATTTCCCGTTAGAGCAGTTGCGAGACGGGACTCTGCGGCATGCATTTGACCAAGTGAGAGTAATCGATGGTCAAATTCTCCAGCCAAATGCGATGCCGGCCTTCCCCTACTTTGCTATTATTAAGGATAGGCTATACCGAGTGATGCAGGACACTCAAACACAGCTGTTAGTTCCAAAGAGCCGCCAGGAATTCATATTCCAGGCGGCTCACTTTAATCCCATGGCCGGACACTTGGGGCAGGATAAGACACTAGCTCGAATAATGGCCCGGTTCTATTGGCCAGGGATTCGCAGGGATGTCCGATGGTGGTTTGCAGCGTGCCGCAAAGGCCAATTAGTAAATCCTGTGGCCACTCCAAAAGTGCCTTTGCGCCCTCTCCCTTTAATCGAGACTCCGTTCGAAAGAATTGGGATGGATCTTGTCGGGCCATTAGATTGGTCAGCATGGGGATATTGTGTTATTTTAGTTCTGGTGGACTATGCAACGCAATATCTGGAAACAGTGTCTGTAGGAGCCATTTCATTAGTTTATTTACTTACTATGTTTTAATGCCTGCATTTTTGTATTTGGTGAGTCTGTGCCCCCTACAGGTTAAAGGTGGCTATAAATTGGGAGGCTACCTGGAGAAGGTGTGGCTGACTGGGAGCACAGAGCTTTTGACTGTACCTGTTTGCTTGCTGTGACTCACTACTTTGAACATTGTGCCTTTAATTTACCCAGCCTGTCTTTATGTTCAAAAGGGCTAAAGGAGCCTTGTTTGATTTGTATTTTTGAAAGAAACAGAAACAAGAAAGTAAACGCAAAACATTCTTTTTCAACTTCAAATGTTGTTTTGAATTTGGAATTTTGGGTCATACGCACAAACACGAGTCAAAAGGATCATCAGTCACCACCAATAGGGACAAAACAAATGGACATTTTTAAATAGGAAAATTCGTCATTTCATTAGTCAAAAGCTCTCCTTTGGATATTGGAACTTGTGGATTACGCAGAGTATTGGACTCTGGAACGCCGAGAAGAACAAAGGATTGGAACTCCAACGACATGCGCACCTGAAAATGCCGGTAGGCCGCATCTAATTGAGTTGTTTGAACTGGAATGCATTCATGGAAAAGGCAAGGATTGAATGAATTAGTTGGAGGAAAACCTTTTGATTTTCTGGCCTATTTTTTGAGACAAATTGAATGGACTTTTAAGTTTGAAGAAACGAAGTTAGAAAACGCGAAGTTATTACGCGTATATTTATTTCATGACACATCTGTTTTTGCAATGATTTTTTGAACGGAAAAACAACATTTTTTGAAAATATAAAGACAAGAATTGCATAAAGACATTTAAGTTGTAAGAACATGGCTGATTCAGACGCTGATGCAGCTTCGCAAACTGATGTGGATGAACTTGCAGAGATAGAGAATGCTTCTCAAACAGAGGGTACTTTATGCAACAGAAGAAAAAATTGGGGCAGCTTACACGTCGGATGAATGTTGTTATAAAGAAATTAATAAAGGATGGATCAAGCGTTGAAGTTAAAATTATTATGCAGAAGTACAGAGAGTTGCTGGAAGAATTTGAGATTATTCAAGGCGAATATCAATATGCGCTTAATGAAGACGAGCATGAAACAGATCACGAGATGTGGTACGCACCAAAAAGAGAGAACCATCATGCATTCGTAAATTATGTGGATAAGTGGCTCGGTAAACATGAAGTGGACGACATAGACCCGAGGGACAGAGCGTCTAAATCCCCTGCAGGATCAAAGGTTTCATGCACCTCTTCAGCTTTGAGGCGCGCTGCAGCGGAGAAAGCTGCGCTTGAGGTTAAATTGGCTGCGCTTAAAGAAAAACATTACATTGAACGAGAAGAAGAAGAATTAAAGTAAAGGCAAGAAAATTTGAGGAAACAAAAGGAAATGTTAAGTTTGTCGTGTGAATTGGATGCAGCTAATGCAAAAGTTGCTGTATTATCTGGCACTAAAAGTGAAGCTGCAGCAGACGCAATGAATGAGTATACAGGAAATTAATTGAAATTACAGGAAACTAAGGAAACCATTGAAAAGGAACTTGGTGTGTTGCAACCTGCAAAAGAAACAACAAATGGTGGTGCTAAACCAAAAGCTCACGCTACTTACCTTCCTTTTCTTTCCCCTAATGCAATAGAACAACAACCTTTACCTCCATCTTTGCAGCCTGATGCACAAAGGGGACAACCCAGCCATTTGCCCCTAGCCCCAGCAAGGCAAACTCCTTCACAGCTACAAACTGTAAGTAATCAGCCCCATCCACGTGCACAGCCCCGTGCACTATCACGCCCTGCACAGCTCTCCCAACCAAGGCAGCACCTTCAACCTGCCGCCCCAGCAGATGGTGCGCCATTAGGGCCTCCTCAAAGTGATGTTCAGCTGTATAATATTTTGCAAAGACAAAATGACATCACCACTTCGCTGATAAAACAATAGGACCAGTCAAATCTACCACAAAAGGAGATAAAGGTATTCAATGATGATCCAGTTGAGTACATGTCATTCATCAGTTCATTTGAACATGTGATAGAAAGTAAAATTGAACATGCCAAGGATAAACTGTACTATCTTGAACAGTACAGTACACTTCAGGTCAGTCCAAGGAGCTGGTTAGAACATGCCTATTTTTAGATCCAGACATAGGGTTTGCAAAGGCAAAAGAACTGCTCCAGGAAAATTTTGGAAATGAATATCAAATCTCATGTGCATACATTACTAAAGCATTGTCGTGGAACCCCATCAAGGTGGAAGAGTCCCAAAACCTGAAATCATATGCGCTCTATCTCAGAGGATGTTTGAATGGCATGAATGACCATAGCTTACATGGATGAATGTAATCCTGTCCTCTAATCTCAAGATGCTGGTCAGCAAATTACCCTACAGATTAAGAGAAAGATGGAGAGTCGAAGCATGCACTCTTCAAGAATCAACCAGGTGGAGAGCCACATTCAAGAATTTAGTTGAATTTATTGAAAAACAAGTGAAAATCATTACAGACCCTGTATTTGGTGACATACAGACCTCTCCTCTCAGCAGCAGTCCCAGTAGGAGTACAAGGCCTACAGATGCAAGATCTGTGTCAAAAGCAAAGTTCACCAATGTTTCAACCATTGATGTTAAGTCTTCCTCTACAAAACAACAAAACAGCCCCTCAGCAATCCACACTAAGCCTTTCTGTATATTTTGCTCAGGTGACCATCTACTAGGCACCTGCTCTTGATTCAAAAGGAAAATGCATACTGAGAATCTCATTTTTAAAGGACAGAGGAATTTGTTTTGCTTGCTTTGTTATAGGCCACATGAGCAAAGACTGTACCCAATGCCAGTCATGCACGGTTTGTGGGAAGCTGCACCATACAGCACTGCACATAGGAAAAACTGAACCAAACAAAGGAACTGGAAAACAGGACGCAGTGGAGGTGCCAAGTATGCAGAACACCAAGCCAGCTCCCCTCTCCGCATGTGGTCGTATTGGGGCCGGCGACGAGCGGTGTGTCATGTCCATCGTACCTGTAAAGGTAAAATCAAACAAAAGCAACACCATAGTCAAAACGTATGCATTCCTTGACCCTGGCAGCACTGCCACCTTTTGTACAAATGCATTAATACAACAACTTAACATGCAAGGAAAGAAAATTAACATTCTGTTACGCACACTGGGACAGGAAAGGAGTATGTCAACAAATGTGATTACTGGACTGGAGGTGAGTGGACTTGATGACAATACATTCATAACTCTACCAGAAACTTATACACAACATAGAATTCCTGTGACAAAAGTAAACATTCCAAACCAAAATGATGTGTCAAAATGGCCTTACCTTAAGGAAGTGAAGATATCCACCACCAATGCAGACATAGGGCTGCTCATAGGCACAAACGTCTCCAAGGCGATGGAGCCCTGGAAAATTATAAATAGCCAGGAAGACGGCCCATATGCCGTCAAAACATTGTTAGGTTGGATTGTGAACGGTCCACTCAGAGAGCAAACTCAAAACACTCCATTTCACACAGTCAACAGAATTTCAGTACACAACCTGCATGAAATGTTAATTGCACAATACAACACTGATTTCAGTGAAAATGCCTGTGATGAGGTGAAAAAACTTTAATTGAGGATAAACGCTTTCTGAAAATTGCTAATGACTCTGCCAAAATTGTGGACGGACATTACAGTCTGAAGTTACCCTTTAAAAGTGACGAATCTCTATTACCCAATAACCACTGTGTTGCAGGTCAACGACTGGAGAACCTGAAAAGGAAATTCAATAAAAACAAAGCATTCAAAGAGGAATATGTGACATTCATGTCCAATATGATTAACAAAGGATATGCAGAAATGGTGCCAGAAGGACAGCAAACAAAAACAGAAGGAACAGTGTGGTATTTGCCTCACCATGGGGTCTATCACCCAAGAAAAGGAAACTTGAGAGTTGTTTTTGATTGTGGTGCATCTTTCTGTGGCAAAGCATTGAATGCAGAATTGCTTAAAGGGCCTGACTTAACTAACAATCTTGTGAGTGTGCTCAACAGATTTCGACAGGAACCAGTTGGACTGATGGCAGATATCACCGCCATGTTCCACCAGATGAAAGTTGCAGAGAGTGATGTTGATTTCCTCAGGTTCCTGTGGTGGCCAGAGAGGGACGTGACACAACCGCCTGTGGAGTACAGAATGACTATCCATCTCTTTGGGGCAACATCATCCCCCAGCTGTGCAAGTTATGCACTTAGAAAAACAGCCACAGACAACAAAGAGCACTTCAGACCCGAGGTAATAGACACAATTCTGAACAATTTTTATGTCGATGACCTGTTAAAATCAGAGTCGACAGCAGATGGCGCAACTCAGCTCATCAAAGAAGTCACAGCACTCTGTCAGAGAGGAGGTTTCCACCTGTCCAAATGGGCCACAAAGTACAGAGAGGTACTGGCTTCTATTCCTGTAGGGGACAGAGTCAAGGAAATGAAGGAGCTCAATCTTGACAAAGATAAACTCCCAACTGAAAGGGCCCTTGGCCTACAATGATGCATAGACAGTGACCACTTTACCTTCAATGTACAGCCAAAATCACAGCCGCTTACTAGAAGGGGGATGTTATCAATGGTCTGTTCAATCTATGACCCCCTTGGCTTCCTAACACCCTTTACATTAACAGGAAAGTTGTTGTTGCAGGAGCTGTGTAAGATGAACCTGGGCTGGGACGAAGAGGTACCACCGCACATCCGAGGGCAGTGGTCAAAGTGGTCGGCTGGATTCACCCTGATGTCCAACTTCAAAGTGCAACGGTGCTTTAAGACGGCTGGATTCGGGTCAGTGACACACGCACAGCTACACCCTTTCACGGATGCAAGCGACCAAGGCTACGGAACGACATCCTACCTGAGGCTTCAGAATGGTCAGAAGAACATCCACGTCACTCTGGTGATGGGAAAAGGACACGTGGCACCACTTAAGAGGATGACAATTCCAAGGATGGAACTTGCTGCTGCTGTACTGGCTACAAAGGTGGATAAGATGCTCACATCTAGCTTACAGCTACATCTGGATAGTTCTGTATTCTGGACTGACAGCCAGTCTGTGATCAAGTACATATGCAATGAACACTCCAGATTTAAAACCTTCGTCGCCAACAGAGTTGCAGCAATTAGAGATGCAAGTGCACTATTTCAATGGAATTACATCGACTCCAAATCTAACCCTGCTGATGATGTGACAAGGGGCCAAAGTGCAGAAAAGTTCCTGAGCAACAAAAGATGGCTTCAGGGACCAGACTTTCTGTGGGAGGAGGAGCAGAAATGGCCAGTTGACACCAAGCCAACTTCACCACTTGCATCAGATGACCCTGAAGTAAAAAGAACACACATAGTGAGTACGACATTACACCACACAGGAGAAAACGCAACACATACACTCATCACACATTTCTCTGACTGGACAAAACTGAGAGTTGCTGTTTCTTGGTTCCTAAAACTAAAAGAAACTTTGAGAAAATTGGCTCAAATAAGAAAACAAGGCAAAATGATAACAAGGAACATGATGAACAAACCAGACTACAAACTTGGTGGCCAACAAGTGAATGTGCAAGATCTAAAGGCAGCTGAAATTGCCATTGCTCGCTTTGTCCAATCACAACATTACCCAGATGAACTCAAAAGCCTTGCCACAAAAGGTCCTGAAGTGAAAAGAGAGAGCACGCTGTACAGACTTGATCCAACTCTAATGGGTGGCATAATCAGAGTAGGTGGCCAGCTGAAAAGGATGGCAATAGGAGAAGACAGAAAGTTTCCCATCATAATCCCTACGAATTCACATGTTTCCACACTGATCTTAGAGCATGTGCACAGGATAACAGGGCATGGTGGAAGAAGCCATATGTTGTCTGAACTTCGCAGGAAATATTGGATCAGTAATGCAAACTCAACAGCCAGAAAAATTCTATCCAAGTGTGTTGTTTGCAGACGATACAGGGCATGAGCTGGAGAACAGAAGATGTCCGACTTACCTCAAGAGAGACTCCAACCCGATCTGCCGCCATTCACCAACACTGGCGTGGACTATTTTGGTCCCTTTGAGGTAAAGAGAGGAAGATCACTGGTGAAAAGGTATGGCATACTATTCACCTGCATGACGAGCAGAGCCATTCACATTGAGGTAGCCAACTCATTAGACACTAGTTCATGCATCAACGCTTTAAGACGCTTTATTTGTAGGAGAGGCCAAGTAAAGTACCTTCGTTCAGATAATGGAACCAATTTTGTTGGTGCAAAGGCAGAACTACAAAAGGCCTTCTCAACAATTGACACGGACAAGGTGCATAGCACACTAAGAACAATGGGCATAGAATGGACATTCAATCCACCAGGCGCATCCCATCATGGAGGTATATGGGAAAGGCTCATAAGATCCATAAGACAAGTGCTCTGCTCTGTTCTGAAACAACAAACGTTAGATGATGAGGGGTTACAAACTGTATTGTGTGAAGTTGAAGCGATCCTAAATAGCCATCCTCTCACTACAGTCACCCACCACCCACAGGATTTAACCCCATTAACACCCAATGACCTTCTGCTCCTTAAAGCCAGGCCCGTTCTCCCTCCTGGGACATTCGAGAAGAGCGACCAATACACCAGACGCCGCTGGAGACAAGCACAATACCTGGCAAACATCTTTTGGAGATGCTGGATGTTAGAGTATCTACCCTTACTGCAAGAACGCCAAAAATGGAACGTGAAGAAAAGGAACTTTCAGTGCGGTGATGTAGTATTAGTGGTGGATCCAACAGCTCCAAGAAGTTCCTGGATTCTAGGAAGAATAACAGAAGTCTACCCTGACAAAAGAGGAATGGTGAGAACAGCAAAAATTAAGACTCAAACCAACATAATACAAAGGCCAATCACCAAACTATGTCTAATGTTGGAGGGTGAAGAAACATAGAAAATGGACCAGAAAACAAAGGTTGTGTAAATTGAATTTTTTTTTGTTTGTTTGTTAAATCATATTTATGAGAAATTGTATTGCATGATGAACTATTGGGCTCCTAATTTGTGTATAATTTGTAATTGTTTAAGTCCGTGCTAAACAATTAGGGGCCGGTTATGTAGGAGCCATTCCCTTAGTTTATTTACTTACTATGTTTTAATGCCTGCATTTTTGTATTTGGTGAGTCTGTGCCCCCTACAGGTCAAAGGTGGCTATAAATTGGGAGGCTACCTGGAGAAGGTGTGGCTGACTGGGAGCACAGAGCTTTTGACCGTACCTGTTTGCTTGCTGTGACTCACTACTTTGAACATTGTGCCTTTAATTTACCCAGCCTGTCTTTATGTTCAAAAGGGCTAAAGGAGCCTTGTTTGATTTGTATTTTTGAAAGAAACAGAAACAAGAAAGTAAACGCAAAACTTTCTTTTTTTTTTTGCATTGAAATTTTTATTACTTTTTCCCACAATAATAAAATAACAAAAACACAGACAAACAATCTCACCAAACAAGAAACAGAAGGGGGGGTTGCTGCAGTGTTATAGGTTTAAGTCATTAGAGTTCTCATAAAGTCCAAGGGTCCTTGTGTGCTACTAGGCCTCTCTGTTGGATTGAGAGATAAGGCAGCCTGTTCCATAGCAAGGATGTCCATAAAATCATTTCTCCACTGATCCATACTAAAACAGTTGTTCTTACGCTCTTTCCAGTTCATGAGAATAGTCCTCTTTGCCACCAGGAATGCGAGTGAGAAAGCATGTTGCATATTCCTTGCATGTATACCATCTATCCCACTTCCAAATAAGCACACAATTGGGCAAGGGGTAATGCATGTGTTAAATACAGAATTCAAGATGTTAACAATATCCTGCCAAAACTGTTTAACAGCAGGGCAATTCCATAACATATGTGTTAGTGTCCCAACCGAGCCACAACCATGCCAGCACTTATTAGACACTGAAGGGTCGATTTTATTCAACGTTTCAGGGGTCATGTGAGCTGTATGGACTATTTTTAATTGAATTAACTTGTATCTAACACATTTTGAGATAGTTGTGCTCTTTCTAAGTGCTGCATTCCATTGTGACTCGGATATGGACATTCCCATGTCACGCTCCCATTGACCTCTTATTTGTAAATTTGCACATGGATTCACTGAAGACAGTAGCTTGTACATAATAGACACAGTGCCCTTTCCTCTTATGGCTGTAATTAGTTTATTCTCCAGGTCTGTATGTGTTCCCAGTTGCACACCCTTTGACATCAGTGTTTTAACTATGGAATGTAATCTACTATAGGTTAGAAAATTTAAATCTGTCAATCCAAACTGTGTTTTCAAGTCATTAAAACCAACCATTTTCCCATTATATATTATTTGTCCCACCTGATTTAAACCATGTATTTGCCACTGTCTATCTTTAAGCGTTTCACCACCAGCTTCGAAAAAAAAGTTTCGCCACAATGGGCAAGAAGGCAGTGAGTAGCCATTAAATGACAGACGCTTTTGTAATGCTGTCACTATTTCACATGAAAACTTAATTATTGGATTATTCATTCGGAACTTTGTTGGATTATACCATAATCGTGTTAATGTCAACTCTTTATTATAATTTGATATCTTTTCTTCCAACCAATCCCAGCTTCCAATCTTTCTCTCAGTGCTATATGCCCATTGCAATGGATATCGTGAATTGAATGCCATATAGTACTGATAGATGTCTGGTAGAGCTATTCCACCCCTAAACCGTGGTTCACTGAGTTTTTTCTGGCTAATTCTGGGTTTTTTGTAATTCCATAGGAATCCATACAGTATTTTATTGACCTCCTTAAACCAACTAGAGGGGAATTTAAGTGGGATAGAGGAGATTATAAAAGTCAGTCTTGGTAAAAGATTCATTTTAATAATTTCAGCTCTGCCCCAGAGTGATTAAGGCAACACGGTCCATCTCTTAGTGTCGTCCTTCATAGTCTTAAGTAGTTCTGACACATTTAATTCAACCACTTTCTCAATAGGGGCCTGTATCCTGATTCCCAGGTATTTCATTCCTTCCAGCTTCCAACTAAAGGGGGCAGTGCCCAGGTGCGATTGAAAAGTATAGTTGTTAAGGGGGATGGCTTCACTTTTAGTATAATTAACTTTATAACCCGACAGTATGCCAAACTTATCTATAATATTTAATATTTGTGGAATTGATTGGCGTGGTTTAGTTAGTGTTAATAAGATATCATCAGCAAAAAGATTGGCTTTAAACTCATGGTCCCCAACGGTAATGCCGCATATGTCCTTTCTAGTTCGTATTACGCACGCTAGTGGTTCCAGTGCTAAAATAAAAATAAGAGGGCTCACAGTGCAGCCTTGTCGAGTTGAGCGATGAAGCTCAAAAGATTTAGACTTAATGCCATTCGTTTTAACCGTGGCGGTTGGCTTAAAGTATAGTGCTCTTATCCAGTTCATCATCATTGGGCCAAATCCATATTTGGGCAAGACATAAAATAAATATTTCCATTCTAAGTAGTCGTACGTCTTCATCGCGTCTAGTGACACTGCAACAGCTGGGTGAGGAGTCGTCTCCGCAGAGTACATAACCTGGAACAGTCTGCGCATATTGTTTGCTGCTTGGCGACCTTTTATAAACCCCGTTTGGTCCACATGGATAAGAGAGGGGATGACCTTTTCAATTCTCAATGCAAGCACTTTATCAAATATTTTATAATCTGTATTTAAAATGCTCAAGGGTCTGTAATTGCCCATTTGAAGATGGTCTTTGCCCGGTTTAGGGATTAGAGATATAGATGCCTGGCGGATTGAACATGGCATAGACTGATTTGAGACAATATCCGTAAACAGTAATTTCAAAAACTGAGTTAAGACACCTTGGAAACACTTAAAAAATTCACTACTATAGCCATCATCACCACTACTTTTCCCAGTAGCTAATAATTTTATAGCGTGCTGGATTTCATTATCAGAGATTGGGGTATCTAACAAATCTTTTTCGCACGCTGAAATAGATGGAAGCTCAATGTCTTTAAAAAAGGTCTCCATTTCCTCGTCCCTCCCACGGCATTCAGATTGATATAATGCACTATAGTAGTCAGTAAACGCTTCATTAATCTTAAGTTGATCACTAACCAGTGTGCCATTTACATCATGTATACTCGAAATTGCCTGCCGATTTTCTTGTTGTTTTAGTCTGAGTGCCAGCATTTTACCTGACTTTTCACCAAATTCATAATTTTTACGGCGCAACTGGAATAATGCAAATGCGTTTTCTTCGTGTAAAATGGCCTTCAGTTCTGTCCTAATGGTGTCAACAGCTTTTCTAATTTGTATATTAGTGGGGTCCTTCATATGTTGAGATTCCAGCTCTTTGAGCTTGTTAAACAAGCCTTGTTTCCTGGCCATTTTCTCTTTTTTCTTGGCCGAAGCGTAACCTATGATCCAGCCCCTGCAAGTTGCTTTGTATGCCTCCCAGACCGTCTGAATAGAGATGTCCGGTGTCAGATTAATGTTGAAAAATTCACGCGTTCTATCCTCTATCATAGACACAAAGTCTTGTTCTTTGAGGAGAGAGTTGTTAAATCTCCACTGTTTCGTTTTATTATGCGTTACATTTGGCACAAAGCACACAGACAGGGGTGCATGATCAGATATAATAATAGGGTGGATCTCGCATTCAATTACATTACCAACCAAACACTGTGAGAATAGGATATAATCGATCCTTGAATAGGAAAGATGTGCAGATGAATAAAAGGTATATTGACGTGTGTCGGGGTTAACTGTGCGCCAGACATCTGCTAGTGCAAATGATTCTTGCAGTTCTTTCAAGGCACTAGAGAGGGTTCTGTCAACAGGAAGTGGGTGTCCTGATCTATCCACAACAGCATTGCTAACTAAGTTAAAGTCACCACCCATTAAAATAGGATATTCAGCAAATTCAGCAAGTAACAGATTTAATTTAGACAAGAATGTGTTTTGCCCGGTGTTTGGAGCATAGATGTTTACCAAAACACATTTCACATTTTGCAATATACCAAAAAGTATTACATATCTACCATCTTTATCACATATCTGTTTAATCAGTTGAAATTGTATTCTCTTAGAGATCAAGGTAGACACACCTCTAGACGCACCGTTACCAGGTGCTGAATACATCTGGCCTACCCATCCTTGTCTCAATTTAGCAGACCCAGCCACGGCTGTGTGTGTCTCCTGGATCATCGCTACATCACAAGACAGGAATTTCAAATGGGACACAATACCACATCTTTTAATTTTGTTAGAGATGCCATTTACATTCCAACTAACTAATTGAACACGATTGGAACTCATTATAAGCAATCAGCTCAAAGTTGTCCCGACTGCAGCTACATGAAAGAGAAGGAATACATGAGGGAAAAACTAAAACAAACAACACTAAATACATACAGACATCATGATTACCATAAGGTAAAAAAGAAAAAAGGCAATGGATGAAAGGTCCATCACCAGACCGTGAACGTGACAAGAGGGCATCGCTGCATCACAGCCAACGCCGCTCAATCCCCAAAATAGTTAGTCTGTCTATAATAGAGCATCAGCACACTAGAAGTTGTGTTCATTGTTCGTGGCTAAATTAGGCCATGGCCCATAACACAGTTCTTATAGACATTGTTGTTAAACACCATCCATCTCATATCCCACTCTCCCAATATGGAGATTAGGATAGTCATATTAAGAAGTGTTTGGGCTTACTGGTGCTGGTGCAGATGGATGATCACACTGGTCATATCTTGGTAGACTTATGGCCAGTTCTCGAAGATTTCAGGAAGTTTCTTTTTCAAATCTTCAGCAGCTTTCGCTGCGTTCTTATACACAGTCGTCTCCTCCTTAATAGTGACAATGAAGCGAGCAGGGTACAGGACTCCGTAACGCACCGATTTATCCTTTTGGAGCACCTTCTTGATGTTATCATATTGCGCGCGTTTTTTCCTCAGGTCCACCGATAAGTCCTGTTGTATCCAGAAAGCTTTCTCTTGCCAAGACAGCGACTGCTTCTTTGCCGCTGCCCGAAGAATCCGCTGCCTGTCCTCCCATCTCCGGATATGTACAATGTATGGCTGAGGTGGTTGACCGAACCCGGGGACAGGCCTCCAGGCGCGCCGCTGTCCCCCGACCTCAGGGGTTGGTTCGTCTTCCGTAAGATCCAAAACATACTGCAGAATGTTATCCAGTTCACCTGGTGTTTTTTCAAGGCCTTCTGATAGGCCCATGAAGATTAGATTTTCCTTCCGCTGCTCCGCTACCATATTATCCACTTTCCTTTGTAGAGCGCCCACTTCTTTGATCAGGGCCTTCACTCTTTCATTGTTGGAGTTCACTTCATCTTCGATTGTTCCGGTTCTAGATTCCAGTTGAGATTCTGTTGTTCATAGCACGTGTTTCTTTCTTCAGATCTTTGACTGAATTTGTTACTTCTGTCATTTTAGTATCAAATGTAGTTCTAAAGTTTGTAAACTCAGTCAACAGGTGTTGCGCCCACGCAGGTGTCTCTTTGTCGGCCATGACTCCACTGATTGCGGCACGGCGTTGGTTTGTTTTCGATGTAGATCTTGTTTCATGAGTAGACATAGGCCTACAAATAGATCTGAAGTTTCAGTTTAAAATGCTGCTAATCTCAAAGTTTTTTTTTTTCTCCTTTTAAATGACCATTAAATTTAAGATACAGACTTTTCGAGGAGAGCGACGTACAGGAGCGTTCAGCACGCCATCTTCTCAGTCACGTGACGCAAAACATTCTTTTTCAACTTCAAACGTTGTTTGTTTTGAATTTGGAATTTTGGGTCATACACACAAACACGAGTCAAAAGGATCATCAGTAACCACCAATAGGGACAAAACAAATGGACATTTTAAAATAGGAAAATTCGTCATTTCAGTGTCTCTCCACAATATCTCAGCACACAGTATTGCGAAGGCACCCTTCTGCTTTATCTCCCGGGTCAGGATTCCAAAAGAAATCCTGACAGACCAAGCCACTGCATTTGTGTCATGCACACTGCGCGAACTGTACAGGTTACTGGGGATTAAGCCTATCCGCACCAGCGTTTATCACCCACAAATGGATGGCTTAGTATAGCGGTTTAATCGAACCCTCAAAAATATAATTCGGAAGTTCGTAAGCGAAGATGCACGTAATTGGGATAAGTGGCTCGAGCCCCTGTTGTTTGCAGTACGAGAGGTCCCGCAAGCCTCCACAGGATTTTCACCATTTGAATTGTTATATGGGCATAAGCCGCATGGCATTTTAGACGTGCTATGTGAAAATTGGGAGGAGGGACCTTCACCCAGTAAGAACGAAATTCAATACGTTCTCGACCTGCGCGCCAAACTCCACACACTCACGCACTTAACCCAGGAGAATTTGCGGCGGGCGCAAGAACGTCAAGTCCGACTAGAGCTGGGCGATATGAGAAAAAATTATATCACGATATATTTTTTCAAAATTTTTGATAACGATATATATCACGATATAAATCAAATCACCATTTTTGTATTTTCTTTAATTTTCTGCTCAAAATATGAACATTACAAATTAGTAGTTCCTTCCTAATTAACAAAAATAGCTTAACAAGCCTTCAAGTTTCACAGAACCAAAACAAACTGGATGCACATTCTTTTGTTCTTTTTGTTCAAATGAATAAACTGAAACTGAAAAATAAAAACTATATACCATTGCTAATCTCTCATCTCTCATTATCTGTAGCCGCTTTATCCTTCTACAGGGTCGCAGGCAAGCTGGAGCCTATCCCAGCTGACTACGGGCGAAAGGCAGGGTACACCCTGGACAAGTCGCCAGGTCATCACAGGGCTGACACATAGACACAGACAACCATTCACACTCACATTCACACCTACGGTCAATTTAGAGTCACCAGTTAACCTAACCTGCATGTCTTTGGACTGTGGGGGAAACCGGAGCACCCGGAGGAAACCCACGCGGACACGGGGAGAACATGCAAACTCCGCACAGAAAGGCCCTCGCCGGCCCCGGGGCTCGAACCCAGGACCTTCTTGCTGTGAGGCGACAGCGCTAACCACTACACCACCGTGCCGCCCATTGCTAATCATTTGTGCAAATTCTAGCAGCTTTCAAATAAACATAAAAGACATATTGACGTGTAAACCTTATGCTGCAAGGAGAAAAAAAGTGCAATCCTGTACGTCAGTGTGTTTAAGGTTTTGTGTAACACTTTGTTGCATGTCCGATTTTAAATATCCAAAATACCTCCACACAACCGAAGATCTCTTGCCCTTCTTTTCAACGATGTCCTCCAGGGCAGTGCTCTGACTTTCCTGTTCAGAACTCCGGTCAGTCGGCTTCTCGCTCATTTTTATAATCGATTTGTTTCACGCTTTGTTGGAGAAATGCCGCGCTCCTGCAAACTTCACCACAGCCATGCTGTGCGTTGCTGCTACATGTGTGTGTGTTTGTATGTGCACGCAACCTAACTTGACGTGGCTCTCTTCCAACTGATTGGTTACGTGCGGTACTGTTTAGTTATGATTGGCCATTCGCGTGTCTGTCAAAACTTCGGATGAAGTAATTTTATTGAAGGCGTAGGCTTATCGTAGGCATATCGTATGTGTCTAATTTCTAATTGTAGAGATTTTATATCGTGAATAACATCGTAATCGTAAAATCGCCCAGCCCTAAGTCTGACTGTAAGACAGGGGCACGCACCTTAGGGAGTTCACGCCTCTGCCCGGCCGCACCCACCTCATAGAACACCACATTGAGACGCCCCCAGGGGTGGTAGTGCACAGCTGCCCTTACCACCTGCCTGAACACAAAAAAAAGTGGTCTGGGATGAACTTGAAGCCATGCTCGAAATGGGCATAATCGAGGAGTCCCACAGTGACTGGAGCAGCCCAGTGGTCCTGGTCCCCAAGACCAATGGGTCGGTCCGGTTCTGTGTGGACTATAGGAAAGTCAATATGGTGTCTAAATTTGATGCATACCCAATGCCTCGCATTGACGAGTTGCTCGATCGATTAGGCGCTGCTCATTTTTATTCGACACTGGATTTAACAAAGGGATATTGGCAGATCCCCTTGACTCCTCTGTCCCGAGAGAAAATGACCTTTTCCACACTGTTTGGTTTATATCAATTCGTCACACTTCCTTTTGGGCTGTTTGGGGCACCCGCTACGTTCCAGCAGCTTATGGTCTTCCGCCCCCACACCATCTACGCAGCCACATATCTGGATGACATTATCATCTATAGTAATGACTGGCTGTGGCACCTTGAACACCTTAGGGCCGTCCTAAAGTCACTGACGCGGGCGGGTCTCACAGCCAACCAAAGAAATGTGTGATTGGGCGGGTGGAAGTATGGTATTTGGGTTTCCACTTAGGCCATGGGCAGGTGCGTCCCCAAATTAATAAGACAGCAGTGATTGCGGCCTGCCCGAGGCCCAAGACCAAAAAGGGGGTGAGACAGTTCCTGGGGCTGGCTACTATCGGAGGTTCATACCTAATTATTCGGACATCACCAGCCCGCTGACAGATCTCACTAAAAAGGGAGCACCAGATCTGGTCCAGTGGACGGAGCAATGCCAACAGGCTTTCTCTAGGGTAAAGGCTGCACTATGTGGGGGGGGGCACTGTTACACTCCCCTGACTTTTCTCTCCCCTTTATTTTGCAGACAGACACATCGGACAGAGGGCTGGGGGCCGTTCTGTCCCAGAAAGTGGAAGGGGAGGAGCGTCCCATGCTGTACATTAGCCAAAAGCTGTCGATGCGAGAGGGCAGGTACAGCACGATCAAAAAAGAGTGCCTAGCCATCAAGTGGGTGGTTCTCACCCTCCGGTACTACCTGCTGGGGCACCCTTTCACCTTCTGTTCAGACCACGAGCCCCTCCAGTGGCTCCACCGCATGAAGGATGCCAACGCACAGATCACCCGTTGGTATCTTGCACTCCAGCTATTTAAATTCGAGGTGGTCCACAGGCCAGGGGTGCAGATGGTGGTGTCGGACTTCCTCTCCATCGGGGGGGGGGGAGTCAGCTTCAGGCAGCGGTGGGGACATGTGGCAGCGGGGGCGTGGCCAAGCGTAGGTCTGTGAATGGAGAGTGGAGTTAGGGAAGGTGAGTGATCGTGTCACTACACCTGTTGTCAATTAACATGTTTGTGTGTCTCCTCCAGTGACTGCGCCCTATAAAAGGAGAGTGAGAAGGGGAGGTTGGCACCGAGGGCTCATTGACAGCATGTATGTGTGTGTGCGTGCGAGTGTGAGTTTTTTGGAGCCCTATGCTGAAAAGCTATCAAATAAAAACCCCTCTTCAATGTAAACAGCCACCTGCCGTGCTTCTGTGTTCCACCCACACCTGAATCTCGCTACAGTGACATTCTTGAAATAAATAAAAATCTGCCTTGTACTTCTTTGCAAACAAAAATAATGCCTTGCATTTCATATTATCTTTAAGACCCATAGCATTAATAAACAAAGACATGAAATAATACTATGAAAAAAATTCTGAAAACTAGAGAATTTCAACTTTTTTCTCACAACACTTGATGCAAATGAACTCCACAACAGATCAATGAACCCACAGCCTGAGCAGCAAGGGCAAGTAGGTCAACACAAGCCAACCCATCCTCAACAAGCACAAATTCAACCATTAGGTAGAAATCCAAACACTACCCCAACCTTCCCAGAAAAAAAAGGAAAACATCATCCAACTTGAACACAAAAGCAACACATTGCTAGAGCTTTCAAACACAAATGTTCCCCTTTTTCCTTCTTTTTTTTTTTTACCTCGCTGGGGATGGAGTCCACCAGGGGGTGAGGTATTGTTTTCGGTGGGGTTTCTTTGTTTTTTTTGTGAGCAACATTACAGGAAAACAGCTGGACCAATCTTCATGAAACTTTCAGGATAGATGGGCATTGGTCTCAAATAGAACCTCCAACATTTTGAAGGTCATCCGGTCCAGGTCAAGGTCACCAAAAAGGTCAAAATTGTTTTTTTCATGATATCTTCCTTCATATTCATCATATTTACTTCAGACCAATTCCAAAATGTTCATCTTTCAATTCTACTTCCATTGATATGCTACATGATGGGGTATTTATCATAGTTTTCTTTCAAACTTTCATTTTCTTGTTTGTTTGTGTGTTTGTTAACAATCTAGCGTCTAGATGGTTGCACCAATTGACTAAATTTTCAGGGTACATTGGCTGCAGATTACTTAATTAAATTTTGGGGGTAATCAGGTCAAGGTGAAGGTTAAGGTCACTGGAAAGGTCAACCTTTTGGTCAAAATAACATTTTGCATTATAAGTCAAAAATGGTTGCTGATAGACAGATGTTTACTATTATGAGCATATAGGAACTCCCATATGGCCTTTCATTTGGCATCATGATCTTGAAACGTGACCTTGAAAGGTCAAACTCAAGGTCACGGATTTTCAGAGGGCTGTAACTTGAAAAGGGTTGGCAGTAGACAGATATTTACCATTATCAACTTATAGGAAGTGCCATATGGGCTTTCATTTGGCACCATGACCTTTGACCTTGAATGACTTTGAAATGTCAAACTCAAGGTCATGTATTTTCATAGGACTATAACCTGACAGCTGATGATTGAGAAATATTACCATTATCAACATATAGGTATAAAATAAGTGTTGTCGGGCAAGGTTTGTTTTGCCTGGCAACACTTATTTTTCTTTCATTTTAAAGGATATAGGCAGAACCTTTTATTTTTAACCAAATTTCTGAGTGGATACTCCATCCTTGACTCTTGTATGCTGCATAAATGGGAATTTAAAAAATATTTTTTTGAGAGTTAAAATCAACCGCAAAGTTGGTATTTGAGCTGCCCCGCTGAGTCAGCCATGCCTGAATGCATGATCTCACAGCGGTAACCGGCTTTAAGGCCGAGGTCTTTTACAGCTATAGACCAAAGTCATATAAACAAATTTATGGTGAAAGTAAGAAATACCGTTACCGACTTGCTCAACTAAGACTGATTTGACTTCATTGATTGTGGGTTGACTCTCATTAAAACAGGATAGGTGTTATAACTTATGCAACATACATGTACATGCATGCATTTTCACTGATGAAACGTAAATGGCTAATTAAATAATCAGATGAACTGAGATAATCACATTTTGAAGCAAATTAAATAATCTTATACCGGTAACTTAAACACACAATACAAGTTACATGTATTAATCTAAATGCAGGTAAACACCGTGTTGTTGTTTTTTATCCAAATGAGAATCAGAGCTTACCCGTCTGTGTTCTCGCTTCTTGAAGGCCAATTTTGTGGCCAATTGTTTTGAAACAATATGACTTTGAGTTGTTCATTCAGTTCTCCATGGGTGGTTAAAAAGAGCAACTGGACTTGCTTAATCTTCAAAGCAAGTCCAGTTGCTCTTTTCACCACCCACAGTTTACTATGACCTGGATGACTGAGAATCTTCATAGACATGTTCAGTTCTCCGTTTATTCTCTTCTTCCATGTAAGGGTGAGATGGCAGCAATATCCAGTTTAGAAATAAGATGGCTGGTCCACTCATTCTCCATTCTCTCCATTGCTGAGTACTCCGCCATTACTGCTCGGCTCAGGCAATTACTAAAAGCCGGGACGGAATGAGATGTCACTGGTTTTAGCAACAACTGCAGGGAGGTCACTGCCCAAGCAATATGTCACATCCCGTTCTGTCCCGGGTTTTACCAACAACCCTCGGCTCACGCTCCGGGAGGACTGGTGCAACTAAACTCACTTTCCTTTAAAAAATAAAATAAATACTTTCCTTTTCTTGTAGTTTTATTTAATTGTTGATACTGCACCCTCTTTCAGTACAGGCTTATAGCCAACGCTCCTCACCAAATCAGAGGTTTCGTACGAGTCTTCAGTAAAGTGTGCAGAACAGAGCAGAGACCACTTCGTAGGCGCCCAATGTGCCTGTGAACTTCTTGCAAAACGCGTCCAAATCTTTGCAGTTTGAACATTCTTGGGCCATGAATGCAATGTAAACCCACCTTCTGTTGTGTTGCTGCACCTGCCAGCAACACATCTACATGGCATGGCGATAAATTAGCTCAAAATGGAGGATCAGAGTTGCAGTCAGCTCTGTGTTTTAGTATAGCGGAAATAGTGATGAGACCAATAGACTTCCTGCTGTGATGTTACGGACATCAAGGTCTTTCACTCAGACCACTACCTACGTATATAAATCACTTTAATCGTAAAATGTACTATATTAGAGTCATTGTTAACACTTAAAACTATTCCTATTCCATTCTTGAGGTCTCAAGGCATTTATAAACAAAAGTGAGGCCATGGCTCTGTGTATATGCTTTAAGTGACACCAAATCATGAAAGGAAGGCACCACCACCTGGTGACTAACGGTATAGCATGCAAACCTAAGATCCATCCATCCATCATCTGTAGCCGCTTATCCTGTATAGGGTTGCAGGCAAGCTGAAGCCTATCCCAGCTGACTATGAGCGAGAGGCAGGGCAAGTCACCAGGTTATCGCAGGGCTGACACAGAGACAAATAACCATTCACACTCACATTCACACCTATGGTCAATTTAGAGCCACCAATTAGCCTAACCTGCAGGTCTTTCGACTGTGGGGGAAACTGGAGCACCTGGAGGAAACCCACGCGGACACGGGGAGAACATGCAAACTCCACACAGAAAAGCTCTCGTTGGCTGCTGGGCTCGAACCCAGAACCTTCTTGCTGTGAGGCGACAGTGCTAACCACTACACCACTGTGCTGCCCGCAAACCTAAGGTTCAAAGCTTTAAATGAGAGAATAATATTGCTAAATAAACCATATTACACACTTTTTTTTAGTAGTTTAACCCCATATAAGGCAGAACTACACAGGAATGGCAGCAAATAGAAAAATTTTTTCATTCACGTATTATTTACTGTGCCTTTTTTATCATCAATGTATGCAGAGGGACCTTTGAAGCCTGCTTTCTTGCCCTCTTTCCTAGCCTGTTCAACCAATGGCCACAGTTTGTTTCTTGCATCCTTGATCTCTGAGTCAGGTCCTCGAAAACTTTAATCTTTCTTTCCTTGAGTATGGCTGATGTTCTGGCGTCCCTGCAAACTTTGTCCCTGTGTGCTCGTAACAGGAATGCGATGCCTGGAGCATACCTCTGCAGAGCAGGGACCTAATCTGTGAGTGATGTTCACTGAGTAAGCCAGCTGATCCACAATGTCCGGGGAGACCTGTTTGAAAACATGTTGACGATGATATTCTTCACTTGAATGCCAGACACTCAGATTCCATCTTCTTTTATGGGCATCCAGGTCACTGTATTTGTCTCGGAGGACATCATTCTCTTTTTCCAAGATGTGGACTTTACTTTGTAAGGCGTCGACTTTATGCGACACTTCTACCTGTTTCCCCATAGAGTCAAGGACGTCAGTGACACTTTTAATGGAATTTATATTATCTTTAACCATTGCCTCAAGTGACTGCAGCCGTTTGAGGGATTCTTCTTGCATCTTTTCAATTCTTTCCATTATTATTATCAAACACGAGATGGGCACAGCCTCTTCATCATCCTCGTCACTGGCACTTGTCTTTGACTTTTTGGCTGGTCGTGGTTTCAGAGTTTCTGGTAGTGGCACAAAACACTGGTCCATTTCGTCTTGTAAAGCATCTGGTTCAAACTTTTCACTCAGACTTTCTGGCATTACGTCACTGTAGAACTTCGAGTGGGTGGGTGGAGCACAGAAGTATGGCAGGCCAGAACTGAGTTTCCAAAAACTCTTTATTTTTGCACTTTTCAGTGATTTCACAATCTCCCAGCCACACACACACACACACACACACACACACACACACACACACACACACACACACACAAGTCATCTGGTTGGGGAGAGAGCTCCCTTCCTCTGCTCTCTCTCTCCTTTTATAGGGTGCAGTCACTGGGGAAGACACACAAACACAGGTTAACTGACATCAGGTGCAGTGATTCTGCTACTTACCTTCCCTGACTCCGCCCTCCATTCACAGACCAACACTTGACCACGCCCCCGCTGCCACATACCCCCACCGTCCGGCCTGCAGCCGACTCCCCCCCCCCCCGACGGGAGAGGAAGTCCGCCACGACCATCTGCGCCCCCGGCCTGTGGACCACCTTGAAGTTAAAGGGCTGGAGTGCCAGATACCAACAGGTGAGCCGTGCGTTGGCATCCTTCATGCAGTGGAGCCACTGGAGGGGCACGTGGTCTGAACAGAGGGTGAAAGGGCGTCCCAGCAGGTAGTAGCGGAGGGCGAGGACTGTCCACTTGATGGCTAGGCACTCCTTCTCTGTCATGCTGTAGCGTCCCTCATGCACCGACAGCTTTCTGCTGATGTACAGCACTGGGCGATCCTCCCCCTCCACCTCCTGGGACAGAACAGCCCCCAACCCTCTGTCCGATACGTCCGTCTACAACATAAAGGGGAGAGAAACGTCAGGGGAGTGTAACAGTGGCCCCCCACACAGTGCAGCCTTCACCTCAGAGAAAGCCCGCTGGCATTGCTCTGTCCACTGGACCGGATCTGGTGCCCCCTTTTTAGTGAGATCAGTCAGCGGGCTGGTGACATCCGAATAATTAGGTATAAACCTACTATAGTAGCCAGCCAGCCCCAGGAACTGTCTCACCCCCTTTTTGGTCTTGGGCCTCGGGCAGGCCGCAATCACTGCTGTCTTATTAATTTGGGGACACACCTGCCCATTGCCCAAGTGGAAGCCCAGATACCATACTTCCACCTGCCCAATCGCACACTTCTTCGGGTTGGCTGTGAGACCCGCTCGCCTCAGCAACCCAAGAATGGCCTTCAGGTGTTGCAGATGCCGTGACCAGTCATTATTATAGATTATAATGTCGTCTAAGTATGCGGCCGCATAGGTGGCATGGGGGTGGAGGACCCTGTCCATAAGCCGCTGGAACGTAGCGGGCACCCCAAACAACCCAAAAGGAAGTGTGACAATTTGGTGTTAGCCAAACGGTGTGGAAAAGGCCATTTTTTCTCAGGATAATGGAGTCAAGGGGATCTGCCAATAACCCTTTGTCAAATCCAGTGTCGAATAAAAGCGAGCCGTGCCTAGTTGATCCAGCAACTCATCAATACGAGGCATTGGGTATGCATCAAATTTAGACACCACGTTGACTTTTCTATAGTCCACACAGAACCGGGCCGACCCGTCGGCCTTGGGAACCAAGACCACTGGGCTGCTCCAGTCACTGTGGGACTCCTCAACGATGCCCATATTCAGCATGGCCTCGAGTTCTTCCCGAACCACCTTTTTCTTGTGTTCGGGCAGCCTGTAAGGATGGCTGCACACTACCACCCCTGGGGGCATCTCAATGTGGTGTTCTATGAGGCGGGTGCGGCTGGGCAGGGGCGAGAACACATCCGAATATTCAGTCTGCAACTGGGCAACCTCTGTGAGTTGGGTCGGGGAGAGGTGGTCTCCACAGAAGACCGGAGAGGTAAGCGATGTCAATGTTCCCTTTTGAACCTCCAGCCCCAGCTCCGCCTTCTCCGGAACCAACAACACCAACGCCACGGGGACCTCCTCGTTCCAAAGTTTGAGCAGATTGAGATGGTAAATCTGTAGCGCCCCACCCCTGTCCATTTGCCTCACCTCATAGTCAACGTCCCCTACTCGCCGTGTGACCTCAAAGGGTCCTTGCCACTTGGCGATCAATTTGGAGCTCGACGTAGGCAACAGCACGAAGTTGTACAGTCAGTATGATCTAATTTTACATTGATTAGGTTACTGGAACAAATTGAGTATTTCTACTTTTTTGTTGAGCTCGGGGAACAGACACAGTCTCGATGTAGTGTACCCTGAGTGACGACTCTGTGCAGCTAGCAGACAGTCGGTTTAGCCTGTTCGTCTGCTTCCTGGCCTTGGCTCTGGATTGTCAGAAATTAACTAGGCCTGTTCTGAGACTATGACCTATGCTGCAGGAAATGAGAGCAGCATTTTCCTGAGTGGGATGGATACCATCTGGCCCTAACAGGCCAGCAGTGCCCTCAAAATTAGCCCAATTATTTATAAAGCCCACACTATTTTCAAAGCACCACCTGGACAACCAGCAGTTCAGTGACCATAACCTGCTGTAAGCTACATCACCACACCGCATTGGGATGGGGCCAGAGCATACTACAGCATCGATCATCACCTTCGCTAATTTAAACACCTCTACAAAGTTACTCTTAGTAACCTCAGACTGACAAAGGTGTATATCATTAGCTCCTGCATGGATAACTATCTTTGAGAACCTGTGCTTGCCTAGGACCCTAAGATTACCTGCTATGTCCAGCACCCTGGCTCCTGGTATACACCTGACTAAAGCTGCTGGTGCCCCTAAAGGCTGAGCTAATTTCACATGCTGTATAATAGAGTCCCTATAACCAGAGCTTTTTCAGGTTTCTCAGTGGGTGCATCACTAAGGAGAGCAAACCTGTTTGACACATGATGCAGAGAGGAGTGGTGCTCCTGTGGGTGAGCCTCAGCGGTAGCTTTGGCTCTATGCTTATGCCGCCAAGCCGTCACCCATTCGCCCCGCTGTAAGGGCTCTAATGCCGGAGTTGGGGGATTACTAACTCCACCTAGGGCATCGAGAGTTTCCCCTACAGAAACTACACTGTTCTCTTTCTCACTAGCCTTCTCTAAAGCCTGGATACTCGCTTCTACTGTAACACTAATCTTTCTGCTAGCATCACTATACTCATCCTGCACTGTATTCTACTTTAACTTGTCATTTGCACTATTAATTTCTTGAACAAAATGGACCACTTCCATTGCTGCACAAATTATGCCATTTGTGATATTACTGTCCATATAAACAACTGTACATGTGTTCATACTGCTGCTGCACAGTGTGTGTGTGGAGGAATGTGTCATTATCATGTTTGTTTTCACACAGATTAATTTGTATTTCTTTACTTTTACAAAGTATTGTTAATATTTCAGACATTTTTAAATTTTATTGTTTGAAACTTTCTCTTTACTCCTCTGCAGACCAAAACGTTTTTCTGTCAAACCTTAAAAAGAAACTCCACCAGTCAGCTTCCAATGAAGGAGGTGTGGCCTCTGTACCTGTCATTTTCAGTGAAGGAGGTGTGGCCTCTGTACCGTACCTGTCATTTTCAGTGAAGGTGGTGTGGCCTCTGTAACTCATTTGCTGATTTAATGTATTCATTGTTTATTCAGATTTAAAAAAAAATAATACTGCTGCTATATGGTTCGGGATAAACAGAGAAATTAACTTATTTTTCCATTCCAGTTAAAAGCAATTAAATATGCATTTTCATCTCTTTTACACACCCAACCAAGTAAGTGTATAAATGAACATATTTTTCAGAAGTTGGACATTTCCTTATTGTTAATCCTTCTTTTGATTGAGCTTAGGAAATATTCTAATAATTTGAGATACTGCATTTCTGATTTTCATAACCTCTAAGCTACAATAATCAAAATTAAAACAAAAGGGCTTGAAATGTTTCACTGCACGTATAATGAATGCAGAATATATGAAAGTTTACATTTTTAATTAAATTACAAAAAAAAAACCTTTCACAATGTTCTAATTTTATTGAGATGGACCTGTATATATTATGGCATTACTTTTAAATATTAAAATACATGTAACTGCGCTCGACATGATTTTAAACTTTAAAAGTGGTGCATTGGGTTTTAAAAGAGCAGATTGTTGTGACATGGGTTTGTGTTTGACTTACTGCTTTTGTTCCAAAGACTTGGTAACCCTCATTACATTACCAGTATCAGATGTAAAATAACCTTTATTCCCCCAACAGTAGGTTTTTTTTTTTGTTTTTTTAATCAGTTTTTTAAAATGAATTCACTTAACATCTGGACACTGGGAAAATGGTGCACATATACTCATATGCTGTACTAGTAGGAACATTTGAACACCACAAGTGTTAGAAAGCTAGCTAACTTTAAAAATGTCACCCAAACATGTTACAATGTGCATCAAGGAACTGAGTGATTCACAATGTGGTAATATAATGCAATTGCACTGTTTGAACAACAGAGCTCCAATAAGCACAGCCCATGCACAGTGCCCTCCACAATTATTGGCACCCCTTGTAAAGATTAGTAAAAAGAGTTAGGAAAAAAATATCCACCTTTGAGTGAAGTCGCTTCATCTCATTTATTGAAACAAATTTATTCAGACAAAAAATACCTCATCAAGAAGTAATTATTTTCAAGAAAAACATGTGCCAGTATTATTGGCACCCCTGCATTTAACACTTTGTACAACCCTTTTGCCAGTAAAACAGCACTGAGTCTCTCCTACAACATTTTATGAGGTTGGAGAATACAGAGCAGGGCATCGGAGACCATTGCTCCTTACACAATCACTCTCTCCTCTTCAGCTCACCCCACATGCTTTCAGTGGGGTTCAGGTCAGGGGACTGAGATGGCCATGGTGTTAGGACTGGGACTGTTTTGGCCTCTAGAGGCCGCTGTTATGTTTATCTTGTCATGTTTGTTTTGGCCTCTAGAGGCCGCCACTGTGTTTTGTGTTTGTCTTGATTGCCTGTCTCCTGCCCCGCCCTGTTCCTTAATTAGTTTGTGTATAAATACCCCTCTGTTTGTTCCCTTGTCACGGAGTCTTTATGCTATGCTGTCTAGTGCTAGTTTCCTCTGTCCCATGTATCTTGCCTGTGCCCTTGTGTTTTTGATATTTTTGCTTTCTTTGGACTTTGTACCTTTTTGATCTTCTGAGCGTTCAGCATTTTGCCTTTCCTTTTGTTTTTGGACATTTAACCTTTGGATATTTTTATTTTTGGTTTATCTTCTGAGCTTTTGGATTTTCTTTTTGTTTTTTTCCATTGGATTGTAAATAGTGTAAATAAACTGTTTTTTGATACTCTACTTTCGCCTCACGCCTCTGCACTTGAGTCATCCCCCTGGTAGCCTAGTGGGGGTTTGCTGGATTATCACACCAACGACCTGGGTTCGAATCCCAGCAAAACCCTAACAGAAAGACTCCGTCATGACCGACTCAGCAGAGGCATCTTCAACGGTCTACCCGGGAATTATGGCTTCTTTAACACACTTCGGAGTTACCATGGACGAACACTTACAAGCCAACGTGAGGCCCTTGCTCGCACGAGGTACTGCTTCAGCTGACTCCTCTGTCCTGATCCAGCTCCTGCTCCAGTGCCTCCTGCCACTCTGTCTCCTTCACCTCATGAACCCAGCCTTCCTGCACCACAGAGGTATGACGGTGAGTGCCAGGAGTTCCTTACCCAGTGCCAACTCACCTTTGAGCTTCAGCCTACCACTTACACTATGGATCACTGCAAGATTGCCTTTGTGATAACCTTGTTAGCTGGTAAGGCACGAGCTTGGGCAACAGCCATTTGGCAGAGACAGGGACCCGAGTGCTCTGATTTCAAGCTGTTTATGGAGGAGATGCTTCGTGTCCTCGATCAGGCAGACACCAGTAAAGACGCAGCCAGGAAGCTCATGTCCATCCGGCAAGAAGGAAGCATCGCGGACTACGCCATCGCGTTCTGGACGCTCCCAGCAGTCAGCGGATGGAACGAAGCAGCCCTGGTTTCAGCCTTTCACCATGGTTTGTCTGACCCCATCAAAGATGGCCTCGCCTCTATTGGATGCCCAAGTGACCTCGAAACTCTGATCTCACATTCTACTTGTCTTGACAACAGGATTAGAGAGCGCCGCCGAGTCCTGAGCTTCCCCGGCCTCACTGCCTCGACCTGGAGCCCGTCTGCCTCCTCCAGTGACTGTCCAGAGCCCATGCAAGTTGGCCCTACTCATCTCTCTGCAGCTGAAAGGGAGCACAGAAGGAGGGACAAGTGCTGCATCTACTGTGGCAAGCCTGGCCATTTCTGAGCATCTTGTCCCAAGCTCTCGGGAAAAGGACCGCCCCGTCCAGCTGAGGGAGGGTTGTGACAGGGCCTACCCTCTCTCCTGAACTCCCTGGCCAAGGAGTCTACATTCCAGTCTCCATCTCCTGGGGTGAGTCTGTCCACTCTTGTCAGGCCTTGTTAGACTCCGGGGCGGCTGGAAACTTTATGGATGTTCACTTTGCCCAAAGTATCAATGTCCCGACTGCACCTCTTGAAGTCCCACTGTCTGTGTCTGCCCTGGATGGCCAAGCCTTAGGTGACGGAAGAGTCACCCAAGTAACTTCTCCAGTCTCAAGGTCACAAGGAAGAAATATCCCTGCACCTGATTCCTTCACCAGAGTCCCCAGTTATTCTAGGTCTTCCTTGGCTTACCCGCCACAACCCTCATATAGATTGGGTCACTAGCCAGGTTGTGGAGTGGGGTCCTGCTTGCTATGCCTCTTGTCTGCTCTCTAGCTCTCCTGTGTCTCCTGCCGAGCCTCCTGATCTCACCGAGTTATCTCAAGTTCCCACAGAGTACTGGAATCTCAAGGAAGTTTTCAGCAAGAGCAGGGCCACCGTTCTTCCTCCGCACCGTGCCTACGACTGTGCCATCGACTTGCTCCCTGGGACTACCCCTCCTCGTGGCAGACTGTTTTCCCTCTCTCAGCCAGAACGCAAGGCCATGGAGGATTACATCAAGGAAGCCTTGGCCTCTGGGTTCATTCGACCCTCCACCTCACCCGCTGGTGCCGGCTTCTTCTTTGTTGGCAAGAAGGATGGGGGGCTCCGGCCATGTATTGATTACAGGGGTCTGAACAAGATCACTGCATGCAACCGCTATCCCCTTCCACTGATGTCCACAGCGTTCGATCTGCTCCAAGGTGCCACTGTCTTCACCAAATTGGACTTACGGAACGCATACCACCTCATCCGTATCTGTCAGGGAGACGAGTGGAAGACTGCCTTTAACACCCCGTCTGGGCACTACGAGTACCAGGTGATGCCCTTCGGACTCACCAATGCACCAGCTGTTTTTCCGGCCCTAATCAACGACGTCTTGAGGGACATGATTAACCAGTACGTTTTTGTCTACCTTAACGACATCCTAATCTTTTCCAAGACCGTGCAGGAGCACCGCCACCATGTCCGCCAGGTTCTCCAGAGGCTGCTACAGAACAATCTGTTCGGTAAGGCCCAGAAATGCGAATTTCATGTTCCCAAGGTCTCCTTTCTGGGTTTTATTATATGGACAGGCCAACTCCAGATGGATCCAGCCAAGACCCTGGCCGTCTGGGACTGGCCCACCCCCAAGTCCGTCAAAGAGGTTCAGCGGTTCTTAGGATTTGCTAACTTCTACCGCAAGTTTATCAGGAACTTTAGTTCTGTAGCAGTGCCCATATCGGACCTCACCAAAGGGACAGGTGGATCGTATATCTGGTCTCCTCAGGAGGAAAAGGCATTCAAAGACCTCAAGCACCGCTTCTGCACGGCACCCATTCTGGTCCTCCCGGACCCTTCGCAACCCTTCATCGTCGAGGTGGACGCCTCGGACAGCGACGACGGCGCGGTCCTCTCTCAACGCTCGGAAGAAAGGCTGCACCCCTGCGCATACTTCTCCCACCGCCTGAGTTCTGCCGAGTCCCGGTATGACATGGGGGATCGAGAACTGCTAGCAGTTAAACTGGCCCTTGAGGAGTGGAGGCACTGGCTGGAGGGAGCGCAACATCCATTTTTGGTCTGGATGGACCACAAGAACCTGGAGTACCTCCAGCAAGCAAAGAGACTCAATCCACGACAGGCTAGGTGGGCCTTGTTTTTCAGTCAGTTCGACTTTACCCTATCATACCGCCCCAGCTCCAAAAACACCAAGCCTGACGCCCTTTCCAGGCTGTTCGCTCCCACCAACAGGGAGAGTGAAGTTGGGCCTATTATCCCTGTGGCCTGGATTGTGGCCCCTGTCTGCTGGGGTATTGAGGAGGCCATCCGACGAGCCTAACGCCAGGACCCCGGTCCTGGGACGGGGCCACCGGGCCTCTTGTACATCTCACATCAAGCCCGGGCCAAGGTTCTCCAGTGGGGTCACTCGTCCCCTCTCACCTGGGAGCTCGAAGGACCCTGGACTTTTTGAGAAGACGCTTCTGGTGGCCAAGCATGGAGAAGGAAGTGAGGTCATTTGTCCTTTCCTGCGAGGTGTGCACCAGAAGCAAGAACCCACGACAGCATCCCCAGGGCCTCCCACATCCTCTGACCATTCCCCGGCGTCCCTGGTCCCACATGGCAGTCGACTTCATCACGGGTCTCCCTGAGTCACAAGGTAACAGTGTCATTTTTGTCATAGTTGACAGATTCTCCAAGGCCTGCCACTTTATACCACTGTGCAAGCTCCCTTCTGCTCTTGAAACAGCTAAACTATTGTTTAATCATGTCTTCCGAGTCTTTGGTCTCCCACAGGACATCGTCTCTGACTGGGGGCCCCAGTTCTCCTCCCGAGTGTGGCACGGGTTTTGCAAGCTCATCGGAGCCACTACCAGCCTCTCCTCTGGGTTCTACCCACAGTCCAATGGCCAGACGGAGAGGCTCAACCAGGACCTGGAAACCACCCTGCGAGGCCTGGCTATGGATAACCTGACATCGTGGAGCACCTGGCTGCCATGGGCAGAGTACGCCCACAACACCCTGCAGTCATCAGCCACCAAGCTGTCGCCATTCCAGTGCCAATTCGGGTTCCAGCCACCTCTGTTCCCGGACCAGGAGGAGGATGCGGGGGTGCCCTCGGTCAACCAATATGTGAGACGGTGTCGCAAGACCTGGAGCAAGGTCAGGAGGACCCTCATCCAGACCTCCAGAACCAACCAGACTCAGGCCAACCGCCATAGAAGACCTGCCCACGCTTTCCGCCCTGGGCAGCGGGTTTGGCTGTCCACCAAGGACCTTCCGCTGTGGGTGGAGAACCGCAAGCTTGCTCCTCGCTACATTGGCCCCTTCAAGGTGGTGCGCAGGGTGAACCCTGTCGCCTACCAGCTCCAGTTGCCCCGGACTCTGAGGATCAACCCCACATTCCATGTTTCCCTGTTGTGGCCCATACTGACATCCACGTATGCCCCTGCCCCTAGGAATCCCCCACCCCCCCGCATCTTCCAGGGTCAGACTGTGTTCACTGTGCATCGCCTGCTTGACTCCCGCCGGGTCCGCGGCGGGCTTCAATATCTGGTAGACTGGGAGGGCTATGGCCCTGAGGAACGCTGTTGGGTCCCCGCCTGGGACATTTTAGATAAAGGGCTTTGTTGGGACTTCCATTCGGCCCATCCGGATCACCCTGGGAACGTCAGGAGATGCTCCTGGGGGGGGTCCTGTTAGGACTGGGACTGTTTTGGCCTCTAGAGGCCGCTGTTATGTTTATCTTGTCATGTTTGTTTTGGCCTCTAGAGGCCGCCACTGTGTTTTGTGTTTGTCTTGATTGCCTGTTTCCTGCCCCACCCTGTTCCTTAATTAGTTTGTGTATAAATACCCCTCTGTTTGTTCCCTTGTCACGGAGTCTTTATGCTATGCTGTCTAGTGCTAGTTTCCTCTTTCCCATGTATCTTGCCTGTGCCCTTGTGTTTTTGATATTTTTGCTTTCTTTGGACTTTGTACCTTTTTGATCTTCTGAGCGTTCAGCATTTTGCCTTTCCTTTTGTTTTTGGACATTTAACCTTTGGATATTTTTATTTTTGGTTTATCTTCTGAGCTTTTGGATTTTCTTTTTGTTTTTTTTCCATTGGATTGTAAATAGTGTAAATAAACTGTTTTTTGATACTCTACTTTCGCCTCACGCCTCTGCACTTGAGTCATCCCCCTGGTGGCCTAGTGGGGGTTTGGTGGATTATCACACCAACGACCTGGGTTTGAATCCCAGCAAAACCCTAACACATGGCAAAGGCAGCCAGATTTTGATTTAAAATTTCCTGGTATTTCATGGAGTCCATGACGCCATGTACCCTGATTCACCAATAGTGATCCCTGGGGATTTTTTTTGCCTCTCATCCTCCTCCTCACTGTATGTGGGGGCAAAATAAACTTGAGTCCTCTGAGAGGCAAGTTTTTAACAGTTCCAGTTGTTGTCCACTTTTTTTTTATTATTGCCCTAATCATTCCCTGATGTATGAAGGTCAACACACTTCTTCCTAATTTGGTTGGTGTGTTCACTTGTCTTTCCCATGGTGATGGATTTTTCCAAAGTACACTACTTTTTCTCTTCTCAAAACAGTTAAGACAACAACCTGGACCCTTCATAATTGATCAAAATAGTCAAGTCAAGTTTATTTGTATAGCGCTTTTAACAATAAACATTGTAATAATGCAGCTTTACAGAATTTGAACGACTTAAAACATGAGCTAATGTATTCCTAATCTATCCCCAATGAGCAAGCCTGTGGTGACGGTGGCAAGGAAAAACTCCCTCAGGCAACATGAGGAAGAAACCTCGAGAGGAACCAGACTCAAAAGGGAACCCGTCCTCATTTGGGCAACAACAGACAGCATGACTATAATATTAACAGTTTTAACATGAAGACAGTTTCGTTGATGTAACTCTTCATTGATGGAAACCTGAATGCAAAACTGTTCATGACAACTGCAGTCCTAAGTTAGCAAGTCAACTGTAGTCCTCAGCCATAAAAGCATTACTGTAAGAGTCCAGAGCGTCCTCCAGGTGTGACTTTCAACTGTCCTCATGGGGTCATCCTCCACAGGAGCGATGCGACGAGACTCCTACCAGACACAGGGCACCAGGAGCAGGTCCAAGGAGCAGAAGAGGTCAGCATCTCGGTCCCAGGACCAACATGTAACCCAGAGGGACAGATTTTTTTTTTGGGGGGGGGGGAGAAAACACAGGTTATTAGGTATGCCCCAAAAATGACAAGTATTAAGTCTATGTGGTAGGCTCGCAGAGATGAGAGTCCTGACATCAGGAATAATACACAACAATGGCATGTTAATATGGTTAAAGAATATCATGACCTGCTCTGGCTGGATGCTTGATTGGGTGATGGGAGTACACTCCTCAGCAATGATGGGATGCAGATGGGACCCTTAGAGCTGGCCAAGACAATTCAGTTACATTTCACCGGGTCTGGGACATGCGACAGAATGTCTGACGGCCGATTCCCTGCAGGCTATGAGAGCCAGTCGAGATCTCCGCCCTCTCCACCAAAAGATTTCCTGTTGACTCCATGTAACTCAGAGGGACAGATTTGGGGGGGGAGAGAGAGAGAGAGAGAGAGAAAAAATACAGGTTGTTGGGTATGCCCAATGTCACCTGAATAAGTAGGAACAGTATAGATATTGCACTGAGTACAAGCAGGGACTCCGGCAACTAACTATGACAGCATAACTAAAAGGGGAGAGCCAGAAGGTAGCACAGGCATGAGGGAACCCCAGGACATAAAGCATCCAGCCACTACACCGTCAACAAACTCGAGTGAGCAAGCGAGTGGGGACTGACAGCATCCATACATCCCAGTTTACCAAAACATTATGTCTGAGGACCCTCCAGATCGACACCTTTACCTCATAAAACACCATTAACAAAAGGCTTGATTAAACAGATACGTTTCCAGCCTAGACTTAAACGCTGAGACTGTGTCTGATTCCCAAACATTACTTGGAAGGCTGTTCCATAACTGTGGGGCTTTGTAAGAAAAGGCTCTGCCCCCTGATGTAGCCTTCACTATACGAGGTACCAGCAGATAGCCTGCACCTTTTGATCTAAGTAGGTGTGGTGGGTCATAGAGGGGCAGAAGTTCACTCAGGTACTGTGGTGCGAGACCATTTAGTGCATTAAAGGTCAATAGTAGTATTTTATAATCAATATGAAATTTGATTGGGAACCAATGCAGTGTGGATAAGACATTTGGTCATATTTTCTAGTTCTAGTAAGGACTCTTGCTGCTGCATTTTGAACTAACTGGAGCTTGTTTATGCACTTATTGGAACATCCAGACAGTAAGACATTACAGTAAGGCATTACAACCTGGAGGTAATGAAAGCATGAACTAGTTTTTCCGCATCACGTAGTGACATTAAATTTCTTATCTTAGCAATATTTCTGAGATGAAAGAAAGCTATCCGGGTAATGTTATCAATGTGAGTTTCGAATGAAAGACTGGGGTCAATAATCACCCCGAGGTCTTTTACTGCTGCACGTGAAGAAACAGAAAGGCCATCCAGAGTTACTGTGTAATCAGAAAACTTACTTCTAGCTGTATGTGGTCCTATTACAAGTATTTCAGTCGTGTCAGAGTTAAGCAGAAGGAAATTAATAAGCATCCAGTGTCTAATGTCCTTAACACATTCCTCAATTCTATTAAGCTGGTGTCTCATCAGGTTTTGCAGAAACATACAACTGTGTCATCAGCATAACAGTGGAAACTAATACAATGTTTACGAATAATGTCACCCAGAGGTAATATATATAAAGAAAAAAAAGCAGTGGACCCAAGACAAAACAAAACCATGTGGAACACCAAACTTTACCTCAGTACGTCTAGAAATATCACCATTTATATCAACATACTGATCATGATCAGTTAAATAAGAGCTGAGCCAGGAGAGGTCCATTCCCTTAACTCCCACAACATTTTCTAGTCTATCCAGAAGAATGGAATGATCAATAGTATCAAATGTTGCACTAAGGTCAAGCAACACAAGTAGCGAGACATAGCCCTGATCAGATGCCAACAGTAGGTCGTTTACTACTTTAATCAAAGCTGTTTCTGTGCTATGATTAGGTCTAAATCCTGACTGATACATTTCATGGATGTTATTCCTATGTAAATATGAGCATAACTGCTGTGCCACAGCTTTTTCAAGGATCTTGGAGGTAAAGGGGAGGTTTGATATTGGCCTATATTGGACAGCTGACAGGGATCGAGGTCAGGTTTTTTAATCAGGGGTTTGATAACTGCTAGTTTAAAAGGATTTGGGTACATAGCCAATCGTGAGAGAAGAATTTATTATTTTTAGAAGCAGTTCAATTACTTCAGGTATTATCTGTTTGAATAGACATGTAGGTAAGGGATCTAGTATGCAAGCTGAGGCTTTTGATGCTGAGATTAATGAAAGTAATTCAGTTTCTTTAAGGGGAGTAAAACATTCTAATTGATGCTCTGATACAGTTATATGGTTAACTACAAGGTCACTTACATTGTCTGACCTTAAATCAGTAGTTTGAATTTTTTGTCATATATTCTCAATTTTGTCATTCAAAAGATTCATGAAATCATTACTATTACATACTACAGGTGTGCAAGTGGACTTATTCCTGGTTAATTTTGCTACAGTATTAAATAGGAATCTAGGATTATTTTTGTTATCTTCTATTAGGGAGGAGAGATATGTTGATCTTGCCACACTAAAAGCTTTTCTGTACTTCAGGAAGCTCTCCTTCCATGCTAATTTGAACCATACCAATTTTGTTAGATGCCATTTACGTTCCAATTTTCGAGTGGTCTGTTTTAATGTGTGAGTGTCATCATTATACCAGGGTGCTAATTTTTTGTCTCTGACCATTTTCCTTTTTAGAGGAGCTACATTATCTAAGGTATGGCGGAATGTTGACTCTAAGCATTCAGTTGCCTGATCAAGTTCTGCAGGGGCTGACAGTGACCCAATCAAAGTTGATTACTCTGGGAGATCATTTATAAAGCTCGGTGCAGTAGTTGACGTGAATGTATGTTTAATACAGTAGCGTGGTGAGGTGCATATATTATTACTCAGACATAGTTTGAATGAGATGAGATAATGATCTGAGATAACTTCAGACTGTGGAAGTATGACTATATTGTCTACGTTTAACCCGAGTGTTAGTATTAGATCGAGGGTGTGACCACCATTATGGATCGGTCCTATGACATTCTGATTAATCCCTACTGAATCTAAAATGGACACAAACACTGTTTTTAAAGGGTCTCCTGGGTTATTGAAGTGAATATTAAAATCTCTGACAACTAAAGCTTTTTCTAAGGAAATAACCAGATCTAAGATAAAATCTGCAAATTCAGAAAGAAACTCAGAATATGGCCCCAGGGGCCTGTAAATAATAAGCAATGGAATTAACTGGGTAGACTTATGTATGTAGCCTCAAAAAATATGAGTATGAAGAACTTCAAATGTATTAAATTTATAACCAGGTTTTTGTGTTATACCTAGATAATCATTATAAATAACCGCAATGCCACCTCCTCTGCCAGTTTGACGAGACTGGTGTATAACTGTATCCAGGAGGACACGTTTCATTTCATGCTACAGTGGTGCTTGAAAGTTTGTGAACCCTTGAGAATTTTCTATATTTCTGCATAAATATGACCTAAAACATCATCAGATTTTCACACAAGTCTTAAAAGTATAAAAAGAGAACCCAGTTAAACAAATGAGACAAAAATATTATACTTGGTCATTTATTTATTGAGGAAAATTATCCAATATTACATATCTGTGAGTGGCAAAAGTATGTGAACCTCTAGGATTAGCCGTTAATTTGAAGGTGAAATTAGAGTCAGGTGTTTTTTCAATCAATGGGATGACAATCAGGTGTGAGTGGGCACCCTGTTTTATTTAAAGAACAGGGATCTATCAAAGTCTGATCTTCACAGCACATGTTTCTGGAAGTGTATCATGGCACGAACAAAGGAGATTTCTGAGGACCTCAGAAAAAGCGTTGTTGATGCTCATCAGGCTGGAAAAGGTTACAAAACCATCTCTAAAGAGTTTGGACTCCACCAATCCACAGTCAGACAGATTGTGTACAAATGGAGGAAATTCAAGACCATTGTTACCCTCCCTAGGAGTGGTCGACCAACAAAGATCACTCCAAGAGCAAGACGTGTAATAGTCGACAAGGTCACAAAAGACCCCAGGGTAACTTCTAAGCAACTGAAGGCCTGTCTCATACTGGCTAATGTGAATGTTCATGAGTCCACCATCCAGAGAACACTGAACAATAATGGTGTGCATGGCAGGGTTGCAAGGAGAAAGAGACTGCTCTCCAAAAAGAATGTTGCTGCTCATCTGCAGTTTGCTAAAGATCATGTGGACAAGCCAGAAGGCTATTGGAAAAATGTTTTGTGGACGGATGAGACTAAAATAGAACATTTTGGTTTAAATGAGAAGCGTTATGTTTGGAGAAAGGAAAACACTGCATTCTAGCATAAGAACCTTATCCCATCTGTGAGACATGGTGGTGGTAGTATCATGGTTTGGGCCTGTTTTGCTGTATCTGGGCCAGAACGTCTTGCCATCATTGGTGGAACAATGAATTTTGAATTATACCAGCGAATTCTAAAGGAAAATGTCAGGACATCTGTCCATGAACTGAATCTCAAGAGAAGGTGGGTCATGCAGCAAGACAACGACCCTGAGCACACAAGTCATTCTACCAAAGAATGGTTAAAGAAGAATAAAGTTAATGTTTTGGAATGGCCAAGTCAAAGTCCTGACCTTAATCCAATGGAAATGTTGTGGAAGGACCTGAAGCGAGCAGTTCATGTGAGGAAACCCACCAACATCCCAGAGTTGAAGCTGTTCTGTACAGAGGAATGGGCTGAAATTTCTCCAAGCCGGTGTGCAGGACTGATCAACAGTTATCAGAAACATTTAGTTGCAGTTATTACTGCACAAGGGGGTCACACCAGATACTGAAAGCAAAGGTTCACATACTTTTGCCACTCACAGATATGCAATATTGGATTGTTTTCCTCAATAAATAAATGACCAAGTATAATATTTTTGTCTCATTTGTTTAATAGGGTTCTCTTTATCTACTTTTAGGACTTGTGTGAAAATCTGATGTTGTTTTAGGTCATATCTATGCAGAAATATAGAAAATTCTAAAGGGTTCACAAACTTTCAAGCACCACTGTATATATTCATTTGGCTTAATCCATGTTTCTGTTAAACAAAGTACATTAAATTTCTGATCAGTAATGAGTTCATTAACCATTAGCACTTTAGATGTAAGAGATCTAATATTTAATAGCCCCACCTTTAGCTCAAAGGTGCTGGCAGCAGCTGTACAGTCAGTATGATCTAATTTTATATTGATTAGGTTACTGGAACAAACTCTCTGAATATTTCTACCTTTTTGTTGAGCTCGGGTAACAGACACAGTCTCGATGTAGTGGACCCTGAGTGACGACTCTGTGCAGCTAGCAGACAGTTGGTTTAGCCTGTTTGTCTGCTCCCTGGCCTTGGCTCTGGATTGTCAGGAATTAACTAGGCCTGTTCTGAGACTATGAGCTATGCTGCAGGAAATGAGAGTAGCACCTTCCCGAGTGGGATGGATACCGTCCCGCCCTAACAGGCCAGTAGTGCCCTCAAAATTAGCCCAATTATCTATAAAGCCCACACTGTTTTCAGAGCACCACCTGGACAACCAGCAGTTCAGTGACCATAACCTGCTGTAAGCTATATCGCCACACCGCATTGGGATGGGGCCAGAGCATACTACAGCATCGCACATTGCCTTCGCTAATTTAAACACCTCTACAAAGTTACTCTTAGTAACCTCAGACTGACAAAGGCATATATCATTAGCTCCTGCATGGATAACTATCTTTGAGAACCTGTGCTTGCCTAGGACCCTAAGATTACCTGCTATGTCTGGCGCCCTGGCTCCCAGTATACACCTGACTAAAGCTGCTGGTGCCCCTAAAGGCTGAGCTAATTTCATGTGCCGTATGATAGAGTCTCCTATAACCAGAGCTCTTTCAGGTTTCTCAGTGGGTGCATCACTAAGGAGAGCAAACCTGTTCGACACGTGACACGGAGAGGAGTGGTGCTCCCATGGGCGAGCCTCAGCGGTAGCTTTGGCCCTACGCTTATGCTGCCGAGTCGTCATTCATTCGCCCCGCAGTAAGTGCTCTAATGCCAGAGTTGGGGGATTACTAACTCCTCCTAGGGCATCCAGACTTTCCCCTACAGAAACTACACTGTTCTCACGCTCACTGACCTTCTCTAAAGCCTGGACATGCGCTTCTAGCACTGTAATCTTCTCTGTCAGAGAGCTAACTAATCTGCCCTTATCACAAATAAAGCTAATAAAGCTATCGCTAGTGACAGAGGAAGAATGACTAAACATCCTGCACTCAGCACACTGAACAGGCTGAAGGTGTGCCATGTTGAAAAGATTCACGTACCCTTAATCGAGGATCTGTTGATATTAAGGCAGATCCGATGTGGATGGCCTCCGCTTGTGGTCTTTACACAGGAGGAGAGAAGCTAGACTAGACATTTTTCATTCATTATATACAAGTGTCAAAATATGGAAAGCAATTTTTACAATCACTATCTGCAACACTCTCTAAACCATGTCCAATGTTTTCAACACAGAAACACAACCAGCTAAACTCTTAAAACTCCGAATAAGTGAACTGACCTGGACTGTTGGAGGTGCCTATTTTTATGCCACTGGCCAATTCAGTGGAGTCAGGCATGTGTGTGTGTCTGTGTGTGTGTTTGTCTGGCTCTGCCCCATGGCCATGCTGGATATTGCGGTCCAAAACAGAGGTGTTGAAGTGGCACTGTCCCTTCAGCACCATTGGAGTAGTAGTGTGAGAGGCGACGTACAGAGAACAGGAGATTTCTTGAGCTGCTGCTGCCACAACACACACACACACACACACACACACACACACACACACACGCGTGCACGCGTGGCTTTGTGCTGCTCAGCTCTCTTTCTCTGGTTACAAGCCTGAAAGCACACAAGACACACATAAATGCCCTGGCAGTAATCAGACACAAGTGAAAATTATTACACTTCACTTGCCAGTCCAACCCACCTCCTCTCCGTCCACCAGTGACCCTTGACCCCCACTGCCACATAATCCTACTGCCTGACTCAGGTTGGGGAGCCACCTCTGCAGCTGACTCCCCCCGGCAGGGGAAATAAGCCGCAATGACAACCTGTGAACCACATTAAATTTAAATGGCTCAAGTGCCAGATACCAGTGAGTGATATGAATATTGGTATCCACCAGCTCCAGGAACTGCCTCACCCCTTTTTCGTCTCAGGCAGGCTGTGATTGCTGCTGTCTTATCAAGTTGGAGCCTGTTTTCAAATCATTTGCCAGGAGTGTCTTGTTGGTGTGGGCATGTAAACGACACCCTTTTTCATCAATATTTTTGCCCTATAGATTATTTTGGTGTATTTTTCACTTTCCCCTTCTACCGCATTTTCATTTTCCCAAAGATGCTTTTTTCCATCTAAAGACAGCAAGTGGAGGTCATCCATGATGACGGATCTGCTGAAAATATCAAAAAAATATCATCTGACTAAGGTACGTTTAACACTCATCATGACAAACATTCAGCTTGTTCAGTATGTTGAGTGCAGGATGTTTAGTCATTCTTCATTCATAATTAGTAGCAGGTTTATTTGTGATAAGTGTATATAAGTTACCTCTCTGATGGAAAAGACTGCAGCTTTAGAGGTTCACATCCAGACTCTAAAGAGGGTTAGTGAGAATGAGAACAGTGTAGTTTCCATAGGGGAAAGTCTGGATGCTAGAGCAGTTAGCAATGCCCCTACTCTGGCATTAGTGTCTTCACAGCGGGGAGAAAAGGTGATGACTTGGTGGCATAATCACAGAGCCAATTTTGTATTTTTTTCTTTTTAAATCTAAATTCAGAAGGGCTTTGCATGAGTGCCTCCTCAAGTCTAATTCAATTTAACTTTTATTTAAACAGTACTTTTATCAATAGACACCATCACAAAGAACATCCATCCATCCATTATCTATAGCTGCTTATCCTGTTCTACAGGGTTGCAGGCAAGCTGGAGCTTATCCCAGCTGACTATAGGCAAGAGGCGGGGTACACCCTGGACAAGTCACCAGGTTATTGCAGGGCTGACACAGAGACAAAACAACCATTCACACTCAATTTAGAGCCACCAATTAACCTAATCTCCATGTCTTTGGGAGAAACCGGAACACCCAGAGGAAACCCACACAGACAAGGGGGAGAACATACAAACTCCACAAAGAAAGGCCCTTGTCAGCTGCTGGGCTTGAACCCAGGACCTTCTTGCTGTGAGGCAACAGTGCTAACCACTACACCACCATGCCACCCCATCACAAAGAACATTTAATCTTTATTTTAAATACCTATTGATCATGTTTAAAGATGTTTGATGGATTTTTTTTTTGTGGAAGTTGCAATTGTATTTTGCCATGTTTGATGTAGCCCATATGTTAGTCATAGTATGGCCATTTCCATAACACCAAAAAGGAGGACAGTTTGCAAAAGACAGTGAAGCCAAGACAAAATCAGATAAATAATCCCAAACACAATCAGATTCTGGTACACTTACCATGAATTAGGTTTCTTTTTGATACTTTTGGCCTTTCCTGTCATGAATTTGCTATGAATGAGTTGGTGTAGATCTGTCAGTCAAGTTTGAAAAACTATACAAAACTCCACAGTGAAGATTGTCATTTTTGGGCAATGAAGCTTCACAGAAAAATGATAAATGTGAAGAGGCAGCTGTGCTCTGACTGTTGTCTTTGTGCTTGTCTATGCAGCATGTTGGTTGATTATGCCTTTCCCTTTGCTGCGACACTCACCAAATAGTTTTGAGATTCCTTTAGGTGACAGGGGAAACTGAACTACCATTGCCATCACCTGTGAAAGATGAGAAAAGACAAGGATAAGCATTTAAGTTGACACAACTACATTCACTCCAATTGCTCACCAAATAGGATATACTTACTCATAGCATTACTTGCATCTTCTAGTAATTGTTCCAATCGGACTTCATCTGAGGTGGTGTTTTGAATAAAATTAAATTCAGGAACTTGAGAATTGAGGTCAACATAGTATTGAGGTATTTCACCTGACGTCACAGCGTCACGTGACGCCCCAGTGTCCGCCATTTTGGATGGCAAGCTAGCTAATGTCAACAACAGTAGCTGGTATGTTACTGTAGCAATGTTTACATTCAGTCATTTGGATGACTGTTAAAACCTTTCAGTCTCAAGTTTTTCCTTTACTGGATTTACTAGTTTACTGAGCCAGCCGGCCCCGGAGCGCTAGCCAGCCAGCCAGCCAGCCGGCCCTGGAGCGCTAGCCAGCCAGCTGGCCCTGGAGCGCCAGCCAGCCAGCCGGCCCTGGAGCGCCAGCCAGCCAGCCGGCCCTGGAGCACCAGCCAGCCAGCCGGCCCCGGAGCGCCTGCCAGCCAGCCGGCCCTGGAGCGCTAGCCAGCCAGCCAGCCAGCCAGCTGGCCAGCCCCAGAGCATTAGCCAGCCAGCCCCGGAGCGCCAGCCAGCCAGCCAGCCCGCCCCGGAGCGCTAGCTAGCCCCGGAGCACTAGCTAGCCAGCCAGCCAGCCAGCCCCAGAGCACTAGCTAGCCAGCCAGCCAGCCCCGGAGCACCAGCCAGCCAGCCAGCCCTGGAGCGCGCTAGCTAGCCAGCCAGCCAGCCAGCCCTGGAGCACTAGCTAGCCCCAGAGCGCTAGCTAGCCAGCCAGCCAGCCAGCCAGCCCCGGAGCGCCAGCCAGCCAGCCAGCCCTGGAGCGCTAGCTAGCCAGCCAGCCAGCCAGCCCGCCCCGGAGCACTATCTAGCCAGCCAGCCAGCCAGCCCCGGAGTGCGCTAGCTAGCCAGCCAGCCAGCCAGCCCCGGAGCGCTAGCTAGCCCCAGAGCGCTAGCTAGCCCCGGAGCGCTAGCTAGCCCCAGAGCGCTAGCCAGCCAGCCAGCCAGCCCCGGAGCGCTAGCCAGCCAGCCAGCCAGCCCCGGAGCGCGCTAGCTAGCCAGCCAGCCCCGGAGCGCTAGCTAGCTAGCGCCAGCCAGCCAGCCCCGGAGCGCTAGCTAGCTAGCGCCAGCCAGCCCCGGAGCGTGCTCAGTAAACTAGTAAATACAGTAAAGGAAAAACTTATAACGGGCCATGTCTCAACAGATTAAGAAGTTATTTCAATGACATTTAATAACATTTTGTTTATCCTGAGGACCGAAAGTAAATGAAAATGTGAACAAACCTTAGCTGTCAGTGAACAATCCTGGTGGAAGCAGGTAAACGTCGTTCTCTAAGCCTGCTAACCTCAATTTTTGCAAATACCTCTCCCTCTGCTCGCCCTGTAAATGCCCTACGTCGCTGGATAGTGAAGGTGTTTTCTGCATCTCGCTCCTTTTTCTTTTATGTTTTTCGTTTGTCGCCTTCCTCGCATTCAAACTGATTCGAGCCGTGCCGTCCAAAATGGCAGCGTCACATGACTTGGTCACGTGAGTGAAATACCTCAATAGCATAGCATAATGCACAAGTCATAGGATAAGATACTAATGCACTATTCATAGCATAAGAATTTTTTCACATGCAATTAACAGTGTGAATGCATGGGAATATGAAGAATTAAACATGTATTTCAACAGTTTGTCCCTTTTAAGAACAAATCTTTCTCTGGGTACCTGGGACAGGGCAGCAAATTTAATTAAATGTGAATATATTATTTGACAAGTGAACAGCTCGTGCAAGATTGCTGAGATTGGGACAGGAAAAAGGATTTCCTTCAAGCATTTGTAATAAACAAACAAACAAATAAATCAGCTTACGCCTTACAAAAAGTGTGTCTGGAAATCAATCACTTTAATATCCAGGTACAGAGGACTGTGAGGACGCAGGCATTTACGGATGTATGTGCAGTGGAAGACAGCTTTAGAAGAGCAAACCAAGCCAAATCGAGAGACAGAAAACGTAGTCAGAAGCTAGCGAGGGTCGGGTGATTGGCAAACAGTTACGAGGGCAAGACAGAGAGTGAAAAAATTAGGAAGTGCTGGCAAGGGTCAAAAAGGAATCAGGGAGATACTTTGCAATGGGTGAGAGTGTGACTGGGATTTATATAGGGAGACAGGTGATTGTGGAAATGTGAGTCAGCTGTGAATCAGAAGGCCGGAGATAGAGGGTGCTGTGCATGCTGGGAGTTGTAGTCCAAGCTGTCCATATTTGTAGTTTGCTCATTTCAAGCGGGTTTACTGACAGAACCCCCCCGAGGAGCTACCTCTGGAAGCTATACTCTTTCAGGGATGTCCTCTGCCTCTGAGTGCTGGCTTGCTGGGGTGCTGGGCATGGAAGTCCTGTTTCAGAAGAGGGTCAAGGATGTCTTTGGACTTGACCCAACTTTGTTCTTCTGGTCTGTACCTTTCCCAATCCACCAGGTACTCGATCTGGCCTCCTCTTCATCTGGAGTTGAGGATCTTTTTGACCTAGTAGATGGGTTCCCCCTCTAGATTCAAAGAAGGGTGTTCTTGGGTAGGTGTATTGTCAGAAAGAGGTCCTGGGATGGCAGGTTTGAGATTCAAGATGTGGAATGTGGGAGAGACTCGGCTGTGTGGTGGAAGTTCCAGATGGTACAAGACTTCATTGATGCATCGCAGAACTTTGAATGGTCTGATGTAGCATGGTTGAAGCTTTCTACTAGTCTGGCTAACGCGACAAAGCTCTCCGAGCTATTGGTCTGGCCAAGATATTAAGCCCAACCGTTTCCCAGAGCCCGTGGTTGACCCGCCTCCCTGAAATGCCTCAGTTTGCTACTGGTCGAAGCCAGAAAAGGCTGTGACGAAGCTTAAACCAATCACATCACTCTTTCCTCTGACGTATGCGACGCGACGGGGCTAAATGGTAGATTAAACTCTTACCGAAGCCGGTCGGGAGCAAGGTGAAAACATCCTTCCTTTCAATAAATACCTCCAGGGCTGCTCTTTGCTCTGTTTTCAATGAGAACTTCCCGCTGAATGCTTTCAATACAGCATCTATGCGTAATAGATGCGGAAGCGTGAATGAAGCGCTTCCGGCATAGATTCTGTAAACAATCTATGGCTTCCGGTCGCAGTTCTACTACGTCAGTGCCTTGAACATGCCTCTACCCAGGGCCGTTGGAGATGCTCAAAGTTGATTGGTTCCTGATTTTTTGGGAGCTTGGAAGAGCTGTAGATAGCTTGTCTGGCCAGACTAAGCTCGCAACAGGCCCTCGTGTTGCATCACGCTTAGGATGGGCGGGCCCAGGCTAGCTTTCTACAGGTGTTTGTCTCTTGTAGATTCTTTGTGGCCAGCCATACTCGATCACCAGAAAGGAAGGTGGGAGTCTCTCCTCTGTGTCTATTGGCATAAGTCTTGTACTTGGCACAGACGACTTCTAGCTGCTGATGGACCTCCTCCCAAATGGTTTGGCTGTTCTGGAACCATTCATCAACTGCCCGTACCTGGCTGGGTGCATCGTCCCAGGGGAACAAGGGTGGTTCATAGCCGAGTATGCACCGGAATGGTGTTAGTTGAGTAGCAGAATGTGTTAGAGAGTTCTGTGCATACTCGGCCCATGTCAGGAAGCATGCCCAGTCCCCCTGGTTGCTCATGCAGAAGAGCCGTAGGAAGCAGACGATTTCTTGGTTGGCTCGTTCTACCTGTCCATTGGATTGAGGATGGTAACTGGAGGTAAGGCTTACGGACACTCCCAACCTCTCCATGAAGCTGGACCAGAACTTGGAAATGAATTGCGAACCTCTATCGCTGACGATGTCTTCTGGAATGCCATATTATCTGAAGACCTGCTAGAACAGGAACTCAGCTGTTTGGGCAGCCATAGGGATACAAGGTAGAGGAATGAGCTTCAAGGCTTTTGAGAAATGATCGATGGTTACCATGATGGTGGTATTGTTCTGTGAGGAATGGAGGTCCATGATGAAATCGATCGCAAGGTGTGACCAGGGTCGCTGCGGGACAGGTAGAGGCATTAGCTTGCCAGCTGGAGGAGATCGTGGAACCTTGGCCTGGGCACAGTCAGAGCAGGAAGAGATGAACCGGTTTATTTCAGAGAGCATGTTGTCCCACCAGTACCTGTTCTTCAACATCTGGTAGGTGCGTTGACTGTTAGGGTGACCAGTGGCAGGAGATGTGTGCGCCCAGGTGATGATGATGCTGTGTAGATGTGCTGGCACAAAGAGAAGATCAGGTGGGAGGTGACTTGGTAAGGTTCATGGTTGTGCCTTACAGATTTCGCTGTCCAAATCCCATGTGATGGACTGTACAAAGTGTCATGATGGAATGACGGGTTGTGGTTCTGTGTCCTTGGGAGAAGGTTCTATTGCCCGGGACAAAGCGTCTGCCTTGGTGTTCTTGGAACCTGGTCGGAAGGAGATGGAGAAATTAAAATGGGTGAAGAACAGTGCCCACCTGTCCTGATGTGGATTCAACCTCTTGGCCTTCTTGAGATACTCTGAATTCTTATGGTCAGTGAGGATGACAAATGGGTGAATGGCTCCCTCCAACCAGTGTTGCCATTCAAGGGCTAGCTTGATGGCCAACAGCTCATGATTACCTACATAGTTCCTCTCACCAGGCATCAATTTCTTGGAAAAGAAGGCAGCTGAGTGTAAGTTAGGCTTTTCCCTGAACCGCTGGGACAGGATGGCTCCTACTCCCATTTCTGAGGCATCTACCTCCACGACAAATGGTTTCATGGGGTCAGGGTGCTGGAGAATCGGGGCTGACATGAATTTAGCTGGTTTAGCTGACAGGACTTTAGCTGGTTGAAGGCCTCTTCTGCCATAGGATTCATGAGCAACCAGGGCTCATGAACCATGGGCATGCTTCCTGCCATGGGCCGAGTATGCACAGAACTCTCTAACACATTCTGCTACTCAACTAACACCATTCCGGTGCATACTCGGCTACGAACCACCCTTGTTCCCCTGGGACTTGGGACCCTTCTTCAGGAGGGTGGTCAACGGAGCGGCCAAGGTGCTGAAGTTCCTAATAAAACAGTGGTAGAAGTTGGCAAAGCCTAGAAATCTCTGGAGATCCTTGACTGACTTGGGGGTTGGCAATGAGGTTACTGCCGAGACTTTAGTTGAGTCCATGCTTACTCCTTCCATACTGATTATGTAACCCAGGAAGGAGATCTTGTCTTGATGGAATTCACATTTCTCTGCCTTTATGTAGAGGTGGTTTTCCAATAACCATTTGAGTACAGTTCTGACATGTTCCTGATGACTGTGGAAGTCAGAGGAATAGATCAAAATGTCATCTATATAAGCAGTGACATATTTGCCCAGCATGTCCCACAGTACATCATTGATGAAACTTTGGAATACGCTGGGAGCTGAAGAAAGGCCATATGGCATGACCCAGTATTCAAAGTGACCAGTGGCTGTGCTGAAGGCGGTCTTCCACTTGTCACCTTGTTTGATCCAGATCAGGTTATACGCACTGCATAGATCCAGCTTGGAGAACGCCTTGGCTGATCAAAGTTACTCCAGAGCTGCCGGAACCAGAGGGAGAGGATACGGATACTTAACGGTGACTTCATTGAGTCCTCTGTAATCGATGCAGGGTCACAGTCCACCTCCTCATTCCTCCACGAAGAAGAAGCCAGCAGATGCAGGAGATCGACAGGTGGATGTAACCTTGCTTGAGAGTCTCCTGAATGTATTCCTCCATGGCAGTGTGCTCTTTCTGGGACAGGGGATAGATGCAACCTTGAGGTGGAGCCATGCCTGGCAGTAGCTCTATGGCGCAGTCACAGGGCTTGATGTGGTGGTAACCCGCAGGCCTTCCCCTTGCTGAAGACTTCGGAAAGATCCCAGTAACACTTGGGAATGTTGTCCATGGAGTCGGGGAATGGGCTCTCAACAGATGTGGAGGAAATGAGGAGTTGGGGATGAGAGAGGCAGCTCTGAAAGCATGTGGGTGACCATTGGAGTATTTCCTTGTTTTGCCATGAGATAAGGGGATCATGAAGTTGTAGCCAGGGATATCCTAGGATGATGTCGTGACAGATAGTGGTTGTGATGTACAGTGAGATGAGCTCCTTATGTAGTGCGCCCACCTGTATCTGTAAGGGTTGTGTTCATGATATGACCAGTACGTCACCTATGGGTCCTCCATCAATCACCCTGATGCTAAGAGCGCTGTGCAAAGAGGTGACTGGCAGGTTGAGCTTTTGCATGAGGGCTTCACTGATAAAGTTCCCCTCTGCCCCTGAATCAATGAAGGCGGACAGGACATGAGTGGAGGACGCCATCTTCAGAAACACTGGAATTTGAAAGGACTTAGAGTTGAACTTTCTCACCGGACTTGTGGCTGGAACAGGTCTCTCTGTTGAGGCTCCCCGGGCAGGTCGGACTGGGCAATACTGAATGCTGTGATCTGCATTCCCACAGTAAAAGCACAGCCCCTCCTTATGCCTTCTGGCACGCTCAGCATGGGTCAACCTTGTGCGTGACAACTCCATAGGTGCGTGGTCCTCTGGAGGTGAAGCTGGATTTTTGTCAGTGAGGAGTGAGGGCCGGTGCTTTAAAAGCTGATGTAGTTAGATAGCCAGTTCGATGAGGGCATCCAATGAGAGATTCTCATCCCTACATGCCAGTTCACGGAGTATTTCTGGACGTAGACTTTGGTGAAAAAACGCCTTCAGGACTGGGTCATTCCATCCGCTAGTGGCTGCAAGAGTCCTGAAGTCCAAGGCATATTCTGCGATGCTTCTAGTGCTCTTTGAACTGGTGAGAAGGCTTTCCCCAACTTCGAGCCCTTCGGGTTCATGGTCAAAAACCTTCTTGAAGAGGGAGAGAAACTGCTCGTATGACCCTGTTGGCTTTCCACCCCTGTTCCAGACAGCTGTAGCCCAGTGGAGTGCTTTGCTGGTGAGGAGAGACAGAAACTTAGCGATTTTGTGCTCATCAGGTAAATCAGGCATGGTGGCAAAATACAATGAGCATTGCAACAAGAAGCCCTGACATGCGGTGGTGTCGCCAGTGAACTTCTCTGGCATGGGGAGTTGCAATGCTGGATGAGGAGGAGGTTCAGGGCGCGCTAGGAGGGCCTGCAACATAACAGTTGTAAGCTGTGTCATTCTGGTGTTCAAATCGGTGAGCATCTGTTGATGTTCTCTTAGCAGGTGCCCTTGTGCATTGAGAGCCTCTGCTACAGCCATGCTGGTGAAGTATCCTGTGAGGACGCAGGCACTTACTGATGTATGTGCGGCAGAAGACAGCTTTAGAAGAGCAAACCAAGCCAAATCGAGAGACAGGAAACATAGTCAGAAGCTAGCAAGGGTTGGGTGATCGGCAAACAGAGTTACGAAGGCAAGACAGAGAGTGAGAAAATGAGGAAATACTGGCAAGGGTCAAACAGGCAGAAAGAACCAAGGCTTGGTATGAATTGGTGAATCAGGACAATACTTTGCAATGGGTGAGAGTGTGACTGGGGTTTATATAGGGAGACAGGTGATTGTGGAAATGTGAGTCAGCTGTGAATCAGAAGGCAGGAGATAGAGGGCACTGTGTGTGCAGGGAGTTGTAGTCCGAGCTATCCATGTTTGTAGTTTGCTCGTTTCCAGTGGCTTTACTGACAAGGACAATCAGGATCAAAGCCGCTATGTGATTTAGCTAACAGAGCTAGCTGTAGAGCTAAAGCACTTAGCTGAGCTAACGTTAGCCCACGATGCTACATGGTTCATAACAAGAGGATTTAAAGTGTAAAAGTGATTGTTGGATGCGGCACGGTGGTGTAGTGGTTAGCGCTGTTGCCTCACAGCAAGAAGGTCCGGGTTCGAGCCCCGTGGCCGGCAAGAGCCTTTCTGTGTGGAGTTTGCATGTTCTCCCTGTGTCCGTGTGGGTTTCCTCCGGGTGCTCCGGTTTCCCCCACAGTCCAAAGACATGCAGGTTAGGTTAACTGGTGACTCTAAATTGACCGTAGGTGTGAATGTGAGTGTGAATGGTTGTCTGTGTCTATGTGTCAGCCCTGTGATGACCTGGTGACTTGTCCAGGGTGTACCCCGCCTTTCGCCTGTAGTCAGCTGGGATAGGCTCCAGCTTGCCTGCGACCCTGTAAAACAGGATAAAGCGGCTAGAGATAATGAGATGAGATGAAGTGATTGTTGGAGGAATAAAACACTCTGAGTCACAACATAATGACTTGTAGACTTTAAATCCTCTTGTTATGAGCCATGTAGCATTGTGGGCTAATGTTAGCTCAGCTAAGTGCTTTAGCTCTTCTAAAGCACCTACACCTGATCATACCTAGCTGTTTATTTCCAGTGATAGTCTCCTGTGTATCTGACCCCATTTCTGTTTATTTCCAACTTTGACTTTCCTTTACCCTCTGATATCACATTCGTACATCAATCGACCCCTGCCTGACTCTGAGTACGACTTCCAGATCATGATTTGGATTTGGCTGCTGTCAGTAAGGACGTTGAGAGCGACAGCTCTAGCTGAACTACAAACATGGCTTCTCAGAACTACAATGCCCAAGAATCACAGTGCCCCCTGTCACCCACTTATTGATTACAGCTGACTCTCATTCACGCACAATCAGCCACACTACTTAAGCTTCTCTCACTGTCATTGCGAAGTATTATTCTGAGTTTACCCAGTTATACCAAGCCTTTCTATCTCTGTCTGCCTCTAGTTTTCCTGACCCTCACTATCTCTTTACTTCTATGCCTATTGTCTCTTCTTTATTACTGTATTTGCTGATCGACTGACCCTTGCTTGCTTTTTGACTATGATTATAGTTTTGTGATTTGACTACATTTCCTGTTTGCTACCCTGCTCTCCCCTGCACATACATCCATAAGTGCCTGCACCCTGACAGGATACTTCACCTCGATGGATGCATCAGAGGAAGCAAAGCAAACTGCTCTGAGTGCTCAGGGATGCCTCTTAGGAGAATACCAACAGATGCTTGCAGACCTCTACACCAGGATGGCACAGATATCAGCTGCGGTGCTGCAGGCCCTCCTAATGCGCTCTGAAGCTTCTCTGAGTCCTGCTTATCAGCTCCCCATTCCGGAGAAATATGCCAGGGATGCCCTCAATTGTAAGGGATTTCTACGTCAGTGCTCCTTGTACTTCTCAGCCATGCCTAACATCTCTGAAGAAAGTAAGATCACTAACTTTCTTTTGTTTCTCACCAGCAAAGTGCTACAGTGGGCTAGCACAGTATGGAGGAATGGAGAAGAGCACACGACATCCTACGAACATTTCCTTGAATTATTCAAACAAGTATTTGATCACGAACCTGAGGGGATTGAAGTTGGCGAGAGTTTACTCACCATCACACAAGGCACTAGGGGAGTCACAGAATATGTCTTCAGAACTCTAGTGGCAGCCAGTGGATGGAATGAGCCGGCATTAAAGGTGGTGTTTTGCCAAGGTCTTTGCCCTGAAATTCTAAGCGAACTGGTGTGTAGAGATGAACACCTTACCTTGGACTCCCTCATTGATCTAGCTATTCGACTGGATCATCTACTCTCCAATAGACCCTCTCTCAAGGAGGACACCAGACCTGTTCAGCATTCTGATGCCTCCACACCTATGGTGGTTTCACATACCCATTTGAAACGCTCTGAACGAGAGAGAGAAGGAGGAAAGAGGGGCTCTGTTTCTATTGTGGGAGTTCAGAGCATCTTATCACCCAGCGTCCCGTTCGCCCACCTTGCACCAGCCAAGCTGAGACCACTTCCGATTCGGTGAGTCCTGTAAGAAAATTCAACTCACAGTCTTTTAAAATACCTGTATTGCTGAACCTGGCGTCTTTGACACATGTACTATCTGCCTTTGTTGACTCAGGGGTGGAGGGGAATTTCACCAACTGCTTGATTGTCCAGAAGTTTGGTCTGCCCACAACCCCTCTGCAGAGTCCACTCAGCATCAGAACCATCGATGGAGGACTAATAGGTTTTGTTACTACTCGCACTGCTCCCATTCGTATTCAAGTGGGTGCACTCCATTCTATACTCATTTCTCTCTGTGACCACTACTGTTGATCACAATATCATCCTGGGATATCCTTGATTACAGCTTCATGACCCATTAATCTTGTGGCAGAATAAGGAGATCCTCCAGTGGTTGTCCACATGTTTTCAGAACTGTCTTCTATGTCCCCTACTCTGTCTCTCTACTTTGGTAGAGAGTCCACAGCCCAATTCTATGGAGAATGTTCCTGAGTGTTATTCTGACCTGAGGGAAGTCTTTAGCAAGGGTAAAGCTTGTGGCTTACTATCACATCGTCCATACAACTGTGCCATCAATCTTCTGCAAGGTACGTCACCTCCACACAGTCGGATTTATCCCCTTTCTCAGAAGGAACAGACTGCCATGGAGGAGTACATTCAAGAAGCCCTCAAGCAGGGGTACATATGTCAGTCAAAGTCACCAGCATCAGCAGGTCTTCTTTGTGGCGAAAAAAGGTGGAGGTCTCCAACCCTGCATAGACTTTAGGGGACTCAATCAGATCTCTGTCAAATACCCCTATCCTCTTCCACTGGTCTCCTCAGCTTTAGAACAACTTCGTACTGCTAAGTTATTCTCCAAACTTGACTTGCGCAGTGCCTACAACCTGGTCAGAATCAAGGAGGGTGACAAATGGAAGACTGCCTTCAGCACTACCATTTTCAGTACAGGGTAATGCCTTATAGCCTTTCTTCAGCACCAAGTGTATTCCAATGTTTTATCAATGACGTGCTATGGGATATGCTGGGCAAGTTTGTGATAGCATATATTAATATCTTGATCTACTCTCCCAATGAGAAGAGCCATCTGGGACATGTCAGATCAGTTCTCCAATGCCTGTTATCAAATCACTTCTATGTGAAAGCCGAGAAATGTGAGTTCCACTTGATCTCCTTTTTTGGTTACATCATTGGTGCAGAGGAAGTCAGTGCGGACTCCTCCAAGGTCTCTGCAGTCATGTCCTGGCCAATGCCCATGTCTGTGAAGGAGCTCCAATGTTTCTTAGGTTTTGCCAACTTCTATCATCGCTTTATTAGAGGTTTCAGTACCATTGCTTCTCCCCTAACAGCCTTGCTCAAAAAAGGAACAAATGCCTCCACTGGAACCCTTCAGCAGAGGGAGCCTTCAATTGACTCCAGAATGCCTTCACTTCAGCCCCCATCCTGCAACACCCTGACCTGACCAAGCCATTCACAGTCGAGGTAGATGCTTCTGACACTGGAGTAGGAAGGATTTTGCCTCAGCATTTCAGCGAGAGACCCAAACTCCACCCGGTGGCATTTTTCTCAAGAAAACTCATGTTGGCAGAGAGAAACTATGACATCAGAAATAGAGAATTACTAGCCATCAAGCTCACCCTTGAGGAGTGGAGACATTGGCTGGAGGGAGCCACACATCCCTTCATAATATTGGCCGACCATAATAACCTAGAATATCTCAAGAAAGCCAAGAGACTTAACCCATGCCAAGCCAGATGGGCACTCTTCACATGTTTCAATTTCATGATCTCCTTTCATCCTGGTTCCAAGAATACCAAGGCTGATGCCCTATCCTGAACCTTCAACTCATCAAGTCATAGTTCCAAATCTCACCCCATTCTCTCACCTGACTGTTTCGTCCAGACCATTACTTGGGACTTAGATCAAGAACTAAAGAAATCTCAACCTTGGAAGAGCCGAGTAAACTGTCCACTGGACCTTCTTTATGTCCCGAAGCACCTCTGAGGGAGACTCATCACATGGGCACATGTGTCCCCTGCCACAGGTCATCCAAGCAGCCAACAAACTTACTAAATGCTGAAGCACAAGTACTGGTGGAAGAACATGTGAACAGAGGTTAACCAGTTCATCGCTTCCTGTTCCAAGTGTGCCCAGGCTAAAGTTCCACAAACCCTTCCCGTAGGTAAGCTCTGTCCCCTCCCTGTACCTCAAAGACTCTGGTGCCACCAGGCCATTGATTTCATTATAGGTCTACCACCATCTCAAGGTAACACCACCATCATGGTAACTGTAGACAGATTTTCTAAGGCTCTGAGACTCATTCCGCTGCCTGGTATCCCCACTGCATTTCAAACAGCTGAATTACTATTTAAGTATGTATTCAGGTACTTTGGCATCCCAGAGGACATAGTCAGCAACCATGGTCCCCAGTTCATCTCACGATTATGGGCCTGTTTCATGGAACAGTTAGGAGTCTCAGTGAGCCTCACATCTGGATATCACCCCCAATCCTATGGCCAGGTGGAATGAGCTAACTAAGAGATTGGGTGTTTTCTAAGGATTTTCTGCATGAGGAACCAGGGGGATTGGTCCCTATTCATTCCATGGGCCGAGCATGCACAGAACTCACTCAAGCAGTCTGTTACCCACTAACACCATTTCAGTGCATGCTCAGCTACCAACTGCCCCTGTTCCCATGGGACAACACACCCACACAGGTACAAGCAGTTGAAGCACTGCAAAAAATGATATCTTAGCAAGTGAAAATAGTCTTATCTTGAAAATAGTTGAAATGATCTAGAATTTCCTATTAGAAGAATACAAGACACCAATTCTGAGATTATTAAACCTAGTTCTAGATTGCAACCAACTTATTCTAAGATGCCTTATCAAGTAAAAATGTCTGTCCATTATAGAGTAAATTGTAGTGTCCTACTGTTTTGTAATTTTCCTTTTCACTAGGTGTTGCCTCTTCAAGGACTAACGACTTGGAACATTCTGAACCAAAACATGTTCATCTTTTTTTTATCACATTTTTTTTTAAGTCAAGAAAGGAAGTACGGTACAGGATGTATTTAAATACAATGTCTTGAATTGTTTTTATTTATTTTTTTTATTTTAACCAATCACGTTCCTCCCACCCACACACTGCCAAAAAGGGGGGGGGGGGGGAGTGAGAAGAAAAAGAAAAAAAATGTAAAAGGTAGGGGAATTTCACACTTTGTATAAAGTGCACACCATCTTCTTATCTGTTATATATGAAAGACTCATCAGGGCCCTATGATGCTATGGAAGAGTGTTGAGCCTGTCAAAATACAAAATTAAGGGGTCCCATATCTTGTGGAACTTTCTAATTGATCTTCTGGTGAAATACTTAATTTTTTCTAATTTCAAGAAAAGCATCAGGTCATTGAGCCAAACAAACTTTTGGTGGATCAGGAGATTTCCACTGTAGAACTATTCTTCTGCGGGCTAAAAGAGAGGCAAAGGCAAAAGCATTTTTCTTGTCTGTAGCCAATAAAATCTCATTGACTAATACTCCAAAAATGTCCATTTTTGCAGAGGGTTTCACTTTGGTATTAAATTCATCATCTAGAGTTTTATAACCAGATGACCAAAATTCTCTTAGTTTTGGACAACTCCAAAACATATGTACCATGTCTGCTTGGGTTGTATTACAGCACTCACACCTGTCTTCAACATCAAAATAGATTTTGGATGGTGTGGATTTGGTGTAATAGATTCTGTGAAAGACTTTGAACTGTATCAGGTTGAGATGGGCACAAGAGGATGTATTGTTAACTCTAGACTGAACGCAGTCCCAGGCTGCATCGGATATTTCCATACCAAGTTCTTCCTCCCATTCAGCTCTAAGCCGGTCTAATGATATATTCTGAAGGGATGTGATTATGTTTGAGATGTTTGATATCTGTCCCTTATGCTACACAGGAGCCCTCAAGATCTTCTCTAGTCCTGAGTCTGCTGGCAAGGCTGTAAAGGCTGGACTCTGGGTCTGAATAAAGTGATGGACCTGAAAGTATCTGAATAAATCTGACCATTGTAATTTTTCAGAGAGCTCTGCCTTTGCAGATTTCTCTGAAAAATTCCAATTACAATGGTCAGATTTATTCAGATGCCAAAATGGCCATCTATAAAGGAATTGTAACATGTGGCACTGCCTAAAGGTGTGGTCCATTTTGGCTGCCTGGAAGAGGTGATTGTTACAAATAGGGCTATACACAGAAAAGTCTTTAAGCTGGAACTTCTGCCTGAATTGTGCAGCAGTAAAAGACCTCGGAGTGATTATTGACCCCAGTCTTTCATTCGAAACTCACATTGATAACATCACCCGGATAGCTTTCTTTCATCTCAGAAATATTGCAAAGATAAGAAATTTAATGTCATTGCATGATGCAGAAAAACTAGTCCATGCTTTCGTTACCTCCAGGTTGGATTATTGTAATGCCTTACTGTCTGGATGTTCCAATAAGTGCATAAACAAGCTCCAGTTAGTTCAAAATGCCGCAGCAAGAGTCCTTACTAGAACTAGAAAATATGACCACATCACGCCTGTCTTATCCACACTGCATTGGCTCCCAATCAAATTTCGTATTGATTATAAAATACTACTATTGACCTTTAAAGCACTAAATGGTCTCGCACCACAGTACCTGAGTGAACTTCTGCTCCTCTATGACCCGCCACGCCTACTTAGATCAAAAGGTGCAGGCTATCTGCTGGTACCTCGTATAGTGAAGGCTACATCAGGGGGCAGAGCCTTTTCTTACAAAGCCCCACTGTTATGGAACAGCCTTCCAAGTAATGTTTGGGAATCAGACACAGTCTCAGCATTTAAGTCTAGGCTGAAAACATATCTGTTTAGTCAAGCCTTTTGTTAATGGTGTTTATGAGGTAAAGGAGTAGATCTGGAGGGTCCTCAGACATAGAGTGTTTTGGTAAACTGGGATGTATGGATGCTGTCAGTCCCCACTCGCTTGCTCACTCGAGTTTGTTGACGGTGCAGTGGCTGGCTGCTTTATGTCCCGGGGCTCCCTCATGCCTGTGTTACCTTCTGGCTCTCTCCTTTTAGTTATGCTGTCATAGTTAGTTGCCGGAGTCCCTGCTTGTACTCGGTGCAATATGTATACTGTTCCTACTTATTCAGGTGACATTGGGCATACCTAACCACCTGTGTTTTCTTTCTCTCCCCCCCCCACCCCAAATCTGTCCCTCTGAGTTACATGGAGTCAACAGGAAATCTTTTGGTGGAGACGGTGGGGACCTCGACTGGCTATCGTAGCCTGCAGGGAATCGGCCGTCAGACATTCTGTCGCATGTCCCAGACCCGGTGAAATGTAACTGAATTGTCTTGGCCAGGCCTAAGGGTCCCATCTGCATCTCATCATTGCTGAGGAGTGTGCTCCCATCACCCAATCAAGCATCCAGCCAGAGCAGGTCATGATATATTTTTTACCATATTAACATGCCATTGTGCGTCATGCCTGATGTAAAGACTCTCGTCTCTGCGAGCCTACCACACAGATTTAATACTTGTCATTTTTAGGGCATACCTAACAACGTGTTTTCTTTCTCTCCCCCCCCCCCCATCTGTCCCTCTGAGTTACATGTTGATCCTGGGATTGAGATGCTGGCCTCTTCTGCCCCTCGGACCTGCTTGATCCATCCTGGTGCCCTGTGTCTGGTCGGAGTTTTATCGCCCCACTCCTGTGAAGGACGGCCCCATGAGGACAGTTGAGGGTTATACCTGTTAAAACTGTTAATATTATAGTCAGGCTGTCTGTTGTTGCCCAAATGAGGATGGGTTCCCTTTTGAGTCTGGTTCCTCTCGAGGTTTCTTCCTCATGTCGTCTGAGGGAGTTTTTCCTTGCCACCATCGCCACAGGCTTGCTCATTGGGGATAGATTAGGGATAAAATTAGCTCATGTTTTAAGTCGTTCAAATTCTGTAAAGCTGCTTTGCGACAATGTTTATTGTTAAAAGCGCTGTACAAATAAACTTGATTTGATTTGATTTGATTTGAATTGTGCCCATATTTTAAGGGTGGAAATTACTATGGGGCTTGATGTGTACTTTGATGGTGAGAGTGGTAATTTTGCAGTAATAAGAGCAGAAAGTGATGTCAGCAGACAAGAGTTCACCTCAGTTTTGCACCAATCCAGTTTTGGGGCCTGATACCAGTATATGACTTTTTGTGTATTAGATGCCCAGTAGTATTTCCTCATGTTAGGAAGTGCCAGGCCGCCTTGGTCCCTAAGTCTTTCCAAGAATTCTCTGCAGATCCTGGGATTTTTACCAGCCCACAAAAATGAAGAGATAAACTTATCCAATGACTGAAAGAAGGATTTAGACAGAAAGACTGGGAGACACTGAAACAGGTATAGAAATCTAGGTAAAACATTCATCTTTATGCAATTAACACTGCCTGCAACAGATAAATAGAGTGCAGACCATCTCTTTAGATCTGATTCCAATTTGTTCATGAGTGGTTTGAAATTTTTCTCATAAAGATCAGGGAACGCACGGGTGACATTTATGCCCAAGTATTTAAAGCCAGATTTTGACATTCGGAAGGGGAGTTCATTGTCTGATATCTGAAGGACTAAGTTATTGATTGGAAAACATTCACTTTTAGACAGGTTTGATTTATAACCACGGAAAAGGCCAAACTCCTTCAGGATATTCACAATATTAGGGACACATGACACTGGATCTGAAATATACAGCAGCAGGTCATCTGCATAAAGAGATATTCTATGTTCAATTTCCATCCTGTGAATTAAATATATGTTAGGCGCTTTTCTGAACTTAATTGATAGAGGATCTATAGCTAACACAAATATTAGGGCTAAGGGGACACCCCTGACATGTGCCCCTGGACAGAGGAAAAAGTTGGGATGCTAATTTGCTTTATGATGCTTTAGGAGAGGTATATAACAGGCAGATCCAAGAGATAAATTTAGAGCCAAAGCCAAACCTCTCAAGCACAGCAAGTACTGTAGATAGCAGCACTCAATTCTGTCAAATGCTTTTTCAGCATCCAGGGAAACAACCAGTTTTGGCACCTCCCTGGATGCTGGAGAGTGTACGACATTCAGGAGTTTGCGGATATTTGTAAAGAAGTGACGGCCCTTCATGAATCCAGTTTGTTCCATTGAGATGACCTGGGGTAGTACATTTAGGCCAGAATTTTTACATCTGCATTTAACAAAGAAATAGGTTGATAGGACCCACACTCAAGTGGATCCTTGCCTGTTTTTAAAAGAAGAGAACTTGATGCCTCAGTCAGACTTGTTGGTAGATTTTTCTGACTAAATGAATAGCTAAACATTTCAAGGAGAATTGGGGCGAGATGGGAAGCAAATTTCTTGTAAAATTCCACAGGATAACTGTCAGGCCTTGGGGTTTTACCACTTTGCATTTTTTTAATGGAATCTACAATCTCCTGCAGCTGAAAGGGCTTGTCAAGATCATCCACATCTATCTTTGGAGTCTCTAAGTTGTCCAAGAAAGTTGTCATGCTTGAGTTATCATGTGGAAATGCAGATGTGTATAATCTTCTCATTATCTCTAGCTGCTTTATCCTGTTACAGGGTCGCAGGCAAGCTGGAGCCTATCCCAGCTGACTACGGGTGAAAGGCGGGGTACACCCTGGACAAGTCGCCAGGTCATCACAGGGCTGACACACAGACAACTATTCACACCCACATTCACACCTACGGTCAATTTAGAGTCACCAGTTAACCTAACCTGCATGTCTTTGGACTGTGGGGGAAACCGGAGCACCCAGAGGAAACCCATGCGGACACGGGGAGAACATGGAAAACTCCACACAGAAAGGCCCTCGCTGGCCACAGGCCTCAAACCCAGACCTTCTTGCTGTGAGGCAACAGCGCTAACCACTACACCATCTTGCCGCCCCCAGATGTGTATAATTCTGAGTAAAAATCTTTCATGGTGTTCTTGATTTCCATTGGGTCTATAGTCAATGATTGTGAAGTAGGTCTATTATGAATCAAACGAGATGCAGATCTGCATTTAAGCTGGTATGCCAGAAGGCAGCCTGCTTTCTCTCCATGCTCATAATAATGACCTCTTAACTACAGCTGGTGCTTCTCAGTTCTTTCTGTTGATAATAAATCATATTAAGTTTTCAGTGCAACTGGAAAAAAGAAGGAAAGTCCTTCTTTTTCTGGCTTTTTGCCCACTTTATGCGCTCTCTCTAGAATGGGGGCAGACTCAAACAACTTATTGCCTGTTATCTCCATAAGCATGGCCAACATGAATGTAACAGTGTCCTCATCCCCCTCACTGGTTTCTGGAACATTTACAATCCTTAAATTGGTTCTGCGTGAATGATTTTCTAAATCTTCAATGCGATCCAGGAGTGCAGCATTCTGTGTTCACAGGGACTTAATAGCTGTTTCAGCTGCAAATATCTTGTCAAAGTTATCCCCTGCCAGGGATTCCGTTGTAGTCAGACGGGTTTGAAAGGAGTCCACCTTCTCTTGTAAGGCATTCATTGAAGCCTGTAATGGCCCAACAGACTCTGGAATGAGAACAGAAATGTCTTCTATGAGACTGGCGCATTGCTTGGACAGTTCTTCCACCAGTTGATGGATAGTAATTCTTTCATCTTTGGAAGAGCGTTCATTAGCAGGGGAAGCCATGACTATTAGCTTGTTAGCAATCGTGTTTCTTGTTGTAAGAGAGGTTTGTTTTTGTCTAGAGGAAGTTATTATAAGCTCACAGACCTATAAAACACTCAGCTTGTTAAATTGCTTAGATTCTGATATGTTCAGGTAAATTTTTATATAGTTACATGCAAATTTGGTCAGAGCTCCTTGCTCTTGCTGCCTACTCCATCATGGCTGAAACCGGAAGTCCGAAACATGTGTAATGGAAACTTCTAATAAACACTTCAGAATGCTTAACAGTTGTCTTTTCAGTTACTTATTTTAGTAGATCATATAAAACAGAGATATAAAACAGGAAAGGAAGAAGAAGACACCACCTCAAGTGATGCTGAGAGTGCGCACTCTGAGTTGTGTCTTAGTGGCTGTTATCTATTATACTCTAAAGGCATTCACTTAC